>NC_081189.1:22567265-23295598 GCF_902713425.1 Acipenser ruthenus | reverse complement strand
ATCCAGTCTTTTGCTTTCTTTATACAGGCAGGTGTGTGGCTTACCGACTTTCCACTGTAACCCTAACCTGTAGAGACCAGCATTAGCTTGGACAGTGGTGGTGATTGTAGCATTTTAGCTTCCACACTTACTATAGACACGCGTCTCTTTTGTCAGCAAAGTTCTTTATTAGTGGTTCAAGTCTACTTTACTTGTAATGTCATAGTTTGGTTTAACAGCTGATAACTGAAGTGCATTGATCATACCTTACAAATGGAATAGATTACAAACCAAATATAGCACATGAAAATAACTGCGAGTGTAACTTTTCTTAAAACAACAGGAGAAGCAGCAAACACATTCAAGGTATCAAACAAGATTTATTTTAGAGAAACAATATAAATCCTTTATAAAAATATTTATTTTTATATTCCCAGATAGATTTTTTGCATCTGCACAAGTGCAGAGCTCAGCTCAGAGTGCCTTCCACTCTGGGGAGCTGCAGCTTCAAACCTGTACTTGGTCATCTGATCAGGTTGAAAACACTTTATATATATTTAAAATGTTGTGAAGAAAATATTACACTGAAGTCACTAAATGGGCTTTGGTTTTTACTGATTGCAGATTTTATAGGTCATTCTAAATACCGGGTGGAACACAAACATTCTGTGTTGTAGAAGGTCACACCAGACGTCAACAGATTTCTTAATGAGCTTCAGTAATACTGTATGTTTTTTCTTTTTTTTTTTTTAATAGTTTATCTTAGTTATACAGATGCTTGGGCAGGGAACAGAACAGATTCTTTAGCATTTGTATGAAAATAATCTGTATGGCTTTTAACTAAGATTCTTGAGATACCAAGTGTTTGATTCTGGCAGAAACCCATGTCTAATGGATGCCTTGGACTGGGGTTGCTCTCTTCTGACCTCAGACAGTGTTTTTTTGCCAAGTCTTGGCATATTGCATGGATCAGTATAATATAATAAACCTGTCTGTTTCTTCAGGACTTACTTTAGTGAGCAAAGAGGGAGATCAACAGTTTACAGCATTCATAAATCTGTCACAATAGTATGGTTACCATATTTCAGATCATCCAAAAATAGAGGACACTCCCAGGGTGGTTGCTGACTGGCAGGACCAATTTTTATTTAAGATTAATCTTTCATTGTGCAAAATGAACACAGAAAAACTAAACTGTAAAGTTTATTTCTACTTTGAACTTCTGAAAATGATTAAAAAAAGAAGAATGGCCTGCATCAAACATACAGTACATGTAACTCCATTTACTTATTTACTTATTGCTTAGCAATCAAAAAAGTCTTTGCAAGATAACTGTCAAATCTGAGCACCAAAGATCTCTTTCCTACTGTGCTTCTTTTAGTGTCCATGCATATTTCTCTGCAGAGCGTATCTTTCTCAGCAGTGGTTGAAGTAGCTCTGAAAGTGTTTGCAAGATGCATGCCTGAAGTTGTGCTGTACAAGCAGGATCCCTTTCAGAGACTCACCAGTCAAGTTGTTCCCTTTCTTTGTCCACTGGCTTTGCATCAGTGAAAAAACTCGCTCTACATTTGCATTGTGAGAGGGAACAACAAAGAACTGTGCAATCTGTAACAGTGCTGAGTGACATTCAATGTTTTTGCACCATTTTTGGAGTGCTAGCAAGTTCTTGAACTCTTCATCACTTTTGCAACCTTCCACACATTTCTTGACATTGCCGAACTGATCAATACCAATACAGTACTAGTAGCATTTTAATAGCAAACTGTATTTATCTTACGTACTGGTATTTAAATCTCAGCGTTTCCAGAAATATATTTTAAGGGGAATTCTCATACCTCCCATTAAAATCTACATTATGCCACACTCGCTTTAGTGTTCAGGGATAAAGAGCACATTTTAACATGAAAATTGGAAGGTCTCATACCTCCGCTGGTAAAAGTACAATTTGTCAACACAATATGTGCCGTTCATTTTGTTATGCAGATCTCTTTGATTTATTTGTGTAGGGCAACTGAATGAAATAATTCCTGTTTATTTATTTATTTGACAGACATCTTTATCCAAGGTGACTTACAAGTGTTACATGGCAATACAAAGTTACAAGAATATGTATATAATATATAGGCCTATATAATTTGTATTTATTATTATTATTATTATTATTATTATTATTTATTTCTTAGCAGACGCCCTTATCCAGGGCGACTTACAATCGTAAGCAAATACATTTCAAGTGTTACAATACAAGTAATACAATAAGAGCAAGAAATACAATAACTTTTGTTCAAGTGTGACAAACCACAATTCAATAATACAGCAGATAATAGTGATAGTTACATCAGGATATGATTAAATAGTGATAGTTACATCAGGATATGATTAAATACAAAATACTACAGGTTAAACACTTGGCAGATTACAGTATTCTGAAGTACAGGATTAAATGCAGTAAAATAGGGGGCAGATAAGAGCAAAATAAAGCACATTTAAATGAAGGGTGATAGTGTCCCAGGATACAAACAGAGGAGTTCTACAGGTGCTGTTTGAAGAGGTGAGTCTTAAGGAGGTGCCGGAATGTGGTCAGGGACTGGGCAGTCCTGACGTCTGTAGGAAGGTCATTCCACCACTGCGGAGCAAGGGTGGAGAAGGAGCGGGCTCTGGAGGCAGGGGAGCGTAGCGGAGGTAGAGCCAGTCTTCTAGTGCAGGCGGAGCGGAGAGGTCGAGTGGGGGTGTAGGGAGAGATGAGGGTCTGGAGGTAGCTGGGTGCAGTCTGGTCAAGGCATCTGTAGGCTAGTACAAGAGTCTTGAACTGGATGCGAGCGGTGATCGGGAGCCAGTGGAGCGAGCAGAGTAGTGGAGTAGCGTGGGAGAAGCGAGGCAGAGAGAACACCAGGCGGGCAGCAGAGTTCTGAATAAATATTTATTTATTTATTTTCAGTTTATTCTAGTGATGGCCAAAAAACAGATAAAAAATATGAAGTCAGATTTTTTTTTTTAAATTGGTTACATATTTTGACACATTCATATTTGGCTCGTTTAACAATGTGTGTTATATTATAGTTGTACCAAACAAGTGTTTTATTTTTGTTGTTTTGGTGGACGTGATGCAAATGTATTCCGTGCATACAAAAAATAAAGGTTATCCTGTTTCATTTTACTATATTTTATATTGCACAGTGCATTTATTTGAAGCAAAACTAAAGGATTTCAGAACACGCTATAACGCAATAAACCCAAAGAGACTTTGCCGATCACGAAATAAGCTCTCTCGTCTTTCAGTTTATGAATGAGCCCCTGTAGTTTAAGTTCCTCCATTTAAAAACGTTCGATCAAGCTCTGATCCGACTGTGATCCTGCTCTGAAGCAAGCTCGAATTAGGATCAGATTTTGGGCTCAAACTGAGCTCTAGATCAACCCTGATGCTTTCAGTACAACCCAATACGTCACAGGATCAAGATCAAATCTGGGATCCAGTACAACCAGCCCCAGTGAACAAATCAGCCGCATGCCGTCTGCGCAGGCGTGGCGCTATTAGGACATGCCGGAAATTGCAGTTCTGCAAGCAGCAGCAGCAGCAAATGGGCAAGCAGGCAAAATCCCGGACATTCATTCATTTTTCAAAAATCCACCCGGACAGAATAGAAGCACATTGACATTCTGAGGAGTTATTGTTCTCCACAGAGCTATTCTAGCAACAATTAGGAGATTTTATATATTTTCTCTAATTACCTTTCAGACTGAATCATACATAATTTTGTTTGAAACATTTCTCTTCACTATGGTGTAAGAAAGCATGACCCAGTGGAATGAAGCCACATGACAAGGATCCAGTGGGTATCTTCAACACAGATTCCATGTATGACCTAGTACAGGGTGTCATTTTAAAAGTGCTTATATTTCACATTAAACATTCTGTGATAAGTGGGATCCCTGAGTGGCTCACTTGATGCTCTCACTGGGATCATCACATTTGCGTGGCGCTGCCAACTGTTTCTCTTCAATGTGCTACTCCCATTCAGCTTGAGTTGACAACAGTGTTGCTGGCCTTTGTGCTCCAGGGGATGGAGCTCCTGGATTTAATGAGGCACTTGGTAGTTGGATTGAAGGGCACCCAATGAACTTTAGTCGTCCTGAGCTGTTGTGGGGAGTTGCTATAGTGAAGGAATATAGTTGGAGATTCTAAATTGGTGAGCAAAAAAAGAGTGTAAAATAATAGAAATATGTAAAGAAATACTGCGATTCCCTGCAGGATTTAACTGTGCTATTATTGAAAAACAGGAATCCGTTACTATGTAACTCGCTTACCTTATTACATGAGTGACAGTTGCTTATTTTTATTTCATACTTTAGCGATTTGAAATTAGGATAAGATGGAGTTGTTGCCTTTTTAAAGACGAGCATATTAATAACAGTTATGGTATTTCGTGTATATAATACAGTATGCTGGAAAGTAAACACCACCTGTTTTTAACATGGTACCATTACTGTTCCAGACTTTGACAGACATCAGCGTTTTCTATTTACATGATCTTGAAAACGAAATATATTTACTTCACATTTTTGCTTTTTCTTTTAAACACTGTGTCAGTCTCATCCAGCTTTAAAACTGGTTACCTAACTTCAAATGTTACATGTGTTATTTCCCTCAGTTTCCAATCAGTAAGGAAACCCACATTAGAAAAGCTAGAAATAAATCTCAGTTTCCAAAGATTGTTTTTATTTAGAAGCCTTGTTTGTAAAATTATACTCAGAAGGCTCACCTGATCCAGTCTCACAATAAGGCCCATTTAGAAATGGCTAGTCCTATGTGGTCTAATGCAGTTTAAGACTCCTTTTTAAAGCAGACCTTTTTTAAAAGGAACACAACATTTAAGCTTGGACATATACGAGTAATGGGCCTTACAAATTCCAAAGAGATGTTATCCAGTCCAGTATGTTGTTGAGTTAAAAAAAAAAAAAAAAGATTATAACAAACAGCAGCACATTTGGGATATCGTTTTATTGTTTATGATTGGAAAGTGTTTAAAAAACAACTTCAAAATGTTCCCTCACCAGGGGCAGCAGTGTGGAGTAGTGGTTAGGACTCTGGACTCTTGTCCGGAGGGTCATGGTTTCAGTCCCAGGTGGGGGACACTGCTGCTGTACCCTTGAGCAAGGTACTTTACCTAGATTGCTCCAGTAAAAACCCAACTGTATAACTGTATGTAAAATAATGTGATACCTTGTAACAATTGTAAGTCGCCCTGGATAAGGGCGTATAATAAATAATAATAACACAGCCAGGATTAAAGCACTGAAATGTGCACTTTCGGCGGTTTAAAAGCTGGGATAATAAGCCACAGTTACTGTATCAGAGTTGTCAGTTCAATGATACAGACAGAGAGAGAGTGGTTAATGGTTAATGGATTCTCATCCCACTGCTCCTTAAAATTACACTGTGGAAAATATAATGATATATAGATAAATCTGACTTCCTGGTCACATGACTGTATTGCCGGCTTTTGCCAAGAGTTACTGCAGCAGGATGGCGAACTCCTTTTAGTCGTTCTTGCCAGCTAGGGATGAACAGCTACTTATCTGCCAGATGTCATGCACTTGCTGTTGTTATTCAGGAACTCATCATAAAAACTTTGATCTACCGGTAGTCAGGCTTTCTTTAAACTATAATGTAATATTGTAATGGTTCTTCTTAATAGAGAAGCTAATAATGTTAAAACCTTAACTTAAACCCACTAGACAATTTGGCACAGCTGGCCAAGCTTGCATGGACACTCAGTCACATTAGTGCTTCAAACCCTAACAGCCTCATTCTCAAACAAGTTGTAAATTATGTTCTATACGGAAATATGTTGCAAACAGTTTTTCAGATTTCATTTAAAAATGGAGTTGTGGTTATTACATTTGTATGAAGGTATACAAATGATTGTACTAAATGTTGTACTAAATGTTTTACTTAATTGTATGGGTAGGACATTTAAAGCTATATGAGCTTTTAATGATTATTTAACACATTGTAAAACAAACCAGACATCTATGATTTGATATCATGTTTTACCTATGTTTCAGAATTCAGTTAATTTGCATACTAGTGTATTGTGTAGTTAGCTGCTGAGTTTCTGTTCAAAGGAGTCAGCCACTGTAAGTTTATATTTGCTTTACACACCATTCTGAACAGTAACAACACATGGAAAAAAAAAATCTTAAATGACCAAAGAGTAGAAAAAGCACAAAGATCGTTTTACATTTTAATTTGAAGTTAAGTGGTCAATTTGCAAAATGTTTAATAATAACACAAAGGATATTGACTTCTTGACAAAACATTTGTAAGCATTGACTGCTCTTGTCACGGAGGTCCAGGTCAAGACAAAAAGTATGTGACTCTCAGAATGTCATGTACACTATCACCCGGATATCAAATGTAAAACCTTTTGGTCGAATGCAAAATCAGCTTAGCTCTTACGGACAAGGACAGCATACAGGCTTAAAAAAGAGATGAAAGAAACGATTTAGGGCCTTTGAAAGGTCAGCTTCTTTTCAGACTTGCGGTTTAGTTTTTTTTAAGGCAGATCAGGCGCTTGGCTGAAGTAAAAGGCTTTCTAATAGTAAGTTACAATCTAACTTTATAAGGTATTGTGGTAAGTTTGGAATGGGTCCTGCTCGTCTGTTCTTAGTGAGCGCTGTAGTATATGTGTTTTTATTGTATGATTTGTTTTGTCTGAAATGAATTACTTCTTTTTCTTACTGCCAGCAGGTCACCACTGAAAATAGGATGTTCGGTCAAGTGCAGCTTAAATCATTTCAAATCAAGCAAGCCAGCAGAGGGAATAATCACTGATTTAAAAACATTAATTAAAGGACCTGGTAATGAAAAGCCACTGGCCTATCATAAAAGATCAAATAACGAGCCTCAAATTGTTTAATATAACAGCAGTGAAATGCTTGATCAACCACGAGAAATCTTTCCAGCTCTAATGTGTAATGTGTGTTTTTTTTTCCTGGTAGAGAAACCCTGCACTTTATTCTGCTCCACATTGGGGAAAGACCAGCCGATACTGCTGGCTGACAAAGTACTTGACGGGACTCTGTGTGGACCTCAGGAATCGGATATCTGTGCAAACGGCACGTGCCAGGTATAGTATGATCCCCTTATTACTAATTCTAAAAAAATGCATAACTTGCCCAAACAACTGCCTACACCTTTTTATGCACAATTTTACCACTGATACCCATCTACCCCATAGTGAAAATACTACTCCTCCCCTATTCTAATGATTTGGCTGAGACAATCTGTGAAGCGTGTTATGTTACTATGCCCGTGTAAAAGTTTACCAGAGTAAAGTATAACAAAGCATACTGAATACATGATAAGCAATGTACTGTAAACACCAGAGAGGTATGGCAAAGCCTATTAAAACATACTAAACCAAAGTAAAATATGGTAAATGTAGACTTTAATCATAGGAAAAGCACAGGAAAACTGCAAAAATACCATGCAAAAATACTGTGGTAAACTTGTTATAAGGGTGAGCACACACTGTTTCCTTCTGGTTTCTTGTTTGGATATTTGTTTGCTTGTTTCTATAACAGTCTGTGACACCTGTACCTTCTGGACAAAAATACCTGTATGTGGGTTCATAATGGTGGAGAAATTTATCAGCCACAGTTACAGATTTTAATAACAAACCTTTTCCCCAAAAACAAAGCCGATAATTTGCGAGCACGCATAAGTGTGATGTTAGCCAACTCCCATATCTTTTGGAGGAAATTATATATTAGTTTAAGCAGCAGAAATACCGTTCCTGAGAACAGGTGTGAACATTTTAATGATACCCATAGAAGGAAGCCAAAATGATAAATCATTTAGACATCTGTGTTATCAGCAGGCAACAACATTTTGTACCATTGGTCCAGTCTATGTCTTGATATGGAAAGCTGTGTGACAGACGTTTTCCTCTCATACTGTAAAATCTGGTGGGACTGTGGACTAGTTTAATAGTTATTATAAAATCTAAACTTACAGTAAACTGATATAGATTTGTGTATTTGTCTCGATCATCTCCCCGTCGCAATAAAGGTTAGTAACACACTTTGTCAGATATAACCATCCAGGGTCAGTGGTCATGCATTAGTGTAAAATACATCAAAAGCTTTCTTGGAAGGGATTTATAATTGCACATTTCATCATGTGTCAGGAATATTCATTTATTTAAATTATGGTCTTCCAAGAACCAGCTTATAACACTCAAAAGGCTTATGTAGGTGGGCCATGAAAGTTCAAAGTAATAAAAAAAACTGTATTTGAACTTCATCACTGTCATCACATTAATAATGCTTTGAAACTACAATATTTTTTTCAGTATCTACAACTGTAATAAAATGTCAAAGATCCAGTAACCATATTTTCAATAATCCTTGTCAGATTCCTGCCATAATTATCTGACCACACTCATTTTTAAGACTTATTTTTATTGTAGTTTATACATAACTATTTTCAAATGGACCATAATATTTTTTTGAAACTTTACTTTTGGGAACCACTGTATATTTATATATTTGTTCACTGATGCAGTACGAACTGAAAGTGAAACCAAACACTCCTGCAATCTTGGTGTACGAGTAATGCGTCTGTGTTCTTTATTTATTTTTAGTCTGTTGCATTCATCCATAAACATGGACTTGCAGGTCAATTAAAAAAAAAATCAGCAAGGAAAACAGGACAGCTGAAACCTCTTGTGTAGTCAGTCACTGATTGGACAGTGTGTTTCTGTTACTATAATTTCCATTGAAAGCTCAGTTTGGCATCACGGGGGCAGCTGTAATCTGCTGTCTTCTTAACGGCTCACATCTACTCCCATACCAGACCTGACCAACAACCCACAATTATCAAGGAATGTTGCAGAACAAATGAACTTTCGTTCATATTTTTTTAGATTTTTTGTTAAAGTTTTGTCATGGCACAGAAGACGACAGGACAATAATCATACTTGTAATTTGGTAAAATACAGTTTGAAAAGGAAGGAACACTGCAATGCTATTTATAAACCGTGTTGCTGTTCTACTAAATATTGTATAAAGTATAAATTTACATCATATATAGGGGTTCATTTGTGCCGGATTGCACGAGATCCCAGATCCAGTACCTCTGACAGCCTGACTGGCAAGAATTATATAGTTTGCAATTTTTAACCATATGAAAAAAAAACAAAAAACCTCTATATACATAACATGTACAATACAAAACGCTTTCCTGTTCCATGAGCTGTTCTGTAAACAAAAATGCTGTCCTTCTTCCTTATCATGATATCCAATACCTTTTTGTTTACGAATGAACTCCTGATCTGATTTTATATAATACAGAGCACATACATACAACTAAGTGGAACTAATACAAATAGTCTAGTCTGTAAAACTAGTAGTCATCTTTCTAATCCCTGGCTATCCCACATGTTTTATACACCTCCCTGAAATTGGAATATGTGATTTATTTCAGTCTAAAAGTCCCTGCCAACCCACTTCAACACTGAAGAAATTCCCAGTGTCTAGTATATCAGAAAAGTATGACTTTCAATTAAGTAGAATGAAAAGATGATTTCCCTTAGTTTCTGATTAAAGCATAAGAGTGGAAAAAAAGGTCATGAACTAAATAGCTGCCCAAGATCATTTCCTTGCAGCCAACAGGCTTGTTTCATCATGCACACAGTATTTCTACAATGTGCTACACATATGCAGCGTCCCAAGGAAGGCACACCATTGCCTGAAGGAATCCAGTATACAAGGTCAGCAGTAATATATATAGCATCACCTAGAATTCTAGAATTCAGACATTAATTAAAAAAAAAAAGCGAAATATAAACAATTTTATGTAACATCATGTAATAATAATAAAAAAAACTACAAAATGATATTGCAGAAGTCTACCAGAAGCCAAACCAGTAGTATTGTATTTCATGTTAGATTTCTAAATGTCACATTTTTCAATTTTTGTTAGTTTTTTGTTAAGTATATGGAAAACTGCAAAGCGGTATGTAATTCAATATGTTAACGTAACATTATTCAACAGGTTTCATTCAACGTTGTATGAAGCAAATTATATACTAAGGTTGCTAATCCAGTTTTCTGTGCTGAGCGACACCATTATTTCACAATTTGAGAAAAAGTAGCAGATATTGAATTTAAAGCTGGAAATTGATATAAGTTTAGTTATTTTATGCACTTGTTCTAACTTGTTCTAAGAGGCAAACTTTAAAGGTCACAATGAAATAATATAATGTAATGCCTCCCGTGCTGCCATTCCATTAACTTGGCTTCAAACTGTTTGGTGGTTGTGTTTCACAGTTCACTGGTCACTTTTTCCATGTCTATTTTCTAAGTAACATACTAAAAAAAAAAAATGAAAAAAAAAAGAAAAGGCAAGCAAGTCCTGAGGGCCATTTTTTAATTGTAGGGAGAAAATAAAAAAAGCTCCTTTATTTTTATTTATCCCTGGGCACAGCTGTGTCAACCAGTATGAGGATCCTGTGTCTAAAATACAGTCAGACAGCATTCTTCTGACGAGTTGATATTATGTACAACAGTATTTAGTGCTAAAGTAACTTTGGCGTTTGACCAGTTTTTTTTTTTTTTTTTTTTTTAATTAATTAATTTATTTAACAACAGTCTAAAAGGTTTTGTATATAGGAAATTATTTTAAATAATACAAATTAAAATAAATTGCATAGGAGTTAAAGCTTGACACCAAAGTTACAGTATGTCAGAGGAATCCATGGAAGTATTATTTAGTTGATAAGCATGAAATAGCACTATCTCATTTAGCAGAGTTCAGCACATTCAGATTGTTGGCTCAGGTTGTATAGTGAGGGTTTATTTGGCTTTCAAGCACAAGCAGGTGGTTTTGCCGACTGTTTTTACAGCTATGTTTTCTCAACTGGTATTTATATATTAAATACTGGAGGTATCACTTTGGAAATATGGCCCTGTGTATCTTTTCTTTTCTCTTTTTCCCCTCAGTTTGTATTGCTGATACATTAAAAAGACGATCATGCAGAAACATTCCAGTTACATGAGTAATCCCAGTGCAGTCAGGTTCCAGACATATGAGCATTCCCTTTTTAAGAGAGTAACCCTTCTGCAACAAATAACTGGCATTAGTTATTGATATGATAACCTTTCCCTTTTTGTTGTACAGAAAATCAGCTGTGACGGTATACTGGGATCATCAGCCAAAGAAGATAATTGTGGATTGTGCAATGGAAACGGCAAATCGTGCAAAGTCATTAAAGGAGATTTCAACCACACCAGGGGGGCAGGTAAATATGTTATCTGCACTTTCAGTGGGAAAACAGTTGAATCTGATAGGGTGTGTGCGCCAGGAAATTGTATAAATCCATAATCCCAGAAGGTCTATCATCGGTCATTAAAGTAAGTCTACTGTGTTGTGCACTAAGCAAAAAAAAAAAGTCACCTTTAATGTCTTTCATGGTCTCTTTCCAACTTGTCTTCTCTGTGATAGTATTGTCTCCCCTGCCCAGGGTTAGTCAGACCTGGGGATCATGTTGCTAAGTAATCAGCTAGTTGTCAGGAGAGCTTGGACCTTTCTTAGCCCTGAAAGGCATTTTCTAATTTGTTAGCACACCAGAGCACCACACTTATCCTTATCATAGATTTAAAAAGCACATACAACTGCTTAGTAAATGTAATTATTATGTTATTAGTATTATTGATATATTTAAAATGTTTAACCAGGAAAAAAAAAACATTACGATGAACATCTCATATCAAGGGTCCTGAAAATGTACTGGAATAGGATAACTAACTGCAGATTATACACAAACTACTAATTGCATTGTAGCTGTAGCATTTCAGCTGCACTGACTACCCTGTGCTGTAATTAAGCCCCTTTCACACTGGGATGCTGTACCTGGGTCAGAACCTACCCGGTTCAGGACCCGGTGTCATGCAGGCCGGGTACACAATTTCACACTGCTTTTGATAAAGCAGGGTTGATCTGGGTGACAGACGCAAGTGCACAATGTGCGTATCAGTGCCCCTGAAGCAGCTTGTTACTGACGCTTCCATCCAAGCTTCTCAAGATTGAACCGTCGGCCCAAATGTTGATTGGAGCAAATGTTTCTTCATCCGTGCTGCAATCTGGCTCAGTGTCTCAATCAACAAAAATATGGCTAAACAGAAATGTTTCTTGTGAAAGTGAAACCTTCACACAGGTGTGGCTGTTTGTTATTTAATCGGCTTACGAACAACCGTCAATAATATTATTATTATTATTATTATTATTATTATTATTATTATTATTTATTTATTTATTTATTTATTTATTTATTTATTTATTTATTTATTTATTTCTTAGGAGACGCCCTTAACCAGGGCGACTTACAATTGTTACAAGATATCACATTATTTTTACATACAATTACCCATTTATACAGTGGGTTTTTACGGGAGCAATCTAGTAAAAGGGTACAGCAGCAGTGTCCCCCATCTGGGATTGAACCCACGACCCTCTGGTTAAGAGTCCAGAGTCCAGCTGAGTCAAGCATTTTGTTTCGCTCAACCCGGGTCAAAGTGTGTCGACCAACATCCTCAGATGGGTAACTGGGACCCAGGTTAACCCAGGTACGACCCAAGTACATGGTCTCACACTATGCGGGATTGTGACCCGGGTAGCCAGAACCCGGGTCCGGACACGGGTAGGAGTGCCAGTGTGAAAGGGGCTTAAGTCTTGTTTGCAGCCAGTATCATAGTGAGCAACTAAATGCTCCAGTACAACAAGTAACAAGTTCAAAGAGTCATTTTGTGAATGCAAAGGAACCGTTGGTACTGTTTTGTTACCTGCTGCTGACAGCTGTCAACCTCCATTCCTGCGGTCAAGTTAATCACCTCTTTTCATCCAAGCACCGGTTGTTACCAAGCTACAGTGGTAAACCTTCGACTGGTTAAGTCGTGGGGCTGATGTGTCAGTCATTGAAGCGTGATGAGAACTATGCCCAGCCACATAGGCCAGTGCAGCACCCAGGATCAGGATCAGCATTCAAACCAGGGAACCCATGAAAGTGTGGCTCACCCTGCATTCCTGCATGGTACTGCTTTTCCTGTGTCAGCTTGGGGACTCCTTGCCATTTTTAACCTTGGTTGCTGTTTTCCCCAGGTTATGTTGAAGCGGTGGTGATACCAGCAGGAGCAAGAAGAATCAGAGTAGTGGAGGAAAAACCTGCACACAGCTACTTAGGTAAAGAAAATATTATTGAAGAGTCATTCTGAAATACTGGCTGCATGGAATTTTCCATTGATTGATAGCTGTTTGTATTACTTTTTTCCCCTTTACACTTAAAGAAGACCTAAGTGAAATCTGCATATGTGTTATTAAATGAAACTCTAAAGAATTCAAGGGCCGTCAATTACTTTTTTACGTTGTCCTTGTTATTTTTTTCCTGACTCCTAAAAAAAAAAAAGTGGTGTTCAATCCAGTCCAGTGTTAACCAAGAGTTTAAAATACTTTTTATTATTTCTTATTAGCAACATTATGACCAGGGTTTTCTGTTGAAGATTTGGTTCTATGCTTGTATTACAGTATATACATAACTTCCACTTGGATGGAAATATTTCAAGACAATGCTGAAGGTGAAAAGTTGCTGCAGCATCCTGAGTTGCATTTAAAATATTTGCATATTTTAAATATGTAAAAAAAAGGGTCAAAAGATTCCCAGCACAATAAAAAGGAGTCAAGTAATAATGTCAATTAGCCTAATGAGACGTAAGTCTGGTGCATGCTTGTATTTCCAAAGAAATACAAAGAATGTATATTTGACAGATTCCCATCATAATGTACCGCATATCCAGGTCTTTTTCAGGTAATGATTTAAAAAATAATAATAATAATTAATGTTTTAAGTGCATGATACATATTGAAATACTATATAGGACACATGCATTTAGTCCCTTCAGATCTGTAGACTTGTGTAACCTTTTTTAGTACTGGAAACATAATAATAATAATAATAATAATAATAATAATAATAATAATAATAATAATAATAATAATAAAACATCTTTGTTTAAATACCGTTATTAATGTTAAATGTGCTTCATGCTGCAGGATTCTTTGAGACATATACAGTTTTAAAAAAAACAACAAAATAAAGTATGGCCAAATGTTATTATGAAATAAATTAAACATAATTGTACAACATAGTGTACAACCTAAAATAACCTAAAATCTTAAACAATATATTGAAAGCATTACAGGGAATTCTCCAAAAAGAAACAACAACTGATGTGTCTAGTTTAACAACTAGCTTGCTATTTTGTTAATGGTTATTTAATATGTAGTACAGTAACCTGTTTACAAACCAATAAAGAGTACTGTTGTATTTAAATGTGCTTTTAAAAACATGTAACTTTTTAATAAGCTAGTTATTAACAGTTAATATACCAGAAAGGGCCCATTAAACTAAAGTTACCATGTAGTCTTAAACCAACCAAGAAAATCTGCAGAAATGGTCTGGTATGTGATAGACATCACTAGCAATCATCAATTCCTCTACTCCAGGTTAGTTTAAGCTAAGACAGGCACACAAAAGCACCTTCATTTAATGACTGTAATTTCCTTGGGTTAGTGTAAATGCATGGTAATAGGTGATAATAGGAGTCAATGAAATACTGATGTGAGTTATATTTCATAGATGGCACTGAATGGATGAGATGTCACTAATGTTGCAGTATTTCATTCCTACATCTTCATATGTGCACATTTCGTGCTATAATTATATGTTTGTCTCAGCTAATATTTTTTCACACGGTGGGACCTTTTTGAGGTAACTCGGTGAAAGAGTTTCTGAGATACATGTCTTTGATAGCACAACTAATCTCCTCTGTCTCCTGAGATATTGTTTCAGGAGACAAAACTGTGCTCTTATCTAATGGCATGTGTGCCAAGGTCTGTATCTCATGTGGTTTTCATTGTAAGTAAGGAGCTGTACCTTGTGTCAGCTGACAGCTATCAGAAAAAAAAAACATCTGCCAAGAGGCCCTCTTTCATGTAGCTAGACGAATCATAGAGAATGGCTCACATCAATCAAAAGGGCTTATCCACCGGCAGACAGCTCTGTTCTTGCATAGAGGGAGGTACATCTCTGACCGTGGGGGCTCTTGAAAGCGATATCCAGATGATATCTTAAGTATTTTTTGCCACATTAAAATCAGTTTCATAGAAGTGTTTTTTGCAAGTTAAAAAATATAAAATACGTTTTTAATGGATGGAAGACAGTCGGTCACCAAGCATCACATAACAAGACCAGAACTACTTGTAAAACTGTGAATAGACCGATTATGTTACCTGGAGAGGAGCAAACACCAAGTGTGTATTTTTTTTTTTTTTTTTTTTTGCAGCTCTACGGGATGCCAGTAAACACTCAATCAACAGTGACTGGAAGATTGAACATCCAGGTTCATTTAACATTGCTGGGACAACTGTCCACTATGTCAGAAGAGGATTATGGGAGAAAATCTCTGCCAAAGGACCCACTACTTCTCCGCTCCATCTTTTGGTATGAAAGCCTAGAATATTGATTACTTACCAGTAAATCTGAAATTAAGACTCCTAAATAAAGAGCCACTTTAGTAGGATGTTCCCCTTGCTTATCCACACCACATACCAAGCAGGTTAAGGAAACTAATTGAATCATTGCAGCACTTTTGGACACCCAGCAACATGAAAGAAAGTGATTTGTATGGAGACAGAAGAAGAAATCCAAAACAAATTCCACTTCATACGTCAGCCAGAAAAATATAGAAATATAAAAATACAATTTATCATTTAATAAATGACATTTTTTTAACTATTTTGTCTTGCTATATTATTATTATTATTATTATTATTATTATTATTATTATTATTATTATTATTTATTTATTTATTTATTTATTTATTTATTTCTTAGCAGACACCCTTATCCAGGGCGACTTACAGTCGTAAACAAAAATATATTTCAAGAATCACAGTACAAGTATTAATACAATTAAGAGCAAGATAAAATACAATGACTTCGGTTCTAGTAAGTACAAGTATATGACAAAATACGATTCAATAACGGAGCAGATAACATTGTCAGTGATAGTTACATCAGGATATAATTAAATACAAAATACTACAGATTAAATAACACTTGTGACAGATTACAGTACTCTAAAGTACAGGATTAAATGCAGTAAAATAGGGAGCAGATAAGAGCAAGTAAAGCATATTAAGGAAGAGTGATAAAGCGTCCAGAGGGAAAAGAGGAGTTCTACAGGTGCTGTCTGAAGAGGTGAGTCTTGAGGAGGTGCCGGAAGGTGGTCAGGGACTAGGCAGTCTTGACATCTGTAGGAAGGCCACTGCGGACCTTCCTCTATAAATAGAGATCCATATTGCATACTGTTTATAAGCTGAATCTACATCATGAAATTTAACATGCACATCCCACAATGATAATTACATGTTTCTTGTCTAGTTAGAAAAATACTTATATGGTTTATAATGGTGCTTTAGATACAGACTCCTCCTTATATCCTTATCTGAAGTGCTCATTATATTCCTGTCACTCAGATAATATAAGTGAACACGTGGATTTGAAATCTACTTGTAAACCTCTACTCTGAAACAGTGAGCTATTGCTTTTTGTTTAATTCTGGAACACTAGACAAATCATGGAAAGAGGATTGGCCCTGTCAGTGGAAAGAACAGAAGACAATAGAGAAACCTTGTTTCAATTACACACACCGGTCTAGGCATTGTTGATTTACTGCAGGACTCAGGGGCATATAACTTCACCTCTGTGCAACTCCTTCCCACCCTACTTTAAAGCTGTGTTCAGGCAAGACGGTGCAGGAAATTAGCAAACTGATGTTACCTGGCAATTATTTTTTGAAATCAGCCAAACCAACCAATTACTGTTCCTCCTCCTGAACACACCCGGGGGTTATCATCTTAACCCTGTTCCTCTCTTCCAGGTGCTGCTGTTTAATGACCAAAATTATGGAATCCATTATGAGTACACCATTCCTGTAGACCCTCCCCCAGAGAACCGGAGTGCCAAGACTGTTGAGCCTCTCTTCATGTGGACGCACTCTGGGTGGGAGGACTGCCACGCTGTGTGTGGTGGAGGTAGGAGGGGATACCTTTCATTTCTCAAACACACACACAAGCACAACAAAAGAACTGCATAAATGCAATTGCTTCACTTAACTTGTCCCCTGTTGAATGCACACAACATTAGATTACAACCGCCTTACTGCTGTACATCACGCAGGTTGGATTGGATACATTTGAGACGTTATATTATGACCCTAATATACAAAATGGACCACTGATACTCAAGTTAGGCATGGTTGTTGGAATGAGTAAGACCTGAAATGTGGGTGAGAGTCCTGTTTCTGGGGTGGGTTTGAAACAATTGTGTCCCATTCTATCTTGCCCTTCCTTGTCCTGCCTTCAGTAATTTTCATTTCTCATTCACTTGCATCGAAAATATAAAATCTCTCTGGATTCTGGCTGGTACAGTATATAGAACCTGGCTGGTTTCTGGTAGGTGGCTGTCGATACAGATTAATTGTTACAAACACATACCCAGCCACCCTTCCACCAGCCATCTGAACAATCTGTTTTTAGGTGTTGTTGCCTTTCCGTGACAATCTAATTCCTCTAAGCCTGCTGTTGCCCCAGAGGTGTCATAAACTCCAGTTAGTTTCACACATTGCTTGAACAGTTCTGCACTTCAGTATGCTTCCACTTTGAAATGTGATAAGTGCAACGCAGAACTGTACATGTTTATCATTTTACAATAGCTGTGTTGTGGCTGGGTTACCATTCAGCCGTTATGTATGCCAAATAGAACATATGTGATTTTTTTTTATTTTTTTTATTGTAAAATTGTAAGGTAACATTAGTTTGTCCAAGATCATTTCTATTCAGTTTCTGTGAAACCAGCCAATAGGCATTTTAGATGATCCGTTACTGAACAGAGCAAATAATAACATCATAGTTCCTGTTAATCCTACAGTGCTGTTGACATTCATAGTTCCATATTTGCCAATATAACATATCAGTGGGTCAAGCTATATCGTCAAAAATATAAGGGTGTAAAATAACATAATGAACCTTAACCTATTCAGGGTTTTTGTATTGCGCTTGCCTGAAATCTGTCCGAACAGAGAAACTGCTGTGTCTGGTTTGTCTAGGCAGAGAAGTAAACGGGGTTGAAACATCTCATATGTTGAGTATTCGAGTTAATTGAAGTTGCCTGTGTCCTAAAGTGCTGCAAATAAGTACTACACTTGTTGTTTTAAATATATAGATATAATATATAGGAGAATCCAGCCTCTAATCACATAAGTAATCAAATGTAATAGCCCTATCTCCTACGCCTCCTCATCGTTTCTTTGTTTGGTCCTCCTCCTCTCCTGCCTCCAGCTTGCAGCGTGGCGTGTCCAGGGGGAAGGTGGCCCAGAGTGCCACTTGTCCTGCCCGCTGGCATTAGCTGTCATCAATCAGTAGTTAGTTCAGCCAGGGTATAGGGGCGGCTATGACGCTCCAGTGGACAAGGATTAATAGCACTGTGGACTAAAGGTTTCTTTTTAGGAAGCTGCATTGAGGAATAGCACTCTTGCTGGTTAGTGTAGTTCAAACGACTTGGAATAAAATCTGAAAAAATTAGACACAAGGGGGTACATTTTCAAAGGCGACTAAGGGTGTAACTCAGTTTTTTAGACATTTGGTCTAGCGTCTAGTGTAAGAGCGATTTTCTTAAGCATCTAATATTCCCACCTGATGCCCTTAGACATCTGTTGCCATCTATTGGCATCTATTCTTTTTTTTTTACCTCATTAACATTTTTATGTGTGATTGTCAGATTATGTAGATGTCTAGAAACAGTAGTTTAGACATCGAAAGTTACACCTGCTGCAACACAGTGTAAAGCACTTCTGTAAAATGGGGAAGTTGTGTGTGAGTTTAAAGGTGCAATGGCAGATCTGTTACTTGAACTGATTTTTGTTTGAGCTGCTCGAAGAGGAGCAAGAAGACAAATTAGGGCATATAGTTTTAGAATTACCAGAGGACAAAGTTATCTATCGTTTCCGCCTCATTACACAAGAGATTTTAAGTCTCTGTGAAGAATTAGCAATAATTTGTAAAAAATATACTACTATCCCTATATGACAGAGCCCAGCTTGACATTCACGGCTTGGTATTTCCATCCACAACAGCTACACTTTTCAAACATTTTAATTTTTTATTTACAACCTTTACTTAATCTGTAATGGTTTTCTACAGCACCACAGAGAGGGTTTCTGGTTCTCAACATTAGGTAATAGCATTGTTAAAAACACAGCCATTACAGTTACTTTGTAAAGAATCAGAATTATCAGACTTCACAAATTCCTTAGAATAAATAATAAAGAGGTCTCATCAACTAGATCTGTTAGCGTTTTCATTCTTTTCAAAGGCTGTTCAGTAAAGCACTTCAATTAATTTACAATGTTTCAAACTCGTTAGCTTACGCATACTTAGGCAACTAAACCGATACATTGTTTCAGATCTGCGGATAGTTTTGAGTTTACACAGAAGTTAACTCATTTTCATAAACATCTATACACCATACCAAAATACAAAAGCATCAAATAAATTGGTCTGCATCAAATAAATAAAAACGTACACTTGATAAATGAATAGCCTACAATGGAGTGTAAATAACATGTCAGTAAAGTGAATATAATTCACTGAGGTTGTGAAATAATTCACAAAGGGTCATCTTTAAATTAAAGTTAATTTAGTTTGGAATATTAAGTTTACAAAGATATAATAGTCTGAGTGGGTCCACCACCCATTTTTTTGGTAGATGCGGTTATTTGAGCTGCTCTGTATTTTGCATTTCGCCTAATGTCTCTCCATCTCTTTTTTTATTTCTTCACTATTTCCTTTTGTCTTGGAAATCGCATTTCTCTTTTGTAACACAGTTTCCCAGCCCCGGTTTGTAATATTTGTGTCCCGCATGATTTATATATTTAAAGAATTTCATCCACAAGTACTTCATTTTCTTCTTTTGTGAAGTTTGGTTTTCTATTTTTAGCTGTTTTTTTGATGCTGTACCAGACGTACTAGCCTCATTGCTGCTTGCCATTGTGTGCAATAAAGACGCGCATAGATCTGTTCTCAAATAGGTAACAGGTGTAGCCGCCGTCTAAACGTCTAACTATAGACGAAATACATCACTTCCTGCTGAGTTGCAAGCATTGTAATACGACTAAATAATTTGAATAGACGGAGGGCTATAAAGCCTAAGTCTTTGACAAGCACATTGACACGTCTATATCCAATTAGAGCCTCTGAGATAAGTTAGCTGTCGCTGCCATAAATAGCAGACTTAGGCATCTGCAAACGTCAATTTACCAAAGTCATTGTTGAAAATCATGACGATAATGTAGCCGTCTAAGATAAAGTGTAACTTTAGACTTCTGACTAAAATTTAGTCACCTTTGAAAATCTGCCCCAAGGTGCACAGTTGCCATCCAAAACAACCATCAGCTTTCTGTAGGTGAAAATTCAGTACAAAGCAAAACCTCTCTGTTGTGTTTCTCTCTTTTCAGGGGAAAGAAAAACAAAAGTTACTTGCACCAAGATCATGAATAAGACTACCAGTGTGGTGGACAACAAGAAATGCCGGTACCTGACTAAACCTGAGCCACAAGTGCGCAAATGCAATGACCAGCCCTGCCAGACAAGGTTTGAAATTAGTATTTAATGAGATTTTCTCATAATGAGCATGCAAAGAATTACCCTCCAGATCCATGGAGGGTTTGTTTGTTTCTAACACAAAGATCCTAGTGTTCAGTTTATTCAAGTGAACTAGAGAAACAGCTTGACCTGGCCCTAGAAAGTCGAACAGGTCAGAACTGCACTTGTGTCTTCGTCGTTGGGGTTTTAACACACACATACAATGTCTATTTCAATGTCTTCCCAAAAATAGTGTGATAAACCCTTTACAATGTCTCCATTGACATATATAATCAAAGGTTTCATGTTTTATGGAAGGAATTGACTCACCATTGGCTTCGTACTGTTCATAATCCCTGGTAATACCTTCTGTAATGCTTAAATATTACATTACTTGTAAATGTTTTATGAAAGTTTAAAACAGTAATTTCCTCAGTTGTTATGAACTGTAACCATTTCATCTGCCTATCTCTCCCTGCATCTGCAAGTCTTCCCTTATTTTTGTTACCACATGTTTTCTTAAAGCTTGTTTAAAAAATCACTTCATATATCCTAAATATAATCTCTGCTCACATCTGTCTGTCATATGTAGGTAACATTTTTGGCTTTCATTTATTTGAGTATGAAAAGTATTGAAATGTTTGTCATGCCTTAGCCACTGAAAGCTATCTACAGCTGCTCAGAAATACATAACCTCCAATATAAAGAAAAAGAAAAACATTATTTTTATTATGCTCAGAGCACAAAGAAGCTCAATATTTTATGCTGCACCTGTGTGATGTCATGTAGAGAAACTATCAATATACAAGCAGTGGATGTTTTCGTCATGGTAACGCATGTGCTTATTTCAGGTGGATGATGACAGAGTGGACTCCTTGCTCAAGGACTTGTGGAAAGGGATCTCAGGCTCGTCAGGTGTCCTGCACTCAGCAGCTACGCAATGGGACTCTCATCAGGGCCAAAGAGCGGGACTGTGTGGGACACAAGCCTGCCGCAACCCAGCGCTGTGAGGGTCAGGACTGTATGACAGTGTGGGAGGCTGAAGTGTGGTCCGAGGTATTTTTTGCTGTTCACTATATATTATATAGTGCAGGTTACATGCTCTATATATCGTATGTTATAAATCATGTTACCATCTGCAATAGAGGAAAAACAGCTTTGCGTTTCTTTTACAAATGTTGTACACGAAAAAAGAAATTGTGTTCATATGCAATCTTTTTTTTTTACCACCTGTGTGAGAATGGCCTGAGACTGATAAACTCTTAAGACCACACATGCTGAAGAATCGCACCTCACCCAGCAGGAATCAGATCTGGAGAGGAACACTGCTTCACCCAGCCTCTTTCTGCAATGTTGGTTAAATGTAGACACCCTTTAGGTTCAAACTTTCCAAAGAGCACTTTATGACCCCTGATTTAATCCCTGCTTGATTTAGGTATGTAAAGCCCAATAATTCACCTGCGAAAGTAAGCAGACTCAAAAGTTTAAAACCAAAACAGCTGTGAGGCGGGTCTGCTGACGCCGTTGAGAAGTGGTATCGCTTCCCTGTGATTGGCCCACCCAGCTGCTGTCACAGTCTCAGTTTTTCTCTGAGACATGTCAGAAGAGATGAAAGGAACGCGGGGTGACGTCTTTAGACAAACTGCTTAAATATATGTAGCCGCTTTTCTTCATTGCAAATCATATCTGCCTGTGGGGTTTGTATTTCAGTGCTCTGTAAAGTGCGGCAAAGGGGCCCGCCACAGGACTGTGAAATGCACCAATCCTCGCAAGAAATGCGACTTGTCCACACGCCCCAGGGAGGTGGAAGACTGCGAGGATTACTCCAAGTGCTACGTCTGGAGAACAGGAGACTGGTCCAAGGTGGTACAATATCACTACATCTACCTCCTTTATATATTGTAGGCTGTCTCCCCTGCTTTCTTAGTTGCTGGATTCTGTCTCTGTCTTCCAATGTTTATTAAAACCAGCTGCTGATAGGAAATAGCTCTCACAAAGCACCTATTTGTGAATATTTCAAAGAGTTAATATTTCATGCAGAGCATTGTAGCTTGGATGTAAATCAGTGTAAAAAAAAATCCAGCTACAGTAAGAAAGAGCCCTTTTCATAACAGCCTTGTGTCAAGGCTTAATTACTTTTGGATGCTAAATGCACACACTTCGACAGTAAATTAGTCTCAACACCTTATTCTTAGAACTATACTTAGTCTATGATGATTTTTTTTTTACATAAACACTTGCCATTTAATGAATTACTGCACTCACTAGTAGTCCTGAATTTGAATTCTTACTGGACATTGTTGACTTTTGTCACCCTTGGGAAATGCATTGTTGACAAGAAACCCATTCGTTACTCTTCGTTACTCTTCGGTCTTAAACGTGCACACAGCTGCACGGTAAGTATTTTAAGACTACCGTAGGTTGCAGAAATACACACAAAAAAATGAAACATCAGATGAGAAGCAAGATGTTTATTTATATGCTCTGCATACACATTTTAACAACACTTTTTTGTTGTTTTTTTTTTACAATTAGGCAACGTTTAGCCGAATAGATTGTTGTTCAACATGTTAAAATTCCTGGCAGATGCTCCTCATCCCCTATTTGTTCCCGTGCAGCTCCAGCCCCAGAGAACCCACAGAGTCAGCCTCTATGGTTCATTTATATAATGTCACCATAATTATTTTCATTTGGGATGTAGCATACTGCGTTTATCCATCTCTTCAAAAAAGCATTGCCTAATTTCTTGATATACAGCAAGCTGTTACAGAAATAGTACAGTACAGTAAGCTTTGTGCTTTTTGGTATTCACAAGCTTCAGCATGTGACACCTGCTGGTAAAACGCTGTATTTCAGTAGTAATCTGTAACAAACCAGTTCCTAGTCGGATAACGTCGTCTAGCGTGCAGAAGATGCAGGACAGGTTAACTAAACTGCATATCGCATTGACTTTAGTTTTATCATGGAGACTACCGCACCATATTTTGTCATTTTTTATAGCTGGTTTTGGCTACTGCTGTACTTCTGCTTATATACAGTAGTGTAGGAAAATAGATTTCAAACCTTGCTAATATCCTTCTAAACATTTACCATAGTCAGTAAGTTTTACCATCGTTTAACTTAAATTACAGGACTGTTTTGGGTTTGACAGAGTTACATACTGTAATAATCACCAATGCTGGCAATGAAGCAGTGGAGCAGTAGTTCACGTTCATTTTTTCAGTTGTTAGTTTCTCCACTTTTAGTAAGCATTTAAACATGTCTAGCTAGGCAGGTGGTCTAGCACTCATAACAAGGGACCTAAGAGTGGGGTCTGTTCAGATTAGTTTATATTTGGGTCTCTAAATCACCCTAAGGAGAAAACACCAATGACATTAATCTAGATGAAAAGAGTCTGTATTTAGATACCACACAAATGTTGTCCAGAAGCAGGATTTACTTCAAAGGGTATTCATTTGATGGACAGTTTTAGAATCTGGTGAATCACAAAATAACTTCCTTGTGGGCAGGAAAGTCAATGGAGCAAAAGCAATTTCCAGAAAGGGGCCCATCTTTGCAATTGTACCATAATTAAGACCATGGTATACAAATCTTTTACAATATTAAATAGCTTGGGCTATTAGTTTCAATTTGAGGCATTAGGAGGAATTTTCAGTGTTTTACTCTTACATTTTTGTGTGACAAGCTTTGACAATCAGTCACATAATCTCGATCACGGTGTAGTGGTTAAGACAACAATAGCTGAAAAAACAGTGTTTGCTGTTATAACATTTGTAACTGACTATCCATTTCTCATTGGAATTTGGAAGTAGCCAGAGGAGGGATACTGCAGAGTTGTTATGAATATATTAAAAATGAGTTTACAATAGTTACATGTAAATAAAAATAAAGTAATATGTGGTAGACCAGGTTGCCATCAAAATGTGGCAACTGGTGAATGACGTACCCTATAATTCCATTGGAACAACTTGTCTGAAGAGAGCTACATGGCCATTCCTCAATTAATGCAGTGGTAATTACATCCCATGCGGTAACCTCTATACAGTACCACCAGAGGGCTATATAGCGTGAGTGTACAGGTACAATCCTATGTATTTTCCAGCATGCTTTTACTTTATGATCCTGGTTCAAGATACTTAAGGTTTTTTGTTTGTGGAAATGTTGTGCATTATATAAGAATCAATACTGGTCTCAGCATATTAAGTCTCAACAAGCATGCATGCTCAGAAATGTGTTCCTGTATAAATGTGGATAATAACAGCAGAGACATTGAGAGACTTTACACAAGATTAGCTATGTAGTACTCTGTAGGAAAATGTTGGGAGCTTTGATCAGCCTTTATGCGCTTTTCGAAAATAAATTGTCAAAATCATATCAGCAGAGTAACAAACCCCAGTGTGGAATAATGCAACCCACATATATTTATACAGATTGCACTGTTTCTCCATTAACAAGCACAGCCTGCAAGCTTTGCCAGTGTCAAGCCCCCGCACTCATTCCATGTTGCTGCTGCGAGCCAGCACTACACAGCACCACCTCTCACTATTGGACATGTAGCCAATCGATGCCAGCAAGTGGGGAAAAAAATGTGATTCACTATCAGCTGTGTTACCAGGGTGTATAGTCTCCAGCATTCTTATCCTGGAATTCAGTGAAGAAATGGAGGTTGGGGAATAGGGTTCAAATAATAAATGCAGGTGTGATGTGGCAAGAATTTTTTCTTTTACTGGTTCTGAAAGGTACTGTAGGCCAGTTTTTATTTATTTTCTGGATCATATCAAAAATAAATACATTACTTTACGATTGGGAGTTTAGAATTCTACCAGTAAACCAGACCCCCAGAAATATTGAGGTTACAGGTATATGTTGATACTTTATATTCAGATTAATAAATGTAGAAATATGGAGCAGTATACTGTACTTCATAAAATCCTACTGATATACTTTATCTGACACCAGTAATTAATTATAAACTGTTTCAGACAGGATCGTGTGTTTGCAGTGTTTTTTTTGTTGTTGTTTTTTTCCTGGAAAGCTGAAATCCTCCTTTAATTATTCATCTTTAGCTTGCTAGTGACACTTAAATGGATAAGTCCATAGGAATCTACAATGAATTATTGAAATCTCTACATGGGTTGTGCATCGTGGGACCTGGTTTCCTGTTGTTTAAAAATGTAGAAATGTATTTCTGCAATTCAGCTCTTCTTGGGTTGGGTTAAGGGTTGTAATAATGTAACAATATGATCAGAACCAACTGGCTTCCCTCTTTTACTTACACACGAAAAGATAATTGCCAAAGGTTTCAGCAAATACTGTAACACTGATGAAGACGTTAGTCGAATGCTAGCTGTCTTATGTATAGTGCTGAAAACTTGGGGTAACTACAGCCTCAGTGCTTTTAAGTGGGCTGGTGAAACCTGCAAGTGGGATAGAGCAAACAAAAAAAATATTTTGTGAGAAGCTTCCATAAGCCATCCAGTGCAGTAATACAGATAACTAAACAACAAGTTGTGCTACCGGCAGCATTAGAAACATTTTCTTAAAAAAATCAGCAATCAGAAGAAAAAAAAACAGTTTTAAATTTTAATAGATCTTGCATAAAAAGGAGTTTGACAACTGCTTCTTACAATCAGTGCTTTTTAATCATGGTGTCTCCAGTGTAAATGCTGTGGTGTCTTAGCAGAGTGCTGTGCAGGTCTGTGTCACAGACTTTTTGTTTGATGAAAATGCATTGCCAACGAAAGGCTCAGATGGTAGGGGCCATTTGAAGGCCTGGTGTTTTACTCATGCCTTGGCAAATGCTGCAGAGATTTTAAAGTTTGGCTTTCCTTGTTATATGATGTTATGGTACTGTAATGGAATTAATTAATAATAGAAGTAGCTGGGCTGCTTAAAAGTACAGACCAGTTATTAACAAATAGGATGAATAAAGATGCAATATCCCTTTCTCTCTACAGTCTTAGACAGTGTGCCAATATATATATATATATATATATATATATATATATATATATATATATATATATATATATATATATATATATATATATATATATACATACAGTGTATATATATATATATATATATATATATATATATATACATACAGTATATATATATATATATATATATATATATATATATATATATATATATATATATATATATATATATATATATATATATATATATATATGTATACACACTGATGTGCAAAAGTCTTAGACATGTTGCATTTTTCTACTCTGATGCATTATGAGCATCAACAATTTACTCAAAGTCTCCACTAGTGTTTTCTATTATTATAACAACCTTGACTTACATAAAGAAGGAAAAGCATTGAGTGAAATAGCTCACATTACTTGATTTTCAAGGTGTGGTATCCGAAGCATAATCAACAAGTACAGAGAAACATCATCTGTAATTGACAAACACAGGACTGGAAGACCAAAAAGCTGTCTAACAAGGATGAGCAATACTTGAAGATAATATCCTTAAGGAATAGAAAGGAGACAAGCGTTGAATTGACAACAGAACTGGCAGAAGGCACAGGCGTCGTTGTCCATCAAATCAACAGTATGAAGGTCACTCTTGAAATCAGGACTTAAAGGATGTGTTGCAGTAAGAATACCTCTGTGAAGAAAGGGGAACAAGACTAAAAGGCTAAAATATGCACAAGAACAAAGAATTTGAACTATGGAGCAATGGTCAAAGGTGCTTTGGACTGTTGATGGAGGGGAGGATGGAAGAACAAAATGGGCACAGGTAGAAGTCCTGCCCCCCGAACCACCCTGATGGTTACATTTAAATATGAACCATGTTATTTACCAGTTCCTGTATCATGACATTGGAAGTCACTCCCCGTGCACAACACTGCAATAGAAAAAGAGTTAGTTAAAAACTTCACTTTGAATTTGTCCTTAATAATGTTTGATTGAATTTAATCTTTTAATAGTTTTTAGGGATAAGAATTTTAAACGTTTAAATGTATAAACTAAAGAACTGGTTAAACATTTAATAATATGCTAGCCGTATCACCGTCCACGTTACAAATGTCACCAAACGCATATTTTTTTATGCATTAATTTTAGTAATTTATCATCAGTGGTCTGTCACGTATGAGACTGCTCTAGTGCCACAGTAAGGGCGGATATTATAAAAAGGAAGGGGTTTCGCAATTGCTTCCAAGTAGCTTTTCAAATTGGTGCAACAGAAAGATTGACACTGGGGCGGGTTTTATTGTCGGTCGATCTGGCACTTCATTGGTGCACTGTGTGTGTGTTCATGCCTGTAGTAGACGTGGTATGGTATCAATTCCAAGGCGGAGTAATAACATTAATGACAAGCTTTTTTCTGAGTTTGTTCTACATTTAAAATGGCATCTCTAAACAAAAGAAGTCACGTTTGGAAGTATTTTGAGGAACTGGACGAGAAAACCGTGGTATGTAAATAATTATGCCAAACAAAATTGCTGTACCACAAAAACACAAGTTCAATGCTTCACCATTTGAAATGAAAACATTCAGAATTATTGTGGATGGAGCTACTGATGGCAATAAAAAGCAAACATCCATAACAAAATTTTCTATAGATTTGGCCGAACAGGGCGTGATCACGTTATCCCCTATGAGGACAGTGCGTGTGAATCGTGAATGCTACAGTTTTTAAATCGATGTAAGATTACCCCAATACTGTGCCGACCCGTAAAACAGTAACAGCGAGGCTGGAAAGACTTGAAGAAAATCGTGCTGCAGCTGTTCATACAAAACTTTCAAAGGGAGAAAAAGTTGCAATTACCACAGACTCATGGACCCCATTCCCCAATCTTAGTTTGGCATTTAAAATAGGACTTGTGATAATGTTTGGGAAGTTAATGTACACTAGTACAGTGTGTAGAGGAAAGTGGCATTTGATTCGAGTACTCAGAAATTGTAATGCTCAAGTACTCGACTCAAGCAATAGATCTCAAAAATCCAAAGACCGCAAACTTTTAAATCTCTGAGGCAGACTTTTTAATATCAGTCACAGTGCTGTTTACAATTCCAAAATATTGTGCTATTTTATCCCTGTGTGGCAAAGTGCCCCGCCCCTGTGTGCATTTGTGTGATCTGTGTTGTATGTTGCGTGCGTGTGTGTGTTAATGTTGGTGTATAGATTGGTACACGGGATATAAACGGGTCTGTGTTTCACGTATATTTAAAGTGTAGATTTGTATTTAGGCACGAGGAGAGCACAAATCACTTCACGTGCTGGTTAAATGTAATATGTGAGCACGGGGTTGCACAGAATTAATTCACGTGCTGGGATTCAAGTGAATAATTAATTAGTAATTGAATCCCAGCACAACAGTATAAATAGGCACATTTTTAGTCACTCGTGGTTGGTGTTCGGTGAGTGGAGAACGGGAGAGAGAGGAGAAACTAAAAAGTGAAAGAAAGAACGTAAATATTGCTTTACTCACCGTGTTTGTTCGTCCCTGTTTGTTAGTGTGTGTTCGTTTTTGTTTGTCTCTTTATTTTGGCGCAAGTGCCGTGTCCAGTGTTTTTGTGTTTCAAACCTTTTATTTTCTGTTTATTAAATGCTGAGCGCGATCACGCGCCAGCTTATACCAAACCACATCTCTCTGTGTATTCCTTTTCTGGTCTGACGCCACCCACTCTGGCCGTCTTTGTGACACGTGGTGTCAGAAGAGGGATAACAGCGCCTCCAAGCGTTAGACCAGGAGAGGGGGTTTTGTGTTTAAAAAAAAAAAAACCACAGGACTGGTTTCAAAAAAAAAAAAAAAAGTGAAAATGGAAGGCTGGAGAGACGGCTGCCGGGACCTGGAGGACCTCCTCGGGGGCCTCGAGGACCAAGGCTGGTGCATGGCCTGTGGAGTCTACGGACACACGGTGGCGATCTGCCCCTTCCAAGGTGAGGAGGAGGAGGAACCGGATAAAGAGGTGAAGGACAGGGAGGAGGAGTGCCGCCTAAGGGCCAGGCATCCACGGCGATGTAACAAGCCATCGCCGGGGTGCCTCCTCTGCGACCAGGATCACCTGTTCGCCCACTGTCCCTTCCGCAGCTATGGGGAGGAGCCTGAGCGTCCACAGACCAAGCGGGAGGAGCCTGAGCGTCCACAGCCCAAATGGGAGGAGCCTGAACGTCCTACGCCTGAGTGGGAGGAGCCCGAACGTCCTACGCCTGAGTGGGAGGAGCCCGAACGTCCTACACCTGAGTGGGAGGAGCCCGAACGTCCTACGCCTGAGTGGGAGGAGCCCGAACGTCCTACGCCTGAGTGGGGGGAGCCCGAACGTCCACAGCCCAAGAGGGGGGAGTCGGTGTGTCCACAGCCCAAAAGGGAGGAGTCGGTGCGTCCACAGCCCAAAAGGGAGGAGTCGGTGCGTCCACAGCCCAAAAGGGAGGAGTCGGTGCGTCCACAGCCCAAAGGGAGGCAAGTCGGGGCTTCCACAGCCCTGGGACCCAAGCCACCAGCAGAGGGAAAATGCCTGCTGGTTCAGCCCCAAGGGCCGGAAGGGGAGGAGTTACAGGCCCAACCCCCTGGAAATTTTTGGGGGGGAGAGGGGCAGGAGGCTGGTGTCCCCCAGCAGCCTCTATTCATGCTGCTGAAGGCAGCACGGCGCGCACCAGATAAGCCGCCACAGCGGAGGGAGCCAGCGCCGCCAGGAGCAGAGGAGCTGCCTCTGCCTCCGCCACCTCCACCGCTTCCTCCACTAGGAGCAGAGGAGCTGGAGCTGCCTCTGCCTCCACCACCGCCAGGAGCAGAGGAGCTGGAGCTGCCTCTGCCTCCACCACCTCCAGGAGCAGAGGAGCTGGAGCTGCCTCTGCCTCCACCACCGCCAGGAGCAGAGGAGCTGGAGCTGCCTCTGCCTCCGCCACCGCCCGGAGCAGAGGAGCAGGAGCTGCCTCTGCTGCCCGTACCTCCGCAGGGAGTACGGTGGCCGGAGCCCCAGAAAGGGGAGCTGCCGGCCACGAAGAAGGGGGACGAGGTCTGGAGACCACTTTCCCCAGCAGCAGTTTCGCTGCAGGAGTTCTTGTGGCCGGAGCCCCACAGGAGGGAGCTGCCGGCTACGAAGAAGGGGGAGGTCGGGGGACCACCTGCCCCCGCAGCTTTTTCGCTGCAGGATGGGACCAACAGGCTGTCAGCCGTGCCACTACCGGCAGGGGTGCTGACAGCATTGCCAGCCAAGGGCCCACTGAAGCCTCCCTTCCCAGCCCGAGACTTTGTTCTGGACTGCTGGGTTTTTAAGGGGGGAGGTGGCCGTTGAGGCCATGTGTGCTGCGCACAAGGGGGGGTATATGTGGCAAAGTGCCCCGCCCCTGTGTGCATTTGTGTGATCTGTGTTGTATGTTGCGTGCGTGTGTGTGTTAATGTTGGTGTATAGATTGGTACACGGGATATAAACGGGTCTGTGTTTCACGTATATTTAAAGTGTAGATTTGTATTTAGGCACGAGGAGAGCACAAATCACTTCACGTGCTGGTTAAATGTAATATGTGAGCACGGGGTTGCACAGAATTAATTCACGTGCTGGGATTCAAGTGAATAATTAATTAGTAATTGAATCCCAGCACAACAGTATAAATAGGCACATTTTTAGTCACTCGTGGTTGGCGTTCGGTGAGTGGAGAACGGGAGAGAGAGGAGAAACTAAAAAGTGAAAGAAAGAACGTAAATATTGCTTTACTCACCGTGTTTGTTCGTCCCTGTTTGTTAGTGTGTGTTCGTTTTTGTTTGTCTCTTTATTTTGGCGCAAGTGCCGTGTCCAGTGTTTTTGTGTTTCAAACCTTTTATTTTCTGTTTATTAAATGCTGAGCGCGATCACGCGCCAGCTTATACCAAACCACATCTCTCTGTGTATTCCTTTTCTGGTCTGACGCCACCCACTCTGGCCGTCTTTGTGACACCCTGGTATTACCTTTTCCAGAAGTGAAAGTACACCTCGCTTTCACTTTCCTGTAGCCATTTTCCATTAGAGCTGTACAGTGGGTGATGTTCGTCTGTTTTAATTTATTTATTTATTTTTTTAAACCATAACATTTTGGCAAAGTTACTTAAAAAAAAAAAAAAAAAAAAAAAAAACTACAACTAAAAAATGGAATAGGTTCCTGTTTTTTTTGTTGTTAAATGAACCTTTAAGAAACACACTATTCTAAAAACATTATTATCCGAAAATGTGTTTAATATGTATATAGTATATAGTTCTATCTCCACTAGCAACTTTATTTACAACCATATAAACATTTCAATATATACTTTGATGTGTATGTGTGTTTTCTGTTGTTGTTTTTTTTACTTTATAGTTAAGTGTTTGTGAAGTTAAAACATAATTTGCTTATTTAGGGTTTATTTGCTTGGAAAATACTAACCAGGGCTGTCAGTATCAGAATGTAATATAAGTGTGTGTGTGTGTGTGTGTGTGTGTGTGTGTGTGTGTGTGTGTAGATATGGTTTAAACGTTCATAAAGATTTGCCAAAAGCACATCCCTAATAGTTTTATAATAATAAAATCATTCCAAAATGTAATACAGCATGATAAAGCATAGGTAAGCATTGTAAAGCAGAGAGAGGTCTGGTAAAACAAAATTACTGTGCTAAACTTTTAAAAGGGTTACCATAGATCAAAGAAAAACATAGGTTCTGTATTTTGTGATTGGCTCCTCCTTGGTAATAAAATTGTCTTTTGTGTGAGAGGATTTGTCTTTACGACTGTAACCTTTTTAATAATACATTTAACAGATTCACTCTGACAGTCTGGTTTACATGACCACTGGAAGAAGACAACAGAAGTAGATACTCTTGGGGATCATTGCCTGGGTGGCTATGAACGCCAAAACCTTTTATAATAAGGTTACTTAGAATTTGTAATGTGATAGTTAAGATATTTCAGCAGCCTTATATTGCAAGTGACTTTATAGATTAATGTGTGCTGATGCATGTTTTGTCTCTGTAGTGCTCAGTAACCTGTGGCAAGGGAATGCAGTCCAGGGTAATTCAGTGCATGCACAAGATCACTGGAAGGCATGGAAATGAATGCTTCTCATCCGAGAAGCCCGCTGCTTTCCGACCTTGCCATCTACAACCCTGCAACGAGAAAAATAATGTGAACACCATCACCTCGCCTAGACTGGGTGAGGGACTTTAATTGCTTTAAAGAAAGATAATCTGACATGGTTTGAAGGAGGGTGACTGGGGACTGATATCTGGTGCTGTGTTTCTAGTTTCAGTTGCTATGCACTGTTGTCCCGTTAAGGTAGCTACATAAAATGCATGATGATGTTCAATCACATTAATTTAATACCTCAATGCACTGACGTTTCACCTCCAGAGAATTGTTATTATTTTTATGAATGAAATAGAACACCACAGACAGCAACTGTTTGCCATTCCTGTAAATTTGCATGTGTGATTATTAAATTGATTTGTATAACAGCATGCAAATATTATTTACCATTGCAATACAGTTTTTGGCAAAAAAAACAGTATTGCAATTTTGACATAGTCATCTTTTTTATTGTGTTTACCTGGGATAACTGCTCTGAGATAAAAAAAAATAAATTAATTAAAAAATAAATAAAAAAAGGTTCCAGTTAGATAATTAAGGTGGTGAAATTTAGTTTTTGTTAACTTTATGCTTCTGTCTGTTTTGTACTATAGCTGCCTTAACATTCAAGTGCCTACGGGACCAGTGGCCTGTCTACTGTAAAGTCATCAGAGAGCAGAACCTCTGTCAGGACATGAGGTGGTACCAGCGCTGCTGTGAGACCTGTAGGGACTTTTATGCACAAAAAATGCAGCAAAGAAGTTGACGTCCAACACAATCAGAACTCTTACAAGATTTTCCTTGTTATTTATATTAAGAAAACACAAGCAAAAAACACCTTTTTCAAACAAGCAGATTCTGGATAATTGAATAAGTGTAATTTATTCTTGTGCTCTGTGAGGTCATTTTTGTAGAAAATAATAAGAACTGTTTTTTTTATATAGTTGGTTCCACACTAAATATTAGTAAATAAGTGTAAACGCTGCATACTGCTCTCTCTCTCCTTGAATTCGGCCCCTCTCCTGATATTGCCAAGGTTTCTAGGGGAAATCCTAATACTGGTCAGTCTATATTGAACAGCAAACATCTGTCGTTTCTACTATGTACAGTATAAAGGAAATGCAGATAAGATGGGAATCTACAAAAGAGGAAAGAAGCAATATAGCTCGGTACGTTTTTGTTGGCTGTTGTTCTACCTGGTCTATTTCATACAGTCTATAATCATTAAGCCATGCTATTTATCTCTATGGAGATTCTCAATGTCCTTGACTTGCCTAAGCGTTGCTACGTAGAGGAATCGGTAGTGGCTGCCGTGGTTACAGGTTTGTTGGGTTCATCTGTGTTCCAGAAATCCTTGTGAAGAAATTACCTTTGCACATAAGCCCTGGATATCCCCTTACATCTAAAAATCACAAGGATTCTTGAAAGCATGACCGACAAATCCAAATCATTAACTCTATTGTCTCTCACCTTAGTTTACCCATTTAATACTGTACATACCAGGTAAGCACAGTGATCCACTTGCCATTTGTTTTCCAATCCAATAGAAGGAAAATTAGACTAACTATAGTGAACAAGCAAACCTTAAATAACTTCCAACACTCACACTAGGGTTGGGCTGTAAGAAAACACGAAGTGGAGTATTCTTAATCCCTGACATGGAGTCTAGGGGAACCCTGCATGTTAAATAAAGGTTATTACAATTGAGTGTTAACTGACACAACACAGGCAGCCTGTAAGCCTAAAAAGAGACTATAGAATTTCACATACAGTGTTATAATAGTAATAATTATTGGGAAGTGCAGCCTTGGCTATTTTTCATCCTGGGTTGACCTTTCATTCCAAGGTTATAATTTGAGAGCAGTATTCATTCAGTAAGATCTAAAGCCACATTTCAGGTTTAAGTCATGAAAGTGACCCACAGTACCAGCTAAATCTGCCTTCTAGTGACCAAAGTTGAAATACAAGGTTGGAGCGGGGCATTGCAGTGTTAAAAAAAAAAAAAAAAAAAAAAAAAAAGTTTTACAGATTTAGATTTGGAATCAATAATCTGAGATCTAGAATTCCAGCACCATATTGCACTGGGACCAAAGTATGTAACTTTTACATCAGATACTGTAAACTCAGTGGGAACCCCATAAACAATTTATAAATAGGATAACACAAGCAACCTCAATCATCTATAATAAGTCATCACATAAACTTTTTGATTCACAGTAGTATAAGCTGATGTAACATTGAAGTCTTAAATACTGTATTAAGGTTTTGTTGGAAAGCAAATGTTTTCTGAAAAAATAACAATAACTCTCTGCAGCCACAGGAATCAATGCCTTATAGTTCACATGTACATTGCATAGAACATTAGTGACACCCAGTGGCCAGAGGCTGTTGTCACTTGAGATTCTATTTTTTTTCTCACTGTTTTTACTGTTCATTTTTATTGAATAGTTCAGTTTTCAGAAAAAGTGTCTTTCCATATTCAATACAACAAAGAGACTTGTTGAAATGAATGAATGACTATTTCTATTGATGGTTCTATGCAAAGGCAGCTTCTAATGGTTCTATGTTGTTATACAGCAGATGGTGTTTCAGACATTTACAAAATTAATAAAACATGGCCACATTATTGGTAATTAGTTGGAATTAAAATAAGCATATCAGTGTGGTACTATGATGTTTGCAAATTAACTAAACCAACATGATAAATTGACAATTTACAGTAGTTGTTAGTCAGTTGGCTGTAAAAAAATTGCTGAAGCAATAAAGGTGGGTTACAACGGATGCCAACTTATCATACCAGCTTTATCATAGACTGGAACTGCAGCTGCAACTCACAGAGCACCAGGCTCACTGAATCAACTGGTGGTTGATAAGGGAAGACAAAGAAGTCAATCAATCAGTCTTTGGGTATTTGTAGCCGCAATTTTGAAACCAAATTGAAACTGTTATTATAGGAGTAATTCAGGCATTCATTTACCAGTGATACAATACTCAATCTGGTGATTCAGCTAATCCTCTTTAAACCATTGCATGCGGCTGTCTGTAACTCAGCTAACAAGTTCAGTGCTTCAGTCCACCATGCCCCACTGTTCCTCTTAAGTATCTTGCACGATGCAGATATATTTATGACCTTCATGGAACTGATCTACTTGTACACCTTTGAATCAAGACAGCCTTTATTCTTCTTTCTGGTCCTAGCTTACACTGTGACGCTGGCTTAAAACTGTAATGTGTCATTTATAATACTAACTATACCTATTGCTGTTATAGTTTATTTATGTCCACTTTGACAGCCTTTTCCAGTTATACCCAATTATCATTTAATATAAAAGACCCCTCAATGATAGTAATGAGCCTTTGGTAAAGGATCTGGGGAAAATGCCTCTCCTTCAAAAGGCAGTTATATAGTAACACAAAGCAAAAGCGATACCAAGGGGCCACATATTAAATCATCCCGTTCTTCACTTTATTTATCACTTTAAACAATTACTGTGTTTGTTTTTTTTCTGTTTGTTTGTTTGTTTTGTTTTTTGGTTCAGCACTTGTAGAGATATTATTGTTCACTACATTAAGGTATCTCATGCCACAAATTCATTAAAGCAACTACGAGACCATGGAGGTGTTGAACACAGACCTGCTGCTTTTAAAGGAAAGTAATCTGCTGTATATCTTGACAAATATGTTTAACCAAACAATGACAAAATGTTAAATAGGTCGGTAACGATTATAAATACAAATTCTATACTTGAATAAAAGTATTAAGAAACGAAACACTGTAAATGTTTACACTGAATCACTGTGGCACTGATTTAGACTTTTAAAAGTTCTTCAGTCAGGAAACAGAAACATCTTGTGGTGCACGAATCCTGCTCCATTTTAACATTTTGTCATTCGATTGAAAACATGAATTATATGTCGATGTCTGCTTCATTTAGCTGGTATAATATGAGAGTCTTTTTCTCTATACTCCTTGAACTATTTTTTCTCTTTCGTACGTACTTTCTTTGTAGCAATGTTTTGAAGTTTTACAGGTTTGTGAAACTTTATGAAATTTGAATTTTCTTTCTGAGAAAATACATTCTGTACATGATTCACATGATCTTAAGTTTTCAATAAAAAAGTTAAAACTTCTGATTTATTGTCTTCCTCTTTTTTACAGTGAGCTATGCTATTGCCATTTAAAGATAAAAATCATATTTTGTCATATATCATAAGAACATTCTTGATACTACAGTTATTATTTTTTTTTTCTGAAGACAAAGATGAAGGGCACACTATCTTAATTCAACTTTATGTATATAAGGATACAACACAATTTTTAAAAAGACGTGAATCACTAAAGCACAAACTTCCAGAGATTACAATTTTATTTTGCATGGATGTAAAATCCTTGTACCCAAGTGTCCCTCGTAAAGAAACTAGAAGCTTTTCAAAAAGCACTAGATAATAGACTAGATAAATCAATACCAACAGCAGAAGTGCTGAACATGATCAACGTAGTTTTAGAAAACAGTTATTTTACATTTGTTGATAAGAATTGCAAACAAAACGATGGTACAGCAATACGATCTAAATTAGGAATGCATTTTGCCAGTACATACATGGGGAAATGGGAAGAACAATTACTTAGAAAATCGGAAAGACAACCTTTAGAATACATTCGGTTTGTAGATGATATTTTTGGGGTTTGGACACATGGAGAAGAATCTCTTTTCCAGTTTCGTAAAATGGCAAATGAAATACACAGTAATATTAAGGTGGACCTTCCATTGACAAAAAAAAAATAGAATTTTAAGATACCATAGTAAAACTTGAAGAAGGTTCAATTGAGACTGACCACTTTTGTAAACCTACTGACATGCACCAGTACTTAGACATGTCTTCTGCACATCCGATACACACTAAAAGGGCAATCCCAAAGGGTCTAGGAATAAGAAAACAAAGAATATGATGAAAAGAAAGTGACTATGTAAAACAAAGAATTGTATTAAAAACAAATCTTAAAAAAAGAGGCTACAAAGAAAGAATTATAGACTGAGTTAATAAAAGTGGATAAACTAAAAGAGATGGTCTACTAGATTATAAAAATAGAGATAAAAAGGTCGAGTCCCATTAGTAATGACTTACTCTAAACTTTTGCCTAATATTTCAAAGATAGTTTGGAAACACTTGCAGATTTAGCATAATTCAGAAAAAATGAAAAAAAAAGTATTTATTAAGGCCCCAGTTGTAGCATTCAAAAGAGAAGCTTATTTAGGTGATATTTTAGTTCACAGTAAACATAAAAGAATAATTGACAGAATAGGTTCTACAAATACTTGCACTAGTACATGTAAAATGTGTAAATACATGGACAAAAGTAACAATACAATTAAACATAAGAACAACACATATCCACTAAAAACTAATACCTACTGTAAAAATAGCAATGTTGTTTATGGAATAGCCTGTGAAAAATGTGATGAAATAAATGTTGGAGATACTGGAATAACTTTATATAAAAGGATTAAGGATTCAGAACCACCTTTCATTAATTAGAAATAAAAAAAATTAATGAACCAATAGTACAGCACTTCACCAGTCAAGGACATAAATGATGTAAAGTTTGTAGTATTAGAACAGCTAAAATTTGACAATGCGACATATAGAAGAATAAAATAAAGTAAATGGATAAATAGACTGAACACCATTGTGCCAGTGGGACTCAACAGAAAATAATGAACTAATTAACTCCAATAAATATATCGAACATCAAGAGAAACTTATCACTATTCTAACACATTTATGTAAAAAAAAAGGTATATAAATGATGGACATTGACGAAATGTTTTTGGTTTCTTTTTAATCACTCGATCATTCATCCTTGACCATGACACGCTTGAGTGACTATGACTGAAGCATATGCACTTAATCACCTAATTAGTGAGACAGTTGATTGGACACTGGATATGGAGTGATTTCAGCTATTGGATTGCAAGCTTGAATAAAAGCAATAAAGAAAATCACAGGAAAAAAACAATATGCCATGTCTGTCAAGAGAGCACGTCTTTGTGCAATCGAAATACTGCAAGTTGCAGCCTTTTTTTCTTCATTGGGTATACCTTCCTGTTGCCCTTTTGTCAAGGTCTTTAGAAGTACCCTTTATTTTTCACGCACCGTTTTTTGATACTGCACTCACGTAGACAAGATTAATTGATCAGTTATTTTAAAGCCCACAGTTGGGATTAAACGATTAAAACCCCTAATATATATATATATATATATATATATATATATATATATATATATATATATATATGTTTTGATTCAAACACAGGCTCCCTTGAGAAAGATATGTACAACATATCGAAACGTTGGGCAGCTGGCTCTTTGAGCTAATATATATATATATATATATATATATATATATATATATATATATATATATATATATATATATAATCAGTATTGTGGCCTTTAATTATAAAATTAAATGTTTCTTTGAAAATTATGGTAAAGCATGCAGTGATGGTGACACTAAAAGTAAAGCTATTATACAGACTTCAATGGCATTTAATATTTCACTAAGTGCTGTCAGCAGGATATCAAAGATATGGAACAAGCTGATTCCATAGAAAACAAGGAAAGCCACAGATGAGTGCAGACACGTTCTATGACTGATGTCAGGAATCTCACAGTAATTACTATGATGGATTGAAGTTACTCAAACAGACATCTAGAAAACGGCCTAAGAAAATGAATTGAACAGGAAGTGCGTGAAATCCTTGTTAGACTGACATGCCTTCCCTTTTACAAGTTTACTGCGGTACAATTTCACAGGCTCTTCTTTGCTGCTTTAGCACAGTTTAAGCATGTTTCTGTTTTTTTCATGCTTGACCATACTTTACTGGGATTTACCAGCCTTGCTTGTGTTTTACGTTGCTTCCACTATACTTTACTACACTTGTTATGCTTCAATATACACAAACTTACACCACATACTGTGTTAACTCATATTACAGGGTAAACAATGTACAGCTTCCATACTCGATGACCTTTTTAATATTGCATGTCTGCTGTAATCATAAACCCTAATCTTATAGTAGATACTAAGTCAATTAGAGCTATCTTTAGTAAACAAAAAGTCCCAGGTTCTGTCATGTTGCCCACCATGTATTCATGCCCTTTTGTTGTAATACTACATTAAAAAATGTAAATGTACCAGAAATATACATATTACAACATACAGTACAAAAACATTACAACATACAGTACAAAACTATTTAAAAGATCTTTTCACAAAGGAATAGGTTACTGTTCTTTTAGTAAAGGAAAGACAGAATGTGGTTTTACTTGCAATGAAACTGATAGATGTGTCATGCTCTGCAAGTACGGTAGACACAGTTACAGTGAAAGAATAGCTTAAGCTCACACAATGCTCAATCGTACCAATACATCTCACAAAACAGATATCAATATATTTTGAATTGGAAAGGTGAAGACAATGTTGTCTCTCGCCTACGAAAGTATAAGAAGGATTGTTTACATGACTGATGTGAAACAGGCATGTGACAGTGTACAATGCCGACCCCTCACGCTTGTATTGTGGTGTTTTTCTCTGATTGGTGTCCAGTAGCCAGATAAAGTGTCACGCTTTTGCCAAAGCCAGTAACATTCCATTAATAATTGAGAGATGTGCAGTTTACCTAAGGCAGCATTCACTGTCGTGTTTCATTGACAAGGCTTTTCTTTTTTTAATAATAAACCATGGATCTGTCAGTTCTGCCAAACAATAATAATCCAGAAAAATTCCTGCAACTGGATGTGAAGCATTTACCAGTGAGCTCATCTCTGATGCAAGCTGGTTTCACGACAGGGGCTGCTTTATCTGGACAAAGATACTGGCAAAATAGAGTCTACCTTCAGGTAGGAATTAGAATTCTTCACATGGGAAACAGGTAGCTGTTGTATATCTTTTAACGCCATGACAGTTTGGGATTGCATGCTTTGGCTTTAGTTCAAATTGATTTACAGTGAATGTATTATTGTTATTTCATGGATGATTTCTTTTATAGTTGTGAAGTTAGTACTTATGGAATAAAAGGTGAGGGACAATGGCCCGGTCATAGTCAGTTCTGTAAGTGCACCACTTGAAAACCCTTTCCCCAGGGCCTTAAGATTGTATTGTGAATTAATGTCTATGAGAGGCTAGGTTAACTGAAACCACCACAAATTTGTGACCCAAGTCTGATTTAAACTAAGGTCTCCAAAGGTGAAAGACATAATAATATATATCTTTATTTTTTATATAGCACTTTCATAGTGGACCACCATCACAAAGCGCTTTACAGAGGTAGGCTGTGAACTATATGCAGTCACTTACAATAGGATGTTGATTTAACATCTCATCCACAGGATGGAGCACAAGTTGGTTAAGTCAGTTGCTCAGGGTCACACAGTGAGTCAGTCAGTGGCAGTGGTGGGATTTGAACCAGTGACCTTCTAGTTACAAGCCCTGGACTTTAACCACTTTTACAAATCTCTGTGAGAATTAAATAATGCCCCCCCCCCCCCCAAAAAAAAAAAAAAAAGAAAAAGAAAATACAATATGCATAGAACTAAATTATTATTATTATTATTTGTTTAATTTTTTTGTATTATTTTTTCTATGCTTATTTTAATCCTCCTCAAAATAGTTCTTATTTGATGACCTTCCAGTAACTTTTATAGAATTCATCTGAATGGTCTTCTCTTCTCCCATATCAAATGTCTTGCAGAAGGAAAAGAGAAAAACAACTGATACCTACGGGCGAAGATCGACCGAGGCCAGCCCAGAACTCGTTGACAGAGCCCTTGGGAAACATATCACTGCTGTCACATTGAAATCAAAGATCAAGAAGAACCCCCTTTACTCAGATATAAGGACAGTAGATGGCTGGGAAAACAGGAAGACTCAGCCCTCCTGGACCATTCAAGAATACAACAGACAATCAGTGCATTCAAACCTTGCAGACTACCTAAAGGTAAATGGAATGGAACCGTTTATTTGATTTACATGTTCTGTGGCACTGGGTTTTGGTCATCATAACAGTTTTCTAAAGTGGGCTTTGGGGACAGTAAAAACAAAGCTAAAATATTTTAAACTACAGCATAGATTTCCACTAAGTCAAAATAATGTAACTGGCCTTTAGCACTTTTTTAGCTGCCCAATTATTTAGTCTCGGCTGTGATTATCTGTCAGCCGTAAAGACAGGCCATTAAACATTTTCAAAAGAGAATTCTTGAAACCATACATTATGTTACAGAGCATAAAAATCTTTGTTAAAGCTGAAATCTTTGTAATAAATATTTTTTTTTTTAGCCAATGGTTCTATTTATCGAAACAGTGGTGGATCTAAACACTGCCACTGCTTAAGCAAAAGATCCTGCCACAGAAACTCACCACAGAAACTCTCACACACTGTTGGGCAGCCCACTTCTTTTAATTAGTTAAACAGGGGGGTTATTGAGATCAGCCTCTGTTTAGATCAATCGAACAAACGCACTAACCTTTTAAATGTATTTCTTAAATTAAATAAACAATCTCGGTTTCTCATTTACATCATTGGTCCAGGAAATCCCAATCATGTCTGCAGTGAAGCATGGATGAGTTCATTGTATCTCTATCCAAAGCACCTGGCATTTTGGATAAAAGGTTGGTTGCCTGTACAGTCTGGTTATTACTGCATATACTACAAAATAGTAGCTTAAAATGGCTGTAGCATTAACTGTATAACTACAAAGTGTTTGTGCTAATTGGTTACACACCACAGCTTGTTTATTATACTGCAATACCCAGAGAACTTGGAATTAGCCATATCAGATAGCTGGGTTTTCCCCAAGCAATTTTTTAGTACTGCCCAGTTCAGTCCTCACATCTGGAGGGCGAACTGGAAATAGAATGTTGCATTTGTTGCTGTAATCCTCAGTCTGTTTCATTGACGAAATTCTGGAGAAATGGGACAGCAATGACAAAAACAACAAGCTACAAAGTGTCTTTGATGAGAAGTATTGTCAACGCAGCATACAAAATAAAACAGTAAAACCACTACCACAAATACTGTCAATGAGTGTTTTTCAAAACCTGAATATTACCAATCATTTTGTTTTAAAATAAGGACAGTTCCAAATGGTTATTACAATAGGAAAACCTTAAATTAGAAAAATAAGTAAATACATACAAAAATACATAAATAAACACATAAATACATGCTTATCCACAAATAATTGATTGAACTGTTAATAGCAACGGTACTACATACATTATAAAGGCCATTTTCCCCTGGAAGTCTATCAATCCAATTGTCAATTATCCATATATATATACTGTATATATATATATATATATATATATATATATATATATATATATATATATATATATATATATATATATATATATAGTAGCAGGGCAAGAGCCCTGCGAGGTACAAATGTTTATTGTATGGCAGGGACAGGGTTAAAATCCTCCCTGCCAGCCTAAATTGTATTGTTGTTGTGTGCAGCTGGTAGTATTGTAAATTGAAGCCAGCTGCCATGTATTTAAAGTCAGCAGCCAGTATAGTCGAGGCTGCTGAGTAGGAGACAGAAAGTAGTACTCTGTGTCCGAGCAGTCATTTTGTAAGTACTGTGCTGTGTTTATTTTTGTAAACCGTGTGTTTTGTTTCTTATGGGTAAACAGTGTATCCGTCCCGTGCTAGGAAGCGCGCTCCTGTGTGTTTTAGTTAGTGCTCGAATAGAGCTAGGTTTCGTTTTCGTTTGGTTTATTCTTGATATTATTAAAAGTGTGCGTCAGCGCTGAACAAGTTCTGTGTCCGGTCTGTCATTTAAAGGGGCAAACGAACCACAGAGAGTGCAGCTCTGTTACATATGGCAGACCAGACACTGAACTATTTGATGATGCTAACATTTTTTAGCAGTTTATTTAATTAGAAATTAAGACTGTAGTAAAATATGCCCCACAGTGTCCTAATTTAGCACATTACAGTTGCCTAAGTACTGTATGCCTTTTTTTAATTGAAAATGATGAAAGGACAAAGTATAACTAGAACATTGTACAGTTTGCTAATGTGCTGTGTGTGGAAGGCGGGGAGGGTTACTGTATTTTGCTGTATTTTAAATTGTACCTCACCTGCTCCTACTGTCAGTAAACTTTTATGCTGGTTCACTTCCCTGTTATAAGATAAAAGGTTAGTACAACAGAGAGAAGTACATTTTTTTCAATTGACTTGTTTTCATTTAATAGTGAGCAAAAAAAGATGAACTTTACTTGTGTCTGTTTTTAAAGTGGAGGTACATCCAGTTAACACTGAAAATCTAGACTTTGCTTTGCCTACAATGTTCAAGTCACCTGTCATCTTCTGTGTGCTTTACAACTCCAATCCAGGGACCATCTGGGTCTAGGGTGTACTGTATAAATACTGTATAGTAGACCTGATGTTTGTATAGTACAGCCTTCTCAAATGTCTTTTTATGAGATGGCAATAACTTCACATTATGATAAGTTGCTACAGTATATACTGTTGAACTTTTCCTATTTAACAACAATAAACACTTCCAAAGTCAAAGAAAGGTCTATTTAATATAGTGCAAACAAATATGCTGCATGATAAACCAACCAACAACTTCATTCGTATCACACAACCAAAAGATGGTTGAAAATACCAATTTGTAAATACCTGCAACTAATAAAGGAACACCTACTAGAGATGCCTGCTGTATTTGTTCCTCTCTGAAAATGTGACTTTGACTTTGCACTTCAAAAATAGACACCCAAGAGTGAGTCTTTCCACATGAATGAGCAAGCCATAGTGAAACACTGATTACCTGCCTGTCTGACAGGTTATTCATGAAATGTCAAAAATGTACTTTAATATAATGTAATTTAAAATTGTGTTGGTCAGTGTATGCTAAAGATTCAAGTTTTCCATAAGAAATAAATATAAATAAATGCACATAACAGAATTGAGAAACCATAATGTTATGGATTACATAAAAAAATAATACTGCTGCACTAAAAAATATGTTTTCTATATTTTAGGAGGACCCCAACGAGCTAGGTTTTTGGATGGAGGACCTGTATACCCCAGGATATGACACGTTATTAAAAAATAAAGAGACAGAACAGAAACGGACCAAAATCTGCAAAATTATCACCTTAGTCTCAGTGTTAAGCTGTGCCTTGATTGTAATAATTACAGTGTCTGTTGTAATCACAAGACATTAATATTGCCAAAATGAATTACTTTTATTTTTCTTCCTAATAAAACCCCCAAAATATGTGGCTTTACAAAGTTTCTTTGTGTCTGAAACAAGCATTGACGAAGGGAAGTTTCTCCATTACATCACCTGTCACCTTAACCTTTGAATTGGACACATATATAATAAATTATACTCAGGAACTTTGACTCCTGCAATTGTTTTGTAATCTTAGACCCCATTCACATTTGCGATTGAATGTGAATGCTCCAAAAATGAAAAGGCAGCCCAGGGCCGGCCTAGATTTAGACCACCATTTCGATGTGGCCCAGGGCCTGCAATTGCAGGACCAGGGCCGGCCTTTGCATGTTTATGAATGCAGAGCAGACCTAGGACCGCCTTTTCGTATCACATGACCAAGTTGGTTACGTAGCTCAATAAACATCCCATACTCCCACGTACGTGAAAGGTAAATAGAGCCACCCCCAAACGTGTATTCATAATTAAGCTTAATTTGTCACAATTACCCTTTCTTCCTGTTATTTAGTAACTAAGCAATAAATATAAAAACTGTAGGATTGTGGCTCTCAATAATGATCAATAATGCTGGCGACTTGGCATATTCAGCCACCATTGTTTATTTAGCACGCAACGATATACATAGCCACAGAAGTGTGCGTCTTTACATTAAAATTCAGATCATTTCTTTTAGCTGCTTGCTTTTACACACACACATTTTTTATTTATTTTTTTTAAATATATGCCATAAAATTGCTACGGTGCTACTGTATATCCCTGTAGCTCTTCCATTCATGGGTGAAAGCTATCGTTCCATAAACGTATAAATATATATTTATAGTGTTACGTTATTTCCGTATATGCCTTTTATTTGACAAATAGTAATAAATAACAATCATACTAATAATTTGTCATTTAACAAGCCAAATCAGAGTAGTAACAAGCATCCAACCACCTTTGGCTTTTATGTTTGGAGTATTCATTATATATATATATATCCTTCCCAACAAGCAATTCACTACATCTTAGGCCTGCTTTTCAGTCACATATGTGAATGTGAAAAGGCGCCTGAACGGGGTTACAGACCTAAATATGCGGCGGCCCTGGGCCAGCCCAGTAGTGTGAATGGGGTCTAAGTTAGCTATATACAGTAAGTATGATTACTGCAATCAGAGGTGCTTCCAGTTAGTTGTGTTGAGAAGCCTAAACATCAGGGTTTAAAATGACGATTATACCTATACAAAAATACTATACATTGGCAAGTTTCACCTTTTTTTTGACAATGTTGGATACACCTTTAAAAAGTGTGACAGATCTGGCTATATATCTTGACATTAACAGTGTACCAGCACCAGTTGAATAACCTCATGCCGCACATCTGTCCTTTACAACTAATACATATTATTATTTACAATACTTTGCACAACAGACAACAGTTGTCATTTTTGTCCCTTGATATCCTTTAAAACATGCATGTCAGCTGATAAATGGACTCCCAATAACATTTCTACTCTCGCTTGGAGTAAATCGCTTTTTTGTGTGGCATATGTGGCTCAAATCCACACCTAGTTGTCCACTCTTCACAAGCTTATTATCAGTTTTCTCTCTGCCACAACTACTATAAAATAAATATATATATATATGAATGAGCCTGATACTGGGTAACATATACACAATCACCGCCATGCTTGACATAAAAAAATACACTGTCTTTCTTGCACTTGATACTGTCTTGGTATTATTATTATTTGTTTATTTAGCAGACGCCTTTATCCAAGGCGACTTACAGAGACTCGGGTGTGTGAACTATGCATCAGCTGCAGAGTCACTTCCAATTACCTCTCACCTGAAAGACGGAGCACAAGGAGGTTAAGTGACTTGCTCAAGCTCAAGGAATGAGTCAGTGTCTGAGGTGGGATTTGAACCAGGGACCTTGTGGTTACAAGCCCTTTTCTTTAAACACTGGACCACCCAGTATCAACTAATAAAATTTCAGGTAATCTCTTGTAACCTCTGAATTGCAAAGTTGTTTTTTTCTCTTGGAAAAAGAAATTACAATTTCAGAGATTAAGATGACAGTTGACTAGACTTTCTTCCAATAAACTGGATGTTCAGATGTATTTTGTTGTGTAATCTACAAAAAAAAAGAAAAAGTAATTGTGTCTTTAAAATGTACAGTAAAGGGTTAAATTGCTAATATCAATCTCAAAATAGTTTGATAACACATACCGATAACAGAACCAGTAATATAATTTATGTAATAAACTTTGTCCTGAAATTGCCATATCTATGGTGACATGAATGTAGCCAGAACAGCAGCAACATGTTCCTAAAAAAAACCTTTGTTAATTGAAGCTCTGGCCATAGAGCTGTGGCATTGCCTCCATGTCAAGCAAAGCAGCCGTGCAATTGTTTTGTAATGTAGATGAATTATACAGATACCTGGGATTGCTATGTGTTGTACTTTACCTTATAAAAATAAACTGAAGATCAAATGATATAGAGAAGGAAAGTTATTAGTTATAACAGTGGATTGTGAAAGCATTCATGACAGCAGAATATTTTATTAAGGGGCACAATTTTAACAAGAAAAGTATCATGTATTCTAAAGAGCCAATTATCTCTGTCTTATATAAAGAAGAGCCCATAAAAAAAGCTGACAGGTATATTCAAATGTGGTTCATTTAACTAAGTGGTGGTTCAGGCAGGGAACTCACTTTTAAAGTAGATTAAAATCATAAACATCAGGCACATTAGGCACCCTCATTAACGGAACATTTGTCAGTCAAATGGCTTGTATCCCATTTGTCATTCAATTAACAACACATCCAATGATTAGCTATAAATGGCTTTATATATTACCTCAATCCATTCATCCCTGCTGTATGTCAGATTTCACCTCCTCCTCCTACTCCTCCTCCTCCACCTGTTTTTCAGCTTTGTCTAAGAGAGAGGGCAGCTATCTTGCCCCCCTGCCCATGGCTTCCCTACAGTCAGCCTCTCCACTATCAGCAAACTAAATTATGGGCAGGAGTACCTGGAAGAGGGAGGCCAAAGATTTAATGGAAATATGTATAACGTAGTATTTGTTGTCTAAGCTTTAATAAATATGGTTCTCTATCGCATGACTTTTCCTGACTGAATTTTGATGATAAATCTGGGAGATTCTTAATGATGCTTGTTGGAAAGACATAGGAATATCCCAAATCACTCCTTGGTAAAGGCGAACCACAACAAGATTCCTGGTAAAGTGATATGAGCAGTACTACCCACAGGTACCTTTTCAACGTCCATAAATATGTCCACTCTGGTGGACATATAATCAAGTGTTTAATCAGAATCTTAGTGTTGCTTCTCAATGGAATACATTTGAAAATAATTGAGGTTGCCCACACTTCAGGGCATCACTGTATGTTATTACACACATTACACTTTTAGTTGTCATCATGAAATGTTTCTAAACTGCAAGGTACAAGGGAAATATAGTTTCATTTGACCATCAAAGACACACAGTCTGCAGCAATGCCCATCACAACCAGGGGTCTCATTAGACTAAGGATCAGAATTGCTTGGACAATTCTCTTCATTCAACTTTGCTTTGGGTCCATGACAAGAAAATACATCATCTTTGTTCTTGATAGAACATTCTGTTCCATGCATTCCAACTCAACATTGAAGATCCGTATATCAGGATAAAAACCCACAAAACAAACAATCACAAACGCTGCTAATTCTGATTCTTTATGAAACCTGTTACAGATGTTTTAATCAAGGATATACTGGGAATACATTGTTGCATGGTTTCTACACTTACAGTGTTTATTTGAAGAGCTACATCCACTAGGATTCAATTATGGATGGTCAGTTTTCTTTTTTGAAGAAAGCAAGAATATGACTTAAATTAGTCAGAGCAGGGGATATTTTATCAGGCAAGAAATTGTTATTTTCATTAACCATATTATTGTTAATTAAAGCATCCTGTTCGTATTTTAACTTGTGCTGCCATGGGATATATTCTGTGTCTACAAGTCAGACAGGAGGACCTGTGTTTAATATTTCATGGAAAAACATGTACAGGAGGATTTCTGCCAAAAACAGGGTGTGCTCAATACTTCCTGCAGCTCCTGGTGCTGCAGTACATACAGCTCTTCTGTTTAAAGAAATTGACCAGACATGACCCTGCAAAGCTTTAATGATCTGGTGGTATCAGAACCCAAGATGGTAGGACTACAACGACTAATAAATAATAATAAATATCTGCAACTGTTGAATCATTATGTTCATCTATTTATGGGCACATCTCACTGAATTGCTTTGACAGCTAACAGAGTGATTCAGTTGGGATGATCTTCTGACCTCACTGTTCTAAAGTGAAGATGTTTTCTTCATTTAATTCCTGCCTTGAAGAAATTAGGTCCGGGACCCTTTTTGCTTTGTGCCCTTCTGTTCAGACAATCGAGCATCATTCTCTGCCTCCCAGGGCAGAAGTAATTGCACCTTCTTTCTAATTATACCTTTGCGTTCCTTTCTTGGTAATTAGTGACTATACATTTCTCAGACTTGGCCTCACTATTGTGCAAATGAAGATTATTGAATGTGCTTCTTTTTCTTCATTTCCTGATTCATCATATGATACTTTCCTATGACAAGAGTAGAACATGAAAACAAGCTAAAATGACTAATCCTTTGATGTCCAAATGTTTAATCTCCTATATTTTTATTGCAAATTACTACTATATAAGTACATCACTTAATCAGTTTCAGATTCTAGTATTCTGTTAGCATAGCTGTTACAATATTTACCCAGGTTTGCCTTTCACCTCCTTTCTAATCTCTCCCCCTTACTCTCTAGCTCATCTCTGACTGCAGACCATTAATCATACCAACAGTAACTGGAATAACTGTGTTTTAACAAATATTACTGTACCTGAAGTTGTACTGAAGCTATTTAACAGAACATGTTGTTTCATCCACACAACCCCAGGGCAAACACACACTTATCAACAATGGTCTGAACAGTATACTGCATTGTTATTATTATTATCCTATTATTATTATTATTATTATTATTATTATTATTATTATTATTATTATTATTATTATTATTTATTTCTTAGCAGACGCCCTTATCCAGGGCGATTTACAATTGTTACAAGGTATCACATTATTGTTTACATACAATTACCCATGTATACAGTTGGGTTTTTACTGGAGCAATCTAGGTAAAGTACCTTGCTCAAGGGTACAGCAGCAGTGTCCCCTAACAGGGATTGAACCCACAACCCTCCGGTCAAGTCCAGAGCCCTAACCACTACTCCACACTGCTGCCCCAAATCATTAAAAACTACTTAAAAGCATTTACCACTGTACTGGGGCAGCAGTGTGGAGTAGTGGTTAGGGCTCTGGACTCTTGACCGGAGGGTGTGTGTATATACAGTGCCTTGCGAAAGTATTCGGCCCCCTTGAACTTTGCGACCTTTTGCCACATTTCAGGCTTCAAACATAAAGATATGAAACTGTAATTTTTTGTGAAGAATCAACAACAAGTGGGACACAATCATGAAGTGGAATGAAATTTATTGGATATTTCAAACTTTTTTAACAAATAAAAAACTGAAAAATTGGGCGTGCAAAATTATTCAGCCCCTTTACTTTCAGTGCAGCAAACTCTCTCCAGAAGTTCAGTGAGGATCTCTGAATGATCCAATGTTGACCTAAATGACTAATGATGATAAATAGAATCCACCTGTGTGTAATCAAGTCTCCATATAAATGCACCTGCACTGTGATAGTCTCAGAGGTCCGTTTAAAGCGCAGAGAGCATCATGAAGAACAAGGAACACACCAGGCAGGTCTGAGATACTGTTGTGGAGAAGTTTAAAGCCGGATTTGGATACAAAAAGATTTCCAAAGCTTTAAACATCCCAAGGAGCACTGTGCAAGCGATAATATTGAAATGGAAGGAGTATCAGACCACTGCAAATCTACCAAGACCTGGCCGTCCCTCTAAACTTTCAGCTCATACAAGGAGAAGACTGATCAGAGATGCAGCCAAGAGGCCCATGATCACTCTGGATGAACTGCAGAGATCTACAGCTGAGGTGGGAGACTCTGTCCATAGGACAACAATCAGTCGTATACTGCACAAATCTGGCCTTTATGGAAGAGTGGCAAGAAGAAAGCCATTTCTTAAAGATATCCATAAAAAGTGTCGTTTACAGTTTGCCACAAGCCACCTGGGAGACACACCAAACATGTGGAAGAAGGTGCTCTGGTCAGATGAAACCAAAATCGAACTTTTTGGCAACAATGCAAAACGTTATGTTTGGCGTAAAAGCAACACAGCTCATCACCCTGAACACACCATCCCCACTGTCAAACATGGTGGTGGCAGCATCATGGTTTGGGCCTGCTTTTCTTCAGCAGGGACAGGGAAGATGGTTAAAATTGATGGGAAGATGGATGGAGCCAAATACAAGACCATTCTGGAAGAAAACCTGATGGAGTCTGCAAAAGACCTGAGACTGGGACGGAGATTTGTCTTCCAACAAGACAATGATCCAAAACATAAAGCAAAATCTACAATGGAATGGTTCACAAATAAACATATCCAGGTGTTAGAATGGCCAAGTCAAAGTCCAGACCTGAATCCAATCGAGAATCTGTGGAAAGAACTGAAAACTGCTGTTCACAAATGCTCTCCATCCAACCTCACTGAGCTCAAGCTGTTTTGCAAGGAGGAATGGGCAAAAATTTCAGTCTCTCGATGTGCAAAACTGATAGAGACATACCCCAAGCGACTTACAGCTGTAATCGCAGCAAAAGGTGGCGCTACAAAGTATTAACTTAAGGGGGCTGAATAATTTTGCACGCCCAATTTTTCAGTTTTTTATTTGTTAAAAAAGTTTGAAATATCCAATAAAATGTGGCAAAAGGTCGCAAAGTTCAAGGGGGCCGAATACTTTCGCAAGGCACTGTATATATATATATATATATATATATATATATATATATATATATATATATATATATATAAAGTCTTCCAGTAGGATGTGGTTTTATTGCAATGACTGATATATGGTGTTTTTTTTTTTGTTTTTTTTTATTTGTTGATAAGTGTTAAAATGCTTTGATCATGAGTTAATCTGTTCTAGTTGCTTGACAGATGTATGTAATGTAAGCTAGAGCAGCCAAAGTGCCTTAATATTATTGAGAACCAGCACCATCTAGGGGCTTTGTACTGTGAGCAAAACCAAAGGAAACTTGAAGTGGCAGATCTCTAGATCAGGGGGCTGGTTCTTACATCTATGAAGTCACAGCGTTATGAATCATGGCATGAACCTATGGCAACTTATATCTATCTAGGACACAGTGTGTGAGTAATTTTAATAAGAGCCACTCAACATCATAGACAGCTAAAGGATAGACATTTGAAGCTACTTGGTCTTTAATATTTGTATTTCTGCCAACTACAAAGCGATCCCAAATGATTCAATAACAAAACTCTGTATTGCTGCACGGTATATTTGATTCCAAAATATAGTAGTATTGTTGATGATTATAATTATGCCCTAGATATAAGTGAGAAGCTCAGATATAGCCTATAATTTTGATATGAGTGTTTTTTTATTATTATTATTATTATTATTATTATTATTATTATTATTATTGTATTTATTTCTGCTGGAGTCTTCCTTTCCTTGTTTTTTTAGTTTGCACCATTGCTGTTGTAGTATGAGTGGTGTGTTGTTTTTGTTTCATCTTCTTTTTGTGAAAACCAAAACAATTGATTCACATTAAATTACACTTAAAAAGGGAATGGCCTATCCAAATGCCATCCATTCGTTTTGGTAAGGACTCAAACAAACTGCACTTGGTGCAACCCTGGTTGTTTGGACTACAAGGGTATTAAATAGCAGCAGGCCAAAAATAAAAATAAAAAACTAATAAAATAAAATATAAATAATAACACCAGAGGGTGCACTTCTACCACAGTAAAATGTGCACTCATCAAATGGAAATGCCCAGTGTCATAGCCATTTATGATGGATCTTTCCATGTCCAGAACACATTTGAATAAAATTAATGATATGACAAACTGAACTATGTTTAAATATGATAATGAATTCAGATGATCTAAATTCTAAATAGCTGAGCCAGGATATCTGGAGAGATTTAAGACCATTTCTGACATAGGAAGGTCCACAGCTTGGTTTTCCTTGTTTACCTGAGAAATACTATATGTTTCCTGTATGAAATGCTGGATGTGAAATCCTGGACCATCTAGATGGCTTCCACTTTGTATGAGTTTGTATGTTCACTGTTCCTTTTTTACTGGTTAAAAAACAACATCAAACTCTAACAGAACCCCCACCTCTCCATGTATAACCATACCACCCATGTAGTCAAGCTTATGGATCAACAGGCTAACATTCTCACAGAACTGATAACAAGATGTTTTAGTCTACCTAAGAAATAGAGCTTATGGTTTGCTCACTTGTCTATGTGGTCTTATCGTTGTCTTTCTTATTTTAGACAGTGTTTGAGAATAATCTTCTTTTCTTTGTGTTCATGTGCTTACTTTTTATTTTGAAAGAACTGAATAATGACGTAGGTATCGTTCCATGATTTCTTTTTTTTTATTATTAACATTTCACAATTTGGGGGGGGAAAAATTCTATCTTGCTTTGCTGAAAGCTGTGGGAAGAGCATGCCTGTGATGCTTTTCATTTCTTTGCTCACATTAATATGGGACATTGCAGAATTAAGATGTGTCCTGAAACCAAGGGTTTCTACTCACACAAGCTTTAAATAATAATAATAATAATAATAATAATAATAATAATAATAATAATAATAATAATAATAATAATAATAATAATAATGTTTATTTCATTTAAATGACAGCTTTTAAACAAAATCAAACTCATTTTTTAAAAACACAATTGAAAGGTAAAACTCATTTAAAAGCTAATTTTAAAAATACAATCTATGGGTTGATTTTGTCAACCTATATCCTGCCAGGTAATCCACAGCTGGATTTTTTTTAGAGCATTTTACAGTTTAAGGTAACACCCCAGGATTCAGGAGGAGTAATCACAGGATAACCAGGGATAGGTGGTAGATGCAATCAGGGTGATTCCCTGGTGCTGTAAAATGCTCTACAAATACAACTGTGGCTTGTCCCAGTGGATATACCCACATAACAACAGTATAATACTGCCCACATATTGCCAGGTAGACAAACATTTAGTAAAATGCCTTTATCTAGGGTTCCTATGGTTTATCTCAGAATTCATGGTGGGGATTTTAAAACAAGGTGCAATGTTTACATTCCAGATGACCCAACTGCCCATCATGAGCTAGAATTGCATTTAACACAGAGAAAAGGAATATGCCTGACATTTTTTGTTTTGTTTAGCATTCTACTAGTAAAAGTATAAATTCTGTCCTTTTACTTTTAGATGTATTTTAGTTGAGTTGAGGTATTATTATTTTAAGTATATTTATATTGTAGCTTATATACTATTTTATCAGCATTCCTAGATTGTCCAAAAATAAGCGTGTAGGCCTATGTGTTTTAAACTATATATATATATATATATATATATATATATATATATATATATATATATATATATATATATATATATATAGTTTAACCAGAGTTTAACATTGATGCACATTTTTCTGTCAGAATACAGAAGCATTGCTTCTTTTCTTCAGCATAAAAAAGCAGCGGGCTAATGTGGTCAGAGCTATGTTTGCAGCGTATTTTGAGATGTGTTGTAGCAGCCTCCTGGGATAGGAATAGGATAGGATAGGAATGTATCCTTCTAATGGTAGCAATTCAACAAAATGATTCCACCAAGGGCAGTTAATGATGATGATGATGCGGCGTCTTTCCTTGAAACTCCCTGAGCATGTCAGCTTTGGAAGGAGGTTCCCGAAACACAGTCACTTCGCCCCTCCTTCCCCGTTTCTGCCTTGCTGGCCCCTGTGCACTCTCTCCGTTACTCAATCGGTAATGCATATTTATACTGTTCCGAAACGGCAAGAAATTAGAGAAGGGGGGGACGGAGGAAAGGAAAAGTTATTTACCCTGACGTCAATTTGTAAACAAAATGGCGAGCCGGGCTGGGAGGAGGAGCACGGTTTGAGACAAAAAAGAAAGAAGTTGCAAATACCAACTGTGCTGTCTTCATTTGTATCCAGTGACAGCGGGCAACATGAAGTCTTTCAAGGCGTTGTTCCCCTCGAACTTTTTTAGGATTGCAAGAAAACTGGCTACCGAAGCGAGCTGCAACTAGGAGTTAGAGGGATCATTCTCCGGAGGACCTAAAGTGGAGTCAACTTTTTCTTTTCTTTTTTTTAAACTAAAAAAAAAAATGAACATTTTTTTTCCCCCCAATGAGAATGAAAAAGCAATCCCGTTCTCAGCACTGCAACAAATTTGCTCAGCAATTTAACTTCTGACACGCGTAGGACATTACAAATAAAAATAAGGGCATTCAAATACAATTTCCAGGAACCGCTCGCTGCAGGAAATCTTTGTGAGATTGTAGCATATTTTTGTTTACATGTTCTTTCTTTTTTTTGTCACAATATGGTATTTAGTGATGAAGAAGGGGTGAATGATCTGGTACCAAGGTAGCATGACTTCCAAATAAATGTAAGTTACTCTTGATGTTTCATGTCATGAGTGATCATCTTACAGAAAGATAAAGGGTATCCTAGACGCGCTTCCAAAATATACTGTATTTTATTTAAAATTTACTCTATTTATTAAAGTCATAAGACCATGGCTGTGAGGTCCAGGAGACCCTGGATGAGTGTTGTGCTGGGACTGATTCTTGGATTTACCGCGGCTTCTTGGCTTATCGTTCCTAGGGTGGTGGAAATCAGTGGCAAGAAGAGAAAATCCACTGTCTGCTCTTACTATAGCAACGTAGCAGGTATCGGCAAAGCTGCAGACAGCACCGGGAGCAGCGTCAACAGCAATGCTTGGCACATAGACAAGGACAGTCAGCTTTTCAGACGGGAGGAAAGCGAGGAAGAGAATGACAGCAGACACAGGACAAGCAACGGCAGTGGGGATGGAGATAGACCGATATCCAAACCCAGAAATTTCCTCTACGTGGGTGTCATGACAGCAAAGAAATACCTGGAATCGAGAGCCGTGGCAGCTCACAGGACTTGGACACATTCCATCCCCGGGAAAGTAGAGTTCTTCTCGAGCGAGGGGTCTGAGAGCGTCCCCGTGCCCATTCCCATCCCAGTGATCTCGTTGGCAGGAGTGGATGACTCCTACCCTCCTCAGAAAAAGTCCTTCATGATGCTGAAGTACATGCACGACCATTACTTGGACAAGTATGAATGGTTTATGAGGGCAGACGATGATGTCTACATACGAGGTGATTCATCAATGAGGTTTTAAACTACATATAAATACAGTTTGATTGCAGTTTATACTAAACACTTAATGTTTTTGTTTGTTTCTTTGTTTGTGTTTATTAATGCAGTATTGCTATCTTACATCAAACGAAAATGAAATTGTTTATTATGGCCAATAGCATTTCATCTCACACAAACAAGAGACGCATTGTAACAATCTAAAATAGAATGTAACGGTTCAATTGAACTTTGACCACAGTATTTTATAGGGAATGGAAAAGTATTCAAACTTTTATGCAGCCCATAAGGCTACTATTTTGACCAAGTTATACTTACATTACCTGCAATTCAATGACCGGCATTAAAACTTCTTGCCAGGGGCAGAAACACTGATTTAAAAAAAAACAAAATAACAAAACAAAACAAAAAAAACACGTATGTCGGTCCTCTGTATTATTTTTTGATTTAAGGCGGACTTTTGCCGTGTTGATGGACATTTTTGAGGAGGAACAGAATAATAAGACACATCACTACAAAAAAAAAAAAAACTGCCTTGGTGTGCTTAGTGCATGCAGTTTCGGTTTCCTTTTTTCTTTACCTTTACATTTCCCTTACCACTGCATTTAACTGGTCTAATATAATCTTATAGTTAATTTAGAGGCTACATATTACCCATATGCTAAGAATTTAAAGCGTTTTTTTTTTACACCTCACGACTTTTCTGACGTGAAAGGACACACATTGCAATATGAAAGTGCATACTATTGTTGTTACAGCTTTCAAACAGAGGCAGTCAAATAGCTGGCAGCATTGCAATTTAAAATGTAACTACGCATTCTGTTCCATTCACAGGCTTCATTACATTATATGTGTGAAACATTTGTATACGCCGGTATTGCCTACCACATATCCCAGTTTGAAGATGATATCTTGTACCATGCTGTGAGACAGGAGACTGTATCATAACATTTTTGTGAATGGCTATAATCAACATTGCTTTGCTGCATGTAGATTTACATGGTGAATGCCTTTACAAGTTTTTCAAAAATCATTTCAGAAAGACTAGACTCAATTTGAACAGGGGCAGTCTAAATGTAGCTGCAAAGGATTTTAGGTTTTGGCACTGAGGGCAAGTAACCTAAACACACAGTAAGCAAGGAGAGGTATTACAAGGTGTTGTGTAAGGGGTCTAAGGAACATTTTGGAAAATCAGATTCTCTTGAGTGCACTGAGTTCAACTATTTGAAGCCTTAGGGGTGTTCTTCTAGCGAGGGTGCTCATGAAAACCCAAGGGGCTGGTAAGTTTACAGTGACCTGAGGTGTCCGATAATCATATTACATTTTATACTAAAATAATACGACTGCCAGGTGGGTGGAAGTCATTCCTAGTTTACCCTTTTGTGCACTGTACAGTTTGTTTATGTTCCTTGTAGCTGTAGGTATACAAGTATACAACTACATAGGCACCTCCAGGGCAGCAGAAGGTGGTATTTATTCCCTGCAAGTTCTATGAACAGAAGGCAAAAGAGAATTTCCCAAATAGCGTTATTTTATATTTAATGTGCAATTATTAGTTAACAACCTATAAACCTGGGCCGCTGCAGTAGGGAGTGAATCAGTTTAGTGCAACAGGAATAACAGTTTTACCAGTGTGGTAATTTAGAACCCAATGCAATGTCTTGTCTTTTGTAATCAATGTAAAGCACAGTGCTGTCTACCTGTCAGGATTCTAAGTATTTGGTGACCTTACCTGCAGCCACTTTTTTTCACTGATCCTATTTGGTTTAAATCTATTATTTACAGGATTTTTGACTTGAAGCGAGTACACGATTTTTCAAACTGTTATTTATAGTTCTTTTTTTTTGTTCAGGTTATATCCTTTTTAGAAAATATCAACTTTAAAAGTAATTATTAAATGTTAACAATTTAGCCGGATCTTTGAATTAAAAATCTATAAATTCATGGCAGTATTTAGTCAGCCACTCATAAAGAAATTGTCTGTGGCCTTGAATGAATACTTACCATTAAAAAAAAAGTCTGTGATTCAAAGATGTAATTGTGAATGACACACAATATACCATATGCAGTTATAATGTGATGCTTAATGCATTGTAAATATGATCAAGATTCAGGAAGTGAAAGCTTACTTGTCCTCTCTATTGTAGTTTGAGCACCCCTCCAATGCAGTCTTCCCTGGTAATTAATATCCTTTACTTGTATGTATTGTGTTGCATTACAAGCTCTTTCAGTTGCAGCTGCAGTTCTGGAGTGAAACTGGCTGTTTGGAGTAGAGCAGGGTTTTACTTCTGAGCAAACAGCTCAAGCAACGTATACAAATCTATAAAGCACTTTTTTAATGAATACATTTTTGGTTTGATTTTTAAAAAAAGTTCTAAGGAACTATTTTTTCTTAGCTTAGTTTTAGGTGGAAGGATATTTTTTAAAAATGACTTTTTTCCCAATTTAGTTAGTTAACCCATTTTCTAAGTGCAATAAGGCACTTCAGGGTGTACTCTAATATCAACACGCCCTGGGTGTTTGAAGGCACTCGGCTTCACCTCATGTCTTGCAATGCACCCGGGTGTGGTGATATTAGAGTATGATATAAACATACCTTGGATTTCAATTATGATGCTTTGAACTTTGTGCAATTATTTTATTCTATATAGAATAATGGAATACCGAAACCCTACAGTTATTGTTATTGCAATTGATGTTTATTATTTTATACTTTTGAAAAGGCACAATAATTAGTTTTAAAGCAAATGCTGTGAGACTGGTGGTCAGCGTAAGAAATGTAACTGTTGTACAGTACTAATGAAAAACATTTGTTCTCTGTGGACTGCAACAGATTACTGATTGCCTTTTTAATGAATACAAGACAGTGTATATTACTACAATTTCCACTTGATGTTGCTGTATAATGGGTTTTCTGTTTTATGGCCCTTTACAAAAAAGCCAGTTATACTAGCAGACCAGCATGGTTTCAGCTTTGAAGTAAGAATCTGATCTAAAAGTCTAAGACTACATCAAATACTTTATGGAATTGTAGGTATTGTAAATATAATGGATTTGTAGGCCCTTTTCATCAAATTATTGCACATTGTTGTTACCTTTAAGTGGAGTGTATAAAACAGCTTATTTTTTCTACTAAAGGAAAAAGTCAACTGCTTTCAATACCTGTCCCCGTACTTTAGAATCATTGCCATTTTTTCTGTTCTCTGCTAAATGTAATTATGAAATACTTATTGTTTGTCTGTCTTGTTTTTTTTTCTGTATACCTGCTTATTCAAAAGGCGACAAGTTGGAGGAGTTTCTCAGATCCCTGAATAGTAGTAAGCCAATGTACTTGGGACAGACCGGATTGGGCACTACTGAAGAACTTGGAAAACTGGCGCTGGAGCCAGGGGAGAATTTCTGCATGGGAGGACCCGGCATGATCTTTAGCCGGGAGGTGCTGAAGAGGATGGTGCCTCACATAGGAGAGTGTCTCCGGGGGATGTACACCACACACGAGGACGTAGAAGTGGGCCGATGCGTCCGGAGATTCGGGGGCACCCAGTGTGTCTGGTCATATGAGGTAACGAGCACAAACAAACAGCACATGCTACAGTGTATTTTTAATGCATTTTGGTCTATTATGAGGCCTCTTTGTTGCACTGCATTGATACAAGTGGAATAAGTGGAAGACATACATTTTGGATATACTTAAAGTGTTTTGTATTTTCCACTGTGGTACAGCTAAGTTGGCGACTGTGCTGTTTAAGATATATAGTGCCTCACATATATTGTGGACACTTTTCATAGTCATAAATCATACATCCCACATCCCAATGCTTGTTTCATAATTTGAAACAAGCATTGCCTACTGATTATGAAAAAAGCACACTTAAATACAGTTAATAAAGTTACAAAGAATTCAGATTTTTCTGTATGGTTTTATGGTTGCTAGATTCATAGGGAAATTACATAATCATAATCCTCATAGGAACACAGCAGTAATTCCAATCAAAACTAGTCACATGATTTTCCCATGTGAATTTCTATCATCAGAATACATGGACCATATTGTGACATTTTGAGGAAGCAGATATTTTTTTTAATATGAAACATACATTTTAGAGCTTGAGTACTTCCACCCATTCTAATTAAAAGCTTCCATGTACAAAACCTGCATGTCAGAATTTAATATGTAATTTGTAAAGTGTGGGCAAATCCTAAATTATTAACAGTATGGAGAGAGCAGTAGCAGGAAGTGAAAGTCAAAACGTGGCACATTATTAATCAAAAAGCATAATTCACTAGAACCTTTTTCAAACACACAAGATGCAACCTAAAGCAAAGCAGTATTTGGTCTTGAGTGAAAAAAAAAGAAATTGCTTAATGTATCTGGTTTCAAAAAGGCACTTCAACCCTGTCTTATTTCATGGTTGCAATATCATCTTCTTCAGACAGTTTCTTCTGGCATCAAGCTGTTTTTCCTTATTTCAGAATTTACGCTAGACTACACGTTAGCCAAAAACTGATAATAAGACTTATCTGCAGTTTAAGAAAACAAAGATCCTGTTTTCCAAGTTTCTAGATGATTGAAGATGGATTATTTATTTAAGGGATCAAAATACAGTAACTAAAATCTGGCATGTCTTAGAATGTTATATCGATGAAAGGGTTTGTAAACAATGTGGTGTAGCGTCTTGGACAAGGCTGGTCTGTGCCCTTTAAACCGTGGACCCAGACACAGAAACTGTAGTTTAGTGCTTTCTTGCACCTTTATTCACTGCTGTAATACCGAACTACATTTTTTGTGTATCCTCCAATATCCCAAAATGCTTTCTGATATGTTTTGGCACGTGGACATTACAAATACAGTACTCAGAATAGGTGCCTGAAGGAGTTGAGAATGGCTAGCAATACTGCTGCACTGACAATTTCTGAGGCTTGTTGTAAAATGGGGGATCATGGAGCAACGTGATCATATGCCGAAATCAAAGCACATTGATATCTGGAGTGATTAAATCGGTCAAGGAGAACTTCAGAGTTCAAAACAAAACGCGCGCATTATGATAAAATGTGCCTTGTGTTTTTAAGAAACAAAGCCATAACGTTCATGCTAAGAAGCGCTATGTCTTTCGTCAGCACGGGCTCCATATTTGCTGGGCTGTAAACATAAAATACAGTGCATGGTGGGATAATCTCATATTAAGTCCCACAGTCCATTGCGCTGCTAGGAACTGTCACCAGGTCAGCCTTTTCTGATTTACTTCAGAGGCTAAATTGAACTCTTATTACTACACCGTAAGGTTGCTGTGTCGTTAATTGCTTTGTTATGGAAGCATCTCCTTTCAGTTTATGTAATGTCTTTATGAAATCCCATACAAATATAAAACTTCAAAAAGGAAGTCTTAAAAGAATCCTGGGAAAAAACAATGAGAAACAGAGGAACCATATCAAGGAAAAAGCTTGTATAGGCCTGTATGTAGCTTTTTTTTTTTAAAGAATATTGTAAATATACAAAGCTGTGTTTTTTTGGGGGGGTTTTGATACCAACTCTGAAAAAATGCTTTTTTATATTTCTATTGTCTTATGTTTATGTTCTAATGATTTGATAAACCTTAAAAATACAGCAAATTGCTTACATGCACCAGAGCACTTTATCTGCATAATGATAACAAATACCACTGTCAGCCTCCTTAAAGTGTTACAGCACCCCTGCAGTGTTTAGAAGAAACCCATTACTTTACATTTTCTGTATCCTGTGTTGTCCATATTACACCATTTTTCTTTTCAATATATTTCCAATAGTTTAAATATTTTTACTATTCGCCCATCACTTTGTTTTCAACTGCTACTCAAGAACGTTCTTCAGGGGAAAGACAATTTTTTTTTCTTCTATAGATTGCAGTTTATCCAGTTCATGCTTCCTCCTGCAACAGTGCTGCTGCTGTGATTGAGATGAGTGGCATATTGTGGGAACAGAAAACCAGCATTGTTACGGGAGGGAGTGTGATCTGGATACACTGCGGTCCTTAGAAGACTTATTTTTTTGTTTTCTACTGCTGAACGCTCCTGAGTACATTTTGAGAAATGTATTGCCCAGTTGATTTATGACCCATCATCATGTGTGATTATTATTATTTATTTTTAAGTCGGCAATATGTTTACAGACCACTCGGGACACAGCAACGGTAACCTAATGTGTTTCTTGAAACGTTTGCAGGATTCTCTATGGGTCAGTTAGGTTTACTTTTTAACATGATCTGTGTTTGTGGTGTTTACATCTGGCAAATAAAATAAATGTTTGGATCATTAAAAACGTAACACTGACATGTAACAACAATGCTTTACACTGTATATACAGAATTATACATCCTTTTCTTGAACCATTATTTTGTAGCAGACTCCAACAAATGTACTGTACCTGTAGGTAGATCAAAGGAAAGGCTGCCTCCAGGGTTAAAAGTAATGGGCTCAGAAACTGTAAGCCTTGGGATACTAATTGAATCCATTGTGGCTATAAAGTTTCCTAGATAAAAAGGTTAAACTAACGGATAATACTTTACAACTGACTGAAACTGAAATGTTTCCACTTCAACTGGCACATGAAATCTGGGTGCATTGATACAGCAGCTTCAGTGTAGAGAAAACGAAAGATCCAGTTCTCCAGCAAGACCAATTAAATGAATGGCGCTTTCCATAATTGCTCCAAACCAGAAAGGGGCTGCATTGTCAACACTGATACCCAAGTGTCTAAATTATTGAAGGCGGATTATTTATTTAAGGGATCAAACTAACTGAAATCTGGCATCTCTTAGAATATTATATAGATGAAAGGTTGTATCAGTGTGTAATTGTGTAGCCAGTACTGAATAAATAAGCATGCTGTATTGCTGTATGGATTTAACAAGTTAGTCACTGCAAAGAGTTGAGTAAGGCTTAACCTTTTCATATGTGCTGCCAAGCAGGCCTGTATCCCTTTTCGTGAAATCAAGACAAATAAGTATCTCGGTCTTTATTAACCTTCTGGAACCAACTAAATGGCAATGTGCAGAAACAAAGTCCCGTATGTAAAATATGTTTAATCAATCCATCTTTGTAGTTAAGTACTGATATATAGTTTTGCCAGAAAAGTGATCACAAGATAGCATGCTTGCTACGTGGCATGTAGTACAGTTTATGCAAATCATTGCAATTATACTGCATTTCTTCTTAACCCCTTAAGATACACAAGGATTTGAGCGGCTGTGCAAACGCTTTCTTCTTAAGATACATCTGAGAGTGACTCAGGTATCACGAGGAAACTGACAGTTTGGATGACCAGATCCAACCTTTCAGTAAATTTTAAACCCTGTTTCGTGCACCCAATTGCAAAAAAAAACAAAACAAGTTTGTGGTACACATATGTCCCTGGTACCTTAAAGGGTTAAATACACTACCACACGCACTGTGACATTTTTGAATTTTTAAGACTGAAAAGCTCTTTTCCCACAGTTGTCTGCAATTATGTTGTAATGGAAACCTTACCTAATGAAAGTCATTTGTATGCAAATGCTACATATTTTCTGCTCCACAGGTGGCCTTTTCTGATAAGGTTTTATTCGGTTGCTGAAGTTCCATTTGTAAATGTATTAATTATTTTAACAGGAAATGAATATGTGCTTTATCTAGAAATTACGGATAATGCTGAATTAAAACAAATCATTTGAGTATTCAAATGGTACTGCATACTGTGTGTGTTTTTGAAACGGGTGTTGGTAAGTTTTTATGAATATTTTATTTTTAATAAGAAGTAAGTCATTAACCAGAACAAAAATTGATGCATAGCAGCAGGTGCCATTGAGGATTGATAACAATTTATTGGCAACTGTCCCGTAAAAATCTGAGCCCCCAATATTTCAAAATGACATTTTCTTGGGCACCCCTCAGCTTTGTCAAAGGTGGCTGGAAGCTGCAGGCTTTAAAAAAAGGAAAAAGCTGAGCTTGATGTTTCATTTGGAGATCCAGTAAACATTGGGGGCTAGCTTTCGAATAAAAACGCCTGTGTTTTCTTTATGCCAGATAAAGCACTGTACATGTTGATAGCATTTCCACATACCTTGTGTTTAACACTCATCTCCTGTGTGTAATGCATGCTGGAAAAGCACTACCAGGGAAGTCAGTGCATGACTCACTGCAGGAGCTCAGTGCTTACTGACTTTTTTTAAGGCTTCCGTTTTGAATAATTTTACCATATGGTATTAATGACATCTGTTCAGTCGGGATCCTCTTGAATTGAACACACTCAGAGACAAATACAACCGAAGAAGCTATGCCTCATAAGTATTGGCCACTGAATTTGCACCGGTTCGATACAATTGTGAGCACCTTGACTACAAACAGCATGCGATGATATCAGTTCTGCACATTACCAAAATGCTTCAATAAAGGAAGAAAAGTGAGCACACGTAATAGTACATTCTGACATCTTGATAATTGATTGAGTATCCAAAACCACAGGGTGTCAAAAAAAGAAGTGTTGCCTCGTTAACTTTTTAGACAATGAGAAGTCTTCATAGACATCCAGGCCCACCGAGAGGACAGGGAGGAGGGGGAAATTTCCCCGGGGCCCAACACCCCAAAGGGGAACATTATTTTTTTTAAATATATAAAATGTTTTAAAACTCCAGTACTGCACACGACCCGATGTTGTTGTGTAAATATTGTGTACGCGGTGGCAGTGCAAGCACTGTCAAAACACTTCCTTTCACGCAGTGATTTGAACGTTCACATTTCATATTTTACTACACCAAAAAGCTGAAAAAAGGGCATAGCAATTTTATGTATTTTTTTTTTAAAGACAGTCAGAATTTAAATAATTTAAAAGAAGTTGTACAATATATACCACAGTATGATTTATTCTATTATTAAGATCTATAATTTGCTCAAAACAACATGGTGCAGCAGTTTGTTAGAAAAATTGAATTGTGTAAAGTAAATAAAGTACTTTCTTCAGCTGGTGGTAAACACAATTAGAGAATGATTGGTTATATTGCTTAAAATACAAATATAGTTACTAATACAGGTTATTAGTTAAGAGCAGAGATGAGGGGTTTATTTTTGGCACAGAATAAATTAAATAGTGTATACCAACCATTAAAATGTATTTTAATGTAAAAAACATATGTGATTTGATGTTAAGTAAGCTTCAAATTAATGACTATTACACATGTGGAGTTTGTACAAAAAAATGATTTATTCAATTCCTAAAAAAGTTTGAATACTGTAAATAACTTAAACATAACTCCTTTGAGAAACATACCAATCCTTCCCAGGGGCCCATGACGGCTCTCGGCATCCCTGTAGACATTGTTACAGAACGTGGTACAGTTTTTTTTTCTGTACAGTTGCTACAGTTTCCTTTTTCCATTTCAATTTACAATTCTGAACCATTTCAGGGTTACCTTTTGTTTGTTGTAACTGTATAAACCCTTTCAGATCAGGATATTCTTCATCAAACCAGGGGGCACCCCAGAGACTATTTATTTCTAGTAGCGGAGGAGGGAACAGTGTTTCAGTGTGTGTTCTGGCCAAACCAATTAAGGCAATGATAGGGTATGGAAGTCAGAGCAGTTTGTAAAGAAAAAAAGACCTGATACTTCTTTTTATTGAGAGATGTTTTTTTGAAAATTATTGAAAATTATTCTTTTAAAAAAAACAGCGTGAGGAAAGTCCCCAGGCTTGTTTCTCAGTTTACTTGATTGTAACAAAACGAATAGTGATGCTTTATCTAACGACTGAGCTCTATTTAATAAAAGCATGTTAAAATAGTGTTTATTTGCTACAATAACATTAACAATAACAATGATAATGATCACAATAAGAAGAATATCAACAGCATTTTGCCATACTACATTCCTTAAGCCCAACCCCCTGTGGTTATGTGCTTCTCAGTAAATGTACTCTTTTTCTCGGACATGGTCGGCAATGACATAGCCTGGATTCGAACCTGCGATCTCCAGGCTATAGGGCGCATCCTGCACTCCTCGTGGAGTGCCGTTACTGATTGCGCCACTCGGGAGCCCCTTATTTTTGTTTTAAACGTATATAATAGTGTTTAAATGTGTTGTATAGAAAATACCAATATACAGTGCTTAATCAAAAGAAAAAAAAATAGATGCAGGACAAGAACTAAAAATCACAACTCCGAATGCCCACAAATCCGAACTGAAAGTAAGTCCCCCCAGGCATTTGGGTTTGCAACATGTGGTGATGGGGCAGGTGCTATATATCAGCGCAGGACATGTCTTCAGAATACCATTTCAGAGTTTGCATTTGCGCTGTGATCAGAATACAGCCCTTGGTCTTCTATTAATTTTGCATTACAACATGTAATTGTTTAATGTTTTGAAAACCATTCTTGTTTATTCTTTTAATTATTTTTTCTGTGAATGAATGGTGGGTGCGAGTGCTAAAGTATTTTCTCAATGACTTTAACAGTGGCTAAATATCAATTAAAAATACAGAAGAAACAATACAACACTAGAGCAGTTTCTGAGTTTTTATGGATCAGGACAGGTAAATACTAGACGTTTTAATCTTGACATTTTCTATTGATTGATTAATCATCCAATCTAGATGATCGATTAAATCGATTAATCACACCTTTTTGCTAGTGATATGAAATTGTGTTGAAAGACCATCACAAGTAATCACTTATTTTGAACTGTGCTTCCCGTTTGCGTTTCCTTCAGCCAAATGCCATGTCTAAAAGAAAAAGATAAAAAATACAGCAAGAGTGTATATGTCAAAGGTAACTTAAAAATAACGTTGAATCTGGGTTGTTACAAAAACAAAACAACGATGATAACCAACTTTTATTTTTCAGGAAGTATTGTTCAAGCAACATCTTCATCTAGGCCTGAGGCAATTACACAATTGAATCTGTTACATGCCCTTGGGCTTCTCACTGGCACACTAAATTCCCTGGGGGGTTCAGCAAGAAATCATTACTGTCTATGTCTTTAGATTTAAACACGACCCCTGCAATCTCTAAACTAATGTATGTTTTTCCCTTTCGTCTTATTTTAAAGCTGATTAAATTACAGAATTGCAACACTGGGCTGCTTTTTTGTGCTTGCCGTAGCATAGATGTCCCTTGTGCATTCATTTTCATTATTGTAATTCGGTGGAGGAATGCAACTTTTTTTACTCTCCTCATTCACATTAGGACCAATTTTAATAAGGTCAGAATCCTGGCAATACAGACTTCCACTTAAAGCAACACCAAGCTGAGAATACACTTGGAAAGTAAAGTCTTATACTATAACAACACTAGATGAGAGGTATTATTGTTCTCTTGATATACCTTCACTTACCAATTTGATATAACTTCACTTACCAATTGTACAGGATAACTAATGACATGCCATAGATGTCTGCACCACTGTCCAAATTACTGTTAACCTGCTAAAATAATTACTGTTGAAACACAGAAACCTATTTTATTTCACCAATGATTTTTGGCAGGCCTGACATGTAATTATTGAAAAGCAATTGAATATTCATTCAAGCTTTTCACTTGATGGCTCCATGGAATTGGTGGTAACCTCACAACAAGCTGTCTGTTAGGCATACTCATTCCTTAATAATTTTTACACTATATAGTGCAGAAAGATAAAACATTTAGGAGCTGATGCATACAATAAATATGACCAGATTACCTACCCAGTGAAGCATCTTTTTAATGACTCGTTTGCATAGTCTTATTAGGGTAATTAAAACCCACTAGTTCACAACATGTTTATTGAGCTAGTTCTGAAAATATTTACACGCAAGAGCTTTTGAAATATAGTAATAATTTTCAGAGTCATAAGTTTTGAAGGATTAAATAAAGTTTGATATTTATGAAACTGACAGCCAAGAACAGTTCCAAGAATATGAAAAAGTAGTCAATCCATCAAAACAGACTTGAAAAACACATTCTTTAAATAACTCCTGAGTAAGAGTGTTGTGAACAGGGCCCATTCATTTCAATTAAATTATTGGTATACGTAGCATCTGGTTTAGAATACAGTTATAGACATCTGGACAGCCTTCCCCCTCAAGACAGAGGATGAAATATCTCTATACTGTAGGTGATTAACACAGCCAGGGTGACCTAGAGTGTTTTGAAAATGTAGTGACACGCACACTGTGTGAGAAGGGAATATTAATAATGTGAAATGATGCTATAAATGTTTTATAAACAAGTGATTTACTGTGTTTCTGCAGCAATGCATGTCAATACAGCAAGTGATTTACCAGAGGGGATTTGAAGTTCTTTGGGCTGGATATTGTAGCATATAACCTTGTATTCATTGCAAAGCTTGGCTGCAGTTAATTTCACTATTAAGATACTCTGATCAATTCGAGACCTTTGGAAAACAATCCATGATTGTGAATCCCAAAAGCTATTTACACCTGTGTATTGTTAAACAATCAATTTACCAGATTCTGCCGATATTTCCTTATGCATTATTTGTGCATGGTTATTAAAAACCGTAAATTAATGGTGAAAATTTTACTTTGAGCTAAAAGTTGGGGTGGGGCAATGGTTCAAACTGGGACGTTGACTCTGCAGAATCCAGCATATATAACAGGTCTTTAGATCAGTGATTTTGTTGAGTACTGATCTCTTCAGCAATGTGATAAAGCCATGTGAGATGAGTCAGCGACACCACGGTTGAGCCCCACAGTATGATTGACTAAGACACAGAATCACAGGAATGAAATGATTTCTTTATCTGTTGGCTTGTTACTGGGATGTGGTTGATTGGTTTGTTTATTGGAAGGGATTGCTTTGTTTTTTGGAAAGGTAACTATATAACAGGCTCATCCCTACAATGGAGAAACAGTTCAGGGGATTCGGATTTCTACTGCATGTATCCACATTATATTTTATACAGTAGTAGAGTGTTAATAGATTGTATTTAACAGGGAAACTGGATATATAAAAATGATTCAATTTAACAGGAAATCTGGATTGCTCACGAGAGATAAGTAATTAATTTTGTGTGCAACACAAATGTTATCTGTAGTACTTTTAAATCCACCCGCTGTTTTTTATGATGTTTTACGACCAGCAATACAAATGCAGTTGTGCTTAACAAGCAGAATGTAAAACAGATGGATGAATGTAACATACCAAAAGGTAATTCAGCTTCACTAGATGATACCAATCTATAACTTGCATCGAAGGGGAAAATATTCAAATACGCTAATCTGATTGTTAAATGAAGGAATTCAATGTGAACAACACATTTAACAAATGTCACCAATAAGATGTACACCAGAAGGCATATGTACCAAATAGCAATTTCATTTCAAACCTTCTGATGTGATCACATTTCCATCCTTTACTTTGATAACATCAAATGGTTGAATAAATAAAGCTGAGGTTCTGTTTTTTCACAAATAGGGCAAATGCAGTATGTATTACTACCTCCACTAGGGTGTTGCAGGGAGATGGGTTAATGGCTATACACTGATGTGCCTGGTGATTCTGAGTACTCTAGTGAGGTCACAAGGATGCTTTAAAGAATGTGATGACTGAAACAGAAAACCATACAAAAACATACACTATTTAAGATATCACTTATATTTCCTACACAATTCAAGTTGCCATTCATAATCTGACAAAATAAAATGTGAATTCTAAATGTTTTTGACTTCTTTTATGATTAATGTTTGTGTGGATATTGTCGTAACAGTCTTTCAACTTTCTCCTAACCTACTCCCTGATGCACAAAGGCACTTTAGCTGCTTCCCCAAGCTTTATTACAAACAAAATCGAGAATACAGAGGCTTTGCAGGAAATTCCAGTTTTTACAGTTTTTATATTCCTACTGGTTATGCCAGTCTCAGGTTGTATTATTCTTTGCATTTATTTTAAAACAGTTGTATGAAACAAGAGGATCCTGGTAACTGACATGTTTAGCAGTTCCTCCTGTACAGATATGTTGCATTGAGAGTAATGGATAAATAGACATTGAATAGAAAGTGGAAATCATCTTCAATAGGGACTTATTGGGAATTGTATGCACTCTCTCAAGAGGATACACTCTTTTGCTTAACTCTTATCACATTTGTGACTTTAACCTTATGAAGTCCAACACTGCTGTCATTAGCCCCTTTATTGGAACAACATCTCTTAATACCTACACACAACCCTAAACACGACTGACTCCCACTGTTACTGTACAGCTTCACCACCGCACAGCAGACTGAAAACCAAGCATCTTTGTTGCAAAGCACCTGTGAAATTCATAAAGCAAAGTTGATCTATGATCATAAAACATTGCAAGTATGTTTGGTTTATTGGCTTTGGTATTGATTCTGGAAGAAACTAGCTGTGGAATACATAATACGGTTAGAGTTTCTGGAAAAGTAGAATAAAGCACTTTCTCATTTTTGTAGAATTTCCATTACTGAACTGCCTGAGGATCACTTTAAATGTCAAGGGAAAACATAAAAAAAAAACTTCCTGACCAAACACAAGCAAATTCCAAATAAAGTAGGTTGATTTTTTATTTTTTTCCTCTCATTGCTTTTGGACTCCATTAAGCTATCTCATTATGCTTTTGTAGTGCCATTGGATTTCACTGGTTTATTTTTTGCATTGAGCTCAAATCAGTGCTTCATTGTATCAGACCAAAAAAAAAAAAAAATGAAGGCTAGACCTGTGAATATAACACACCATAGTTTAAAATCAGCGGTGAAGGTCTGGACCTGTGAATAACTGGTCCTGATTGATGTTAACACAAGCTACTTATCCATAGTGGTTATGTGTAGGTCAGTAATGTAGTGTGGTACTATATCCTATCTGTACTGTCTACCTCAGCATCTGATTGAGCTGGAATGTGATGCATCTATACATGCTGTTCGTTTATGACTGTCCAGTTGTTGTTTTATTCCCTCATATTTTAATAACTTCAAATCTACAGCAGAAGAATCTGAGGCCCTGTCCACACTATACCTTTAAAACGTATTAGTTACCTTTAAACCGGCTTAAAAGTGCTAAGTATGGTTTGCGTCCACACTACGAAGCGTTTAATACCGTACTCGAGAACCGGACTCGAGACCACCTCAGGAGGTAGTCTCGAGTCCGGTTCTAATTAGATCGCATCAGGTAGTGCTGTTTATCAGAAGTGTGGACGCTGTAATACCGATCTACATTTTTTGTGTATCCTCCAATATCTCCAAATGCTTTGTGGTATGCTTGGCGAGATACTGGCGCCTGAAGGACTTGCTATCACTGTACACTCCACAATGGGTATTCATTTTTATGTTTAAAAAAACTGTGAGGACATCTCTGTTAAACTAGTGGGGAAAATAACAAAAACGCAACGTTAAATTAGGCGACTGCAAAAATGAAATGCGAGTTAAAAGTAGGATCGGGGATGAACAAAGTATGTAATTTGTCAGCTCTGTTTGAAATAAAATTAAGAGGACCAGAATTAGGCTCAGGCAAGATATGAAAGTAAAAACAAAGATTGTTTTGAAATTAACAGCTTTTTCTGAGTTTAATTATAAAACAGAATCAGCTCAGTTTGTTTAAAGGGACTTCACCTAATTAAAAATAAAACCTGAAAACTTCAAGCCCTACTTGTGTGTGTGTGTGTGTGTGTGTGTGTGTGTGTGTGTGTGTGTGTTCGGATTAACTTTTTCCAAAAATACTTGTTTTATTTTAGCAATATGCATCTCTATTAATATGAAGAATATCACATTATTTTAAAATATAATACAGTGCATGGTGGGATACTATCGCATTCATTTCCACTGTTCATTGCACTGCTAGGAACTGTAACCAAACTATTCTAATAGTGTGTGGACACATTAAGCCAGACTAAACATGAAACGGTACTTCAGTGTGGATGCTTTGAGCTGGATTAATTAGAACGGTTTCAAATATGGTTCTTGAGATCGGTTATGTTGTGTGGACAGGGCCTTAGTCTCAAAGTAGCATTCAGCTAAAGTAGACATGGCACCAAGGTCACTGAGACTTGCCATCAATTTGCAGATTACTGTGTGATTCAGTTTGGTATTCAGGAGTGATCTAAAGTCTGTAGACCTACTGTAGTAGGTTTTTAAGATATATTTGTATATTAAATAAACTTTATGCTTAAACTGAAGCTGTGATTTTTTTTTGGTTTGTTTGTTTAGCAGGAGCTGTTCTGGTCTTTCTCAGCAAACTACCTTACATGAACGCTGTAGTTCTGAGTAGGAAAAGCGAATTGAAGGAATAGTACTGGTATGGGCACTGGTATATACTTTTGCTGGACAGAACAGTACATATTACATGTTACATATTGTTTGAGTTTATATAAATATACAAAGTACATGAATACCATATATGAAGTTAACTTCAAAGCAGAATTATAAAGCTTTGGAGGTGCTTGTATGTTCTGCATTTTCCCATATACAGTATGTTTCGATAGGCATGGGGCTGGTTGAATGGAATAGACTTTTCTAAACAGTTAGACTAAAAGCACAAATACCCACAAGATAGAACGTTAAATGTAGAGTTATTTATCTTGATCAGCTTGCCTGATTTCCCAAATTTAAAGTCCATTATTATAATGGCATTTCCTCCTTTGTCTAACTAAATTTAATTTTTAAAAATGTGTTAAAGTCAATAGTGGGTTATTCTGTTTAATTTAGACATTTTTTTAAAACAATAATAGTATCTCATTTTTAATTGGATGAATTTAAATAGAGAACCCCTCAAGGTACATTTGTATTCACCACTTTGAACAGCTAACCACATTTTTTTTAGCTCTTGATAAATTAATTAAAACCTGTCAGAAGAAAATTTACGTTCAAAAAACAACAGGCCATTTTTGAACTATCCTCGCTATTACTTTAATGTCAACATGTTATAATTAATAGCCTCTCTACAAAATAAGTTGCTGGCTTATGCGATCCCTGATGCATCCTTCTTAATGACAGCCAATCTGGTGCACAGAAGGTTTGCATACATTTAGCCTTGTTATTATAATTGCAAGGTTTTCATTTTTCTCAGAAGAGCAGAAGTTTGGCAGCAGTGAGACCACACTAACACTGAGAAAATGCCTTTAAATTTAGACATTGTGGTAGTTAAACATACCAGGAGCTGGTCACTGCAATTTTCATAATGTTTGTTACAATTTGCTTAGCTGCAGTATGTATTTCTATTAAGAAATACATAGGTTGGGTACTGGCTTAAGATAAAATGTCAGTATGTCAGTTATGGATTTGGCAGTTGCCCTGCTTGAATACGACCAAATGTCACCAAACCATCAAATATGAGGTTTTAATGTCTATGACCCCTGGAATATCTGAAAACAGAATCCTATATTATTGTACTCTATGTTCTTTTCCATGCTGGACTCAAGCTAGATGTCGTTCTGTCTATATTATGGGGAAGGTACTGTAAATCCTACAAGATAAATAATAAAAAAAAAATTGTCACAGGGACTTGGAATCCTCCAAGAGCAGCACCCGTTGTGTAAGACGATTTTTTATTTATTGAGCTCCAGGGGTATAGGAAAAGATTGATAAGTAACCACTCTACACAGCACCTAATAATAGTCCTGTAACTTGTTGGCTTCAGAGACATGATACCTATTTTCAGCTGTCAAACTGTCATACCTTATACTACAGAAATAATATGGTATATAATCTGAGTGGTGTGCAGTGAAATAACATTCTAGGAGAAAGGGTGTAAGATACTGTATGTCCATTCTTTACATGATGCACCCAGGTTACATCAAATACATAAAACAACACAATAAATGTAGACTATTTTGAATAGTACAATTACTCTACACCATCCGTTATTTATAACAACTTTTGATGCATTGGTGCTGTCATTATCGTTGTACCACAATATTGCAGCTGTGTTAAACAGATGTTACACCTCAATCTCTAAAGGATTACTTATTAAACCAAAACCATTTAAAATAGATTAAATGTAATAATTTTACAGAAAAAGTAAACACATGTTAGGCTCAGATTGTGGATCAGTTAAAGTAAAATGACATCCATGTAAGACATTTGTAAACATAACAAATGTAAGCATAATACATTAAGAAGTACGTGACGTTTGTTGTACAAGTACAGAACTAATTGATTATCTTTAAACACAGTAATGAAAAAAATAACTATTTACCACTAACCCACATTTTTGTATTTATTTTTTGCTTGCATCAGCTTTTACTGTATGTGTACAAAGACTTAATCCTTCAACATATCCTGGAGACTGCACACTAAATAGATTTGTTACCCATTTATAGATTATTGTTGTATGGTAGGGAGGTGAGCTTCTTGGACACATCAGTAGAATGAAATGGGAGTGTCACCTATATAAAATAAGGACTGTGGGTCAAATCAATCCATGTGGTCAAGCCACACCTCTGCCCTTGTTGGATTTGCTGGAAACATTTATACCAGCAAAATATTGATGTTCATTTTAAATTGATGATGAACAAAGCTGTCAAAAATAAGGACATTGCTATAATAAATTAGATTTGAAGTCTGTTACTTACCATAAATGTGTAGTCAAGTTATGTAGACTTTATGAAGCAGTACTAATGGTTTGCTCCTTTATTTCATATTTAGAATCATTTTTATGATGGGGCTTATGAAGACTTTGCAATGACCTTGAATGCATGCCAATGCTTGTTCATCACCAGAAATATTTTATGTTAAAGTCTTGATTCTGTGCTAAAGTTAGCTCTGGTAAGACTGCAAAATCATCTTCAGCATCTTTAGTTGGTAGGAACCATGGAACAAGCATAAGAACAATCTGGAAGCTTAAAGCGAAAGTATTTGCCAGTAGTGAAGGTGGTTGAATTCTGTGCCAGAAAGAAATGGAAACTTTTAGACAAAGCTGAAATGCAAGATTTATATTCTCCCTAATGGTCCACACAGCTACAGATGGCCAGAAATCAGAAATTATGTATAAGCATTATGACCTCAGCTTTAGTCATCAGAATTATGCTACTCCCAGTAAATTCATTCTGCTTTCAAACTTTGAAGACTGTTCCTGTCTGGTAGGCAGAGGTTCAACCCATTACTGGGCCAGACTGGAAAACATCTTGTTTCCAAACCAAGGAAAGGATGCACTGTTTTTCAAAATGTAATCTGTTTAGTATCAAAAGAGTTTTTGCAACCAACTGAGCTGAAAGCAGAAACAAGTTTTCTGAGATGGCGTGGAAGGGCAAATGTAAGGTTGGCAGGGATGGGGTTAATTCTGTCCCTGCCAACAATCACATGTGTGGCCATTCCCCAATTAGGTAATTGAGTGCTAATTTGGGAGTGGCCATCTGTATAAAAGAAGAGCAAAATTAGGTAAGTACACCTGTGTGAAACTGCGTTTTGCTTGTAAACTTTATAGTGAAGGTGAAGGTGAAGGTGAAGGTGAAGGTGAAGGTGAATGCCCAGCCTGTTTTGTTTTGTGTGAACCTTTTATTTTGGCCCTCGTGCTGTGTTTATTTTAAAGTGCACTTTGCGTGTGAAACTGCAGCTTTCTGTCTCCGGGTCTCTTACCTGCCGGTAATATCTTGGGCTGTGACGCTACCATGTCACAGATGGCTTGAATTGAGATACAGCACTACTGTACTGCATATCTGGTTTCCAGGTGGAATAGAAGTAACTTTTTGTCAGTAGGGGGGATAGTTCTGGAAAATGATTTAAGGTTCCTAAATTCTCACAGTGCCAGTGCAGTAGTTGAACTGTGATTCAGAATGAGGGTCCTCTGGCTTCTTGTTTTGAAGATCGATCCAAAAGACCACACAGCCTACTTGTTTTGTGACCGACCTTGAAGCTTGTTGATAGAACACAAGCTAAACAAACACATACTATAGGAGAATTCGTAACAGACAGTATAGTTGGTTGAATATATACCAAAGTACTATAATACTGACTTTATTTCAAGTACTGAAGTATTTGAGTACTCAAACCTACCCCTGTTGCTGAATATTTTAGACTTTATTTGCTTGTAGGTTTCTTTGATGCCTCCTTCAAGCTTTTTCATTTGCTTGCACTGTTTCTTTTGTATTCTTATTTTTAAAGTTCATGGGTAGATTAATGATGTTGGATATGTTCAGTCTCTCAAAGTTCATTGGCAGCAAAATTTCTGGATAATCTACACGGGGTTTCCCAAAATTCCAATGTCTGCAAGCGTTTCCAAGTCTGATATCTGGCATTTCAATTGCAAACTAGTTTTCCATACAAAGTCTGCACCATTATTCCTTTCAATTTGGCTAATTCTTCACAGTGATCCTTCTCAGTGGTATTTTAAATCGTTCACACAAGAGCAAGAAGTCTATAAAATTGCTTTATTTCACAGATTGTTACAATCTGAGATTAAAAATAAAAACAATTTTAGGTCTCTTTGCTGCAGCAGCACCTATGCCTTATTTTGTAAAATAGAGAGGAAATGGAATTGTATATTAATGATGGAGCATAAGCTAGCTTTTTGCTATATTCCAGGAACACTTTTATAAAATAGAACAACAAAGTACAAAAAACATCCCAAGAGGTTTATAATCATTTAGAATATACCTACTCTGGTGTTACATTTGAGCACGCCAAATGTAACCTGTATTTTTATTTGAATTGTGTGACATAGTTATTAAGCATTCCTTATCAGATGTGCTTGTTTGGATTGCTTGTGTTTCTGTGTCTACCCTAGTGGAAATGGCCTTGACCATGACCTCTCTTTACTGTGATGGCTCAGAAGAGCCAGTCATATTAACTACCTTTATAGAAGTTTACTACGGCACGTAATCACAGGAACACATTGTAAATCACACAAACGTATGGTAAACCTTAATAAAAATTGTAGCTAACCATGGTAAACAAACTTTCAGATTTTACTTATCATGGAGGTGTCTATCTGTCCATTCATCAAGCCATCTGTATATCACATTACATTTTTGCTTATATAGTGCTCCCTCGCTATAAGGCTCTCAATTATAACGCGCCTCGGATATAGCGCTCCTACAGCATGTGCCCCAGTTCCCTATACTAGTGATTTGTGCAGTATTTCTACAGTAAATACAGTACCAGTGTTGTTCAAACTGTAAACAACTTCTCAGTCTAACAAAGTTTCTGTCTCCTTTTGATACTGTATCTGAACTGATGAAAAGTTGCGCTGGCACTTTATAACACAGACATCTTACTCAGCATTCATTATATAACTAAATAAATATTAGGCTTATTACATGGTTATTTTTCCTAATGTATTTACTTTTTTTGCTGCGAGAGGAGCTACAGCTTTCTCCTGGAGACGAGACACTTCAGCTTCATGTCAGCCCCACTCCGGCAGCCGAATCTGGGGCGAGCACATTCCCTTTTCCCCTTGTCTGACCCGCTCTCCTTCTCGCACTTGGTTTGCTTGGCTGTCGCTTCGAACTGTACTCCCGACCGTCATTTAGCCAGGCTAGTTATATTTTAAAAATTGGTAATTAAAATGATCCTCAAGTGGGAATGTTACCTTTTTTTTTTTTTTTTTGGTAAAAAATACAGTATTGATTACATGGTGCTTTATGCAAGGTTAATTCACAGAAAGTTAAATTTGAGCTTCACTATATGTGCATTATAGAGAGGGAGTTATTTTATTTTGTATTTTAGTCAGATATGTGTGTTGTTATGTGTCCCGCGGCACGCCCCACCCCCTCCCCCATTTATAATGCTCTTCGGTTATAATGCTCATATTCTGTGTCCCCCGAGACCCGCGTTATAGCGAGGGAGCGCTATATCTCCAGAATCACTTATAAAAATGTGATTAAGCATGTTATCGCTCATTCTTATTCTATATTGTTCAATAAATACTGCTCATATATATCAAGTTCATCAACTGTTTCATTGTTCTGATAGCTCTAATTTTGAATTTACATGACAAGGATGACGAGGATGTTACTGACATCGTTTATTTTAGGGAGTCATCATAAATGTGTTTTGATGAGAAGAAAATGCTTGCTGGCAAACATCTATTTGTTTTGAATTGCATGTGGTTTGTGTATACTGAATCTTGTTTCCATAATTTCGCTAAAACGGCTTCAGCAAGGGTCTACTTTGATGTACAGTATGCATTTCGGATGAGATCCTGATTTTGTAACAAATCCTACAAGCCTATATTATGAACCTATATTATCTCTGTGTTTAATGCTGCCACAAGCTGCACTTTAGTTTGATGCAGAATTTTGATACATTTACGCAGGGTTGTTATGGTGTGATATGAATTGTAAATGTGGGCTGATGCTAAGAATATGCTCATTGCTTAAAGATAAAATGAATTCATGACAATGAGGAGCCACAATGTCTGTGCATGTCTGAGTTTATTGAGTAATGGTTCTGAAGCTGAGCTAGTCTGACACTGCCGTGATTGCAGATCACTGTTTCAGCCTCGGTTCAAGGTTTATTTTTAACAGCTGTGAAGTAGGCAGCATTGATTCAGCTAAGAGGGTTACAGGCTCCTAAAGTTGTTTCCAGTCAGTGAGCAGGTATTTTTAACATGCAGGTAAACTCAATCGGTCACTTTACTTTACTAACAATGTATATTTTTATGGTAAAAGATCATGGAGGGTATTTCATTATTAGCTTGTTATGCTTGACTTTATTGTATAAGGTCAAGTCACAACAATTCCAAGAACACCTGGCAGTATATCACAAAGATATATTGTATGTATTTCTGCTACTACAAGTTTCCCAACTAAAACCTCCTCACACACAGTCACTTCCCCTGTGCACTGAAGTTCATATTCTCTCAATAGGGTGCTGCTTGTTTCATAGCTAGAAGGTCACACCGTTTCAGGCCTCATGTCTATACATAAGCATGGTGTTTGAGGTAGGGCTGTACTGGGATTTAGGGAATCAGTTTTCTGAGGATATTCTACATGAATTCAGCGCAAGAAGGATTAAGTCACACCAAAGGAAAGCATTTTTAGTGGGTTTGTGATACAGTTGAAGATAAAAAAGACAGCTAAAATCAGTGACAAAAGTATCATACAAATGCTACCACAAAATATTTTTAGTGATGTCTTTTATGACAACTTTTGTTCTTCTGCTGTTTTCTGAGTCATATCCAGCTAATAACAACGATCTTTAAACCATGAGTGTAAGAGAAAACAAAGCTGGTCCTGAGTGAACCTGTATTGTCTGTGTTTTTTTTTTTTCTTGAGTTAATAAGCCAAAACCTATGAGCTATGATTTCACCCACATATGTTATACATGCTTCCAAAGATGGAGTTATAAGTGGACATTCATGCTAAGTGGTAATTGTGTAAGGCCAAGGTAAAGAGCTGGATGTCACAATTCAGGTTATGTAAAAAGATAAAATCATGTAATAAGCTGGCTCGTTGGAACTTTGATTCTCAGTCAGCTGCAGCCAAAGCATTTTGGTTTTGATTGTGAAATAATCTTGCCTACTGCTTTATTGTGTGTGATTGCCATTTTCAGAAATAATTTATAACCCTAAAATATAAATTTATTTAACTGAGAATATTTTAATAAGAGTACCGTTATTTCCAGTTCAAAGTGTGTGGCATCTTTTCTCAGCCAATTTATCTACATTGCCCGGTTGCTTAATAATATTAACAATAAGATATGGCCAGTGGAAAGGATCTGAAATGTATTAATTAAACAGCAATACAATTTTAAGGGAGAAAGTATATTGCACACCTATCTTTTATTTTGGTATTATCTATTACCAGTATATTTCTGTTGTATGGGCATGGCACACATTCTTATGTTAGTGCACACCCCAAAGGCAGGACAGTGCCTGCATCCAATTAACTCAGCACTATGCTTGACAGATGTGATACGTCGCCGTGTTTTTTAATTATGTCAGAGAATGCTGATAAGGATCCAACAGAAGGAAATACATTTTTGTGAGATAACCCAAAACAACATGTTAGGCAGGCAATACTTTTACTTCGATAATGGTTTTGACAGTAGCTGTCTTATAGGCTCTGCCTATGTCTTGTACATGTGTCGACTAAACCTTTATGTCTCGCAGTTTGGGCTTTCTGACATTTCTTTGTGAGTTTTTGAAATACTGAAGGCCCTCTATTTTCAGCATTGCGCAGACAGGGGCGTCACTGCTGCAGAAAGTCATGCATATTCAGACGTCACGGGTGCTTTATTCTCACAGATGTTTCAACAGCACAATCTCATCAGAATTTGACGTCTTGTAATTGCAAGATATTTCAGCTGAGAACAGCTTGTTAGTCTCTTAGATTGTTAGAGAAGGACAAGATAATTTATGGAAAACATTTTGAGGTTCTGTGCCAGAAATGTGCCATTTTAAAGCAAAATTTAAACAATTATTGCATTTTTCAGCCATTAACAGGAAACATTGTTGTAAATAAATGTCTGATATTAATGTGAGCGTCTGTGATTCAAGTCTAGCTTTGTCTTCATGCTTATTATCCTAATAACATGGACACCGGGAACTGTAAACATTAACTGTGATCCTTCTCCTTGCCAAAATATTATATTTGATGTGTTAATTCTACTGTGTCAGGCTGTGGCAAAGTGCCCCCCCTGTGTGTGTTATATGTTACGTGTTGTATGTAAATGTTGGTGTATAGTCATTGGTACACGGGATATAAACGGGTCTGTGTTTCACGTGTATTTAAATTGTGTATTTGTATTTAGGCACGGGGATGGCACATCACATCACGTGCAAGTAAAAAGTAATATGTGAGCACGGGGAATTGCACTTTAATTAATTCACGTGCAGTTGTACCGAGATTCCAATTGAATGATTGACTAGCAATCGAATCTCGGTACAACTGCATAAAAGCTGCATGTTTTCACTCACTGGGGGTTGGGTGTTCGGAAGAGGAGAACGGGTGAGAGAGAGAGGAGTAAAAGTAAAGTAAAGTGAAGAAAGATCGTAAATATAAGTGTTTGTTCTCACCGTGTTTGTTTGTCTCCGTGCACCGTTTGTTTAGTGTTAGTCCGTTTTGTTTGTCCTTTTATTTTGGCGCAAGTGCCGTGTCCTGTTTTGTGTTTTGTGCTGTTTACAACCGTTTTATTTGTTAAATAAACGCTGAGTGCAGCCATTGCACTCAGCTCATCACAACCACTGTCTTTGTTTGGATTCCTTTCTGGTCTGACGCAACCCACGCCTCCAGGACTCAGGCCAGAGCAGGAACCGCAGTTTGGATTTAAAAAAAAGAAAAAAAAAAAAAAAAAAAAAATGGCAGAAGACGCCATCAAAGTGCGGGACTGGATGCTGGAGAATGCTGGGCTGGAGGCCCAGTCTCTGCCCATAGTCGTCCAGGCCCTGTGGATGATGGACAGTGAGAGATGGGAGGCCTATCAGGAGGAACACACCCCAAACACCTTGGAGGAAGGTGTGGAGTTTGTCCTCAGCTACCTGGAGGCAACCATAAATGGAACAGCAGCCCAGGTAGCAGGACCACCAGCAGAGGAGTACCTGCTGTCCCCATCTCCACCAGCAGAGGGTGAGTACCTGCTGTCCCCATCTCCACCAGCAGAGGGTGAGTACCTGCTGTCCCCATCTCCACCAGCAGAGGGTGAATGCCTGCTGGTTTTGCCTTCACAGCCCAAATGGGAGGAGCCCGAACGTCCTACTCCTGAGTGGGAGGAGCCCGAACGTCCTACGCCTGAGTGGGAGGAGCCCGAACGTCCTACGCCTGAGTGGGAGGAGCCCGAACGTCCTACGCCTGAGTGGGAGGAGCCCGAACGTCCTACGCCTGAGTGGGAGGAGCCCGAACGTCCTACGCCTGAGTGGGAGGAGCCCGAACGTCCTACGCCTGAGTGGGAGGAGCCCAAACGTCCACAGCCCAAGAGGGGGGAGTCGGTGCGTCCACAGCCCAAAAGGGAGGAGTCGGTGCGTCCACAGCCCAAAAGGGAGGAGTCGGTGCGTCCACAGCCCAAAAGGGAGGAGTCGGTGCGTCCACAGCCCAAAAGGGAGGAGTCGGTGCGTCCACAGCCCAAAGGGAGGCAAGTCGGGGCTTCCACAGCCCTGGGACCCAAGCCACCAGCAGAGGGAAAATGCCTGCTGGTTCAGCCCCAAGAGCCGGAAGGGGAGGGGTTACAGGCTCAACCCCCTGAAAATTTTTGGGGGGGAGAAGGGCAGGATGCTGGTGTCCCCCAGCAGCCTCTCGCTATGCTGCTGAAGGCAGCACGGTGCGCACATGCCCAGCCGCCACAGCAGAGGGAGCCACCACCGCCAGGAGCAGAGGAGCTGGAGCTGCCTCTGCCTCCACCACCTCCAGGAGCAGAGGAGCAGGAGCTGCCTCTGCCTCCACCACCACCACCTCCAGGAGCAGAGGAGCAGGAGCTGCCTCTGCCTCCACCACCTCCAGGAGCAGAGGAGCAGGAGCTGCCTCTGCCTCCACCATCTCCAGGAGCAGAGGAGCAGGAGCTGCCTCTGCCTCCACCACCACCTGAGGGAGAGGAGCAGGAGCTGCCTCTGCCTCCACCACCACCGCAAGGAGCGGAGGAGCTGGAGCTGCCTCTGCCTCCACCACCGCCAGGAGCAGAGGAGCTGGAGCTGCCTCTGCCTCCACCACCGCCAGGAGCAGAGGAGCTGGAGCTGCCTCTGCCTCCACCACCGCCAGGAGCAGAGGAGCTGGAGCTGCCTCTGCTGCCCGTACCTCCGCAGGGAGTACGGTGGCCGGAGCCCCAGAAAGGGGAGCTGCCGGCCACGAAGAAGGGGGAGGAGGTCTGGAGACCACTTTCCCCAGCAGCAGTTTCGCTGCAGGAGTTCTTGTGGCCGGAGCCCCACAGGAGGGAGCTGCCGGCTATGAAGAAGGGGGAGGTCGGGGGACCACCTGCCCCCGCAGCTTTTTCGCTGCAGGACGGGACCAACAGGCTGTCAGCCGTGCCACTACCGGCAGGGGTGCTGACAGCATTGCCAGCCAAGGGCCCACTGAAGCCTCCCTTCCCAGCCCGAGACTTTTGCCTGGACTGCTGGGTATTTAAGGGGGGAGGTGGCCGTTGAGGCCATGTGTGCGTTGCACAAGGGGGGGTATATGTGGCAAAGTGCCCCCCCTGTGTGTGTTATATGTTACGTGTTGTATGTAAATGTTGGTGTATAGTCATTGGTACACGGGATATAAACGGGTCTGTGTTTCACGTGTATTTAAATTGTGTATTTGTATTTAGGCACGGGGATGGCACATCACATCACGTGCAAGTAAAAAGTAATATGTGAGCACGGGGAATTGCACTTTAATTAATTCACGTGCAGTTGTACCGAGATTCCAATTGAATGATTGACTAGCAATCGAATCTCGGTACAACTGCATAAAAGCTGCATGTTTTCACTCACTGGGGGTTGGGTGTTCGGAAGAGGAGAACGGGTGAGAGAGAGAGGAGTAAAAGTAAAGTAAAGTGAAGAAAGATCGTAAATATAAGTGTTTGTTCTCACCGTGTTTGTTTGTCTCCGTGCACCGTTTGTTTAGTGTTAGTCCGTTTTGTTTGTCCTTTTATTTTGGCGCAAGTGCCGTGTCCTGTTTTGTGTTTTGTGCTGTTTACAACCGTTTTATTTGTTAAATAAACGCTGAGTGCAGCCATTGCACTCAGCTCATCACAACCACTGTCTTTGTTTGGATTCCTTTCTGGTCTGACGCAACCCACTCTGGCCGTCTTTGTGACACAGGCCCTGCAGCTTCCTTTGCCTGAGTCCATATGTGTTTTATTGTGTGCAGTATAGGACTAATAGTCAATTTTATATGGAGAAAACTAGACAGGGTAATGCACTTCAATGATTATACATAATCTGTGAAATGAAAAAGGGAAAGACAATACATCATAAAAATCTAAGTGACTGAATTGACTTTTATATGATCATTTTCCCCAATACTTTAATTGTATATTTAACAGTTCATCAGAATGGCTTGGATTGAACATAAAGAGGTTTTAGTGATATTTATTTTTTGGACACCTTATTTGGTCTGTATTGTTTTGATTCGATTTTCTGTTTCCCTAATATCTCATTACCATGCAGGATAGAATGCATATTTAAACAGTAGTCTTTTAAATCTGGTATGCCTGTTATCCAGTCCTGCTGCTGTAGCAGCAGCTGAAGTATGGCTCAATGAACAAACAGATATAGCATGCAGAAGCTTGTCTCATCTGCATTGTGTTTGTTTTAAAGGGTACATAAGGACCTTTTTATTTTATTGTGTTACATGTCCCCATGTGTTGCTACAACTGTTTACGTAAGGTGTGTGTATTGTTTTATTTTATTTATTTTTTTTACATTTTGACCACTTTTTTAAACTTCTAAATTACATTCCCTGCCTCAAAATGACCTCTCAGAACTACATTTCCCATCATTCTCCTGCTCACATATGTAACTGAGATGGATTTACCAGTGAGCAGGAGGGTGGTGGGAAATGTAGTTCTGAAAGGTCCATGTGGGTACATGGGAAGCCATCTTTACCCTTTAAGCACATTTGTCTTGTGCCTTGTGCTCATAAATGTAGCGGATTAATAGCGCTTTTGACTTAAAACCCTATTTAAACATTTGAACAAATACAATGTCTGTTACTACAGTTTGTGCTTGTGCAAAAGTATCTTGCCAATCTCTGTCAGACCCAGCCTGGAGGGACACTTTATATTGACTACTATTTATAATATCCACGGTATTTACTGTCCCACACTGGAGATGAATATAGTGGAGGCAGGTGTACATACGTACATATGTCACACTTTACAGTTTTGCATATATCCGCTTTTCCAATTGCCAAGAATCTCGCAAAAGACCTTTGGTATCCAGGTAATAGAAAACATTACTTTGGTTAGAGTTTACCCGTCTAATAGGGAATGTATTTTGAGCATAGGAAAAGTTTACCAGGTAGAGACATTTTGTACGTGCATGTTATCCACGTACAATGAGAAGCTTTTCTCTGGCATAGGGAAAGAGCAGGTTACCTGTCTGTTTGCTGCTATTTTGTGGTCTTCTGAGCTACACTTATTTTCTTCTTTCTGATTTATTTCATGTTGATATGTTTATATGTATGTATTTTTTTGTACCACTTGCATAGTTTGTGCAATTTGTTTGGCTGTTCAGTTTGTTCCCATTGCTAGATGTGTGAGTCAGACACTGACAAACTCATATATCTTTCTCTAAATACTGCTGGGATGTTTCACATGTAAGGACCAGCATGTAGGCTAAATTGCTTCCCTACTGATTTGTTTGCCCGTTATTGAGACTTTGAATACAAGTATTCACTGAGATTCCAATGTAGTGTATTTTCCTGGATAAATCGCCAATTGTCTGCATCAGAACATTACATTCTTCTATCTAACTGAAGTAACATGTTTGTACTGTCCACACAGTAACACATTTGTTCCACTATATTCACATGTGCGCTTTGTACATGGTAAAACACAGCTTGGTAGTTGTGTATGTAATGAATTTATGTATGTATCTATTTACTTGTTTATTTATTTATTTAAAGCGCTTCAGTGCTTACCAAGTCAACATTACTATACCTGTGATTACATTCCTGACAGTACTGTACATTTCTAGAATGTAATTTAAAAGTACTTATGAAAGCTAGCCTGGCAATTCAGCCGAATGAGCTACTCAGCATCAGTACACTGACCCTGGGCACTGTAGAAGTGTGAGTCTGAGAGCCCCAGCAGGGGATGGATAGCTCATTTACATCTGGTACAGATTCAGATACATGACTGATCTCTGTTACAGCAATTTTGGTCTTTGTTTCCATCAGTAATGCTCTGGCTTTTAGTGATCTATAAATAATTGTAGCATTAGAGAAAACCTCTTTTTCAGTAGGGCCTAATTATTAAGTTTATTATAGTATGCGGACATTGAGAATGACATTAAACCCTCTTCAAGTGGTGGATTACCTTGTGTTCTCTGTTTAATGTTTGAAACACAGTTAAAAAAAAAAAAAAAAGAAAAAACCTTTGTTCTGTAGAAATAGGTTCCAGTACAGGTTCTTCCCTGTTGAAGTTCCAGTACAGGTTCCTCCCTGTTGAAGTTCCAGTACAGGGGTTGTTTGAAGCAAAAAAAATAAAAAAATTACATTTTTAGACTGATCAGGTAGTCAACCGTTTACTCAAAAATGGTTTGTGTAATCAAGGGAAGTTACAACTTAACATTTTTGACCTTTGACCTTGGGGTGAAACCCCAAAAATGAAAATCTCAAAAAAAAATACCTTGGAAAGGTCAAGGTCTCTGCTTCTTATGTGCAACATTTCTGGAAAGTTTGGTTTGCTGTGAAACAATCTAACACCCCCCATTTCAAAGTAATCTTAATAATATTCAGGTACCAATTCCTGTGAAATTTCTGCAACAAACATTTAATTTGAATCAGATGACACAACTAGAGGAATAACACATCGTCAGTGGCGAAAAAAGTCAGCACATTTTATTCCAGGTGAAAAATGTTTTTTGCAACAAAGGTCACACCTGTCAAAGACCCTTTCTCTGTCTCTACAGTTTCTCAGTTTCCAAAAGTCGGCAAATTTCCACTAAAATGACACCTACCACAAGTCTGTAGCAAACATCTGGGTGATTTGTCTACCCATATTTAGGAATACTAGTATTTTGGAAAAATCAGTCCCTCAGGGTGGTAATTGCCTATCTTCTCATTCTGTGGAGGTGCTATATAAAAGATTAATTGACGAGGGGTTTCGACCCCAATTAAATCAGTTCTGATTAACTCATGATGCCAGAATGTATGGATAATAAAGCAGAGCAGACCATCCAATCACAGCTCAGATTTATGTTGGCTCACATGTCACTAATTAACTTTTTTTTGTTTTTGTTTTTTTGCCCCTCGTTTAAAAAAAAAAAAAAAGTAAGAGATGAGTGAGGGATGTTTTTAACACATCCTCAAAAGTGCAAAGGCTAATTATATGGTCTTTTAAAAAGAAAAAAAAAAATCAATTTACTGATGTCCGTTCTAGTCTGGTTATTACAAATTCGTGTCTGAATGGAGCAGGTCTGACCAGAAAAGCATTTTAGCCTACATTCCCAGATGAACAGTAAGAATTGCTTTGCTTAATGGTTAGTCATGGGAGAGATTGAGGGATGTGATTCATAACTTTAGTTTTCAGTTAAAGAACAAAATCATTGTTCTGCATCAACAGACTGTTCCTTTAGTGTCTAGTGGAAAGCAGGTCTGACCCAGTGCTGTGTTCGTGGAGCATTTTCCCCAAAACAGAATATATATATATATATTGTAAAACGACTCACCCACTTGGGTTCGTTGCCCCTTTAAAAACACGACCCAGGACACTCAAATGGATTTTTTTCAGCGCGGTTGCGCTATTTTTTTTAATAAACACAAACGTAAAACAAAGTACACAAAATAAACACCTAGCTCTTCTGAGCATTAACTACACACGCAGGAACCTAACTATCACAGGACGGCTAAGCCGTTTCCCTGTTCCACAAAACTTAAGCACACAGGTTTGCACTGTACCTTTCTCCTCGGGACTGCTAGGAAGCAGAGCACTCCTTTCTGCCCCCTTCCCTTTAGCAGCCTCGAGCAGACTGCCTGTTCTCCTTTTAAACCCCGCACCTGGGCCTAATTTCCAATAACGCCCAGGTGCGGATGATGATTAATAATAAAACAATTAAACCATTAAACAAAACAATAAAGCAAACAACCAAAACACAGGTACATTCTCTCGCAGGGAGGTTTTAACCCCCTCCCTGCTGTCTCTCACAACCCTCTACGTTACAATATATATATATATATATATATATATATATATATATATATATATATATATATATAATATATATATATATATATATATATATATATATATATATATTATATATATATATATATATATATATATATATATATATATATATATATTGTTTTGTGTTTAAATTTGAATTCTCTTGACAAACTAACGGATTATGCTTGTGTATTGTGTACATGCTGTATACATAACAGATTTGCGTCCCCACAATATGAAAACCCCTTTTAAGGTGCCCTCGAATATGCAACTGGCTGGGTATTTACTTTAAATAATATCTCACAATGAAGTATTTCATTAAATTTCAGATGCTGATGTTTTAGTATTCAGCTGGGTGTAACCTCATCTGTACTGCTTTCTTGCCTTGTTTTTGTTGGCTGTTCCTATATGGATGTCTGTATGTGTTTGTTCTGTTGTGCTGCTCGCATTTGACATTTTATTTGCAAATGTTTGCTACCGCTATACTTCTAGAAGGCTGGTCTTTACCCAGTGCAGACTGAGGCCCTGTGTTGAAAAAATTAATTTGAGTGAATTGCAGCAGACACAACAAGGCTCACACAATCTTAATTGGATAAGACGTTCTAAAGGTTAATCTAATGGGCTACATGCGTCGCAGTGGAGGAATTTGATATCTTTTATCTGTTATCAGATGATTGTCTAAATTCACATCCATTACAGAAAGTAGGATACACTGAATACTAATGGTCCTACGTTGAGGAAGCGTCAGAAGTGCACACTTATAATACATTCTATCCTCTTCTTTTGCATTATATATGTATGTTTATTATATGTTTCTTTTCCCTGTGATATGTGTTCCTAGCTATTATTGCTTACTGTTTATGTGCTAATGGATAGCTGTTTAATTAAACCACCAACAAATTTGACATTTTTGTGTCTGAGTAAGCCTGAGCAAGACGGAAATTCTTTAATGAGGCCAATAGAGAAATTACCACTAATGATGTGCAGCAGTAATTCCCTCCCCCTAAAACAGGGAGTTTGTTAAAGATTTGCAATGGTAAATCTCAGACAAACTCACTGTTGTAGGGGGGTGAGAGATCATCACCCTAGGAGTTATTTCTAAATATAGAAATTCAACTTTACCCAGGCTTGCTCAAATGCTTCATTAAACACACAAAATATCCGTGAGTGTGAAACTGTATTACTTCATGATTAAGAGCATTGGAATATAAACAGATCAGAAATATATATATATATATTGGCTAATGCATAGGGCATGACGCTTGTAATGAATGTAATCTAAAAAAAAAAAAAACTAAGTAAAAAAAACACAATGGCAATTAAATACGGTACTTCAGAAAACAATGCTGCAGTAGGTTGAAATCCTGTTAATTCTATACAGTACTGAAATTGGTAGTCATACCGTATCATACTTTGTCATTTAAATGGTGGTACAGTATACATATACATATCGTTGCCATACCTGTCTAGTCAGTTTGTGGTTTTGGAGTTTAAATATTATTTCTGCAGTAATATGATGCATGTGATCTTTAAATCATATTAAACTATACTGTTGGAGTGCATCACTTGTTTTAATTACAATATTAAAATAATTGATTGAGCAGATCACCATCAATCAATTGTTTTTGTCTTGTAAGCTTGTACTTTATACTACTCAGTAAAGTTTAGATTGATCTTCATTCAGGTCATTTTTTTTTTATTATGCAGCTACACTGTACTCACCCAGACTATTTCCAATTGTGAACGATCACTAATAATTAATTTGGAAATCCAGGCATAATTACATTTGAAATGCTAACCATTATTACATATTTTACCTTTTACCATTAACTATAGAATGTGAAACCACACTAATAATACTGCTATAAATAAATACATATCCATTCACAGAAACATATTGATTAACTGATTATTTAATTCGGTAATTAGTAATCAAAGACAGTTGTACTATTGGCCCAACTCTGGAGCAAAAATTGAATACAGAAGTAGCATTATCAAACAACACTGTTAGCTACGAGTTATTCAATTTTGATCAGCGTTCATTGCTTCAGTCCCAACAACTGTTATCTATGTTTTTCTCCTGCTGCCAACCAAGGCATTGGGAGCAATTTATTTCTCAGACGGTAAACCACAGTAAATTTCCGTTGGTGAGGCCACATCTGCTGCAAAGCTGAAGTACCGTATCTTTATTACACCAAGACCTGGGGCTAATGACATGACATGTGTTAACCCATGCAATATGGCTTTCATCATGTTTTCCACATAGGCAGCAATATCCTCTTTCAAACTGTTTTTTTTCTGTTAGTCCACGACAGAGGGTTCAATATAATGACATACTGTAACTGTGCAGATTTTATTTCTCAAACGATCTGAAAATATCCATTGAGTCCTCCTGCTCCCACTTTATTCAGATTCCAACTGCAATTTCAATGCTTAGTACAGGGAGGCTCAGCAGAGTGGAACTGATCAGTTATTGCCACTGTGAACGCCAAAATCAGACCAATTTGAAGGGAAAAGCAGTACCAATGCCTTTATAACAGTGCCTTTATAGTGCTTCTGTTAGATTTTAAATATTTGTCCACAACAATTGGTATTTAAATAAATGTTTAATTGAATTTATCACATATATTCAATGTGTTAGTGCTGCTGAGCACACTGATAAATCCCCTACCTTCACTATGTGTCTTTACGTGAATGTGCTCACTGTTCACAAACAGAATGTCACAGAAATCGACTGCATTGCAGGAATCTGGCCATTTAAATGCGTAAGCAAATCATAATTAGCATTCACTTGATGTATGCTTATTTATGTGTGTTCATCTTTCAATCATGGGAGGGACAATGTCATTCTAAATTAAAAGGTTTGCAAATGGTGCCAGAAATTCAGCAGAGCCAACCATGACATGGTAATCTTCCAAAAGCTGCACAATTTATTGCTAAATTACTCATTTTAAACATTGCAGGTACAACATGCACCACTGTTGAATTGATTGAGTGACCTAGCCATTGAGGCACCTTGTAGTATTGCTCATTGTATCCCCACAGCATCTAAAGGCTGCAGTCTGCTTATTAGCTCTAGGGGGTGATTGGATTAAAAAGCCTCTATGTGTGTGTTTTTTATTCTCAAGCCCTCTGGCGCTCTGGCAGGTTAGTGAGGCAAAATCATCAAGCGAGCACTTGTAGGGTTGGCCTTTGTCCTCCAGTAGTTTGCCAACATCAACTGTCGAGCTCCTGCGTGCAACGAGACGATTAGCTTGGCAGGATGATTTCAGGACGTTCGCACCACCATTTCTGAAATACCTTTCCAGAGCATCCTGGGATAAGCATTACCAATTTAGTTACCTGCTTAAACATATTAAAATCCTGCAATAGGCTGGTAAAAAAAAATAAAAAAATAACAATAATCATAATTGATATCTTATTACACCAAATAGGATTTCGTACCCTTGTCAACCTGTAAGTGCAGGTACAATGTGTGTTTGTAAAAATCTAATTTAATGTGAATGTAAATATATATATATATATATATATATATATATATATATATATATATATATATATATATATATATATATACAGTAGATGCTGGTTATTAGCAACCTTGATAAAGACAACTTATGGTTATTAACAACATTTTCCCAAGAATCAATCCCGTCCCATAAACTATGTTAATGGGATTCTGATATTAACAACTGCACGCTGCTTATTGACAACTTTAGTACTAGTTGCCAGTGCTACAGAGCACACTTGCATGATTTATGCACATACTTCATGCAGCTTTTATAACACACTGACTTCACAACTATGTATTTCTGGTGGACTGAGGCAGAATCGTGGCTTTGAAACTGGCTATGAAGCTGCACGCAAAATTGAGATGGATTTAGAGCGGGAGATGGTACATTGTAAAAGGCAGACAACGTTGGACAATTTCTTATTTTAAAAGTGTGTGTTCTTTAAAATTGATTGTAAGTACAACACATATTTTTATGTTCATGTTTGGGTATTTTGTGTTTCTCATGTACATTTTTTAACACTAACATTTAAAACACATGTATTTCAGTGCCATATTTGTACCACTACAGTATATATCGTTCCATATAAATACACTTGAAAACGGGGACTTTTCTCTGATTGGCAACGTTCAGTTAATGACAACTTTTTGCTGGGAACCGAGAGGTTAAAAGTGGGGGGAGGTGGGGTGTTGACAGGCGGGGACGAAATTACAGACATTATTAACATTAGGTAGATAGATTATGTTTATAACTAGGCAAGCTTAAAATTCAAAGGTAGAGCACAGCTCACAGTCACGCTAAAGAATCAAGAAGTGCAGTTAATGTATTTATTGACTGGGGAAATACAATTAAAAGTTGTTACAGTATGTCCAATATTTTGTCATTTCAAACATTTTCACAAAACAAACATTCAACTTTAAAGCTACAATGTGCAGTGCAAAACCAGATCACGAAAAGCCACATTTAGGTGGAAAACGCTAGAATAAAAGTCACAACATTTAAAAAAATATATAAACATGTGAAATTTTTGGTCCACTAAAATAAAAGGCTTTACATAATCTCTGTAAGTAAGTAAGAAATTGGAGTGTCCAGAATGAAAACACAACACGAAATAATGATAAAATCAAGGCTTTGATAATAGTCTCTGCCTTCTGCACAGTCTGCTGTCGTAGTCATAATCTGTACTGTATTTGAAGCCTCCTGCCAAGAGACAGCAGATGAGTTCCAATTTTGCATTGTCCAGATATATTCATGCTTTGCCAGCTGAAACAAAGTACCTCTTCACAAGCTTCTCTTCCTACTCACCGGCTGTGGAGCAGGCTGGTGTTTCAGATACCATGCATGGAGAGGTCGACCATGTGACGCATATGCTTGTGAATTCTTGCTTCACACTTGTTATAGTGTACAGAGACATATAATAATAATAATAATCTTTATTTTATAAAGCGCCTAAATGCACGCATCTCAAGGCGCTGTACAAACACACACAAAAAAAGAGAACCACCACAGAAAAAGGATGGCTGTTTTTTAAAAATGTAGTACTAGAGGCGCAAAACAATTACATCCCAAAAGTAGACAAATCTAAATCTAAAACAAAATGGCGAAAATGGTTTAATAGATCAATTAAAAAAATATTCAGAGAAAAAAGGCACTTTACAGAGCGTTTAAAAGGGACCAAAAACAAAGTACACAGAAAGGAAGTTAGAAAGGCCAAGACAGAGATAGAAATCAATATTGCTAAGGGGGCTAAAACCAATTCCAAAATGTTTTTCCAATATTATACCAGCAAGAGAACATTCAAAGAGGAGGTTAAATGTCTAAGAGACACAAATGGCAAAATCATAGATGAATAAAAAAAAAAGCAAATATAAAGAATGATTACTTTTCACAGGTTTTTACAAAGGAGGACACAGACAACATGCCCCACATGTCGACCTGTTCCTATCCAGTTTTAAATAACTTTAGCATAACAGAGGCAGAAGTGTTAAAGGGACTAGGAACTGTTAAAATAAACAAATCCCCTGGGCCAGATGAGATCCTCCCAATAGTACTCAAAGAAATGAAAGAAGTTATTTACAAACCGCTAACCAAGATCATGCAACAGTCTCTTGACACAGGGGTTGTACCGACAGACTGGAAAATAGCAAATGTAATACCGATCCACAAAAAGGGAGACAAAACTGAACCAGGTAACTACAGACCAATACGCCTGACTTCTATTATATGTAAACTTATGGAAACTATAATAAGATCCAAAATGGAAAATTACCTATATGGTAACAATATCCTGGGAGACAGTTAGCATGGTTTTAGGAAAGGGAGATCATGTCTAACTAACCTACTTGATTTTTTTTGAGGATGCAACATCGACAATGGATAATTGCAAAGCATACGACATGGTTTATTTAGATTTCCAGAAAGCTTTTGACAAAGTCCCACATAAAAGATTAATTCTCAAACTGAACGCAGTAGGGATTCAAGGAAATGCATGCACAAGGATTAGGGAGTGGTTAACATGTAGAAAATAGAAAGTACTGATTAGAGGAGAAACCTCAAAATGGAGCGACGTAACCAGTGGTGTACCACAGGGATCAGCATTAGGTCCTCTGCTATTCTTAATCTACATTAATGATTTAGATTCTGGTGCATTAAGCAAACTTGTTAAACTTGCAAACAACACAAAAATAGGAGGAGTGGCAAACACTGTTGCAACAGCAAAGGTCATTCAAAATGATCTAGACAGCATTCAGAACTGGGCAGACACATGGCAAATTACATTTAATAAAGAAAAGTGTAAGGTACTGCACGCAGGCAATAAAATGTGCATTATAAATATCACATGGGAGATACTGAAATTGAAGAAGGAATCTATGAAAAAGACCTAGGAGTTTATGTTGACTCAGAAATGTCTTCATCTAGACAATGTGGGGAAGCTATAAAAAAGGCCAACAAGATGCTTGGATATATTGTGAGAAGTGTTGAATTAAATCAAGGGAAGTAATGTTAAAACTTTACAATGCATTAGTAAGACCTCACCTAGAATATTGTGTTCAGTTCTGGTCACCTTGTTACAAAAAGGATATTGCTGCTCTAGAAAGAGTGCAAAGAAGAGCAACCAGAATTATCCCGGGTTTAAAAGGCAAGTCGTATGCAGACAAGCTAAAAGAATTTAATCTATTCAGTCTTGAACAAAGAAGACTACGCGGTGATCTGATTCAAACATTCAAAATCCTAAAAGGTATAGACAATGTCGACCCAGGGGACTTTTTTGACCTGAAAAAGAAACAAGGACCAGGGGTCACAAATGGAGATTAGATAAAGGGGCATTCAGAACAGAAAATAGGAGACACTTTTTTACACAGAGAATTGTGAGGGTCTGGAACCAACTCCCCAGTAATGTTGTTGAAGCTGACACCCTGGGATCCTTTAAGAAGCTGCTTGATGAGATTATGGGGTCAATAAGCTACTAACAACCAAACCAGCAAGATGGGCTGAATGGCCTCTTCTTGTTTATAAACTTTCTTATGTTCTTATGTTCTTATGTTCTTAAATCAAAAACCAAATCATGATAAAAATGCCTGAACGTAAAAGTGTGTCTTTAACTGTTTTTTAAAAGCATCAACGGTCTTAGCATCCCTGATAGATTGAGGAAGGTTGTTCCAAAGTTTGGGCGTACAGCAGCAAACAGCCCTATCGCCCATGGAGCAAAGCTTAGTTTGGGGTATTGCCAATAAACCCGAGGATGAAGAACGTAGATTATGTACGGGTGTGTAACGTGTAAGCAGTTCATGGAGCATGTAACATGGAGCTTTATAGGTTAACAACAGTATTTTGAAATCAATCCTGCTCTCAACCAGGAACCAGTATAAAGAAGCAACAACCGGTGTAATGTGGGCACCCACAAAAAAGTGTGTCTGTACAGTACTTAGCTTTAGAAAAAAATATATACTGTGATATAGTGTACTATATACAGATCTTTAGAATACTATGGCATACTAATAATTGCTTTTCAGATAAGATACAAATCATGTCCCTGACAGCAATACCAGTTAACCCTTTCCACATTAAACTCACTTGGTGAGCTTAGAAGCATGGCACTTCAAGAAACAAAACATTGCATTCAAAAGGGGTGGTAACAGTATAACATGTAACCCCTTGCGTTTTATCCACAATCTTTGATAATATAGCACTGGCAACCCATAATCACGACTGTTGTCCGCCTAAGAATCAAACCCCAATTCTAATTCTGCTGACTCCACAATGCTGCTCCAGCAGGCAGCTTCTGATATCTATGTTTAGCTGCCAACAGCTTTTGTTTCCAAGGAGGAAAGGGTTTCATTATTTGTTAAAGATTCCAATATGAAAGCCACAGCATAATAACTCACCTGAAGCAGAAGCAGATTACTTGCTGAAGCTTAAAATACAGGGGAAAAAATGTCATCCTTATTAAAATACATTAAAACAAGAAACTTAGAACTGTATGGCAAAGTTTATACATTTGCATCAAAATCTCACTCCACTGTACAATATGAGGTAGATTACTTCTAGTTACTTCATCAAGTTTCACTAAAAGTTATTTCACATGCAAAAAGCTAAAGCGTCCACTGCTAAATCCTACAACATACAATATATCACTCTCCTTTTTTTTAATTTTTTTTAATTTAATTTTTTTTTTTAATTTAGTTGTCACCAATTCTTTTCCCCCGGTTTTCTCCCCAATTTAGCATGCCCAATTATTATCTGTATCCTCGGCTCACCGCTCGCAACCCCCCCGCCAACTCGGGAAACGGCGGCTGAAAGACGCGTCCTCCGAAACGTGCTCCTGCCAAGCCGTCATTTTTCGCACTGCAGATCCACAGCAATGCCACCAGACCTATAGTGCAACACACAGATCTGGCGGCTCCACTGCAGAACCACAGGCGCCCTATCGGCCACAGGGGTCGCTGATGCGCGGTGAGCCGTGGATTCCCCTGCCAACCTAAGCCCTCCGTACCCGGGCAGCGCTCAGCCAATTGTGCGCCGCCCCCTAGGAACTCCCGGTCACGGTCGGCTGTGACATAGCCTGGATTCGAACCTGCGATCTCCAGGCTATAGGGTACATCCTGCACTCCGCGCAGAGCGCCTTTACTGGATGCGCCACTCTGGAGCCCCAATATATCACTCTTAAGACTAAAACATAATTTCTATATCTTATAGCAATGTATCCCATATAAATGAGATATAAATTCAAATATATGCTTACCTTCCAGTATATGGAAGTGTAGTGTAGGATATATTCAAAAATAAGAACTGTTTTCAAAAAGCAGAGACTTTTGAATACAACCAAACAACAATCTGTTTTTCAGAGAGAGAGCATGGACCACGTCAGCTTGCAAGATCAAGTTCAATGGTATCGAATGGGGTATTGCTCTGGGCTTATGTAGGATTTTCCCTCCATTGAATACATCAGGAGTCACAATTAAATCTGACCATCAAACTGCCTTGACAGTTCTTATCTTTGAGTTGATGTGTTATAGAATGATATATTATAGAAGGATCCGGTCAACTCTTTTTTTTAACTAATTATTATATTATAAAAACATTCAAAATTAATTAGATATAACTCCTTTCCAAAATATTGGAACATGATCTCATGGTTCACATTTTCAACCCCTCCTTTCTTTACAAGGTTAGGTGAACCAAAGTTCACAGCATCCTTGCTACAATACAATACGATACAAATTTATACGTATTATTAAAAGAGATGCTGTTTTATATATAACATCAACTTTTTATGTGATTATATTAACCTAGGTCTGCAATATATTCCCTCTGAACAGCATACTACATAACCTTTTCAGATTAGTTTACTTTCATGTACAAATGTATATTAACAAAATATTAGACAAAGACTGTAGAGGTTTATCATAAGCCTTTGAATAAAACCACTAAGCATACAGTGGGTAGTTCCGTTATTTTCATTTAAATGTAGGCTATAATGAACATGTTAAATAAAATAGCCTTATCTTTAACTGTACCACACTTGGACTAAGCCTGCACAAGCAGGTTTCAAACACCCTGTTTATATGAAACTCCACTGTAAGCGCTTTTTCAAATTCACCGCATGAAGTCATTTTTGGCTTACAAACATCATCTCAATTGAAGTCGCTACCTTTCAGATAAGAACCAATACTGTAGACAACTTTTCTATTTTAAATAAAATGCTTGCTTCGGCTGTCAAGTTTTAAAGGCCTTGGATTCAAACGGCTAATGACCAGTGAGTCTCGCTTTGACTGCCAAAAAAGAACATGTCATGCCCAGCACCACTCTGCTACAAGCAGGTAAAGGTGAGGTTACCAATTTAATTATCTTTCTTTAGTAAGTCTACTGTTGTAATAAAGTTATTAAGTACAGTTTACACTTTATTGTCTTATATTCAAGCTTAACAGTTCCTCTGTTTTTTTATTGCAGTAAAACCTTTATATAAACTAAACATTCTTTAGTTGAATTGATATTGTTGTAATGTCTAAAATACTTTTTGTTTAGTTGGAGACAGAAACTGAACTAATTCTTAAATTGATTCAATTAAATGAACATTTTTCTCAAATGTGTCTTAACAGTTTGTCTACAACATTGTCAATGTCAGATAATAAATTTTTAATATGTTCTTTCAACAGTTTAACTTTAAATGACTCTATAACATATATTTCCAATTCAGATACTCCAATAATTTTATTTTACTCTATTGATCTGTTATGAAGTCATTTAAGCTTTCAATGGAAGGTCCAGCTATTTGTTATCTAAATTCAAGCCACTGTTAACATATTAGAATGTAATAGTTTTACAGTGACTGAACTAAGTCTGACCTTTTTCTCTGTTCATACAAAATCCAATTGAAGCAGGTTTTAAGACAACCTCTCCTCTTGCTAATTTTTAGTGTTGATTAATATGAGACACTATTATTATTATTATTATTTATTTCTTAGCAGACGCCCTTATCCAGGGCGACTTACAATTGTTACAAGATATCACATTATACATTATTTCACATTATACAGATATCACATCATTTTTACATACAATTACCCATTTATACAGTTGGGTTTTTACTGGAGCAATCTAGGTAAAGTACCTTGCTCAAGGGTACAACAGCAGTGTCCCCCACTGGGGATTGAACCCACAACCCTCCGGTCAAGAGTCAAGAGCCCTAACCACTACTCCACACTGCTGTAAGCATTTTCTAATTCCTTATTTTAAACCAATCTTTAGCTTAACTCAGTAAACCGTCCTACGCTCTATGCCCCATCTCTTCTTGCCAGGTTCTAATATAGAAAATAAATGCTTATTTTAATACAAACTCCTACCTTCTGTTATCTGAAAGGTATTTCATTTGTTAATATTAACAAGATCGCTCATTATAGAGAGGATCTTGGTTTTTAAAATCCCGCTTCATTGGCCAAAACCAATGAGTCATCTCCAACACTGCTTTTACTACAGGCAGGTTAGGACGAGGTCAGAAAATTAGTTATTTTCCTTCAATCTGTTCACTGTATACTGAAGTTATTAAATACAGTCTGCACTATATTCTCTTACTTCAAACTTAACAGTTCCTCTGTATTTTTTTTATTGCAGTAAAACCTTTATATAAACTAAACATTTATATTCTTTAGTTTAATTGATATTGTAATGTCTAAAATACTAGTCTTTGTATTACAGTAGAGCTTCAAGCAAGCAAAAACACTTGTTAGTTTAAATATTATGTTTCTTGTTAGATCAAAATACTTTTTAAAACCTCTGTGCTTAGTTGCAATAAAATCAAATAGGTATAACATTGCATTTTCAGTTTTAACCATTTATCCTGTCTAGAAAGGGTCACTTTTTTCTTTTTGCTAATTTGCAATACCTAGCCTCTGTGTTTAGTTCTTTAAAAATTATGGCTCCATTTTCAAGCTAATTAAATTAGATGTTTACAGGCTTCTGCACCAGCAGCTCTTAAATAAGGGAAAGCTTAGCTCATTTCACAGGTGTTTTTGGTCAGCGTGACGTCAAGCCAGTGCACTCTCTTGACACAGAATTACACAGACTCTATAATACTTATTTTTTACTGTTTTACTGGACCTTTCAAAATAATATATATATATATATATATATATATATATATATATCATCAACATCATATGTCAAGCAGATCAACTCTTCTCTTATAATAAACTTTTTATATGTTTTTTCAACAATAATTATTTTACTTGTATAACAGTTTAACTTTAAATGATTTTATAACATGTATTTCTAATTGAGATACTTCAATATAGCAATCTCTTATAAATTGTAATTTTATTTTACTTCATTGATATACACAGAAGGCAAGAGGTTAATTTTTAATTAGGCACCTGCTTAGCAGCAAATGCAATCTTGAATATTACAACTTAGGACTTTTACTTAATGTTATTATATTAGGTTTCTTATTTATTTAAAATAATTGTATTTTTTCTTACTATAATCAAACCTAGTTTGATTGCTTCTGGTATATTAACTGTTCCATAGAGTTTGCCATTCTGCTCTCGCTGGATCAGAATGTTTTGAGGCTCTGAGTCTAATTAAAAATATGCTTTTGCCCGATAAGTGAGGCTTGGAACTTTCAGCAGGTCGGCCTGACCTTTTGATACCAGGAGCTCTTTTTCAGATCTTACTCAGACTTATTCAAAAGGATACAAAATAGAGAATCCTACTCAGAAATATTTCATTCTACAGTATCCAGTCCATATCTAATACGTCAGCTTGTTCCCAGCAAGATTCGAATTCTCCTCCCGGCTCAGCTCACAACAGGCCAGCGTTTACATCACGGGTGTGGACAACCAGGGTCTTTACTTGATACCTGCAAAAACTTAAATCTTGTTAGCTGGGCTCCCATCTCTACATTCTCATTCCCATCGTCAGTGGGCAAACACATTTTAACTGAATCTGGGTCCATCAAAGAACCACACGCCTTTGAAACCAAGGCCTTCCATGCAAAATGATCTAATGACTTATAATATACAATATACTGTATGTTTTAAACTGCTAGGCAGTTCTGCAGTTACTGCAGTGTAAACCCTCACTACATCAAAGGACACCACAAAATGCTGAAGTGTGTGTGCCCAGCAACATAAAAAAATGCTATTTCTCAGAATCTGTAGCTTAGCTGGAAGTAACTGAGAGCCAGCATTGATTACAGTAACTGCTGACGCCAATGCTAATACAGCTGCAGACTGACTCGTGAATGCTTTTTAAAGACATCCAAACCACATTTCTGTTAGTCCACTTCAAGTGAGAATTTTCTCACCTCTAGAAATAGGTGTTGTATGGTAAGATTTGTATAAAGTCTTTTATGAACATACCTGTACCTTTTATTATACGGAAAACAGTATGTAATGTAATGCAAAAAGTGATTTTGTAATTTGAACTATCCATATCAACATTTGTTTGTATTTTATATATTTGTATTTCATTATGTTGGGAGCAAAACATACTGCAGTATACTGTCTAAATAGAAAGCTCAGACTGGCTGATACATATTCCACTTTAACATGATTAGTGTAATATAGTTAGTGTTCTGCATTTCCGGTTTATTCTGAATTGAACGTCGGTTTTTACTGATTTGTACCCGATTTTTTGTCTACTATTCAATATTTTCCTGGTACTATTTTATAGGAAAGACACAATATTCTGATTAAAATGCTTTTTTATTTGGACATTGTAATAAGCAGCCCTGCATTGCATCCTAGCATACAGCAGGTACGTTTAGATGTCAGAGGATCAAATAACATTCAAACGTCGCACATTGGTTCTCTGTTCACAAACACATTATCACCTGATTCTGTTGGCCAATCAAAGTCTGATTATTGTTGCAATTGCTTGGCATAGTAACTAGCTTCATCAAAAACTAAATTGAAATACACCAGTTCAGTCAATTTTCTTTTCTTTTCAAGGTTAATAAACCTGGCTTGTTTTCTGCTGTTGTCATGTTCATACCTTCTGCAGATAGTATTTCTGTCAGCACAGCGATTTCCCAAACGTTCGCAAAGTACCACCTAACTTGGGAAAATGTGGCCTTGACTGGCACAGATTCTGTTTCATCATACATGCCAGAGACATTAAACTTAATCAGAAACCAGAACTGCTACGCATCATATTCCACATGTAAAGTACTGAGAATTGTTTCCACCTGATTTTTATCAATGTTTCAATTAAAAATGATTTTTACCGATTTTATCCCTATTTTAATATTTTTAGAATAAACTCTGAAAAATTCCTGGGAAGTTTTTTTTAAAGATAAAAAACTAAAATGCGGAATGCTAACTGTACTAAACAATGCAGTCTTTTTTTTTTTTGTTGTTTGTTTCTCTAATTGATTTTTCTTTTTTGCCCAGTGACACCATTTGGCCAAAATGTTAAACTACTGTAACCTACTTTATGTTGCCCAGTGTTTTGATGTATCAAGGACATACATCAGAGAGTTTCTGCTGTACATTATTCATTTTGGCCATTTACTGCTTATCATTCAAATGTGTATTGAAAGCTGGCGCATTTTTACATTGTACTGTACATATTCCTTCACGAACACAATGAATGTTTATTACCAGCAGCGTTGCATATTGAGTTCTCTACTGCAGGAACTAATATTATTATGTAATGAGATTTTATCTTCATGATATTGATAAAATATGCTTGCATGCTATTTAATTCAGTGAAAATTCATCTTGACTTTAGCATGCAACTAGAAATGAAAATGCATGTATTGTAGTCTTTAAATTAAATGCAGCAGTTTTGTGTACCCATATACAAAAGGTTATATTCTGAAATATACTATAGAATAGTAATTCTTTTGTTTTGTCAGGGACATTCTTGTGACAGGAGAACACTTTATGCTTTTTTCTTTGCCTGTCCATCTCTTATTCCAATGGCACAACAACTGTTTTAAGAAGAAACAAATTCTATTAACTGCTTTCAGTTATAATACATGGCATTTCCCTGTCACTGATACCTAAGACTTTCCATATTAAAAACACTTGGCAAGCTTTGGAACATGTCATCTACAACATATATCACAGCATTGTTCCCAGACCCGATAGCGGTTCCTCAGAAATCAGGCAGCCAATTATTCATGGCTGAAGGGAGTTTGCAAACAGTTTCAGTTTGCGAGTGAATATCCCCAGACTTAACGAACAGGCTGAACACCACAACTCTAATCTGAGCCTTCTACTGCATTGAGTTCTGTGACATTAGTCCTTCCATAGCAATAGAAATGGAGCTTTACTGCTTGTTCTGATCCTCCACTCTGAGAAATCTAGGAAGAGTGTTGATTGAGTGAACAACCTAAGAAAACAAAGAGCAAGCCTTTGAAAATCAGTCAGTATATCGGCAGGAAACAAGCTGCCAAGTGAGTCGAGCATTATTTACAACGTTTCTGCTTCTGCTGGGCTACAGAGAGATTTACAGTATTTTAATATACGAAGGCCATGCTAGCAAAACACAGTTGCTGTTTACCGGTTTTAACTTAACTTTAAATTTAAAAAGATAGTCCGCCAAGCCTATAGTATTTACTGCCCAGCTTGCACTTGATTACCCTGTTGCTCTCTACAGTGTGGGTTCAGGCATTCTGAGCTGCCCGGTTAGCTGGCAAACACATGGCAGCAGAATGTCTGAACAGGCAAGGGATTGTTCAGCCGGGTAAATATTGTCCGCTGGTGGCTGCATGCTAAGGTCGTTAGTTAAACACACTGTGCTCGGCAGTTGAATCCTGTGGGATTCTGTGGCCAGACTTTATGGAGCTTGAGGTATGATTCAGGGGGAATAGTTAATAAATAGTGGTGTTTAGGGAGTCGGAGTAAAGCAACTCTCCCTTTTCACAGGCAGTGCTTGAGGAGGAATCAGGCTGAGTGAGAGTATTGATTATAGGACACTGGGGTAGGTGTGCATCTTTCCAGGGGAAGTATATTTTTTACAGTAATGGTAACAGCAAACATTTTCAGTGTAAATGTGGAAACCCTAAGGGATAGAACAGTCTATTAGCTGCCCAGTATAACATTAACTATGTTACTGAAGCAATTAAATGTATAGTGCTGTCGTCCTCAAACTCTACTTGTGTCTCTACTTGGCCTGCATTAAAGTAGCCCTTATGTGAGAATGATAAAACACACATATGGCTATAGTTTATTTTTTCAACAAGACATTTTAGTTTGTAACAGTTGGATTTTTGTATTATTGTAAGTTAAACGACCAAAGGCATATCAACTGTATTTATATTGTACCTAATCTTATCCTTAACCCTCATGTTAACTGTGACCTTAACCCCAGAAACTATTTTTCTGGAACCGAAACAACCATAGTGTCAATAGCAAGGACTGCCACACGGACACACACTTCCTTTACATTAACATGCTGCCCAAAGCTAGTTACATTGGGCCTTTGTGGTGAAGTGAAAAAAATAAACTATTAACCTATTTTGTACCAGTACTTCTTTTCATTCATTCTCATATTCTACTCTATAAATGTGCATAATTATTCCACCAACAACATCAATAACAGTGTACTCTTCATTTTCTTGTTTAAATGGGCTTATTTTATAAATGTTAAAAATTGTTAGTTGTTAAATGTGTATATTAAGTTGACCCAGTTAAGAGTTAAGTTTGAGCCTTGTTTAAAATACTTAATTTCCATGTGAGAATGTGTCTGGAATTGAAGAAATGGTGGACCTTGATTGGTGGTTCAGTTAATTAACTAGTCAATTTGTTTTAAATGGCAGGTGTATAAAAGGCTGCAACTAGGCTGTATGTTCAGACCTGTAAAGGCTGGGGCTTAGGAAAGAGTGCCAGTGGGTCAAAAGCAACCAAAGGTGTGACTGAATATTGGTATTATTTGTTTTAAAAATATTTGTTGTTTTATTTGGTTGCGAAAAAGTGCTTCGTAGCATTACTATTTCAAAGGCTGCCTGATTTCCTGCCTTTTTGCCTAACCCTCACATACCCTATTTTAGGACCCTTTTGCCAGTGACACTATAAAACAAAACAAATGTCATACTTTCTATTGGTGTAATACGTTTGACCTTTTGATTATGACTTAGACCACTGCTAAATGAATGACTTCTTTAAAATAGTTTTTAAATAGAGCAGACAGTGTATGATGTCTAAAGTCATAGAAGGATTTTCTGAAGTTCTCATTTTCCCTGTGTTTGGGTTCAGTTCAGCAGAATATTGAGTGCTTACTGTGCTGCAGCCTGCCAGGAAACAGTAGATGCCAAAAGTAGATGCTAATGAAAAGAAAAGGGAGCTGCAGTGGTTGACTAGAAATCGCAGTTTAATCTTATATTAAAATGGACAGAAGGAGCTTTGTGTAACGTGGCAGTGGTTTTCTTTTTTTTTTGCCTACTTTTGCAGAATTTGACAGCGTACACTGTTCAATACAATAAGTAATTTACAGTACATTTATTGGAAACCAGATTGATACAAATGGAGTTATTTCCATGGAAAACTACACACTTCCCTGTACAGTGCATTTATCTGCTGAAGCAGTAACTTTGAATGTAGAATAATACGAAAGTAGTATTTTAGGATAGAGCTAGGATTTTCTCACAAGCGCAATTTGGGCTGTCTCATGAGGGAGAGAAATTCCTATCTGCTTTGCTAACATGCTAGTTTGTTTACTCAGGTAATTATTTGACTTTAATTAAATATACAATTGAGTAGAGCTAACACAGTTTTCTAGTTGAAAGGTTCCCAGCGGCACATATAGACACTTGGCGTTCAAACTGATTGGAATCTGAAAAAATGTCCCTGTTTAACCACCACTATTATTGCTGTCATTGCATGCTCCTTTGAAGGAACCACCATATGCGTTTTTGCATAGAAACAATCCCATGCCAAGGCGATCTAGAAACACTAGCTTATCTCAGCCTCGCAATTGCGTTTATATTACAATTAGCATCAGATTCAATGCTGGTGAGGACATGTTTGTCTGACATGAGGTGTCGGGTTTAAAAACAATACAATAAAATTGCACACACATGCATTTATATTACTCAGTGCATTTTAAATGTAAATCATTGCGCTGAAATAACACTAATGTGTTTTGGGTAGGCTACACATTAAATTATGTAAAAATATACATCTGTACAGTAGGCCTATACAGTATACAGTACAGTAGTAAAGTCAAATGAATACCTAGCACACTTTCTTTTCACTTTAGCCTATAGGATACCGGTAATACAAAATAAATCATGCTGCTGCATTGTACATCGGTGTACAATGTGAATAAAAGGTTATTTTAAATTAAAAACTAAATGATTTTAGTGTTTTTTATTTTTTATTAGGCAGTTAACACAAAATAGATAATGGTCCTATACAGATGCTTAGAATGAGCTGGAGTGGTTAGTGGCACATGTGTGCGGTCTATTGATCCCAACATGCTGGGGAAACTAGAAATGTCATAGAAATTTGTTTTCAAGGCTTGTTTTCAACACCCTGCCTTTAGTGAAAATTAAAATGCACTGAGCACAACTGGCAGCACACGAGAAAAAGTGGACTGGGAAATGCCATCAACAATCGCGACTGTTTAAAACATGCTTTTAAAAGTTGTTAACAAGTGTTGCAATTGCCTGCAGCTTTAGTATATCTCATTATAGTATTTGAGAACCCTCATTTGCACTATCCCCACCCCCTTTTTGCGAATTTATTCAGGAACGGCCATAATCACATATTCATCTAAGGTTGAACCACAAAGAAAAACTGCTTCCACAAAGCATTTCCTAAAAAGTCGCTAACAGCATTGCGCATGTTTAGTACATTTCACCCTAGACTTCAGACTTCCAAAACTGGTTTGCGACTATTGCAACAGGTGCAGCACTTTAGTACATGTACCCCTCAGGGTTTTCATTTGGCTGGCTTCCCACAGGCTCCCTGTTTTTTTATTCAGGATCACATAACCTCAAGTAGCATGATCCCAGCTGGCACCCACATTTTTTCCAGACATGTACCAAAAAAAAAAAATGCCAACATACAGTATGCCAAGTATTAAGAGATGAAAGCTGAAATGCAAGATGTTAATGATTACTTACATAGCATGGTGAATAATGCACAGTATGTTGTTTACAAGCGGCAGCAACTCAGCCGGGCTAAAAAAAAAAAGTGCATTTTTCACTTTCTGTACTGCATAATTACGTTGCGTGTCAATATTGAGTGTCATAGTAGATGCACCATATCAAGCCAGCGATCCTTTTTGATAGGACTGTGCTGTTTATTGGTATTTATTTTCCAGTCTCTAATGTAATATATATTCTATGTTCCGGTAACATAAATATTAACATTTATGACAGAACCCAATACTCTCTTTCTTTGCAGGTTCAGCAGTTGCACATGTACAAATCAAACGTAACTAAGAAGTCAAGTACAATATTGATGTATGTATTTACAATTGGAATACATACATGTAGAGCAGGGGTGTCCAATCCTGGTCCTGGAGGGCCGGTGTCCCTCCTGGTTTTTGTTCCAACTCTATCCTAAATTACTTAATTGGACCAATTATTACCAATTATTGTTCTAATTAAATAATTTAGGGCACAGTTGGAACAAAAACCAGGAGCGACACCAGCCCTTCAGGACCTGGATTGGGCACCTCTGATGTAGAGCAAAGGAGAATAGATGTTAATATTGAGCAAGTCAGATCAGGTCATTAAAAAATGAAATGTGTAGACTCAGTTATTTCGATGTCAGTGTTAAAAGCCGCAGAAAAAATGCAATTTCGAATCTGGGGATCCCTGACATTTATTACTAATCTGTATCTGCGTCCTGAGGAAAAAAAAAAAAATCAAAAATCCCAAGAACATGAGGTGTTGTGGAATAACAGAACCTGGTACTTTAGCACATGACCTTCCATAAGATCTATTTTTAAACTATTCAAAAACCTGGTGTTGCAAAACCGCATTGTATTTACTCATCTCAAGCCCATATAAACTAACAAAACACAGTGAATAGTGAATTGAAAGAATAGATTTAAAAAAAAATAGAAAGTACCTCCAAGACTGTGAACAAAATCTTTCGAAAATGGCACAAAGAAAGCTGAAAAGATTTGAAAGCCTTCTGAGCAGCCCAACATAGCCTCATCATTTTTCAGGAATATGCACAAAGTGTGATTTGAAGCTACAATTACTTTTTACCAATGTTGCAAAACTACTTCAACAACATCTAAAACTACAGGTAGTGGACAAAAAGATGGAAACACCAATGTAAAGTCACTTAACAGGGTGTTGGGCCACTATGGTATCCCGCTCTGTGGAGTTCTCGGTGGACCGTTTTTGATGAAACTGGCTGCTTGCACCCCAGGTTGAAATTTGCAGTCACTTGATCTGCAGTTGCTCGCCTGTTTTGCCTTGCACTTCGAATTAATGCACAGATATCATGGTCCTGGAGTATGCGCTTACGCCCACTGTTGCCCTTTGCTGATGATGTCTTTCCCTTGGAGTTCCATGCCGACATCACCTTAGACACTGTTGCTCTTGAAACATCAGCAAGTTGAGCTGTCTTGGTCACTGAAGTTCCTGCCAAACGCGCCCCAACAATCACCCCTCTTTCAAAGTTACTGAGGTCTCCTCTTGCAGCCATGCTAGCCATAATTATAGGCAACCAGGCCTGTCCAGCATTTTTATACATGACCCTAAGCATGCTGGGATGTTATTTGCTTAATTAACGCATGAGCCACACCTGTGTGGAAGCCCTTGCTTTCAATATAGTTGGTGTCCCTCATTTACCCAGGTGTTTCCATTTTTTTGTCCACTGACTGTATGTAACAGCCTTCTTGTGTCCATATCTGACAAAATTAATTATGTCTGCACTTTTGTTATCGCCACTACACATATTTTGTACAGGGGTCAATCTGAAGATGGATAGCACTTACAACAATGGATGAGAGCAGTGAATCATAGGGTGGGAAAGAAAATGATTTATTTTTCTCTTTTCTTTTTTATCGGTGAACACTCTAATGTTAAGATAGTGATGCCTGTAAAAAATTAGTTGATTTTCTTTGTAGATAAAATATTCCCATTTTTGGCACAGCCATCATTTTGAAAAGTTAATTTAAAAAAAAAAAATCAGACTTGATTTTACACCCAATATGTCACAGTGTGATTCCTCTCAACAGTTAAGTATTTACTTTAGGAAGATAATTAACTGTTCATGTTTAATAACTTTAACATAATTTGAAGGAGAAACAGAAATTGATCAGACTGTCAGTTTAGTCTCACATTAAACAAATAGTATTGGAAATGTCCTGTAAAGATTTTAGTAAAAGGATCATTAGAGCTGAAATAGTTTATACTCAATCACATATAAGGCATTGCTGAATTACAAAGACGGTTTCCCCATTGATGAGCAGTGGAATGGTTTACATCAATTAGAAAACCAGATGCATCCTTGTAAGCATCTTCATAAAACAGAGAATCAAGGCAGGCAAGAGGGTAGTGTGGAGGCATGGCAAGGGAAGAGGTCATGAGGTTTGGCAGAGATTTGTCCATTGTAGTTCTGAGGTATCCAATCCAGTATTTAAAATCGCCCACTGCTGATCATCTCAACATTTATAAAATAACAGAACTTCATGAGAGCTGCTGTAAGATTTCTATAGGGCTTGATTTCCTATGATTTCCATTACACGAGAAACATCTACTCTCGTGTAATGGAAATCATAGGGCTTGATTTTTTCTTTGCCTACAGTATGTGAATTAAAGTAGGTAACTTGTCTCTGCAAGGTTAATGTACCATTTGTGAATAATTTGAAAAAACTTGTTGAAAGCTGACACCCTGGGATCCTTCAAGAAGCTGCTTGATGAGATTCTGGGATCAATAAGCTACTAACAACAAACGAGCAAGATGGGCCGAATGGCCACCTCTCGTTTGTAAACGTTCTTATGTTCTTATGTTCTAACACACTGTCAAAACATGAGCTGATTTATGGCTGTCACATTGCATGGCTTAACAATAGGAATTTATTCACACTTTGAAGCAATTAAATATGTCTTGCAGAGGAGAGTGTTTAATTGAAGAAAATCGGCATCTTCTTGAATGGGTTTCCACATTCAATAAAACCATAGTTTTATTGAATGTCGTTGAGAAACCAAGAAATATTTTGTTAAAATGTATGTGACATTTCCAGTACTCCTTTGTGGATCTGTGGACACTTGTTATGCTTTTGTTTTTCACTGCAGTTATAATGCTACTAAGTGGCTGTCACATGGGTTACCATTGACACCACAGTGAATTGTAGTGTAAAAGTCTGAAAAAAAAAATTAAAGTGTCGTGTAGTAAAATGAATAACTGTCTTTTGCATTTAAAATGATTTAGCAGTTAGGAGAAGACCCCAACCATTAGTTGCATTTGCTTAATGTCCGTTTGAATAGCAATCCTAAGGCTTTCATCTTGCTTGAGAAGTCAGTGGCTTGATCATATTATCTGATTCCATTTGGGTCCATGCCATGACTAGAGCCGGCTGTCATCTACTGTGGGCTTTGTTTCACAGGCCTTGTTCTGCTGTATTCCTCAGAAGTCTGATGACCTTGTTTCTTCTGAGCCAGTGAACTGCGTGTCTGGAAGAATGGGTATTGTGGGCTTTGCCTTCTAACACATCACAGAAATGTAATCTGCCATTTACTTGGCATTTTAAGACTCCTTTGAAGTAGAAAAATGTACACTTCAGAAATGACAACTCAAACACAAGACAGTTTATCAAGAGTATCTCTGATGAGTGAAAAAAGAGAGTTGTTGTACTCCAAATTGGTCGATATTTATCAGGCAATATTTAACAGGAATTACAATTGAGGGTTAATTAGAAGAAATAAAAATGGTCAAGTTAACAGTTTTCTACACAAAGCCTAAACTCTAGTCAATATCTGTACTGTCTTTCATTTAACCTACTTAACTTTTATTTATATTTTGAAGACAGATCAAGCTGGACACACAATTAAATCTCACAGTATGCATAAAGGTAAAGAGGAAATCCCTGTGAATTAGTTTCTGTTTCAGTGAGTTCACATCTATGGGATCAGCCGATCAGAGATCCACCCTCAAGGAAATGTTGAAGAGCAGCCTTTGCACTCACTAGTCTACACAGTGGGGCTAAATGATAATAGTAAGAGCAAACGGTTTTATAAAGCATAGGTCAGTACATTCGTACTGCAGCTGCCAACTAAAAGGCTTTGAAAACGAAGCCTTCCGAATATATCTAATGCAGATAAATGCACTATTTAGTGCTGGGCTGCATCATGGAGTCTCAAGACTCCTCTCTGTCTTTTACAAATTATTTATTGTAAAATGATATATATATATATATATATATATATATATATATATATATATATATATATATATATATATATATAATGAAGGTACAGTCTCTACAGCAATGCAAAAGTTCAAAATTCTTTCAGCCAAACTTTCAGTTTAGATGACTTACCAAAAGAGTTTCTGTAGAGACATTCATGGTCGCACTCTTGTCATTTTGCTTCAAAAGGATTCATTATTTAACTCCTGCTCGTTTATTTTCTTCAAAAAATCTCTTTATTAATTTTAAAACATGATTTTAAAAACAAACAAAGTTTTTAAATTAATAAAGAGATTTTTCCTGTTGGCAGAATGAAAAAAGTAACAATTACAATTCTGAACCACTCTTGCTCTTTAATTTTCATTCTTTGAAATGTGCTGTCTAATACAGTTACTGTAGCATACACACTGTTGTGTTTTTGTAAAAGCCATTTAATTAGAAAAACACTTTTATTAGAATGTTGTAGCTCAGAGAGTGCTCAATTTATAAAATGTATGTTGTTTCATACTATTTATGAACTGTTTATATTGCAGTAAATTTAATGTGTGCTAAAAAACAAACAAACATAAGTCTGATGTATTTTATTAACTGTCAGGTATGAAATCCCCCCATTAGTTTAAGTTTAAAAAAAATCCATATTAAAAGCAGCAAATCATTTATCTGGAACAAAAACCCAACCAAGCAAAGAAAACTGCATTTAATGTAAAGCTTTTGAAGGCATGCAGATAAATGTTTATATATACATACACATATATATATATATATAAAATTTCACTGTTTTTAAAATGGATAACATATGTATTCCACCAAAAGTTATTCTACGTATTATTAAAAAGATAACTCGAATAACTTCACAGCTTTGAAACATTTTGCCTCTCAGGTTCAATTGGATATCTTTTAAATCAGAGTATAAGTTTGATAATTAATTCTGGTTATCTGAGACCAGTTTCTTGCTGAAACTGCAGGTGCTGTGTACACAATGTAGCTCCCCTGGCACCATTCCAAGCAGTCTTTTTAGTGAGACAAGAAATGAGATGGGCAGAGAGCCAGGACAGCTCTGTCTCCCACCTCTTGAAACCTGAAAGGTCACAAAGAAGCTGCCAGTGCCATACTGTATGTGTTTTCTGAACAAGTGCATCGGTTTCCACTGCTGCCAAAAGATCACAACATTGATCACCAAATAAAATAACATACACAGCCAGTGCAGCAAAAGCCATGCTGTTTCACTGGCGAGCCTAGTATGTATTAAACATTTTAAGCATTGTTCTAAAATCCAATCCTGAGAATAACTAGGTTTACAGCAAAAGCAAGATGTGAGTCGTATAGTTTCCATGGCCTTGCTAATAAACAAGGGGATCACATATCTAGTAGTGTCACACTGCACTGTCCTGAACTTCCTGAATTTAAACAGTCTTCCAATCCCATATTTCATTCTTGTTCTTTGCCCAGTTAAAAAATATATACAATGTGTGTGTGTGTGTGTGTGTGTGTGTGTGTATATATATATATATATATATATATATATATATATATATATATATATATATATATATATTAGCAACCCTGATAAAGACAACTTTCAGTTATTAACAACATTTTCCCAGGAACCAATCCCGTCCCATAGATTTTAATGTTAGTGGAATTCTGATATTAGCAACTGCAAGCCACTTATTGACAACTTTATTACTAGTTGGCAGTGCTACAGAGCGCACTTCCATTATTTATGCGCATACTTCATGCAGCTTTTATAATACACTGACTTCGCAACTGTGTATTTCTGGCGAACTGAGGCAGAATCATGGCTTTGAAACTGGCTACAAAGCTGCATGCAAAATTGAGATGGATTTATAGCAGGAGGTGGTACATTGTAAAAAGCAGACAACGTTGGACAATTTCTTATTTTAAAAGTGTGTTCTTTAGAATTGATTGTAAGTACAACACATATTTTTTTATGTTTGCTTTACTCATTGTAAGGACAATTGTAGTACATCGTTGTGCAGTACTATTTAAGCCTACCCCCCTTTTTCGTTCTACACACACATGAAGTAACAGTTCGTTGTTTGTGTATTTCATGTTTTTCATGTAACACATGTATTTCAGTTTCATATTTGTACAATTACAGTATGTTGTTCCATATAAATACACTTGAAAACGGGGGCTTTTTGCTTATTGGCAACTTTCGGTTAACCACAACTTTTTGCTGGGAATTGAGAGGTTGTTAATAAGCGGCATCTACTGTATGTATCGCTTCATTTAAGCATGTGCAAAACATCAAGTTGATAAGAAAAAACATGCTTTATTATGCTTTCTACAGCTATGGCCAACAGTTTTGCATCACCTAAAATTTTAGGATTGATACATAATAAAACAAAACAAAACAGAAAAAAATATATGAACATAATTTAGATATTTTATTTAACATCATGCAATCAAATAAACTACAAAATGATATAGCAAAAGTTTACTGGAAGCCATAATAGTAGTACAGTATTTCGTGTTAGATTTCGAAATGTCAAATCTTTCACATTTTTTGTCAGTTTTTCATTAAGTATATAGAAAACTACAAAGCGGTATGTAATTCAATATTAACATACCATTATTCAGCAGGTTTCATTTGAGCTGCAGTAACAAAATGCAGCTACGTTTTGCTAACGCAAGATTGCTCTTTGTGAATTGCGTGATTTTAATGATGTGCTGTGCCTTGTGCAAAGTCTTAAATTGGCTGTAAAACACATCACAGAGCTTTCCAATGTGCAAGTATAGGCCCTCTAACTCTAATTATTTGCTTGCTGACTTACTTCATTCAAAATGTATGTTGTTCCTGTTCAGGGCTTCTCTTTCAGAGGAAAGTTAAAACAGGTTGTATTGCAGCAATGATCACCGTCTACTTGTTAAACATGAGATGTCTTTCAAGCTTTAATGTGCAATACTTGGTATCAAATCCTCATTAAATTATAACAAATATAAATTATAAAGCATATTCCAAAATGTAGGAGCCTGTCATTTTGGTCTTCAAGATGTCTGGACGATTTGGTGTGTAAAAAATATTTTTGGACTGGCTTTTCAATTCTATAACTGTTGCTTTTACCTAGACTATTTAGAGACAAAATGCATATGGTATGTTAGTTAATGTAACTGCACAAGTGTATATGTTTAGTTACTGTTTTTCAATTCTCATTCAAACAATAACAACATAATTGCAAGTGCTCTCTGCACGTTACAGCGCATAACTGGACTATGTTGTTTTCAACTGCCTCCATCACACCTGTTTATTATTATTCTTAATAATAATAATAATAATAATAATAATAATAATAATAATAATAATAATAATAATAATAATACTGTTGTATAGTGTTGTTCACATGAGAAAAGACATGGCTATAGTATGGCGAGGCTGTGCTGAGCACTGTAGCAGCAACCGAATGTATGTTTTTGTAAGTTATTAATGAAATTTCCTCTGTAATGCACATTATTACTGTAAGTCAAAAAGTAGCAAATAGATAGATGGACAGGATGAACTAAAGAAATACCTACCTCTCATTTTAGCCATGGGGTTATATATTACAGTAGAAAAAGTAAATGTTTAGCTAAAATTAGTTATAATCAAAATTGACATTTTGTAAATATACCATTAATTATTTAAACTAATAAAGAAAGAATAATGTATGCTTCAGTTACAAATTTTCCCTTTGATAGCTAATTTGCCTTAATATTAGAACACAGCATAGGTCCAATTTCAAGGAGGATGGGTGGTTACTTTACTTGTAAAATTGATCAAGGCACAGATACAAAAACAGCCCTCACTTAATGGTTAACAATCTTCTGTCTGCACTGAGTTACACTGTCAGATCTGTACCCACAGCAGTACTCATTGACCCCAAAATGTATCTGATGGCGAACACAAGGGCACTTAAAGTAAATTGTCTGGTTCTAGTGATTTTAAAGGATTTTCCACAAGGGAGAAGAAAACAAAAACAGGCAGTGTGCCTTTCAGGCAAGAATAGAATGCTTTGTTGTTAAATATTAGTTGACAGATTGTGCCCCCAGACCGATATGATCACACTTGGCTTTCTTCCACTGTTTTGACACCTATAGGAGTTACAGGAGAATTATGTACTACTAGCTTTTCCTTGAGTACAGTTGAAAGATTGGATCTACAGTACTGCAACTTCAAATGCTATGTGTAAGTGTGTTTTTTTGTTTAATTTTTGATACAGGTTTTGTAATAAGGCTAGGCTGACACAAACCCCTGTAAACCCCAGGACTTTGAAACTCTTTATTCTGCTGAATCAAGAATACACCATAATCTTCAGAATATTACACATACACCTCTTGTATATTACGCTTCAAAAACACCATGGTATAATATAATATAAGCACACCAAGTACTATAACTAGGCTTGCTACTTTTCAATATTAATTGGTAAAGCTTGTTAAGTCGAATTCCCCGTTCCGCTCTGAATGGCTGGGGGTCGCTGTCAGTCATCTCAATGGTCCGTACTACTTTCACTGTCAATCATTTCACCCTGTTCTGACAGATCTCATTGACTGAAGCAGTTCTAGAATGCTCTTATTCGTTTAAATGACTGTCAATCAAAAAGAGCTGCACCAACTGTGCATTTTCATTTGCTAGCTACAGTGCCTGTCATTCAAAGCGCCTACTTTGGTGACAGTTACTAGTTTGATTTGAAAATGGGGCGCAAGAGGAAAACACATGCCCTGATTGCTACTTCACTACTTGGGAAGAAAAAAAAGGAATTTATGTAATCTATTTATCAGCATGTTTGTAGATTATCAAAATCTTTTCCTCCAGGAGCGCATACTTAAATAGCATACAGTCAGCACTCGGATATACGACACTCCGCTACACATCAGTCACGCTTTACTGTCCTCGTATTAATAATAAAATCAACACCCATTATATATACGTAACAAATTAATGCACTTACCCGTCACACGCGATTTCCGTCACCATTTTCTGATACAAAGCCCATCTCTTCAGTGTTACAATTGACTTGTTTAACCATCACAGCCCGTGCTTTTTTATTTCTTTTTTTTCTGGCATGGTAAATCAGTCTGTCTTTATTGTGCACTTCAGTTACACAGCGTTTCCTCCAAAAACAAAGTGAACGAGACAAGACACGGTAATGTAAGTTAATCATTAAACAGTTTTAGATACTGTGATGCCTTTTTTTTAAATCTGTGGTCTTTAGTTGCTTTTGTGCATTTTCATTTGCAAGTGAACTGTGACATTAGAGCCTTATCAAGCACTATATTCTGCAAATTTGAAAACTGACTTTGGATTCTGTTTTAATTCTGGAAACTGGTGTTGTTTTTGTAATATTTTGCTAAATTGCATTGCCTTTTATGTTTTTTAGCAGGTAACATTTTGATTTCATTTTGCTGCAGTGTCGTTAATGGGGAATTTTACATACTGCTACAATACGTACTGGATTTAAAAGTATGTACTGTATTACAGCTCGTGTCCAGTTGTCTCTTGGCAAGTGATATTTTCAGAATCATATCGTTCTGAATTAAAATACTACTTCTGTTGAAAATATAGTACTGTACCCCCCCCAAAAAACAACTGCAGTACATCTAAATGGAAACCTACTTATTTTAAAACACAGCCCTTTCAAAGTGTATTTTTGACATTGTATCTTTTTTGTGTTCCCTGAAAAAAACGATAGGTTGCGGATGCAACCCCGGTTCCCTGAAAGAGAAAATAACCATCAAGGTATGGGATATTGCCGTCAGGCAGTAGCGATTGGCTGAGCTTTTATAGCAAAGCTGCCGATAGGCCTCTGCGCGAGCTGCCACGTAAGCCCGCCCCCTTGGGAGCTTACTATACGCAGCGCGCAGAGACTCACTTCCTCTTTTGCTCTTCAGGCCGTGAAGGCTTCTGAAGCGACCACGCGGCTTGATGGTTATTTTCTCTTTCAGGGAACCGGGGTTGCATCCGCAACCTATCGTTCCCTTTCAAGTCGAAAATAACCATCAAGGTATGGGAACAGTGTACCCAAGCCGTCGCGAGGGAGGATTCTCGGCAGTAGGACAGACTTACGTCATAACGCAACTGCGTAGGCAGAACATCTAGGCATATGCGGAGCTGCGCCTCAGCGTCTATGCTCGTAATGACACCTGTCTTAAAGGTGGAACAGTCAACACCATGCTATCAACCACTCTATACGTCCGCATCCTGAGGCGTCGTAGAGTGTAAAACAGATGCTCCAAACAGTGGAGCAGAGGAATCCAGTACATTTAACCTGTAAAACCTCATGAAAGTATGCGGCGTAGCCCAACTGGCTGCCGCGCAAATATCAGACACCGGCACCCCTCGAAAGAGGGCCCAGGATGTCGCCATACCCCTGGTAGAATGCGCCTTCAACTGCCCTGGTGGTGGAAGGCCTGCAGATTCATACGCTAATTTAATAGCATCCACTATCCAGTGGGAAAGGCGCTGTTTAGACAGCGGCTGACCCAAAGATCTAGAACCATGGCATATGAACAACTGTTCTGTCTGCCTCACAGTCTTTGTACGGTCCATATAACACCTCAATGCCCTCACGGGGCAGAGCATGTGTAACCGCTCTTCCTCTGGGGAAGAAAAAGGAGGAGGATGGAACGCCATCAACTCGACTGACTGGTTCATGTGGAACGGGGATATAACCTTTGGTAAAAAGGCCGGATTAGGGCGCATGGAGACCTTAGAACCGTCTCCTGCAAAACGAGTACAAGAAGGATGCACTGAAAGTGCATGTAACTCGCTCACGCGTTTTGCTGATACCACAGCCAGCAAAATAGCTGTCTTAATAGATATGAGCTTCATATCCACGCTGTGGAGAGGCTCAAACGGTGCCTTGGTAAGGGCTTCTAGCACCACATCAAGGCTCCACGACGGTAAACTGGTCGTTCTTGGAGGCCGCAAGCGTCTTGCGCCTTTCAGAAACTGAGATGCCAAAAAATGGCAACCAGGTGATAACCCGTCAATGCGTACATGACAAACCGAAATGGCGGCTAAATACACTTTAAGTGTAGAAGGAGATTTCCCTTCATCCAGCAGTTTCTGTAGAAACTGCAATATTACTGCCATAGGACAGGAGACTGGGTCGTGGCTCTCAGCCAGACACCAACTCTGAAACAGCTGCCACTTATACGCATACTGCGACCTAGTAGAGGGCGCTCTCGCACTCTGGATGGTCGATATAACTGCAGTCGAAAGCCCTAAGGCTGACAGGCGCTCCCGCTCAGGGGCCAAGCCCACAACTGCATGAGTTTGGGGTTCGGATGCCAAAGCTGTCCTTGAGCTTGGGACAACAAGTCCGCTCGCAAAGGGAGTTCCCTCGGGCGACCGTGCAGTAACTGCACTAGACTCGGGAACCATATTCTCCGAGGCCACCGAGGAGCGATCAGAATCACTGTCGCTCGCTCTACCCTGACCTTCTCCAAGAAGGCGGGGAGCATCGGAATCGGTGGAAAGGCATACAGGAGCCCTGGCGGCCATTCGTGAGCCAGTGCATCCACCCCCAGGGGGCTGTCGAGGTCCTTCACCGAGAACCATAGAGGACAGTGCGTGGTCTCTCGCGAAGCGAAGAGATCGACCTGCGCTGTGCCGAACCATTCCCAGATGCGCTCCACCACTTGAGGGTGGAGACGCCATTCGCCCGCAAGAGGACCTCCTCTGGACAGGAGATCCGCTGCGTAATTGACTCTGCCCGGCAGATGAACTGCACGCAGAGAGGCTAAACGCGGTTGAGCCCAGAGCAACAGCCGCGTTACCATCTGGTGAAGACTGGGGGACCGCAATCCGCCCTGGCGATTGATATACGCCACTACTGTGGTGTTGTCTGACCGCACTAACACGTGCTTGTCTAGAAGCACTGGCAAGAAGTGCCGGAGGGCGAGGTCCACCGCTCTGAGCTCCAGAGCGTTGATGTGGGCTGACCTCCAGGGTCCTGACCACACTCCACGGGTCCCTGTCCCGTTCCAGACTGCTCCCCAACCGTGGTTGGAAGCGTCGGTCGTGATGACCTGCCTTCTGAAAATGGGACCCAAGCGTACGCCTTGGCGGAGGTTTGACGGAACTCTCCACCAGCGTAGCGCTTCCCAGCAGGCTTGGGATACCCTTAGCCTGCGGTGTTTGTCTCTCCGCGGATGCAACGCGAAGGCATTGAACCAGGCCTGCAGAGGTCTCTGGTGTAGTAAGCCCAAAGGAAGGGCTTGTGAGGCGGCAGCCATCAACCCCAGCATGCGCTGACACAGCTCCATGCTGACTGTTTGTCTCAACCTGAATAGGGAAAGACACCGCTCTATTGAGGCAACTCTTTGTGTCGACAGGGTCGCTTCCATGGACACTGAGTCCAGATGCAGACCCAAGAACTCGGTCTGTTGGCTCGGCACTAGGCGGCTCTTTTCTGAATTGATCTTCAGACCTAGCCGCCGAAGATGGTCTGTAACCATCACTGTGTGCTGTGCCACCTGCTCCTTCGACTGCGCGCAGACGAGCCAGTCGTCCAGATAATTCAGCAGTCGGACACCTTGAGCCCGCAAGGGAGCTAGAATGGCATCCATACATTTCGAAAAGGTTCGAGGAGCTAGTGACAGGCCGAACGGAAGGACACAAAACTCGTATACCCTGCTCTGGAATGCGAAACGCAGATACTTCCTGTGACCCGGGCAGATGGGAACGTGAAAGTACGCATCTGTCAGGTCCACGGTGGTGAACCAGTCGCCGTGTCGGACTGACTGGATGATGTGCCTGTGCGTAAGCATCCTGAACGATAACACCCGCAGGTATTTGTTCAGTACTCGCAGATCTAAAATAGGACGGAGCCCGCCGTCCTTCTTGGGCACCAGGAAGTATTTGGAATAGAACCCCTGGTCGATCAGAGCAGGGTCTACTTGTTGAATGGCACGCTTGCTGAGCAATGCTTGTATTTCCACATTCAGAGCTGAGGACTGAACCGAGTCCTTCACTGCAGTTACGACCACCCCCCGAAAGGGGGGAGGTTTTAACTGGAACTGAAGGGTGTACCCGGTGGATATAGTTTTGTGCACCCAGATGTCGTTGGTGCATTGTTGCCAGAACTGGAGCTGGGAGACAGTGTAGGGGAGGGTTAACAGCTGCCTGGTGTTCTCAGGGCTGTTTGGGCTGGGCTCGTTCGCGAGGGGCCTGGCCAGAGCCCCGAGGGCGTGGCTTGGCACCACCTCTAGGGCGCCACCCTCCGCGCTGCGGTCTTGAAAAAGGAGGTTGACCGCGCGCTGCTGTGCTTGAGGGAGAGGTCTTAGTCCCCCCTGGCCGTGGCTGGTGCTGTGGTGGTGCCCTGCGCCACTGATGTTCCTGAGGCCGCTTCGGCTGGAACGACGGTTTTGGCCACATTTTCGCCATCTGCTGTGACGCCTCCCGCGCCTTGGCGGAGCGTTGCAGCATCTCCTCCACCGCTGGACCAAATGTGTGTCCCGGTGTAATTGGGGCATCCAGCAACGGGGCCTTATCAGGTTCCTGCACTCTCGCCTGCGAGAGCCAGAGCTGCCTTCTGGCCACCACCAGAGACGCGATGCTCCTGCCCTGAGCCCGCGCGTTGAGCTGGGCCAGCTTCACCAGCAGTTGACTGACGGTCCCCAACTCGCTTCTGAGGGCCGCCGAAGGGCACTCAGGCAGGTCTTTGATTAATGCCGCTTGGTAGACCGTCAGCAAGCTGGCCACATTAGAGAGCTTGACCGCCTCTGTGGCCGCAGCGTACCCCTTCTTGAGGTGTACCTCAGTGGTCCTGCACTGCTTATTGGGGCATGCAGGATCTTTCGTCAGCCCCGATAATGTTGGCGTCTTCACCAACGCGGCGAACGCAGCATCCACAGGTGGGAAGGACGCCAACCCAGCCTCACTTGCCCCTTGCATGTTAAAGGCCGAGGCCTTGCGAGAAGTCGCCGGGGCAGAGGCCGGAGCCCCCCAGGTGGACTGTACCTCCTTAATAAAGTCCGGGAATGCCGGAAGCATCCTGGACTGACTGGACTGGGCTGAAGACGACTCAAACAAGGAGCGCCGAGGCGGCTCCGCCATCGGCCACTCGACGCCCAAGTGGCGGGTTGCTCTGTCCACCACAGACCACGTAGGGTCATTGGTGTCCAGCACGTGGAGCTCGTCCTCAGAGTGCTGGGAGGCTACCTCAGCCTCTGTACTGTCCCCCTCTAGGATGTCAGATGCGTCTCTAGACAGCGCATCGATATCCCACTCCCCTTGAGACTGCACTGGAGGAGCGACGACCGGTGCAGGTTGTGGAGGGGCCACTGGCTGACTAGCAATGGGCCCAGTCGGTTGTCCTGGGACTGGAGGCACCACATTTGCTAAGGACATGAGGATGGACTGCTGCCCCATCATAACCTCCATGAATTGGGACATTTTGGAGGTTAGCTCTGCCACCCCCGACCTGTCTCTGTATCGCCTGTCCCGACGAGGGGAACGAGAGCGTGCTCTCCGTCGAGGCGATCTGGAGTGCGACCTAGACTCCCGACGGGGGCGTACCCTACGAGGGGAGGGGCTGCGCTCCCGAGCGCGTCTGGTGGGGGACCTCTGACCAGCCGTTAGCTGGGAGGACGGGCTCCTGGAGAGCTGCAGCCGCCCTGGCGGCGTCGCCGTAGATGACGGCGGGGCAGAAATGGTGTGGGACGATCCAGTGGAAGGAGAGCGCCCACCCACTGCTTTCTTCGCCCTTTGGCGGAGGGTGCGTGTCTGGAAACCAGCACAAAGATGGCAAAAAGCCCTATCCGCCAACGCGGATGCGGCGTGCTCTGGCCCCAGACACGCCACACAGTCCTCATGGGGATCGCTCGCTGGCAATTTTGCCTGGCAGGTGACGCAACGGTGGAACCCGGACATGGTTGCCGAAGCGTGGACGTGCCCTGGTCGTAAAGGCGTCGATGCGCCAAGCGTCGAGCGCCGAAGCGTCGAGCGTTGAGGTGCGTGCACCGAGCGTCAAGGCGTCGAAGCGCCGAGCGTTGAGGTGCGTGCACCGAGCGAGCGCCGAAGTGCGTGCACCGAGCGTCGAGGTGCGTGCACCGAGCGTCAAGGCGTCGAAGCGCCGAGCGTCGAGGTGCGTGCACCGAGCGTCGAGCGTCGAGGTGCGTGCACCGAGCGTCGAGGTGCGTGCACCGAGCGTCAAGGCGTCGATGCGCCGAGCGTCGAGCGCCGAAGCGTCGAGCGTCGAGGTGCGTGCACCGAGCGTCGAGCGTCGAGGTGCGTGCACCGAGCGTCGAGGTGCGTGCACCGAGCGTCGAGGTGCGTGCACCGAGCGTCGAGGCGCCGACGCGCCGAGCGTCGAGCGCCGAAGCGTCGAGCGTCGAGGTGCGCGCACCGAGCGTCGAGCGCCGAAGCGTCGAGCGTCGAGGTGCGTGCACCGAGCGTCGAGGCGCCGAGCGTCGAGCGCCGAAGCGTCGAGCGTCGAGGTGCGTGCACCGAGCGTCGAGGCGTCGACGCGCCGAGCGTCGAGCGCCGAAGCGTCGAAGTGCGTGCACCGAGCGTCGAGCGCCGAAGCGTCGAGCGTCGAGGTGCGTGCACCGAGCGTCGATGCGCCGAAGTCCCCAAGCGCAGACGCGCTAGCACCAAGCGCTGATGCGCTGCACAAAGCGCCGAAGCGCTGCACCAAGTGGCAAAGTGCCGACACCAAGCGCCTAAGCGCAGCACGCCGGAGCGTGAGTACCGAGCGTAGAACGCTAGCACAGACGCCTAAGCGTCAGCTGACCCGCAGAGCGGAGACGCTATGTGCTGGTACAGTGTCTTATGCTGTGCACTACTTACCTGCTGGTGCTGGGGATAGAGGCTTAGTGGTCGTCTTCCTCTGTGTAGTGAATGGGATTTTTTTTTTTTTTTTTTTTTCGCTGCAGCAGTACTGCTGGTGGTGATTATGTGACTGGGACACAGTATATGTGGGCACAGTACAACTACCACGCGGTTTTTTTTTTTTTTTTTTTTTTTTTTTTTTTACCGCAGGCAGTACGTGGGAGACAGCAGAGCAGGCTCCACACACACGCGGTCTAGCCAAGGCAAGACCGGGGCTGCAGACACGCGCGCGGCCAAGGCCAACGCAACGTGCGTCACAAATATATACAAATACACACAGAAAAATATATATTTTAATACAACCCAAAACACAACACAATAATCAAAATTAATTAATAAAGGAAAGACGGGAGACCACGAGAAACGCGATGCAAGCAAAGCGTGAAGGAAATATATAAAATATATAAAAATATACACAATATATAAAATCCTTAAATAATAATAATAACGACTCCGAAGAGTGTAACTGAAATAAACTCGGAGAAGGGGCAAAAACCAGCTTCTCAAGCTTTAAGCTTTTTGAGTACAGTCAGCTACAGGCTCTAATACCTACCGCTACCAATGCTGAAGACAAAAGAGGAAGTGAGTCTCTGCGCGCTGCGTATAGTAAGCTCCCAAGGGGGCGGGCTTACGTGGCAGCTCGCGCAGAGGCCTATCGGCAGCTTTGCTATAAAAGCTCAGCCAATCGCTACTGCCTGACGGCAATATCCCATACCTTGATGGTTATTTTCGACTTGAAAGGGAACTGAGACATTTTTGTTTTTTACTGCTGTTATTCCCCCAGCTCGTGCGCTAACAAATTTCCTCAAACCCAAGTCATATTTTTTTTCTTTTCATACGATATGTGTGTGTGTGTGTGTGTGTGTGTGTGTGTGTGTGTGTGCAGGACAGGGGGTTGTTTGGGTGGTAGGGGGCAGGTTACGTGCTCACCTACAAACACGTCAAATCAGATTAAATAATCAGATATGCGTCACATGCGTTTAACCGTCACGGAAGTCAATTTTTTATGGGGTTGGATATGTGAGAACAAAATAGCAAAAAATACAGTAGCAATTAAAATGAGTTGGACTTCATTATGCTTTACCCTCTGAGAAGGAGGACCTCCACTGTGTCCTAATATATACAACATCTCCCGTGATGATGCTTTTAATTCTTTCATTGTTTTTGTTACATTTTTATTGCTGAGTATGCTTTTAATGACAGACACACTGGGGTCTGTTCAAATGATCTAAATTAAAAACATTACTCAAAGCAGCAGGCAGGTGACTTATAAAACAAAGATCAGTTCTATTTTCAGGATTGGCTTCAATTGTAATTATTTTTGAAATGTGTAGAAATATTTCGATCTTTGATTTGTTATCCTAGGGTGCATTAATAAAGCATGAATGTGTTAGTAAATCCAAACTGAAAGCAGGTACGGGTGCACAATGTTATTCAAGAATAAGGTGTGCTGGGAGAACTGGTTGTATGTTGCACACTCAGGCGTCACTAGTATTCAGAATATAGTAAGTTAGGAAAAGATAGATCAAAATGAAACATCTAGGGAACTTGAAGCTAATCCTATTTTTAAGTGATCTAAGTTTTGAAGTCAGGATAAGATTTTATCATTTTTCTGACTGAAAAGTAAATTGTTTTCTCTCTTCTTTTTTATTGCTTTTACTGTATGTTATTTATACAAGGAATACCAGATGTACAACATTTCAAAAGCCATTTGCAGATTTCTGTACCAAGTCCAGTAATTCCTTCCCAAACTGGAAACTAAAAAGTTGGTTGGAAGGCAGTGGATTGATGCAAACATAAAACTGAAATGAAGTGAAATATTACAAGCTTACATTAATTTACTTTGCTTCCCTTTGCAATTTTTTTCTTACAGAGATGCCCATGACTTCTGGGAAAAGCTGTCCTTTTAAAAGTTTCCATTATAACAAAAAGAGGCAATGCTCCTTCCAGATGGGGTGGTCATGCTTTAGAGCTTACCTGTCAGACTCATATAGAAGTTAACAAGCCTGTGTAAACTTGCTAACTCTTCAAGAAATGCTGATCATGTCATTGCTGACTTCAGATGAGTTGGATCTTACTTTTTATAATATGTGAACGTGTCACAATATTTATTTTGAACTGGTAAAGAAGAAAAAAAATTACCAACACAATTCTAAATTAATTGCCTCTTAGTTTATATGGGGTCTCTTTTACCCAGCGGGGCAATGGCTTAAGTTTGCCTAATGGGAGTCTATTTTTTTTTTTGGTCATTTATGTACTGTTGCATTTATTTATTCTGTTTATTGTATTTAAATAAATAAATAAATGCCCTTTCTATAAAATTAACTAACTACTTTGCTTCATACCTAGAGTTTCTGTTTTTTTGGGGGTTTTTTTGGGTAAGGAATGGGTATTGGCAATTGGTCTGTTTTTCATAGTGGTATGATTACTGGTGGGCTGAGATGAGTAAACAGTATTAATATACAGTAACAACGCAAATCTTTAACTGTTGAAGACCTTATTTGGCTTTTCTAGCTCTAAAACCCCAAAAGAACATAGGTAATAAAGCCATATGGTTTTCTTTCACAGAGAATAGCCTGTGGAGATTGGGGTTGCATTCCTAATATATTTGCAATGACATTTGACACCCAGAATGTAACATTCTTTTTCTAGAATTTTCAATAATGTCATCATACCGTCAATGTGCTCTTCTTTTCTAGATTTTGGAAATGGGCATTAAATGTGGAACGGGGGTGGGAAAGTGCCACTTTGGTACGATAAACATTGTGCCATGCGTTAAAATGTGCCAAAGTCAAGGGACACATTGCAGAATCGCCATCTTACTGAGACAGAAACACACTTCCTTATCTCTTGTAATCCTGTTGCAAATTTCATGTTGAGAAATGCTTACCGCACTACATCAAAACAAATAATGCAAGGGCCAATGAAACTTCCCCACGATTGTCAAAAGTACATTCTCAGGATTTTAAAACATACGTCTCTGAATAATGTCAAAAATGGATAATCTGTTTACTGTACATGTGTTATACATAGACATTATAAATGCAATATACAAGTTGATATACAATAAACCCTTAGTTTACAGTCCTTAAGATCAGAGAATTGAATCCTGCTGTTGAAAAATATTTAATACAAAATACTTCTCTCATAATAATTATAGCAGGTGTAGTTGTATTCTTTGAAAAAAAATATTGATTTGAAGTTAAAAATTGTACATCTCTTACTGGACACATTGTTTATGAAGTTTGTGTTACAGTGTAGTGATTTTGATCATTGCAATGCTGAGTTACCAAAAAACAAAGCACATATTAACTTATGTAGTTTTAAAAAATTAACATTATTTAATTAGTAGTAATGGTAGCATGTTGGCACAACTTCACATTTTTGTGCTATGAGAGAATCTTAATAAAAATATTTAACAAATAATTTCAATTAACCTTCCTTGGTGAAATAAATAAACAGAGATGACCAGTAGAACATTCCGGTTACAGCTGTTGTAAACGTGAGGGCCACGATTTGGTAAGTAAAACTGGAACGTTTCTGTAATATCATTCAAAATCTTACAACGTCATTGTAAACATCATTTTTAATGCGATGGACTTTTAATTATTGGTATTGTATATTATGATACGTGCTATATGAAATAATAGCATAGCCCCTCCTTAATTACCATAAAATGACACTTAGACGTTTTTTGTAAACCCTTGACAAAATAAAAAAAAGTGATTGAAAGCACCTATTCAGAGAAATACACATCCTGTCAGAAGGTATAAGAGTCTTCTGTCTAGAGGCAAACGCTTTGAGAGGGAAATTCCATATTTTAAATGATTTTTAGTTCAAGTACAAGCAGATTTTATTCTTATTTGGTCCATGAATTCAGATCATGAGACACTTTCACACTTCTTGTGTTTCTATAGCTCCATTGGGACTGGGATTATCATAAATGAAGTCTGTATAAAAATAATTATGCAGTAAAAACTAATGTGTAGGTCATTTACTAATAAAGCTGGTCAGCATGTGGTTGTCTGTGTTTGTTTTCTTCTTCTTACTGTTCCACTACTTCAGTGTCCTATTCTGAACTAACATTTCTAGGCCTTTCATCCTGGAAGTAAATAGTGTTATTTTTTAATATATGTTTGGCAGGGATGGCATTATATCAATCCCTGCAAACAACCATGTGTGGAATGTGACTATTCCCTAATTAGGTCATTGGGAGCTGTAACAGGGGACATGTTAAGTGTGTGGGTCGTCACTGGATAATAATGAGGCAGACACAGAGCATTGGGTGTTAACATGCTGCACAGGCGCACATATTTAATAACAATGAAATGCTAGCCCTAGTGTCACATTTAATAAAGAAAACAAAACAAAGCTAAAAATAAAAGTTTGTTACACAAAATGGTGAGCACTACCCCAACTAAAAGGAACATCCCGCTCCAGGAACCTACTACTCTATGCAAACCCTCTCTATACTGTTTGGGATCAACATCCCCTAAACTGACCTACTTCTGGGCTCCCGGAGTCCCGGCATTCTCGCGAAGACTCCCTCCTCTTCACACAGCCTTTTTCAATGGCCTCAGCTGGGCAATGCCTTCATGAGCACCGTCTTGGAGTGGAAGGGTTTCATGTAGTTGTTCCTGCAGAGTGGGCGCTCTCCTCCTTGATGTAAACAAGAACGCTTTCACTCAGCGCCCGTCTGTATAGCAATTGCCTAGCAGTAGCCTCGAACTGTGGCATATCATATGTACTATATGTCATACTTACACTTTAAATTACAGCGTAGCTTAAGACCTGCTTGCAAGGAGTTCTGTTCTTTCTCTGATTGGTTGGACTTTCAGAGAAACAAACATCAGAATATTATTATTTTATAAGAATATTAATATAAGTTACATTTTGTGAATGTAAGTTTAAACACATGTGAAAACGAAATCGCTTACAGTGACTCAATGTGAATCACTTTTAGTTATGGTCAGCCAAGAAAACCATGTAGATCTTTAAATGGGGATGATTCTAAGCTGATCTCCAGATTTCTGCCTGCACCAGGGGAAACAGCAGCCTCCATGAGATCTTAAATAACAAGCAATAAACATTTGAGAAGATGGAGAAGCAGCCTCACACTGCATGTATATTATGATTAAGGCTTCTGATTTTCGGTTTTAACCGATAAAACCCGATAAAACACCCCCAATACAAAAAAATGAAATCAATGGATAGCCAATAAACACCGGAACAACTGTGGAAATGGTTAATCAATTCACGTTGACTTTACACTATTCCCATTAAAAAATAAATGCTACTACAAAAATAATAATAAATACATTGCGGGATTTCAAGCTGTATTACAGTTAAGATACAGAAGATTTAAAACAGAATTGTGGCGAAATGTACAAAAATGCTTACACACTAAAACCCCAGAAGAATGTGCCCATGACCATAGGGATTTAGTTGTGGAAGTAAGCAATGGAAAGAAGGTACAACTTAAGTGTGCAAGTACTGTCGAGTTACTATACATATTCTGACAGAAAAAAAAAAAAACGTTCACGCATTTTGAAAAGTAACCAAAAACACTAATTTCATAAGTATATAAAAAATGAAAGCCCTGAAAAAAAACGATTTACATAAAACTCGAAAATAGCTAAAATTAAGCACCGAAAAATACAATTAATAAAACCTGAAAAACAGAAGCCCTAATTATGATCAACATTGGCATGAAAATCAATTTTATCACAAACAGAAACCACTAAGATGCAAGCTGCTGGCGGCAGCAGCAGCACAAACCAGTCTCCGGATATGTCACATGACATTAAACAATATGGCTGGCTAATAAAAAACCACAGCCATCTCCAGTTGTGTGCCACTGTTGATAAAGACCCACTTTCTTACTGTAATGCCACTCACTGTGTGCACAAGAAATACATCAAAGGAATGTGTCATTTTGTCAGTTGCTAACAGAGGAAGAGATTGGAAGCTGCCAGCTTCCCCCCTACAGCTTTGCCCTTCAGTCGAAAGAATTTTAAATCATATGGTTTGCTTTAATATGAAATAAATTAAGTTTCTACAGGACGAAGGTACAGTATTTGATATTTGCAATCCACTGACAGGAATGGCAGGGATTTAAAATACTCTTGAGATCCGTTGTTACACTGTAGAAGTGTCGATAATATTAAATTAGCTGGTTGTCTCCTGCTGTTCCCTTTTTTTTTTTTTTTTTTTTTTTTTTAGGCCTGTAGTTTTTTTTATCATTATTATTTTGATTGTTTTTGATTCAGTCCATACTAGTTCCTGGAATTCTGTAATTTCATTTTTATAATAATTAGGCTATATCCAGGCCTGTACTGTATACTCTTATTTTTGTTTCATTGTTTATATTTTGCTTGTGTATGTGATTAATTACAATTAAAACATTTCACGTTTTCATATAGAGCAATGTAGCCCCCAATGAAATGGTATCGTTTTTCAGTATCAACAACACAATTGTAAGTAAAACATACGGTAACAGCATTCCTAACAAGATGACATTGAGTTATTTTATTTAATATGGTCCTCATGACCCAGACACATAGGACATTAGCTGGCACGCCATTAAAAAAATTACATGCAGCAACTTAGACAGGTCTTTACAGTAAACAGCCCTGCTTGAATAATCTGTGAAGTCGCCATTCAATATGTGCTGTGCAGCTTGAGTACATAATGCATTATCTCTAATTGACATGCCTGGCATGGTTAAGTGATGGCATGCTTGTGGCTGAGATATTCTCTGCCAAGTTCTGTGAATGACCAGAATTGTAGACAGCAAATAAGACCTTGTCTTTCTGTTATATTTTTTGTATGTATTGTATTTACTTTTTTTAAATATCAGTTTAGTAAGTGAAAATTCAAGAAAGCTGTTTTCATTTTGTTTCAATAAAACATGAACATTAAATAGCAAAATAATAATTATCAATATTATCATTGTAATACATAACTGCTATATTACAATACCATGCTAAAAAGAGCCAAGGGACCCAAGCTATGGAATATTATTACAGGCAATTCCATCTAGAAATGAAAATACAACCCAAGACCAGTCAAATTTACAGTACCACCATACTGCGTACACCCTCTCAATACTGTAGGGTGCGGGCTTTATTATTTGTTTATTTGGCAGATGCCTTTATCCAAGGCGATTTACAGAGACTAGGGTGTGTGAACTATGCATCAGTTGCAGAGTCACTTACAACAACGTCTCACCCAAAAGACGGAGCACAAGGAGGTTAAGTGACTTGCTCAAGGTCACATAGCGAATAAGCTGGGATTTGAACCAGGGACCTCCTGCTTACAAGCCCTTTTCTTTAACCACCAGACCACACTCTTTCCCTTGATACTTAATGAGAAAAGTCCCTGTTTGACTGCTATAAACATAGGCTCTTGATGGTGACAATGCATTGCTCTTACCCAATTTTATTGATAAACTGGTAAGTTAAGCCAAATTTATTAAAGCCATTTTAGATAAAAACAAAAAGAAAAGAAACCGAAATAGGAAGGTTTTTTTATTTTATAGATTTAATTTACCAGAGCCATTTGACTGAGAAGAACATTGCAGTGCCAAGATTTTGCAGTTTAAGGATTTTTTCAATTGCAGTTACTGGAGAGACAAGCCAGTTAGTGTAACACTAATTCAGCATTAAATGTAATGAGACGGACTTAATGGATTTCAACAAGTCCATAGAGTTCTGGACTGCAAAAAGAATTAGGCCTACTACTAACAAAACCCAATTTAATCTTCAAAATGTGTGATATTTTAATTGTACTGTATTGTGAAGGAAGAAGGTGAAATACAACCATGAATACACTATTTTTGTATTGTACATTTAAAGCTATGATTTTCACTGACAATTTACAAGGTAAAATATTTACCACATGATGATTACTGCTTGTAAATGTCTTGAATTTAAAGATAGTTTTAACCACGCCTAGAGTATGCTGGATACCATTTACAGTATTACTTTTGTAGGGCAGAAAGCACAACTGAAGAAAAATCACTTTTTGAAAGTACTGGTAATTTTAAATTTCATCAAGATCCTACCGGGAAGAAAATTGACAAGAATGAGACTAACATCAACACAATGATACTTCTTTAAAAGGGACTTGCATGGAATGAGTTTTAACAGTTTTCTAGAAGGTTAACACTTCACTTAAAGAAGCTGTGATTTTATTAAATCTGCTGCCACTATGTAATTGTGGTTGAACATGTTCCACTTCATTTTCAAGATCTGTAGTTATTAATGATAAGGAATCCTGGCATAAAAGTCTGCGACTGATAGCCATTAAACAGCACCATTTAATCTACTGTATGCTTTAAGTTTGGCATTACTTCTCTTTTCTTCAGGAAACAAAATAACTTTTAAACTTTTAAAAGCTGCATTAAAAAATGTTCATGGAGTTCATTGTTCAGCCATTTTAATATACCGGTACTGTACATAGAGTAATATCTGTAGTGGGCAGTACTGTGTACAGTTGGTCTTGTTCAAGCACACCATGACATGTGCAAATGTAAATTGGTACCCTAACTAAAAACCCTGAATCCAAGTCACTCCCCTCAAATTTGAACTTTTATTTTGGCCACACAATTCGAGTAAATATGATATTTAGAAATGGGAATTACACCAAAACTGTGTATGTGCTGTCAGGGGATTGTAGACTGCAGACGGCAGCCACAGTTTGATATTGAATCGATATGGAATTGAGTTTTGTAGACTGTTTTCATGGAACAAATTGATGTTCCATGAAAGCACAGTATAATCAGCCATCAGTAATGACAGCCCTAAACAGTCCTGACATTAATGACAACAACTCAGAAGATTACATTTTAAAACCAATACTGTATATGTACACATATTCTGCATACTATATATTTGGAAATCACTTGCTTTCATATACATTTATATATTCTTCAATTTACAGGCTTCTGAATCTTATTGAACATTGATTCTTTTTTCAGTTTTCATGTGTGTGATGTACTGTGCTATTAATTTACCCAGGTTTACATATATGATCTTATGTGAAATGATCTTTGTTTATCTATGCTGCTCAACTGAAAAACCCCAGCACTTCTTTACCTATACAGCCTGCTATTCTGGAAGGCATGAAGGTGGTTTGTTTTCAAAGTAATCTAATACATTAAACTATGCTGAAAGGCACGTTGTGTCAAGTGTTTACTGGACACAGTAAAGTATTAACAAATTGTGACATAGGTTACACCCATATCCAACAAAAAGGCATTGTAGAGTTTTGGAAAGTTTCCATTAGCTTTTAGCTTTTCTTTTTTTTTAAAGTAGCTTGCCCTCAACAGACCATTTTTGTAAAATAAATTCAAACGTCTACCACACAAGAAAAACAGATAGTGAGGTTTCGTCTGCCCCTGACCCTATAATTACCCAATCCTTCATTGTAAATTAATTTCTTACCAGCGCAGTTTTCTCTTTTAAAAGTTTTCACTGCGTTGATATTGTTTAAAAAAAAAAAAAAGTATTTCTCGAAGCCAGACTTTGGAGTTAGAGGAGGTACTCTATGTGGAAAAGCATATTTCAAAACTATACTGTAGCTGTTGAACTCTCACAAATAACTTACACAAAAACAAAGATTTTTGATTGTGGGTTTGTACAGACTACTCTGTCTACCTTAAGCTACAAGTTCAGAAGATTTATGTTAGATAATTTATATTGATGAAGTACTTAAAAATTCTGCCATACTCTCCCTACTGTTGTGCCGTTGAACCGAAAGTAAAAAACAAGTGAATATGAGCTAAAACGTTTTTAAATTTTATCCCAAGAATAGTTGTGATGCTACAAATTGTATGGTTTTAATATAAATAATACCCTGCTACATGTGTAGCAGAGCTACTGTTTTTGACGTTATCCCATTCCCAACAGTAAATCAGCATCACTTTGCAAGCAGGACAGTATTGTCATTACAGTAGTTTTTATGGCAGCAGAAGGTTGGCTCTGACATGGAACAGTTGATTAGCAGCTGTTTTCCCATCGCCAGGCTGGTGTCTCTGCTGAAGACAGTAGCTAATGCATAGGAAATAGCTTAAGGTGTTCTCTCCGTTAGAGTTTTGGATCATGCTATGCCGATTCCATTGAAGTTTCCCTTTCAACAAAGATATCTAGTACTGCTTGTCCAAGCCAGCTGAGAGGGTTACATATTCAGCCGTTTACATTTGCATATATATATATATATATATATGTGCAAATATTTATTTTTTCTTTAACAGACAGAAATGCCCAGGTGTCATAAAATGTAGGAAAACAATAATATTTGCTCAGCACACAGTACAGTTATTCGCATTAGGTGATTTAAGTACTGTAGGCCCCATTCTGTGTGATAAATTGTATGCTGCTATATTGAAGATATACCAACATAAATCAGTGCTTATAGAAATAACTTTTAAAAATATGATATCATAGTAGCTACATATAAGCAGATAATAAATAGTGTAATATCCGCTCTAGTGCACTGAGGTTTGAGATCAGTCCTCTAAATCACTGCGTAATACATAACAAGTGGTCTGGCTTTTTTGTTCCATACCACATCACGGATCATTGCTGTGTTACCTGTTTGACAATGTGAGCAATAATCTTTACACTATCTATGGCTGGATAGTGTAAAGATTAGGGGTCTGAAGATTCATCATGGGGAATTAAATTATTATTATTATTATTATTATTATTATTATTATTATTATTATTATTATTATTATTATTATCCTCCAAGAACAGGTATTAAAACCAAAACTCCTCTAGGACAACTGGAAGCTACTAGAGACTGAAAGATGTTGGACAACAACTTATTTTCCCACCTGAGATTTCCACCACTAACCTTTGACCTGATATTGTTTTGTGGTCTGGATCAGCACGCCTTGTTCACCTGGTAGAGTTAACAGTGCCATGGTAGGATGCTGTGGATGAGGCGTATGAAAGGAAGAACCATTGATACACTCAAAAGGAAGTAACTTTGATACCCTACTCAGCTCAGTCCAGACGGCTGCCATGTTGATGCGCTAGGGGGGCCACACAGTGGTTGATCCCTGGAGCCAGCATTGCACTTCAGCCATCACACAAGGCAGAAGGATATCTACATCAGCAGATGGAAGGAAACACAGGTGGATCACATTAGTTTACAGTAAAATAAGCTATGTCTTAGTTGGTGCTTATCTTGGCGAGAGCTGAGTCCAATATCAGCATGAAGCTTTAACACCTACTTTCATGTAATGGAAATCAGTGCACTAGAGCAGACATTTTGATAAGAGCTTTGAAACAGACTTTAAAGTTATTAGTAAAAAAAGTGGTCAGGATGTTAACAATGAAAAGAAAAATGACAGGTAAGTTCATTAAACAGTTGTAGCAACATGAAGAATATATAACGCTATATTGTTATGGGTTTGTTCTCTCTCCTAAGTTTAATAATATGAAGCATAGTGTACTTTGAAGAAGCAAGGTTGGGTCACTGTAAACATGCTTTAGTATCACTGAGATTAGCAAGTGAAATATGTCTGCTGCCCATGCAACAGTTAAAATAGGAATAGATACATGGATGGAGTCAGTCTTTAGTGGTATAATTGGCATGACAGGTCATAACATATGTGGTATTTTTTAAAGATCAAAATACTTTGCAGCCTGGGAGCAGATTATTTTCCTAGGCTTTAATTTGCTACAGTTGACAGGTATTGCAGCTTGATAAATGTTGGCACAGTTTCTATACAGCGACATGAAGGGAAATATCTTTGTCTTGCTTAGAAAAATAGTGATCAAGGAGCAGTATTAAATCACTGTGCAGTCTGAGAGAATAATTGTATGGTTGATACACAACTTGTGCAGGTGTAAGAATGTGCTTATTAAATTCAGGCTCTAGCTTTAAATCATCTTGAGAAAGAACTACCAATGTTCCCAAGCCAAATACTGTTACATCAGTGAAATGAAGGTACACACCCTTCCAATTTTATAGTGACTTCTAATGGTTCTTCTAAATTTAAAGAATATTGCAATGTGTCTACTGTAAAAGAAAAATAGTTCTCAAAGTTTAATTTTTTGTTTAAAGTATTTAACCTGTAGAAAACCCAATGAGAGTAATCTTGTATACAGTGGTGTCCAGGGAAGACTGTCTTCTTTTAAACCAACCTATTATCCAGCAATACCCTATTGGATTCAAAACTGGAGATAATCTAGGTTATGGGCCAAATACCCTAAACCATTTAAACAATAGCCACATTATGTTGGATGATATATTGGATTTAAATGAAGTATGTCAATAATTATGGGCACCGTGTTTGATATAATTACTATATGATTATTTAAACAAAGCAACAGGCCACTTTTAAACGGTGTTTCATCAAACAGAAATAAGTTTAGGAATCAGGCCTTCACTTCTGTTTTATTCCTGGTGGCTACATTGTTAACAAGAACAAAATTCACAATTTTTTTTGTGCTTGACCAATTTATTTACTGCCAGTACAAAGCAATATTTGTAGAGTATGCTGAATATACTGTACATTATCTCGCCATACACCTGAAGCATAGTTCATTTTTGGTAAAATATACATGGATAATTAGGTGTACACAGGGGGAAACTGTAATGCTCAGTACAAAATATTGTCTGCTGTATATTGAAAACATAATGTAATTTGAAGTAAATGTTTTTAGGACCACAATAAGTGTACTTTCCCCAGAATGATTTCCTGCAGGGTTTGGCCATTTTTGACGAGTGCGGGGCAGATATATGAATCCACAGTTTGTGCTACAAATCCACAAAAAAAACTGTAGATCAACGAAACCACAATCAGAAAAAATCAACAGAAGAGCGAATACCATTGTTTTACACAACAATCATTTCAACAAGTAGTTAATTGTTGATAAAGCACTCTCGACAACAAAGGATGGGTTTAAACAGGACGGAACCTGTATGTTTATTTGTTTCGCCACGGTGTCCCTTTTCCAGTGGGAACAAGCAATACAAAACAAAAATAAAGCCTTGCTGCTAATCCCGCTTACTGACTTTAAACATGTTGTTCACACATCACAGACTGAATATGCTTTAACGTACAACATATTCAGGTCTATGCACTTGTCTTTACTTTCTATTGAAAGCTATTGTCTTTGAAACCTGTCCTTTTATACCTGCCTGGCTTGTTACATTACGAGCAGGTGTATAAGCTTAACTGATTGCCAGTCAGTCTGTGTTCTTGGATAGCTATGGCATTCTGGGAGATGTAGCTTTTCAACAGAAGGGCTACATTTATTTTTTAATGCCTACCTTACATTCCAGGATAAAGACTGCGTACTACTTGGGGTCCTGTGTATCTCTCTTCTACAATTTTACCCCATATTCTAGCACAAAGTTAATTTCGACATAAACACTCACCTTCTAATTTTTATTTCACATATCTTCTGGACAGGTTCAGGAAAAACAGCAATTTCATCATCACTCAGTAAATCTCCATCGATTTACATGGACGTTGAATTTAAACTCCTTTTGCATTTTTTGCCTGGCTTTAACCATTGTTCAAACAATCTTATAGCCCACTTACAACAGTACACCTGAGTACTTGGAGAAAAAAAAGGTTGCTGGCAATGATATTTAGGTCTTCATCTGTTTTAGGTTTGGCAAGATGATCTATAACTTTACTCTCCTTTCCAGGTTTGCATTCATTAGTATTTTCCATGTTTAGTGCCACTTTTATGTTCTACATCTAAAACATTATTCTCACTTACAACAGACACTTTTGTCTGTGTAAGTGGGATTTCAAACTCCCAACTCCGAGGAACTCATGACAACATACCCACAATATGAGAGACAAACATTTTAATTGTTTGAACTAAGCGTCACAAAAGAGCAAAAACCAAATCAAATTACCAAATTAACAATCAATTGAATCTCGTAATCGGACAAGTATCATTTAGGAAGAAATGCTTTATGGCATAAATAACTCATAAATAAAGTGTGGAATCAGTCAGAAAATAATCCATAGATTATCATGCCTAAGGGCACTCGAAACAGTGAATTATTTTTACAGATTCAACACTTATCGTTGTTTATCCCTTACAGAATTCCATTCTTTTTAATACAGTTCTGACAGTTGTATCAATCAATCAATCAATCAATCTTTATTTTATATAGCGCCTTTCATAGAGGACCACCATCACAAAGGGCTTTATAAGATGCAGTAACAACAAGAAAATCCATAATACTTTAAATACAGAGAAATGTATAATACATGATACACAGTAAAAACCAATGAATAATACATTAAATACAGTTAAAAATGCATAATACATGAAATAGTAGCAAAAACTCAGCAGCTAATAGCAGATATCAGGCTTAAAGAGCATGGAAAGCAAGCGAGAACAAGTGGGTCTTGAGAGTTGATTTAAAGCGAGCAACGGTGGGAGCATCACGCACCAAAGCTGGGAGAGAGTTCTAGAGAGTCTGAGCCATAAAGCTAAACGAATGTTCTCCAAGTGTGGTGCACTTTTACTTGAGGATAACAAGCTGGCCAGAGTCGGAGGACCTCAGCTTGCAGGCAGGGAGATAGCGGGTCAGCAGGTTGAGGAGGTACTCGGGACCTGTGTGATGAAGGGCATTGTAGGTGAGCAGGAGAGTTTTGAAAGTAATCCTGAACTTTACAGGTAGCCAGTGCAGCTGCGCAAGACAGGGGGTGATGTGTTCACATTTTTTACATCTGATAAGGATCCTGGCAGTGGCATTCTGAACTAGCTGCAGTCGGTTTATGGTGCGTGCTGGGAGCAGTATGGCTGTCAGGGGTGTATAAAATCCAGAACGACTTCTCTGAAGCCACATAAATGGCCAAAAAAACAGCAAACAATTTTTTTGGCTCTCTGAATCCAATAAAGCCTGTCAGTGTCCAGCCTGTCAGTGACCATTAACAATAGAAGCACGTTCTCTTTGAGGTGCACCATAGGGAATAGACAGAGCATGTGTTTCTGTCAAAGGAAAGTAGTTCTGAATTGATACATTCAAATCATGAAAACAATACCAACCTCATGTTGTACGGTAGGTTAATGGATAAAATTGCATGCTGCAGAACAAAACAAAAAAAGGCTTGGTAAATGGGTTTGTATGAATCGCCCAAGTTCCAATCTAGAGTGCAATTTCATAAAATTGTACTCCACTCAGCAATCAATCTTGAAGTGCATCTTCAGTCAAACTGAGGGGCGTCTGGGTGAAATGCACTTACCCTTCATTTGCTTTGGGCTGATTGATTGCAACCATTTTGCTGGCATTGGCACCAGCCTCTAACTCACCTCCCCAAACTCAAGTCTCTGTCTGCCCTTAATTCAATTTGCTCCTTGATTGCTGGAAATAAAAGCACGTTCCGAGACATTCTGAAACAAAGTGAGCAGCCAATATAATGTTAGCTGATTCTCCAAATGAGCCACACATTACTCAGCAATTGCATATTCTTGTTGCTCCCTTGAATTCCAATGCGTCTCAAATACAGCAAAAAGACAAATAAAATCTGCAGAAGGAAGTGCCAAATGTGTTACTTCCTCAAGCCCTTTTTAGTAATCTCGTCTATGCTACCCAGATGTTGGCTTACAAAATGGGAAAGATAACATTACAGACTAGACTACTTCTAAGCAAAGTGCAGTCACAGTAACCATCTGCTGAAAAATATTAAAATATAAATAAAAGTACACACCTGCTATGCTTGTGTCCAAATTCCTGAAAAACATGAAGGAAATTCCAATAAATTTCTAATTTATTATTATTTCATTCTGCAACAAAATAGGCGTGTTGATAAAGAGTGTAAATTATATGGCATGTATTTCAAATACACAGAGCCCTGACTTATTCTACTGCGACTGAGTTTGTTATTCCAAAAATAATATTTTAACTGGAAAAAGGAAACGGCTGGTTTCGTCAAAAGATGCCTTTCCATGCATGGTTAGAAATGCGAAATCAAGTCTGTTTGTGAGCAATCCAGTTGTTTCATCATGTCTGGAAGCCTTCCTTTTCCACTGATGGCAGTATCAGCCTGATAGCATCATCAGTATACAGATGCACGCTGGTTCTAGGATTGTTGGTTAAAGCAGCAATTTTATTTATTTATTTATTTATTCCCAACTGACCCCTGTCAGGTTTCTTGTCATTCATGTTTCACAAGATAACAATACTGAATGTTAAAGTAATGAACGTCTGTAGAGAAGGATTTCCAGTTGCAATTTGCAAATTACCGTCTCTGAGTTGTTGCAGTTATCTATTTTGTAGGGCTTCAAACTGTGTTTGCTATATCAGCAGACAACCCGAAACTGCAAAGAGAAGATTCATCTCTAAGAATGAACCCAACAGTGTCCATAAACACTCAATCTGGATTCAGAAGAGGTACATGCTATTACAGCTTCTATTGTTTAATGTCTTTTTTCATTTCAGCAGCCTTGGTATCTCATTCCTACAGCCAAGTTTCCCACAGGGCTTATTATAAAGTGAAATATCATACAACTTCAACAATCCTTTGCAATATTTGTAATTCTGTATAAATAGGCAAAGAAACAGTATATTTAATAGTCGTGTATGTTTATGAATGCTGATGTAAAAGAAAGCATTGCAACAAAAAGTAACTTTCAAATTCGAAGTAAACTGGGGGTTCTGGAGTAATACTATAAAAAGGGAAAGCCAACAGAGTTGCGGAAGTGGGATGAGCAATAACAATACATTAAAAAGAATTGCTCTCAATGTGAACGAAAGCTGCCACAAAACTTCATTTTGAGACGTAAAGAAAAGAAATGACTGGATGCAAAGTACAAAAAAGCGCTGAAGTTGAAAAACGGTCACATTGAAATGTAATCAATTGGATTAGATGATTGCTACAATAAGTAATTGGGAAATATGTGCTCTGAAAGGGAAAATGCAATAACATAAGATGCAGGATACCCTTGGTTATTGGCTTATAATGTGCACAGTACTTTTGGTTGAATTGATGAGGACATGCAATACATGGGAATTGATTTAGATCATGGCAATTGATCAATACATAATTGTCTTGGCTGATTTGTGATTGGGTTTAAGCACGTTATAGAAGATGTATTACATAGAGCATTATATGGATCAAATAAGACCCAGTATGACATCCATATAAGTTATAACAATGCCTGTAAGAAGTATTGGGCCTTGATGTGCTGTTTCCTATCTTCCCAGATCAGTTCAAATAACTTTCAGTACTTTTTTGGCATTAATGTAACATTGCTGTTATAATAGAAAAAAAGACTTAGCAATGTATGTGATTTTTGGGGGGAGTTTTATACAGTGTTAGCATTGAATAATCATCCACAGTTAAAGTTGTTGTTTTTTGGTGCTTGTGGCACCATCATTAAAATGTAATTCTAAAATATGTTTATTATGTAGTATGGTACTGTACAGCGCAACCCCACCACCACGTGACCCAATGCAGCTCAACCCCATCACTGTGGGACACCTTTACAGCGACAGACCACCACCGCAAGCCCCGTTACAGCGCATCACCGCCTACAACTTCGTAGCTATACTTGCTGTCTGCCTGAGATGCATTCAGGGTCTTAAGTTATTATGACGTAGCTGCATGGTTTGTTTCAAGTTATTGTTATTATTTATTATTTACTATTTTTTTTACACATTACCTTAACAAGTTGCTCTTCTTCATTAAATACGTATTTTCCATGCAGAGTTTTGATAAAGTACACGTCAGAAGCAATTCATAGTTCAAAGCGTTTTTATTATTATTATTATTATTATTATTTGGCATACAGTTCCAAAATAAATAAATATAGTCAAAACAAAGTGAAACGACAATCTGCTTCCCTCGCTAACAAAAATAGTTCCAGTGTCACACTAATATCTGCTCAGTTGGAAAATAAAACTTAAAAAATACATTATTATTATTATTATTATTATTATTATTATTAATAATAATAATAATAATAATAATAATAATAATAATAATCCTGGCTGTTTTTCAAATAAACATGGTTTATGTAACCCTTAATGCTCGGATCAAAACATTCCAAAATCATAAATATTCACTAAAAAAATTCTACTCAAATACCATGTATATTCGGTGGATGGTTTGGTCATTTTATTCAAAAGAATATGTCTGCAACGTATTTATTACAAACCATTCTGTGGTAAAGTCACCAGTTTACTACTTTATTCTACAGAAAGCATGTTTTCCTTGTTCACGTTTTTGTTGAAGCCCAACGTACAGTATATCTGAAGTGCAAAGCAAAGTGTACCCTGTATTACTGTTGAGCATCAATCTCGATCCCTATATAACATTTTAGTTCAGCAGTATATTTATAGAAATATAGACCTTATAGTTTCCTCCAGAATGGTTTGTTAAATAGATTTTTTATTGTTCAGGTCTGTGAGCATGCTATATTAAATGGGGAAAGCACAAAACATAAATGGGTTATTAGACAAAATAACAAAAAAAGCAAATTGCATGTTAGACAGGGAAGAATACATATGGATCCACTCCTGGATCCCTACACTGAACTGCTGCACTACATCTGATGTCAACATTGCTATGTGTCCCATGTTTTTCCACTGTTTTTGTATCAAATTCTGTTTTGGGCCAGGATAAATACATATGGATGATGTAGAGGGGTTCACCTGTGTTTGTAATAACTTTGAAATGAGCAGCCAATTTATCCCCTTTTTGTGCATATTGGCAAATAAGAAGCCAGCTTCAGCATCGTTGCATTAAGGTTTTTGTTTTTTTTAGTTTGTTTTTTTTAATTTTGTAATTTTAAAGTAGCCAATAGTTTGACACATTTGGGGCTACCCTTGAGAATAATTCAGATTAGTCTCACTTTGACACGAAGGGATGGTCGGATCTTCTTCAGATCGGCTTGAGGTAAAGTGAATTGTGTGCATTGCAATGGGATTGTATTTCAGCTTGGGATCGTAACACACACACACACACGCATACACACACACACACACATCTATCTGCTTCTAACATAGGGTCCACGTTAAATACCAAATTTACTGGCGGATAGTCGTATTGACTGTGCTGAAGCAGGCGGAAAGCTAACTGGTGGAAGTTTACATTATCCATCACTTTCGTCTTTAGCAAATTGACATGAATTCTTGGATCATTATGTATTCCACCAAAAGAAACCATCAGAATAACAAATGAACCAAACTAGCGGATAGAGTCCCGCTGTGTTTTCCGCAGCTTTAGAAAATATTGACTGAATCGGTGGGGAAAAACAGAGGTGCAGAAAAAAAACAGTAGAAATAATGCGATCCTCCAGTGGAACTCCTTTGAAAATAACCACCTAAGTCTTTAAACTGTGCCAACTTTACAGATGACAGGTGGGAAGAATACACCACCATTCATTTAGATTAGATTGTCTGCAAATGTATCTGAAAACTTGTGCTTCTGGACTTTCAGGGCTGAGAGTAGCCACATGTCATTAAAAATATCCTATTTGTTCTGATGTTTGATAAAGCACTGCATCAGTTAAGGCTTTTGTTGCAAAATAGGATAGAATACTGTACTTGTTGCACTTCTACTTTTGACTCATACTGTAAGGTCTTATTTGTTCTGTTGCCATGTTGAATAGATCTCTTATGAGTACAGGCCAGTTTAAAATCTGAACTCAAGAGATCACTTTTCAAATACTGACATATTTGGGTTTTTTTGTCATTTTATACAGCCTTTTTGCAATCAGATTCGGGATTAAACATATTCTAATGTGACATCTGAGTTAAGCTTAAAAAAAAAGATACACATTTGAACAATGATTTAAGGTCATTTAAAATCCATGACTAAATATTGAATATTATAATATTTGAGCATCTGAACTACTGATGGTTGGTGGACTTGAAGGCCTACAAAAGTGTGTTTTATATGTTTAACATTAATGGCCCTTGCAATTCAAGTCTACACCGAAAGCCCTGCCCAGCTACTGTACATTCATCTTTGTTTTCCAAGAGGAAATGCTTAAAATTCTACCGGCATTCATAGACATTTAATCACACAGGAGACTGTAACGCTTACTTGTATCATACAACTGTGAGTTGACCTTTGCTGTTAAGCCTAGAGATGCAGTAAAGTATCCACTTTCACAATAAGTAGAATAAAACCATTCCCAAGTTGACTACCAGTAGTTTATTAGACCATTTACTGCTTTGTCTTTATCCTTTTTATAAACCCTTTAATGCCTGTCCTATTGAGCATTGCTTTCATGTCTGTTCCCCTTTACTGATGTGTTTTTAATTACTTTTTCACCCAGACAGTTTTTCAAATAGTTTCTCAAGCTTTTTTAAATTGTATATTTCTTCAAAATGTGTATCAAATATAATTGGAATAACTAGTTATGTTATTTTCTAACTGTGAGAAATTTGCTCTATTTCTGTTAACTATAAACCTGTTACAACCAAGGCCTTGTGGGCCCATCCCATATATGTAATTATATATATATATAAACTATTAATATGATTATTCAAGATTTGGCTATATTGTATCACAGCTCCCCATTTCCAGACAATGCTTGGTATATGGCATCACAGTCCTACCATTTTCAGCTCACTACAGCCAAACCGTGTTCAAAACAAATTTTCAGGTTTAGATATAGTCATACTGTAGCTACAGTACACCATGAATAAAACAATAAAAAAAAATATATATTTTGTATATATATATTGAGGTACAAGTATTTTGTACCTCAATCTCTGATCTAACCATCTCTTTAAATCAGACTGAAAAAAATGAGCAAACCACATGCTACAAACTAAGGTTAAAAGTAACCATTGCAAATATCGATTTTTTTTTTTTTAAGCAACAAGTTAGTAAGCGCAACAGCAAATCGTTCCTCCACTATCATGTATTCTTTCTGGGTATGGTTTATTAACCAGTACAGAATGAGAGTGAAATATTTACTATGCTTGTGATCACTGCTTGCTCATACTTGTACAGAAAGTAGGAGATTCAATCAGGAGTCCCAGCATGAGCATGTTAGTTGGTCCAGACAGACAAGTGATTGATCTTCTTGGAGTTGTGCTACAGATTGCGGAAATGGTGCCTGGTTTACAGACGTTGAGGTCAGACAGAGTCTGCAGGAGTTCTGCTTGCAGTCACTTGTGAATGAAAAAGTTACTGAGGAATAAAGGTCAAGGGATTTGGTGACTTCATTTCAGATCAGTTTCCAGAAAGGTTTAGTCAATAAACCTCTTCAAACAAAACAATGTGTGACAGTTAAAGGCTGAAAGGACTCTAATCCAACCACAACACAAAACGATAGGTTACGGAAGGTTCCCTGAAAGAGAAGATGACCAGCAACACCGATACTTTTGGGATATGCCTGCTTGTCAGGCATTCACTTAGCATTTTATATCAAAGCTGACCCGCTTAGTGGAGGTGATAGCTACCAGAAAGGCTGTCTTCGTAAAGAGATATTTCAACTGTATTGAATGTTTAGGCTCAAATGGGGCCTTAGTGAGAGCCTCCAATACCACATCTAGATTCCATTCGGGGAGGACATCCTTTCTAGGAGGATGTAACTGCCGAGCACCCTTTAGAAAACGGGTCACTAGTATATGAGCGGGGATACTGAGTCAATGGGAACGTGGCAAGCAGATATGGCTGCTAGGTACACTTTCAACATAGAGGGGGATTTACCTGCCTCTAACAGATCTTGCAGAAAATGTAAAATAATTGCTATAGGGCAATGCACCAATTTTGAAATACGTCCACCTGTAGGTGTACAACGTTCTTGTGGAAGAAGCCCTAGCATTCTGCAGTGTACTGACGACTGTGTCTGAGAGTCCTAAGTTGGGCAGATGGTCCCGTTCAGGGGGCAGACCCACAGTTGGAGTCTGCCTGGCTCTGGGTGCCAGAGGGTGCCTTTTGCCTGACTGAGGAGATCCCTGCATAGTGGGATCTCCCATGGCTGGCCCTGCAGCAGCTGGCAGAGGCTAGAAAACCATATTCGCCTGGGCCATCTGGGGACCACCAGGAGAACTGTTGCCTTGTCTCTCCTGACCCTTTCAAGGAAGGCATGGAGCAGCGGGAAAGTGCACAAAAGCGCCTTGGGCCACTCGTCGGCTAGGGCGTCGCGCCTAGTGGACCTCCGCAGCTGCAGAGGGAGAACCACAGGGGGCAATGGGTCGTCTCTGCCATGGCAAAGAGATCGACTTGGGCTTCCCCAAAACGTTCCCAAATGTGCTGCACCACCTGAGGGTGCAGTCGCCATTCTGACGGGTGAGGACCCGTCCGCTGCCCAGTTCCCCACTCTCGAGAGATGAATAGCCCATAGGTACAGGACGTGCCTCTCTGCCCAGATCAACAGCCGAAAGGCTTTGCGGTGAAACCCCAGGGACCGAAGCCCTCCCTGGTGTTTTACGTACGCAACTACTGACATGTCTGTGCGGACATGGACATGTCTGTCCTGGAGCACAGGGAGGGCTTCGGTTGAAGCGTGAGGTGGACTGCTCTCAGCTCTAGTGCATTTATGTGCAGGGATGCCCAGTGGCCCGACCAGGGTCCACAGACTCCTCTGCCTGCCCAGACCACTCCCCAACCTGAGTTGGACGCGTCTGTCATCACCACTTGACGATTGTGTATCACTCCCATTCTTACACGTTTGCTCAGGTGAGGGGGTTTCCTCCACCAGCATAGGGCTTCCCAACATAGATGAAACATGGTTAGCCGATGGTGTCTGTCGTGCTTGGGGTGTAGCTGAAAGGCATTGAGCCACACTTGGAGCGGCCGCATGTGGAGTAATCCCAGTTGGATGGCTGCTGAAGCCACGACCATCAGACCCAGTCATTTTTGGCACAACACCAATTGTACTGTGAACCCTTGTTGAAACAGGGCCAGACAGTTGCGAATGGCAGCTACTCTGTCATCTGACAAGTAGTCTCACATCATAAGAGAATCCAGCCGGAGACCCAAGTAGACCGTACTTTGCACCAGTATTAATTGGCTCTTTGCATCGCTGAGGGTGAGACCCAGCCTCGACAGCCTCACAATCACTGTGTAGGCCACTGCTCCTTCCTGGGACTGGGAACAAATCAACCAGTCATCTAGGTAATTCATCACCCTGATTCCTTGCAGCAGCAAGGGAGCTAGGATGGCATCTGTGCACTTTGAAAATGTGTTGGGGGCTGAGGAGAAGCCGAATGGCAGCACGGAAAACTCGAAGACGCTGCCCTGAAAGGCAAAGCAAAGATATTTTCTGTGTGCTGGACGGATAGGAACATGAAAATACGCGTCCTTCGGGTCCACTGTTGTAAACCAGTTGCCCGGCCGGACAGACTGGAAGATGTGGCAATGTGTGAACATCTGGAACCTCCTCTCCCTCAAGAACCCATTGAGGTGTCTCAGTTCTAGGATGGGGCGATGGCCGTCGTCCTTTTGTGGCACCAAGAAGTATCTCGAGTAGAACCCCCGTCTTTGAGAGGTGTGTTCTATGAGACCGATGGCTTGTTTGACAAGCAGTGTTTCTACTTGCACTGGGGCTTCACGCCCGGCGTTTCCCCGTCCTCGCTGATGGCCCCATGTATTAGCTGCCTCGGAGGTCTGGATGCGGGTGCCTCAGATCGCCCCATGTCCCCGTGGGGATTGGAACGGTCCGAGTTACCACCTATTGAGATGTCTCTTCCTTTCTATGGGAGCGTTGCAGTATCTCCTCTACCACTGGTCCAAAAGTATGGCCAGGGGAGACAGGTGCATTCAATAAGGCGGACTTGTCCGCATCTGGGACCTTCGCCTGAGACAGCCACAGCTGTCTGTGCACCACCACCAAGCTTGCCAGGCTTCTACCCAGGGCTTGCCCTTGGAAGCCAGAGATCTGTAGTAAGGTACCCTAGACCAAGCGTAGCTGTGAAGCCAGTGGTTCGAGAAGGGTTACAGATTGCAGCGTGCCATCTAGGTAGGCTGTCAAGAGACCTCCTGTGTTGGCCAGGTGCGTTACTTGCGCTTTCGCAGCCTTTTTTAGGTGAGCTTCCGTGATCCTGCATTGGTTCAGGTCTGCTCAGTAGTACACACAGACACTCAAGCAAGCTGGAGTGCAAGAGTTTTTTTTTTTTTTTTACAGTAATAGAAAAACAATAGTAACTAACAACCTGTAGGGGCACTAGGCCGCGCACAACGAGTGGGCGTGCCGAGGTCTCCCAGAGTCCTCGATTCAACAGCGGCATGCAGCAGAGCTGGGTCTCGCTGGAGGATCACGTTCCTTAATATTTACTTTCAAACAGCTGCAAAAAGCAGAGGAAAAGGCTGTTGAAAATATTTTTTTTTTTTTGGAGGACGTCACTCCACGGAGGGGCCTATCGGCAGCTTTGATATAAAATGCTCAGTGAATACCTGACAAGCAGGCATATCCCAAAAGTATGGTGTTGGAGGTCATCTTCCAATTGAAAGGGAATCATAATTGAAAAATGAAAAATAAAAGCCAGTGTACAAGTTATTCTCTTTCAGGCCACTGCTATTAAAAAACACAGACTTCCTGTTTTTTGTTGCTTGGTTGAGTGAACTGGACTCCACAGGCAATTTTCCATTCAGGGATCAGAGAATAGGCTGTTTGTTTCGCCGTTTGAGTGTTAAATTGCTTAAAGGAATAATAGACTTGTGGACAGATTTATGACCATTAATGCGAATATTGCCCTGAAAGTTAATTCAAACACTTTTCCTTTTTTAAAGCAGGTGTCAGTTATAGTATTGTTAGGAACACTAAAAATTACATTATGAGCATCTCATTTTAATTTTAAAGTTTTTTTTTTTTTTTTAGCTTCACAAAGAAGACAGCTGCACTGTGTGAATTTCTTATGAAATTGTTTACTGTTGCATTAATATAATGGCATTTAGGCTTCTTCTGAGGTGTTCAAAGGCTTAAAAGGGGAATGTGTTTTAGCCAGCACACTGAGCATCTGTAGGGAACATTTAAGCCCATACATGCTTATTCATGGAAAAAAGTTTCTAACTATATACTCCAACAAGAAAAAAAAACAACACCACAAATTTTAAAAGTAACAATGTTGTTGTATAATACTATTTAGCCTGCTCTGAATTCAGTAGAATTTAAAGAGATTGCACAATGTAATCTGGAAAGACATTCCTGTATTTACCATAAAACAAGCCTTATATTAGGTCTGTGAAATGTACATCTGATTTAAAAAAAAGACTACAATTAGTCCTCTCACAAGTTTTCACCATGCTTTACTACACTTTGCCGTGATAAGCAGTTTGCTTTGGGAAAACAGAGAAACACTCAGAATGGGTCTTTTTTATGTTTTGTGATGTTACAGTATATCAATTTTAATTTGCTGCTTCAAAGCTTTGAATGTCTGACCATGGTCAGGAACCATTTATAAAATATATGCCCTTAAATGACCCTACATTAGTATAATTATGAGATAAAACATAAGTACAGACATTAAGAACTGAGGGGAATATCACCTTGATGAATGCTGACTTGTATAAAAACACTGAAGCATACACTTTATTGGATTGCTGTTTGCACTTAGGCTTTATCACAACATTGTTAACACACACACACACACACACACACACACACACACACACACACATATATATATATATATATATATATATATATATATATATATATATATAGATGCTCTTGGGTATCTGTTTGCACCTCCATGGTGTGCTATTCACATAAGCAATATCAACTTCTGTCATACACTGTAGAAGGTCTTTTGTTCTGAATTAAGAATTATTGAATAGCACCCAATACTTTATATAACAATTACCAGAATTGCAGTACTGTCCGGGTTATAAAAGGCACATTAAGAATGCAGTGATTTGCGGGGTGACATATTTTCCCTTTTCTGTTTTAATTAATCACATCTCTTTCATTTGATCCTATATCACACCTGTTTTCTTTATTTTACCTCACATTAAATTACTGCTTCATTGTTTTTAGCTTCATGTGGACACTTGGAGCAAAAAATAAATAAATACAGAATCTGATCTGAAAACTAAATAAAATGGCAGTCTTTTAAGAAAAAAAAAGATAGTAGCTTTCAGCAAGACTATTACAAGTCCCACAGCAGAAGGAATTCACATTCACACTGATATTAAGTGCAGGGTTAGAAACTCCCGCTCGCCCAAGGTGAATTAAATCTGAGGAGGACTAGTTGATGTCAGTGTCTCAGTAGTCTTCTGGGCGATTATTTAAAACAAATGTACAGACATACTCTCACGTTCAGTCTTGCAGGAAAGTCAATTTTCTAACAGAATGTAGAACTGGTGAGCAAGTTCGAGGGTGGACTTGAGTCTGGCAGGGGACAGTGTAGCGTGCATGGGGGTAGTGGTCAGGGCTGGTAGGTTATGCAATCTAAACATGAAGATGTAAGTCTGATATCTGTTCCTGCAAGGGAACCCGGCTCTTTTGTACAGCAGTATCGGCGCAGTGCTTCACAGCGGGAGGTCCCGGGTTCACGTCTGACCTCAGCCTGTGAGGAGACCCAGCTTGTGGGAACCAAAGTTCGCCACAATATTATAGATACACAGGCATGCTTATACATTACATCTGGTGAGGTGCTCTACAATGCCATACAATTACCAATAAAATGTTATGTAGTACTCTGTCATGCTCATATGGGCAGCAATGTGGAGTAGTGGTTAGGGCTCTGGACTCTTGACTGGAGGGTTGTGGGTTCAATCCCCGTTGGGGACACTGCTGCTGTACCCTTGAGTAAGGTACTTTACCTAGATTGCTCCAGTAAAAAACTAAACAACTGTATAAATGGGTAATTGTATGTAAAAAAATAATGTGATATTTTGTAACAATTGTAAGTTGCCCTGGATAAGGGCATCAGCTAAGAAATAAATAATAATAATATTGCAATTGCAAAGGCACAAAAAAAAAGTTTTAAATCCTAACCAAGTCATTGGCCTACTGCTTTAACATGTACAGTAGCTGTCAGGTTTTGCAAACACTTCATACACCCACACAAATATCTGGATATATAGCTTATTTGAAGAAGAGGAGTGAGATCCTGTGAATTCAGTTATGCCCTACCGATCACCCAAACCACAGGGCACTTACAAAGTGGTACAACCATAAAAGGCTTCCGGAATCAAATGAATTTAATTCATTTTCTAGATTGAAAATGGGTCACACATTTCTCACAAGACAACAGGCAAGTGGATTTAATTAGAGTGCCTCCCAGATTTTCCTTGAACAGTTTTATTCCCTGTTCACGGTATTTTGCACTGCTCTAGCATATGTCAAACAAAAATGCGCTATGTGACAGAAGGTGTATGCATAGTTCAGATTATATGGGCAAAACAGCCATCAGTGCCTTGTGAAACACAGTTTGGTGGATTTATAACTACTGTCACAGCATTTATTACCATACTATTTCGTTTTTCTTTTCTGGCAGTACATTGTAGATGCCAGCGGATTTGATCCTGTTATGAAACTGATTAAGTTAATGGAAATAATCCTAGATTTGCACCTACTGTTGCAATATTTCCATTACCAGTTGTCACTTGGAATATAAATTCAGTTGGAAGTAATGGCCACCCTCCAGTCTGAAATCTTCAGTTAAAGGCATAAACTGCAAACGGTATGCTTCACCAAACCTAGTTTCCTATCAAGCACACGCTAATCTTCCAGAGTACTGTAACAAACCCATTTTGATCAAGTTTAAAAGTGTTTGGAGATCAAATACACCAAACTGACTGATTAAAAAAAGCAATGCATGTATTGTAGAAAAGCCAATTCTAGACAACAGTGCTTTTTGTGGAGACCACAGCTTGAATCTATTAAATAACACACTGTATTTATGTGTGTTGGAAAACATGGAACAAGTATTGAATAGCAGTTTGCTACGCATGAGGAATGACGGCTGTATTCATGTTATTTTTCTGAAAAGTGATTTAACATTGGATAGAAAAAACTGTTAGTTCCAAAAATGCAAGCACTGCTGTAATGGATGAAGACTGGCTATATACTCTGGGTATATAGATACTTGCACTGCATTGACTCCGAGCCAGCAAGCTTCATTGAGCAATGGATGGTAGCAGAGAGCTGAGAAAAACACCAAGTTAACTATATTTAACTATACTTAAACAACTGCACATTAGAAGTAAATTGAAGGCAATATGGTAGAGAAGTTAAGATTCTTTTGTGTCGAAGCAAATGGCTGGCCAGCAGCACACGGCTGTACAAACAAGTCCTTTGATCTCCAGCCCTGACATGAAAGAAGCTTGCCCTTCGGGGGAGTCCACTGGGGTATAAAACTAGTTAAACAGGTTTTTGCTTAGAAAATACAGCTGGTTTATGAGGGGGTCATAAAGCTAGTTTTCAAGGGGACCAGAAGGAGCCAGGCTCTAAGATTTCAGAGAGATCCAAAGAAGATAATGCCACTGGAATCAAAGGGTCTCAAGAGGATGACAAAAACCAGATGTATGGACCTTTGTGGCACCAGGGTCTGAAGAATGCACTGAGTTCAGAGGTCTTCACACTAGATCACACACACACACACACACACACACACACACACACACACACACACACACACACACACACACACTCACACTAAATGAAATATATGGTAACAGGATAATGAGTTGTACCTTTTCTATTGGTTAAGTGTCAGAGAAAGAGGAGGAGAGAGACACCTATGCAGAAGGGTATTTAATGTCATGCAACGATTGTAAGAACGAGTATTCTGTTTGTCCTGTACCTGGGACCAGACTCCCTGCATATTTCAATAAACCTAACAACTGAGTGAAGAAAAGGACTCTGTGCATTTTCTTGAATCTACTTACTCACCATCCTCTTTTTTAAGTTACATCAATGTGTCAGATATCAAAGTGTACCCTGGTTTAGATGAAGCTATTATTTGGTACCTCGTCATGTTTACAAATGTACTCTGCTTTCAAGTCTCGTTTCATGTTACAACATGTGTCAGACCCACATATGGTAACAGAAGTGCCATAGCAATCGGCGGCAGCAAAGGTATTTGAAAAGCAGGGTAGATGTGTAACGATAGCTTTGCCTAAACCGCGGTACACCGGTCAACAAAATCCCAATTCGCTCAAATAGCTGACTACTGCATGAGGAGGCTTGGTCTGCAGCAACATTATTAGATCTTATTTAGTATGGTGTAATGACATCCTAGTTTAATATACACGACAGTAAATTGAACAGTTTGGCAACAAGAATGATCATTGATTCCTTCTCTGGGGTAATGTCAAACTCACATTTTTACATGTGTGCTCTAGTTTTGTAAGAACAGCTGTGGTTGTTAAAATCTTTCTAATATCAAATAATTTGTACCAAGGGAAAATACATCCTAATGTTACCTAAACTGGGAATAATCAAACTTCTGAGCTGCTTGCTGCTAGTTTTGTGGCCCCTGTTTTATTAACCTTTTGCTTTTGTTTTTGTAACAATATGAAAATATATACATACTGAATGAATTGATGTTGTTGTGCTCGCAGTAACCTTCAAGTAAAAACAGAATTGACCATAAAGTCATTATATTATTATGGTATTTAAAAATAAAACAATTTTCTTCCCAGCAATATTTCCATAATCCCCTTCCCCCTGTCTGTATATCTTATTACACAGTCTACATTATTTTTAATAATGTCTCATTTATGTTATTAAATGATGGACAATACCACTCTATGGCGGATAAGTTGAATGTCGTATTTCTCAGAAAAGGCCTGCACAGAAACACAGCATGCACAGAAATTAAATGTTCTTCACTAAAATCTAAATGAATATGTATTCACTGTTCCTTGACGCTCCTTCCTTCTGCATCATAAAAAATAAAAGATTATACTGTCATCAGGGTGCTGTGGATGAAATCTGGTCTTTTACTTCTTTCAAAAATCTAGTCACAATAAACAGCACCTTCTGGGGATTAATAAAGGACCCACATATCAATCAAACAATCAAACAATCAATCAATCACTATTTCATATTGCGCCTTTCATAGTGGACCACCATCACAAAGCGCTTTACAAGATACAGTGAAAAACAATGCATAATTCATTAAATACAGTGGAAAACAAAGCATAATACATTAAATACAAAGCTAGGATGTGAAAATTCTAAAACATTGTGGATGCGTATGTCATATAGAATCATAAGAAGATACAGTGAAAGATCAGAAGTAGCAGAGTCATACCAGCTAATAACAGATAACTGATAGTACTAACAAATAAGAATCAAAAGAACCGAAAGTGTCGCTTGTATTCGTTGTTTAAATCACTGATCTCTTTGCCTTACTTTTTTAGGTACTGTAGTTTAGTGCTGCTGGATATCAGTAGCCTGGGCTGAACTCTTTAAAATCTAACTTTTCAGTTCAACTGGTAGCAAAAATGAAAGTGAATTTAAGGAGAATTATAAAAGTTGTCTTAATGATCAGTTATTGAAGGGTTAACTCTAATAGTGGCATTTTCGTAAGTATGCTACATCCTCATAACTTGGTAAAGTCACAGAAATGTATCTCCAGCCTTTCATAAAGTTCAAGAACTGCATGAACTTTCTTGGGATACGTCCAGGCTTGGTAAACTTCCATTTATTATGTTAGCTGAGCTTTTAAATCATCAGTCAGTGTCAATTTTAGACCGTGTTCTTTGTTCAATAATGTAAAACTCACAGCTGTTTTAGATGACACTGTTATTGGAAAGATGTTAGTCTATGTCAAGGAATTTAGTTACCAGTATATGTCTCCTGTTTAGTGGATCTTTCTACTTTATGTTTTCGGTAAATCATCCATGACTTTAAACACACAATCCTAAAATAGGAACTTTTTAGTCTAGACCAACATTTTGACAATAGCGTCTTATTTGAATATCTTAAGTTGACTGAATCTTTGAATGCTGTCTGCAGTTCAGCTACAGCTTCAAGAAGTTTGTTAAATGGTACGATTTTTCTGATACAATCCAATATATTACTATTAATATTTGTATTCTAGTGCAGATAACTGCAATCCTTTATAACTGATAAGGAATTATTTTTCAGGTTGTTTATTCCCCAGATGCACACACACTCACTCACAAAAAATAATTGGGCTGTAAACAAACTTTCTCTTACAGAGTAGCGCTTGCAAACAAGATAATGAAGCACACAGTATCCCTGCTTACGCCTACCAAGTACTGTTAGTAACATAAGAAACGTCTTTCCACTGCAAGACTTGTTACTGCCGGTCTATTTAAATAGTCTGTTCCAGGAGTTTAAATGTGTTTGTTCTTGAAGAAATGTCGGTTACACCAAATATTTCAAAGTACCAACAGTGATAAATACTATGGGAAAGAAAGCTTTTGCTTTCGCTGCCCCCTCAGACTAGAATAAATTACCCATAGAACTGAGATCCACAGTGTCACGTTCTCATTTTAAGAGATTGCTGTTTGATCACTTGAACCAGCCTTGTGATTGTACAGACGTGCTCAAATTTGTTGGTACCCTTACAGCTCATTGAAATAATGCTTCATTCCTCCTGAAAAGTGATGAAATTAAAAGCTATTTTATCATGTATACTTGCATGCCTTTGGTATGTCATAGAATAAAGCAAAGAAGCTGTGAAAAGAGATGAATTATTGCTTATTCTACAAAGATATTCTAAAATGGCCTGGACACATTTGTTGGTACCCCTTAGAAAAGATAATAAATAATTGGATTATAGTGATATTTCAAACTAATTAGTTTCTTTAATTAGTATCACACATGTCTCCAATCTTGTAATCAGTCATTCAGCCTATTTAAATGGAGAAAAGTAGTCACTGTGCTGTTTTGTATCATTGTGTGCACCACACTGAAAATGGACCAGAGAAAGCAAAGGAGAGAGTTGTCTGAGGAGATCAGAAAGAAAATAATAGACAAGCATGGTAAAGGTAAAGGCTACAAGACCATCTCCAAGCAGCTTGATGTTCCTGTGACAACAGTTGCAAATATTATTAAGAAGTTGATGGTCCATGGAACTGTAGCCAGCCTCCCTGGGCACGGCTGCAAGAGGAAAATCGACCCCAGATTGAACAGAAGGATAGTGCGAATGGTAGAAAAAGAACCAAGGATAACTGCCAAAGAGAAACAAGCTGAACTCCAAGGTGAAGGTACGTCAGTTTCTGATCGCACCATCCGTCGCTTTTTGAGCGAAAGTGGGCTCCATGGAAGAAGACACTTTTGACAGAAAAACATAAAAAAGCCAGACTGGAATTTGCTAAAATGCATATTGACAAGCCACAATCCTTCTGGGAGAATGTCATTTGGACAGATGAGTCAAAACTGGAGCTTTTTGGCAAGTCACATCAGCTCTGTGTTCACAGACGAAAAAATGAAGCTTTCAAAGAAAAGAACACCATACCTACAGTGAAACATGGAGGAGGCTCGGTTATGTTTTGGGGCTGCTTTGCTGCGCCTGGCACAGGGTTCCTTGAATCTGTGCAGGGCACAATGAAATCTCAAGACTATCAAGGTATTCTGGAGCGAAACGTACTGCCCAGTGTCAGAAAGCTCTGTCTCAGTCGCAGGTCATGGGTCCTCCAACAGGATAATGACCCAAAACACACAGCTAAAAGCACCCAAGAATGGATAAGAACAAAACATTGGACTATTCTGAAGTGGCCTTCTATGAGTCCTGATCTGAATCCTATCGAACATCTATGGAAAGAGCTGAAACTTGCAGTCTGGAGAAGGCACCCATCAAACCTGAGACAGGTGGAGCAGTTTGCTCAGGAAGAGTGGGCTAAACTACCTGTTAACAAGTGCAGAAGTCTCATTGAGAGCTACAGAAAACGTTTGATTGCAGTGATTGCCTCTAAAGGTTGTGCAACAAAATATTAGGTTAGCGGTCCCATCATTTTTGTCCATGCCATTTTCATTTGTTTTATTATTTACAATATTATGTTGAATAAAAAATCAAAAGTAAAGTCTGATTTCTATTAAATATGGAATAAACAATGGTGGATGCCAATTACTTTTGTCAGTTTCAAGTTATTTCAGAGAAAATTGTGCATTCTTCGTTTTTTGTGGAGGGATACCAACAAATTTGAGAACGTCTGTATATGATGTGAAGTGAATGCAGTAATACATGGATTGTGAAAGCTTGTTCTACGCTTGTGTGTTATTGTAATTGCTCTTGCCTTTCCTGGGACACCTTTGTAAACGACTTGTTTTTAGCTCATATGGCTTTTCCAGTGAATAACATTTTTAAATAAAACAAATATGCCAAGTTATTCATGTTATAATTAGGCTTGCTACTATTCGATTTAATTTTTTTTGCCAAATCGACGATTAATATCAAAGTTTATTTTTAGAATAATTTACCGGGTTTTTTTTCGATCTTTATTTTTCAATTGAAGCAGAGAATGGGTGAAATCGACCTTTATGCTTAAAAAAAAGCCCCAGACTTTTTATGCCATTGAGAAACGCCTCATTTAGCGAAACCCCTTGATCATATTCAACATGCAACAAAACCATGGTTACCAACATTCTAGTTGAAATAACGTTTGGTCACAGCGGAGCTACCTTGTATAGATAAAGATCCTGCACAAATTTAAAAATGGTCTCAAATGGAAGGCAAGGCAGACAGTCCTGCTTCGCCCTGCCGCGGAAACCTCAGCTGTCGTTCAGGGGATTGTGTGCAATACTCATTAAGTGTTTTCCTCTTGCGCCCCATTTTCAAATCAAACTAGTAACTGTCACCGTATATACCTATAGCAAAAGCCTACCTACACCTTAACCCGCTAATTTCAAAGTAGGCACTTTGTATGACAGGCGTTGTAGCTGGCAAATGAAAGTGCACAGTCGGTGCAGGTTTGATGATTGACAGTCATTTAAACAAATGAGAGCATTCTAGTGCTGCTTCAGTCAACGAGATCTGTCAGAACAGGATGAAATGGCTGACAGTGAAACTACAGGAGCCACTGAGTTGACTTGACTGACAGCGACCCCTAGCCATTCAGAGTGGAACGGAGATGGGACAGACAGCAAGTATTAAAACTACACAAACAAGAGATGATTTCTAAATTATAATTTTGGTAAGAAAAAAAAAATAGCGACTGGTTTTATGGATGTTTACCGATGGTAGCCACCATCTGACCGATTCACTTGTGAAACATTAACAATGAGGGCTTCTGTCTCTCTGCCTAATAACTATACTGGTTTCATAACTTTAGTTCTATGCTCATTAAATTAGTAATTGCAATCTTATTTTTTTTTATTGCCACATGAAAACAGAGTCATGTAATGTAATCTGTTACCTATATGTCAGTGAATTGCCAACATTCAGTATTTAGCCTTTAATCTTCAGTATTATTTGTAAGAATTATATTCATACTTGAACATGCTCAACATGCTTGGCCATTTTCAGCTTTTCTTATTGGCCATTTACAGATATGCCAATTTTTCTACTACAATATTTGAACACCAGTCTGTCCATTTATATGTTTATAACTTAAAACATCAGTGTGTGTAATACTGCAGACATCAACAAAATGAATATCGGCTGGTTACAATCAGGCTACATGCTGAAGGACAACAGTAGCAAACAAATTACAACGTGGCCCTTACAATTGTAAACTGATATGGAACTTTACAAAGTAGCTTTAAATGGAATTGGAAGCCTTTTGAAGAGGTAGAATTGTCTGATCCAAAAAAGACAACTTAAGATCACTGATTCACTGTTTCCAATGGTCAAGTGAAGTTTTAATAACGTGTTGTTTACTTTAGAGAAAACATGCTGTTAGAGAAAAAAGGTTTATTTTCAAAATCTATTTTACTGATAAGGCTAATACTGTAGTGGAGAGTGAAAACATCAAAGGTTAATAATCAGGTTTACAAAAAAAATCAGGGATGATGGTTTTTGTGTAGTTCTTCTTTTGAGATGTATTCAGCGTGTTATATGATGTCTCAGTTGTACCTTGAAACTATTTTAATCAGGGATTGGTTATGAGCTCTGGTAGTCCTAACGTCAGAGAAATAAAAGAGAATATAAATGGTCCCTTGTGTCTTTGAAAACCATACTTCAAATTGTGACCCTCCAGCTGTACAACAGAAAAGTCAATTTATTCTATGAAAATTCAATTCTCTACTTTTGACTTTGATGTATGACAGTATGGTTGAGGTGTTTCTTTTAGCTATTGCTTTTATTTTACTTTGTGTGTGTGTATATATATATATATATATATATATATATATATATATATATAGACGGGTTGTGACAGGGTAGCGTCACAGGCAAGCTGCTACTGGCAGGAAGAGAGACTCAGAAGCAAGAAGCTGCTATCCACACATTTAATAACAAGTACAGTAGCTCCTTTCATGGCAATGCCATCCCAAAATGCTTTACAGGAAAAATAAAAACTAAATAAATAAATACAAAGTACAATGTCATTAACTAAAATTAAAACATGATTACAAACATTACAAAACGATTTACATAAAAAATGTATCTCCCTATTACCAAAAGCTAGGAAATACAAATGTGTTTTTAGCAGTGCTTTACATTTCTCAAGAGAATGATAGCCTCTCACAACTAGTGGCAACAAGTTCCAAAGTTTAGCAGTACTAGTGGAGAAACTCCGACCTCCCAGAGTGACACACCTGGTCAAGGGAACAGCCAGCACCTCCCAGAGTGACACACCTGGTCAAGGGAACAGCCAGCACCTCCCAGAGTGACAAACCTGGTTAAGGGAACAGCCAGCTTCTCCCAGAGTGACACACCTGGTCGAGGGAACAGCCAGCAGCTATGAGCTTGAAGAGCACAGCTGACGCCTAGGGATGTAGGGATGCAGCAAGTCAAATGAATATTTAGGACCAATTCCCCAGACAGCCTTGAAGGTCAACAGAAGAATCTTAAAAATAACCAGATTATTTGAAAGGTATCCAATGCAAAGTTTCCAATACATATGTAATATGTTCAGTTCATTTTGTACTTCTCAGTATTCTTGCAGCAGCAACATTCTGGACCAGTTGCACTATTTAGATTATTTCCGATTTCACTTACCTCTAACAGTGCTTAGGCTTACCTAGTTATGGGCCAGTTTGTTACTCTGGGAATGTCACCGTACTTTATCCTGCAGAGAACGCTTTCAGAGCCCAACATTTATTGACAGTGTATTCTGAAATGCAAGTGCTTAAAATTACATCATCCAGCAAAGCAGGTGTTTTGTGTGGACTTGAGTTAACCATAGCAAGACGAGGATATACAGTGGCCAGAAAGTTGATTGTTGAGATGAGGTCCAATACACCTGTAGAATTCTAAAAGAGGAATGATAATGCTGACTATAGCAGTTACTTTTTATAGTGGAATCACTCCATTAAAATCACCAAATATGCAGGGTCTTAATGGGGAGGTGGTCTGAAGGAATAGGCTTTAAACAGTTGGGTTTGTGCTATGTTTACTAAATAAGCATGAACAAGACTTGAAATAATAGCAAACATTAATCATTTTAGAAAAGTGCAATGGGAGTGTTTTCATACTGTGACAGTAAATTACTCAGGCAGTAGCTCAGGTCTAGAAACTCATCGGAAGGAAAATGAAGGTCGTTGCTGGCAATGTAAACTAGATTTGTCATGGAAAAACTCTAAAAGATCTATTTAGTACTATACTTTGAGACATTTCTTAATATGATCAGTCATTAGTCAGTTGATCATGTATATGTAAATAATGTATATCAATATATAATTCAGTATCCTGATTTTTTTTAAACTAATTTAACAACCAATAACTTCCAAAGAACAGTTTTTGCATTCTTTACTATATGTGTACATAGTTCAGATGTATCCTTCTAGCGTATTTATCCTGGTTACTGAATGCCTTAATATAAGCTTCTCTGACTTCTCTTCTCTGACAGTATAAAAAGCACATAGACTAGTCAATTTTTTTCTCACGAGAGCTGTTCCAAAACTCAAAACGTCCTTGCACTCAATTGCACAGTGGTTGCAGTGATTTACCATTTCTTGAAAAATGTACATTACTGCATGAATTCATACTGTATACTACAAGTGTGTCACAATTGTCTTTAGTTGTTCAGTTTGCCAGTCTGTGTGAAAAAAAACAATGTTAATGTTATCAATTTTAATAATTTTCTATAGTCAGGCTACAAGAACACAAAATTGTGTTTAACCGTTTTACATTTCTAAATGGAGAAATGTTTTAAGTTGCTTTTGTTTTCTCATTGTTACAGTAAACATTGTGGTAGCATATCTGATGCATTGTAATTTTAATTAATGCTTCAGGGGTGGTGAAAGAGCTTACATGTCATCATAGTTTAATTAGTTTGTGTGACATCACTACTGAAATAACCCTGGGTGACCCTACACTTTGTATGCTTCTTGGAAAGTGTTCTGTATAAGGTCTAAGGGTGCTACTGTGCAATTAATGGGAAAGTTAATAAAAAAAATGTAAAGTTTATTGGTTTCCTAATTCAGCAAAAGGGGACACATTAAGCTTTTTTTTCGTAATACCCATTTTTGATTAACAGCATGGTTTGTTAATCAAGTCCCACACAACAGCTTCTGTGTAATTAACTGTCTGCCTTTTATGCTGATCTTTTCTACATGAGATTTTTAATGGGAGGACAGGGTTCTTGAATTAATCAAATCCACTTGGTTAGGCATATTTTCCACTACTATAGAACATTACACCATTGTTTAGAGGAGAGATTGCATTATTCTACATGTCCTTGAACACAATAAATGTACTGAGTTCAAAATTATAATGTGGCAACAAAATGAAGAGAAATATTTGTAACTTTTATAATTCTGTATCAAATCGATAGCAATGCAGGAAGAAAAAAAAAACATATATATTCTGTATTATAGCAACAACTGTGTAAGTTTAATAGAAAATAAATCTATGTGATCTTATTTAGGGGCAGCAGGGTGGAGTAGTGGTTAGGGCTCTGGACTCTTGACCAGAGGGTCGTGAGTTCAATACCCTTGAGCAAGGTACTTTACCTAGATTGCTCCAGTAAAAACCCAAACGTATAAATGGGTAATTGTATGTAAAAATAATGTGATATCTTGTAACAATTGTCAGTCGCCCTGGATAAGTGCGTCTGCTAAGAAATAAATAATAATAATAATGTATACTTAGGGATGGACTACAGTGTACAGCCAAGAATACAAACCAAAGTACACTTTTCTAATATGTTTGTAAATGGCATTCATATGCAGTTAGCAGATATCCTGTATATTGAAAACAAAGTGCAGACATATACTGAAGCCAAAAGGAATTAAATGGATTATGTGTAACACTTTCATTCTGGAAGCCAGCCAACTACTAGACTGAAAACTATAGGATTTAAAAGATAACCCAAGCTTAATTTGCACACAGAAATCAATAGCTGAATTCAATTTGTTTGCTTTTTAGAACTTTTTTGAGGGATATTGTTCTGATTTATGTTTTCTTCTTACTTCATAGATGCAGCAGTTGTTTTATGAAAACTATGAACACAATAAGAAGGGATACATCCAAGAACTTCACAGCAGCAAAATCCATAACACAATCACTCTTCATCCCAACAAGAGGCCTGCCTATCAGTATAGGTTGCACAACTACATGCTGAGCCGCAAAATTTCGGAGCTACGCTACCACACCATTGAGCTCCACAGGGAGAGCGTCGTCATGAGCAAGCTCAGCAACATGGAGGTGCAGAAGGCAGATCAACAGCTGGGGCTGATGCCCTCCTACACACGCTTCCAGCCAACAGAAAGGAACGAGGTTATCGAGTGGGACTTCTTGACCGGGAAACATCTATATTCCACGGCCGAGAAACAGATGCCTCGTCAAGGTATCAACAGCCTTCTGAGGACAGCATTGGATGACACTGTCCTTCAGGTCATGGAGATGATCAATGAGAACTCCAAGACGAGAGGACGTGTGATTGAGTTCAAAGAGATTCAGTATGGATACCGCAGGGTTGATCCCATGCATGGGGCAGAGTACATCTTAGATCTGCTGCTTCTTTACAAAAAGCACAAGGGGAGAAAGGTTACGGTTCCAGTGAGGCGACACGCCTACCTTCAGCAGTCATTCAGCAAGCCCTTCTTCATTGAAGCAGAGGAACTTGACGTGAAAGAGCTTGTTGACAACATCAACACAGACTCTCAATCCTTCTCATTCCTTTCCAATTCTTTAAAGATATTCTCGCCCTTCCAGTTTACTGAATCAACCAAAGAGATGAGGGAAAGGAGTGAAAAGAAAATCCACATTCTAGTTCCTCTCACAGGGAGATATGACATTTTTTTGAGGTTTATGGAGAACTTTGAGAAGACATGTCTAATCACAAACCAGAATGTAAAACTAGCCATAATTCTAGTCAACAGCGACTCCAACCAAGACAAAGATAAGCACATTGAACTAATAAAGGAATACAGAAATAAGTATCCCAAGGCAGATCTGTCCATCATCCCCATGACAGGAGATTTCTCCAGGGGCTTGGCTCTAGAAATGGGCTCATCGCAGTTGGAGAACAACACGTTGCTGCTGTTTTGTGATGTTGACCTTATGTTTAATGCAGATTTTTTGCAGAGGTGCAGAGACAATACCATTCAGGGAGAGCAGGTATATTATCCTGTTATCTTCAGCCAGTATGATCCAAAAATAGTGTACGGAGGCAATCCTCCTGAAGACAGCACCTTTGTTTTTACCAAGAAAAGTGGGTTCTGGAGGGACTATGGATTTGGGATCACTTGCATATACAAAACTGATCTGATAAAAGCTGGTGGCTTTGATACCTCAATCCAAGGTTGGGGACTAGAAGATGTAGATCTCTTTACTAAAGTATTACATTCAGGGTTGAAGGCCTTTCGAAGCCAAGAGGTTGGAATTGTCCACATTTACCATCCAGTTCACTGTGACCCAAACTTAGATCCCAAGCAATATAAGATGTGCTTGGGGTCCAAAGCAAGTACTTATGCATCCACGATGCAGCTAGCTGAACTCTGGTTGGAGAAGCACTTAGGTGTGGGGTACAACAGAACGTCATCCTGACATTCCAGTTCATTCTTCCTTTAAGGGGAGTTTACCTCAATTGTGAGTGTGTGGGTGTCTGTATGTATGTATGTGTGGATGTATCTGTGTACATGTATTCTTTGTGTCATTAGTTCCTCTACAGCGTCTTCCAAAGGACATTTACCAGCACATAGCAGTGGCAGTCCATCTGTAGTCGATGATTTCAAAGTAAAGCTGAAATTATTGAAGCTGTGTTTTATTTTTTCTGTAGTTTTTTTTTTTTTTTTTTTTTTGCTTTCTATCATTAGAATAACCAGAGTATCTGAACTATTCTCAGGAGCACATCCTCCACAAAACAATAGCCACTTCAAGTGTATGTGTGCTGTGCTACTTTTGTTCTGTAAAGGCTGTAGTAATTATAGTGCTTATCAACTTTCTTTCAGACATCACTGAACCCAATGTGATAAAATAATAATAATAATAATAATAATAATAATAATAATAATAATAATAATAATAATAATAATAATAATAACGTACTGTTGAAAGTACCACAAAAGTGCTTTAAGCTTCCACTTGAGAAGGAGCTCTGTAATATAGATTTGAGTTTTTTAATTTATACAAGATGAAAATAATGTACACAGACCCTTCTTCATCTGCAGTATTTTTAAAATGTGTGAATAATTCTGATGATTGTGTCTTTATTTTTTAGAAATGTTTCTGTGATGTAAAAGGTACTGGATACCAATATCCCATGTTCACGTGCTTCTAATACCATTTGGTTTCAAAATTACTGACTTTCTTTTTTCATGTGAACACGCTGCAAACAGACTTACTTGCATTATTTCAGCTTTGTGACTTTCATGCAGTTCAGTTTGCTGGCAAGAACAATGAAATTCTATTAAAAAAGGGTTATTTATAATAAAGTATACGCTTAAAAAAATCATTATATCTGTTTTATTTATTATTTTTCCCCACATTTACAATTATACCAAATGTTAATGTTTTCATAAACCGAGAAATGTTTTCATGACAGGTCTGGAGACAGTGGTAATTCAAATGTGTAGTAAACATAATACTTATACAGCAACATGCCCTATAATATGATGTTGAAAATACCTGTGCTATTGGTGTTACCGTTAACATGTTATCAGAATTTTTTTTTTTTAAATGCTTCACAGAGCTACAGCTGAATTTGCAGGTGACAAGCATAGCCTGCAGGCTGCAGGTAATTGCGGAAACACTTCTGGTTAGTTCATAGAATGTCACACTTCAATATGGGGAGACAGCTTGTGTGCCTGTGCAGCTGACACTACCATAAATAAAGTGTACTGTAAGATTATTCTAAGCCCTACCTTAAGTTAAGCCTTGGAGTAAATTTACCCTGGTCCTCAAAATAAAAATAAACATATGTAGAGTTGAATTCATAGGAGTTGTACCTTAAAAATAATAATAATAATCATAATCATCATAATTATTATTTGTTTATTTAGCAGACGCCTTGGATAAAGGCGTCTGCTAAATAAACGAAGCACAAGGAGGTTAAGTGACTTGCTCTGGGTCACACAATGAGTCAGTGGCTGAGGTGGGATTTGAACCGGGGACCTCCTGGTTACAAGCCCTTTTCTTTATAATAAATGTATAGGATCTATAATATAACTCAAAGGTCAGCAGTCCTGTCCTAGATCACAGTGTTTGCAAGCGGGACAGCGATGCCAGGCTCTTTACCTATATCTCTAGGCCAAGAGGACATTACACACAAAAGGCATGATTATATACACATATAATGTATTGTTTAATGGGTTTCAATAGTAGTAGAAACAGTATCAGGTTGTTAGGGGCATCACATACAATGCTAAACTCTTTAAAATAAATCAATGTCTGTTTTTTTTTCTTGTTTATTTCCAAAAACGTGTAACACTATATTAACATATGAAGCGCAGAGGATATATTAACACCAACGTTTAGGCAGAAAGTACCTGTATAACCGAGGGTTTTTCAACCAAAGTACAGATCAAAGTAGTTAATGGACCTCTTAAGCACTGCTTGTGTTGCTCCTGCTTGGTGGACATTCTTATAAAGCAGCAGAAATGCTATACAAGTTTAATGAGCAGCCTGTGTCATGTGTCTACCTCTCACACTGAAAGACATTGACACTGTAGCAGAGTGGAATACTAAACTGAAAGAACAAAAAGAATACAAAACAGCAACCCCTCTTTCTGCCCTGTGAAACAGCGTTACAAGGTCAGACAACAGTACAGTTCAGTGTAATATTCTTGAACCATTTGACAGCTTCAGGACAACAGAACAAAAAGAAAGTGGAAGTAATGTATTGTATGTATTAAATACTTTCCTGATCTGCATGTACACATGTAAAACATTAAGGAATCATTGATAAAAGATTTGCAAAAATGGAAGCAATCTGTCTTGTTCGCCGTGTACAAAACAAGACATTAATTGCATTGCAAACATTTTTTTATTAATGCACCAGTCACGTAAAATATAATACACTATGAAAGAAATACTCATGCAGTTTATAAATACAGTGCAACTGTTGTTTTCAATTTTCTAATTATCTTTAGCATATCATACAGTACATACATATTTTATTAATTGTGTTTGTTTACAAACAAAACAAGTACAACTTCAACTTTAACCTGTCGTTAAGTCTTGCTGATTTAACCATTACCCTTGTTAATTACTGGTGCAGTATTTCAGGTGTATTTCTTAATTAGACTAGTACTGCATTGTATATAGATATGTATGTGGAAAAAGGTGTAGCTGTGATATAGGTTTACATTTTTTTTGGCAGTTCATAATAATAGATCATATTATATCTGTATCAAAGCAGTCAAACTACTTTCATTATCCAATAGCACACTGATATTACTGACAAATGTTTTCTCATCTACCCCTTCTGACAGAAGCATGTACTTGAAGGCAATCCAGAAGGAATCAAACGTGACTGCAAGTGTCAAAGAACATACTTGTGCTGGTATGGGGCAATCAATCCTGATTTCATAGTTTAATCAGTGCTTCGTGACTTGAATCTCCATAAAAGCGGAGATCAAGATATCCCCCATACTAACAAGTCCAGTTTTAAACATCATTACCATCACTGGGAATTTTCTGTTTTCATGGCATTATCTGCTTCAGTTAATAGCAGCTATTCATTGAAGCTATAATACTAATGATCCCTGTAACCTTCAAAACACAGAGAAGGTTGCCTTATTTAATCAGGGGCGCAGCTAGGAATAGATTTTTATTGAGGCAAAAATCTCATTTTTGTCTAGAAAGAAAATAAACCCTGCATATCCTGTTCATGAGGCCTGGAGACTATTAATGCAAACTGCAAAGCAATATAAGTTTCTAACTCTTTTTACCCAGTGACCCATCTTGGATGATGTTTGAAATTTCATGACACATTTTTTTAAACAAATCTCAAGAAGAATCAAACTTATAAATATGAATACCTTCATTGAGACATGCGTTTGGTTCACTGCTACTGAAGTTAATGCTGAGACTGGTGACACTGATGCTACAACTGCAACTGGGAAGACTGGTGCTGACACTGCTGGGACTGGTGCGGACGCTGCAGGGATTGGTAAGACTGGTGCTGACACTGCTGGGACTGGTGCTGCTACTGCTGGGACTGGCAAGACTGGTGCTGACACTGCTGGGACTGGCAAGACTGGTGCTGACACTGCTGGGACTGGTGCTGACACTGCTGGTATGAGTGCTGCTACTGCTGGGACTGGCAAGACTGGTGCTGACACTGCTGGGACTGGTGCTGCTACTGCCACTGCTGGGACTGGTGTTGCTATTGCCAGGACTGATAACACTGATGCTGACACTGCTGGGACTGGCAAGACTGGTGCTGACACTGCTGGGTCTGGTAACATTGCTGATACTAGTGCTAAGACTGATTGGACTGCTGAGACTGTATGATGCCAAAACACTGATTTAGAAGGCTTTAATGGTTTGCTAATCCTCCTAGGGCCTGATCTATCGAAATGCTGTAACACTTCCTCCCGGGACATGTATCTGTGGACATATAGCAGGGCAAGGCCATTCAGGCTATTTTTACCCATACTGCTGCGAGACCAATCAAACATATAGAAAGGATGCACTCAGTTAAACTCTTTCTACGTCATGAACAAGGATCATAGGAATCAGTTTGCTGCGGAAAACACGGATTGTCTCTAGGAGAATTTTTAGTTTTACACTTTGGGCTGGGCAAAAAACATACAAGGCTTTTTTTTGTTTGTTTGATAACCAAACCAATACACTTATCATATAATCATCAACACAGACAATGTTGCTTTAAATTTGCGTAAATATACTTTAAACTGCTTCTGGTGTACAGAGGTCATTAGGAATATATATATATATATATATATATATATATATATATATATATATATATATATATATATAAACTGCTGTTGCCAAACAGTGAATTTATAAATAGAATTACCTCCAATTCTTCTAGCCCATAGCATCAAATACAATACATGAAAAGTACTACAGCTATGAATCGTTATATCGGGGGAGGGGGAAGGCGTTGTCATTGCGCAAGAAAAACACTGATTTATGAAAACGTATCGCAGGTAAACATCACATTGCACAGGACTGTCAGCAGAAAAACAATATTAATATAAGAAATGCAATCTCTAAACATTCACACACATTGTTGGCTTCTTCTGAAAAAAATGCGTCACAGATTAGTTTCTTCGTTTCATCTTTGAGTATGTACAGTACCGAACCATCCACTAAATAATATACGGGACTACCCGCTGCTCCAGGGGCTGGTTGCACTAAAAGAGAACAAAAAATGGGATCGGATCCGAATTCACTGGAGTCGGATAACAAACAGATGTTGGATCCAATTCTGGAGCTACATGCGGCGTAACTAGGGAAACTGACCAATGAGAACGAGAAGCGAGCATGTCTGTTTGGCGCAAAGTTTCAATACCCCGGCTGTCAAACTACATGCTCGCAATGTTACAAAGAAATGGCAAATACATAATAATAATATGGAAACATGTTTATTTATATGCCAGTCTTAAAAATGTAAGTGGGCACATTGTTAACAAAATAATCTTTAGATATATTTTTGTATTTATTTATTTATTTTTTATGTACCTAGTTGATTTTAACGAGGTGGCCGCCTCGGCTGCCTCAGTGTACGCTACGCCTCTGTTAATGGCCTCACTAACTGATACCTACCACAAAAAATCCCACTCGTTATCTGATTAAATATATGATTATTTGTCAAATATCTGTTAATTGGCACACAGGAAAATTGTAGCACTTACTCTGAAAAATACCAGATGGCCTAGAAGTCACCTCTAAACACCATGTTTCCTTCACTGTAACCTCTGTGCTAGCAGTATCAAGGTGTGAACACATACATGATGTGTTTATATTTGTTTATATTTGTGTCACGTGTGTGTCTACTTCAAGATGGTCCTTCTGTGCTAATTAAGATTCAATTTTCATAAATCAAAAGAGTTCCTTCATGGGAGTGAATACAGTGCTGTGTTTAAAAGTAAAGTGCTTTTGGAACTGAAGCGAGTGCTAACGCCGTTAAAATAACAGTATAACACAATTATAATTTAAAAATTTGGTGAATTTAACAAATTAATATATATTTTTTTAATTACTGAATAAAAAGAAAGGATAACATTTGAATGCTCAGTGAAAGAAAGAAATACATATCTGGAAGTAATTATTTAATATACTTGAAAAGGTTAGCTAGGAAACACTGCTGTGAGCATTTCATGAAAAAAAGTTACATCCATTGCTATGGTAGGCTGTTGAAAGAACAGCATTGTTTGAAGGTTAAACACCCACTTCTCCATCACAAACAAATAAGAGGCCATTGTAAACCTATGGCAGCCGAGAGATACCATAATACAATGCCTTCAGGTGGAACCAGGTTCAAGAGGTCACTACCATGATGGCTACAGATGGTCCTCAAATGTAAATAGGGTGTAAGAAAACCAACAATTACAAGTAATACTGAAGCTGTACTGAACTTCCATGTGTTTCAAGTCATACACATCTGTCATAGAAATCATACGGCCTGTCTCTCTTAGAATGCAGTACCTGAGCGCCACCTATTGACTGGAATGTATTATATATTATGTCTATATTTTTAATAAAAAAACTTAGTGACACTTTTGAGTCGCTTAAATACTATTTTTGTAATATTTAAAAATGTAACTGTGTGTCATAAATATCACTTTATTTCAGCCACAACATGAAAACTTTTTTTTTGTTTTAGAAAGTCATGCTTTAAGCTTTGTGGATAGGGCATGTATATATAAAAAAATTCTAGTGCTATTATTAGCATCGTTTAAAACTGCACCTACCTGTAACTGCCCCCGAACTCTCCAGCGCTGTCATTAAGCTGCTCCAAATGCACTACATTTTGGAAAATATGGTATATAAGTGCATGACTCAATGTTGAGCTTGTGAATAGAAAACATGTAATTTTAGGAGGCTGTGTGGTCCAATGGTTAAAGAAAGGGGCTTGTAACCAAGAGGTCCCCGGTTCAAATCCCATCTAAGCCACTGACTCATTGTGTGACCCTGAGCAAGTCACTTAACCTCCTTGTGCTCCGTCTTTCGGGTGAGACGTTGTTGTAAGTGACTCTGCAGCTGACGCAAAGTTCACACACCCTAGTCTCTGTAAGTTGCCTTGGATAAAGGCGTCTGCTAAATAAACAAATTTATATAGATTGCTCCACTTAATAGCACTTAGTGGCCGGTTCTGTTTTAGCATCTCTTGATAAGAGAGAGTGCTCGGTCTCTTTCTCTCTGTTGTCCATATTCAAAATCTCTGTACATTATTTAATTTACACAATTACCATTTGCCTCCTCTCCCATGTTTGCAGTGTTTTTCTACTACTATTAGCTACTATTAGCATACAGTACAACTCGTGTTTTCCAAATTCATTTGTAATTAAAAAAAAAAACTAAAAACACATTTACATTCTTAGCACATTCCTGCCTTAACATTCTTAGAAAGCTGGATTCTGCTGAGGAAATGCACATACCGTTCTTAGTCCAGTCTTAACTGAATGCTAATTAATATGTTCATTATACATGAAAACAATCATCTTATTATAAACCAATTTTAATGCACTTCATAATTGTAATTATTTATCCAATGAACGTTATATACCTTTTAAAAAATAATTGTAAAATAAACTCATGAGTCCTCCTGAGGTTAAACCAAAAGACCCTCTATCGAATATCATATAAAATTAAAAAGAAAAAAATTATAACGGTTGACAGTTGATAATGAATTTGCCCATATACTGTATGTAGGTTGAATGAATATTTTATTATTTTTAAGCCTTGACTTTTACAATGCTGCATCAAAGACATTAAAAGGGACTGGTAATGATTAAAAGGGCTGGTATTATTCTCTTGCCTTTTGCTTTCAATCAATTAGAGCAGTGGTTCTCAACCCTGGTCCTGGGAACCCACTGTGTCTGCTGGTTTTCATTCCAACTGATCTCTCAATTACTTAACTAGACCCTTAATTGAACTGATCATTTGCTTAATTAGACCTTTTTAATTGTTTTCCGCTCTTAAACAGTTGCAGAGTTCAAGTTACTTATACAATGAAGCAACAATGGATAAATAATAGTAAAATAAGCTGTGCTTGTTACAAAGCCTTCCTAGCACATGTGCTTCAATTGTTTAGTTTTCATTTATTATATTCAAATGCATACTGTCAAGTAACTACTGTATTCCTTCGAATTTAAGACGCCCTCGAATTTCCCACACAGCCCAAATTTACCACCCTCAATTTGAGGAAAAAACATCAAATAAATATGCATTTACAAAGATACAACCTCAATTACGCATATGGAGGCAGTTTGCGGCTGTCTGCTATTACACAGAGTGTTACAGTTATGTGCTGCTTCTCAATACCGTTGTGATTACTCACACCTGATTTTCTCCCAGTTTGTGAACTGTGGTATTGCTTGGCATGCCGAAAAATATGGGGATCTGATCAGCATTTCCAATCTGTCCAAGCTGGTACTGTTTGTTAGAACTGAGCCTAATAACGAAATGCTTCGAATTCGTCAGGAAACTAATGACGCTTCTTTGAAAATGGCTGCCTGTATGTCATGGATGATTCGAGATCGGGCAGTAACGTTTTGGTTTGTCTTTTCTCAGCAGTAAGACTAGTTGCTGCTTGTTATTCAGGCAGTGACGTCTTTGTTCGTCTTTTCTCGGCAGTCAGTCACGTTGCTGTTTGTGTACTCGGATAGTCACAATTTTAATACACGCATTTACACGTTGGCAATTTTAATACATGCATCACTATACTGTACTCAAATTTAAGACGCAGGCTATTTTTCAGAAGAAAAAAATGTTTAAAAAGTGTGTCTTAAATTCAGAGGATGACGGTAATTGTTTTGTCCTTTTGCTTTAGCCTAAAATAACTTTAGCATCCAAAGGAAACAAGGTGGCAGCACTGAAACTGTTTCTATGCTAAAAGTTATCCAGGAAATTGAAAACATAACCCAGGCAAAAGCAGAGCACTGGTTATCCAGGTAAAGTGGAAAGTGCACATGTTCTGGGTAATGGGAAGCTTTTCTTGAAAACTAGGAATGTATAAATATTAAATTTGTCCACTTACAGGTATGAAGAAAAGTGGTTGTGACATGTTTGTGATCATCATACTTGCAAGATTGTGGGGGTTGCCATGAAATCTCTATATGCATTGAACTATGCATTGCCATAAATGGTAGACAAATTGAACCCTTGAGGTAGCAGTACGGTGATGTGTACTTTGTGAATCAATAAAAAAGGCCAACAAATTGCTCGGATTTACAGTGAAAAGTGTTTCATTTAAATCAAGGGAAGTAATGCTAAAACTTTACAGTGCATTAGTAAGACCTCATCTAAAATATTGTGTTCCGTTCTGGTCACTTCACTACAAAAAAGATATTGCTGCTCTATGAAGAGCGACCCCGAATTATTCCTGGTTTAAAAGGCATGTCATATGCAAACAGGCAAAAATAATTGAATCTATTCAGTCTTGAACAAAGATGAATACACAGCTGTCTGATTCACAAATGGAGATTAGATAAAGGGGCATTCAGAACAGAAAATAGGAGACACTTTTTTTTTTTTTTACAAAAAGAATTGTGGGAGTCTGGAACTCCCCAGTAATGTTGCTGAAGCTGACTGATCCTTCAAGAAGCTGCTTGATGAGATTCTGGGATCAATAAGCTACTAACAACAAAACAAGCAAGGTGGGCCAAATGGCCTCCTCTCATTTGTAATCTTTCTTATGTTATGTTGATGCAGGTTTTTTTTGGGGGGGGGGGTCAGCACGACTTGAGCATTAACCCTAAATGACTTGAATTATCCGTCTGAAATTGATATTTGTTGATGAAAGAAAGACCACTCCGGCTGACACTGACAACAGAAGATTCACTTAAGCTAGGGCAGTGTTCCCTGAATTCAAAAGCTGGCAAGATCATTAAAAAGGGTTACAAAAAGTAGAATTTGACCAAGAATGTTTAATGAGTCAAACCTGGGAAAAGACGGATTGTTTTGGTGCTTGTTTTGGAAAATGATATGTACTTAAGAAGGGCAAAACTAGCCTCAGTTTAACTTGGTCACTTTGTAGAAACATTATTACATCATAATGTGGAAATATAGGCCTGATCCTTTAATGGGCAACTAGAGCATTGTTGTTGATTTTTTAACCCAAGTTCCTTGTTCCTGAAAAGATTGACTTTTTTACACAAATGTTCCGAAAAGGATTTGGCTCATGAACAATAAATGCATTCATTGAAAATCTTGTGTGCACAGGAACACAGGAAAAGATTAATGGAAAGAAAAAAATTACAGTTGATCCTGCTTAATAACAATCTCTCGGTTCCCAGCAAAAAGTTGTAATTTAAGTTGCCAATAAGCGAAAAGCCTGTTTTCAAGTCTATATATATATATATATATATATATATATATATATATATATATATATATATATAGATAGATAGATAGATAGATAGATAGATAGATAGATAGATAGATACTGTAGTTGTACAAATGGCACTGAATACATGCATTTTAAATGTTAGTGTTAAAAAATGTACATGAGAAAAACGAAATACCCAAACATAGAACTGTTTACTTCACGTGTGTGTAAAACAAAAAAAGGGAGTAGGCTATACAAATAGTACTACACAACGATGTACTACAAGTGTCCTCACAACGAGTAAAGCAAACATACAAAAATATGTGTTGTACTTACAATCAATTCTAAAGAACACAATTTTAAAATAAGAAATTGTCCAACATTGCCTCTTTTTATAACGTACCACCTCCCGCTCATCTCAATTTTGCGTGCAGCTTCGTAGGCAGTTTCAAAGCCACAATTCTGGCATATCGTGTGGAAAATGTCCACAGCACGTAACAGTTCTTGTAGTGAAGGCTCTTTGGGTTCCTCATCTGATGCAGTATCCTGTGTCTCTTCAACCTGTGGGTGCTTAGCAGCTCTGACTACCTCAAGAGGTTGTGCAGTGAGCTCACCTGCTGTCATAACTCAGCCATAACTGAGTCCGCCAGAAATACGCAGTTGCGAAGTCAGTGTGTTATAAAAGCTGCTCGAAGTAGCGCATAAATCATACAAGTGCGCTCTCTGTAGCACTGACAACTAGTAATAAAGTTGTCAATAAGCGGCGTGCAGTTGCTAATATCACAATTCCATGAACATTAAAGTCTATGGGACGGGATTGGTTCCTGGGAAAATGTTGTTAATAACCGAAAGTTGTCTTTATCAGGGTTGCTAATAACCGGCATCTATTGTATTTTTCTTGCAATAGCAGAAACACAAGCTTATTTAAAAAACTCACCAACATTTTTTTTATTGATTTAATACATAAAATATGTATTACTTTAATACCAAGCTTGTTCCAGCATTGTTAATTTAATTATCTTTACCATGCTCCCCCTCTCTAGTGAAATGAATAAATTAAACGAGTTAGCTAGCAGTAAAAAGGTGCAGCCCAAATCCTCAATTCCATCTGGGAGATCCAGGTATTCAAATTCAATGATACAAGCATAATTGGAACATGGTCATCAATCACCCTTTGAATCAAGTGATTCAGTAGGCACAACAAATCGCTGGCATGCAGTGCCATACATTATAAACATACATGACATGTTAATTGCTTTAAACAACACTGTAAAGGTTTCCTACAATCTGATTAGCTGGGAAACCCATCCTTAAATCCCTGGCATATGCACCTATATATATATATATATATATATATATATATATATATATATATATATATATATATATATATATATATATATATATATATATAGGTGCCATGGAAAAGTATTGCCCCCTGTCTGATTTTCTGCATTTTTGCATATTTTTGACACTGAATGTTATCAGATCTTCAACCAAAACCTAATATTAGATAAAAGGGACCCTGAGTGAACAAATAACACAAAGATGTGATACATATTTAATTTATTTATTAAAGAAAGTTATGCAACACCCAATGCCCCTGTGTGAAAAGGTAATCGCCCCCTTAGACTCAATAACTGGTTACACCACCTTTAGCAGCAATAACTGCAACCAAACGCTTCCTGTAGTTATTGATTAGTCTCTCACAGCGCCATGGAGGAATTTTGGCCCACTCCTCCATGCAGAACTGCTTCAACTCAGTGACATTTGTGGGTTTTCGAGCATGAACTGCTTGTTTCAGGTCCCTTCACAACATCTCAATGGGGTTTAGGTCTGGACTTTGACTAGGCCATTCCAAAACTTTAAATTTCTTGTTCTTCAAACATTCTGATGTAGACTTGCTTGTGTGTTTCGGATCATTGTCTTGCTGCATGACCCAGCTGCGCTTCAGCTTCAGCTCACGGACGGATGGCCTGACATTATCCTGTAGATTTCTCTGATACAGAGCAGAATTCATGGTTCCTACCATGATGGCAAGGCGTCCAGGTCCTGATGCAGCAAAGCATCCCCAAACCATGACACTACCACCACCATGCTTGACCGTTGGTATGAGGTTCTTACTGTGGAATGCAGTGTTTGGTTTTCGCCAGACATAACGGGGCCCATGTCGGCCAAAAAGTTCCACTTTTGACTCATCTGTCCATAGAACATTGTTCCAGAACTCTTGAGGATCATCCAGGTGTTTTTTTGGCAAACTTGAGACCAGCATTCATGTTCTTCTTAGTGAGCAATGGTTCCCGCCTTGCTACTCTGCCATGAATCCAATTTTTGCCCAGTGTCTTTCTGATGGTCATGAACACTGACCTTAGCTGAGGCGAGAGAGGCCTGCAGATCCCTGGATGTTGTTCTCGGGTTCTTTGTGACTTCCTGGACGATTTTACGCCTTGCTCTTGGAGAGATTTTGGCAGGACGGCCACTCCTGGGAAGATTCACTACTGTCCCAAACTTTCTCCATTTGGACAATATGGCTCTGACTGTGGTTCGGTGAAGCCCCAGAGCCTTAGAAATGGCTTTGAAACCCTTTCCAGACTGATAGGCATCAACAACTTTTTTCCGGAGGTCTTCAGGAATTTCTTTTGTTCGTGGCATGATGTGCCTCTAGAACCTGTGTGCTGACAACTTCACTCTAATGGTAAGGGCCAAAGTTAGTCAGATTTATATTGGGCAGGGCTAGCCCAAATCAGGCCTGGTTGTTAACCAAAGTACTCAAACAGCTGACCCTAATTATCCCTTTAATTGGGTTGAGTTAACTAGGGGGTAATAACTTTTTCACATCTGAAGATTGCATGTTTGATTACCTTGCACACCAAACAAATGAAAGAACACCAAACTTTGGTGTCATTTTTTCCCTCAGACTCCCTCTATATACTACTACAAAACCCACAAAAAAATCTGACCAAATACAATGTGAAAAATGTGCAAAAATGCAGAAAATCAGACAGGGGGCAAATACTTTTTCACGGCACTGTGTATGTATATATATATATATATATATATATATATATATATATATATATATATATATATTTATTTATTTATTTACAGACCAGAACGTGCCTTTGCTATCATTACCTTAACTTTAATGAATTTCTTTTTTTTTTTGTTTAATGCTTATTTATAGTTGAGATGTGTGCTGCTAAGTGTTAGCAAACGTTTAATAGGCAATAAAGAATAAAACCCTGTATAAAGCCACATTTCTCAATTACTTTTCTCAGTGCTTTCTGTTTATTTCTTTTAAGTCCATTAAAAATATCATCAAATCTTCACGTTTACTCATCTTTTAATTTCCCACAACCATTAGTCTCCCTCATTCAGAGCCTCGGGTGTACCCAAGTGTAAGTTAAAAGTATTGAAATAGGGAAAAGCACACATCAAAATGGAAAGCATTAAAACAACCAACACACAATCGCACCGAAAACAGAAGCCAGCCATTTATCTTTAAGAGGAACTCTGTGGGAAGTCAAGACAACTGAGATCTCTTTCCTTTGGTAAAGCTTTGATTACCTGATTATATAGCATAGTGAATGTCTTGGCAGCAGTACAATGTGTTTGATTGGAATGACTGTTGTGAAAAGTGAAAAATGGGCAGCTTGGAAAGCTGATTGCTTTGTTCTGAGATACAAGGTTCAATCGTACAGCTACCATAGCCATTGCCTTGCATTGAAAATAATGACAGGGTGAAGGTAAGTGTGAGCAGAATATAAAATATATTCATAGTTGAATAGAAATAATTCAAAGGACTTGGTGTCTTTTCGTACCATGGGCAAAGCTTTAAAGTGGCTCACACATGAGGTGTTATGAAGCATATGCATGATAGCAGGTCTAGTTTTAAATGCATTCCACATACAGATGTGCCATGTCTTGTTTTAATCACAGACTGCAACTTGAATGCAACTACTCGTTTTAACTATTCCCTTGTGTCAATTCTCCTTGTGGCACATCATTATATATGCATGTACAATATTACTGGAGATAGACACCTATAACATAGTCTGCTGTTGAATATTCAATAGCTGTAACAGTTGCATGGTCTGTATGTTATAGGGCTGGATAAGGGCGTCTGCTAAGAAATAAATAATAATAAAAAATAATAATAAATGTTAAAGAATGACCTTTGAGTAATCATTTTAAAACTAAAGAGTCGCTATCTTGGGGTCACCAGTGATTCATCTAGTAAAGGTACAGTACTTCTCTGTGGAGAGCAGGGGTGAGTCACGTGATTGGGAGCTTGCAGGTTCAAATCTGCTGCTAATTTTGGCTAAGGGTCTACAGCAAGAACTGGTTTGGCCATTGCACTCTCACGAGTTAGGGAAGGGAAACTGTTAGTTTTCCTCACCGTGCTACAGCGATTTCTATAGGTTAGGCCCCAGGCGTGGCCAGTCAGAGACAAGCTGAGCTGAAATCTGTTGCTTAGATTCAGTTGAAAAGAGGAGTAGATTCACTTTTGGTTATACTGACTGCTATCTGACTGTACAGTCTCTTATTTACTCCAGATGTTCACACACAGCTCAGAATGACTGCAGATATCATAAAATATAGGTAATGGAAAATAAATGTACACAAACACAAACAAATTTAACCAAACTGAATTTCTATAACCTGGTGTCAATCTCAGTAACCCTTTTTTTACTGTAAGACAAGCCCAATTATTTGCTTCAGTCCTAGCCCAGACTGGCATCTGAGTGTACATTGCTTTTCTTGTTATCTGTCCCCAGGAGGCAGTTGTCTATAATTTAAAGCAGCTAAGCAAGACTACATTGATGTTTTCAAAAAGAGACTAGCCAATATAAAACTAAATGAAAAAGCCTGTCAATTGTGTAGAGGGTAATGCCTCTCGGTCAAGGTTCAGCTCTGTTGGGAATGCAATTCACCTCACCTTCCCTATCTCCTCTCCCTCTCAAATGTATCTGATTTATAAACCACACTCTGCTGTTGCAGACAACGCCATGCATAGGAAAGTGAACAGGGTGTGCATCAACCCAGCGGCATTCATTCTGCTGCCATTCTCATCGTGTGTTTAAAAACGTTTCTGACTGCCTGGTTGTGATACGAATAAATGAGATCGGTTTTTTTTTTCCTGACCAGAAGGTTTATGATATTTTCAAACCTCAGTTCTGTAAAGACTCAAGACGACTGGTGACTTAGAGGCCTATGTACCGAGAGTTATGCCTGTGCAAATATGAAGTGCAAAATTGCGACAGACATTACGAAAGGGAAATGCGCATATGCAAATTCGTAAGCGCAATGTTATGCCTTCACAGCAAGATACTCCAGGGAATATGGAGATAGGTGATTAGAATCTCATTGACCTCTGAGATGCTCCTGATTACACATGCAGACCAGATGCACCTGTGCATAATGATATGTACTAAAGTGAGCATCTAATAGCTCCATTACTTGCACATGCTTAACTTTGTGCCACTTAAGACTTGGCGTAAATGATGTTATGGGGCTATAAAAAGGTGTGCTTGTGTGCATGTGTTCTCCAGAGACAAGTCATGAAAAGTCATAACATATGGCATTTCTGTCATGGGCAGATGTGGCAAAAACATAAAAATGCCGTATGCCATGGCCTTTAATGAGATATCTTGTTTAAACCAAGAATGCATACATCAATAATATACTGTATATACATATTTAATTTTGTTTTAAACACTTGCCTTTGGGGGAAAAGAAATGTGACGTCTGACTCAGTGCCTGCATTGTGTGGTTTAATTTGTTTATGAAGGGTTATATTAAAAATAAATGGTATATTTCATTGTAATGTGGTCAGTGTTTTCGCTGTCGCCAATTACGAATGTTTTTTGACAGTGACAAAGACAAAATCAGCCCAGTAGTCACGACTGCTTCTGTTTTGTATAATTAGTTTAATTTTTCAATAATTGTTTAACACGATGTTAGTAGTTAGAACACAAACGCACAATATGATAGAGAGAGACACATAAAGCAGAAGATCATAACTACTATAACCTTTATGGAACTATACAAAATGTTGCTAGTACTACCTGCATTTCATAGAGCTCAGTGATTCTTGCTAATTCTGCATTTTTGTCATTTGCTAATCTTAAAAAGAGTGCGTCTCCAGGCAGAATGTATCTATTTTCTGAAACAAGTTGTGTTTACAGCACTGTAGTGAATGCATCTTCCAAACAGTTTTGTTCAAGGAATGTACAGCTAGATTCTTTTTTTTTTTTGCACGTTTTATCATCGTCTGATATTCATGATGTACAGTAATTGAGATGGTTTAACAATGGTAATGAAAATGAATACATAGTTGTAAATTAAATAAGGGTGCTTAAAATATTAAAGGTGCCTCTAATCAAAACCTTTATAGTTGTTTTAAATGATATGCAATATGCAATATAAATGCATTTGCGCTGCAGGCTGTCAAAAGAAAAAAAAATTCTGTTGAAGTGAAGTTTCTATAGCCGTGAGAACGATCTGTTGACTGTCATGATCACTTTGCTTGTGTGAAAGGGTTATGACGGCATTAGATTGTGCAATTTCGGACCTGGAGCAACGTGTCTTGAAAGCCAGAATACATGCTCTAATTTCATTTAATGACCTGTTTCAGCCACAGGGGTCAGCATTCTTTCCTGTAGGGCAGCACTGTAGTGAATTAGCATCACAGCCTGTGAATTGCATTCCATACAATTACCAATCAGTTAGACAGCAAACTTTGTATTTGAGCGGTAAGTACGTGTCTTATGGTGATGTAAGTATTATTAACTTATCAACTGTCAAGAGGACAGCCATTGCATTACTAGAGGGGTTAAATACAATAAATTAGAAGGTTTCCAAATAGGTACACATCTGGTATCAGGTCGAGTTAAACGTCCTTAAGATCATTTTGATACATCACCTGTTAAATGTGAAAACTGTCAATGTTAGGGCAGCAGTGTGGAGTAGTGGTTAGGGCTCTGGACTCTTGACTGGAGGGTCGTAGGTTCAATCCCAGGTGGGGGACACTGCTGCTGTACCCTTTGAGCAAGGTACTTTACCTAGATTGCTCCATTAAAAAAAAACAACTGTATAAATGAGTAATTGTATGCAAAAATAATGTGATATCTTGTGACAATTGTAAGTCGCCCTGGTTAAGGGTGTCTGCTAAGAAAGAAATAATAATAATAAATGTCCTTCACATAATCTTCGACACAATTGATTGTGTCTATCGATGGTTAAATTGTGTTCTTGAAATTACTGTTTCATATGAGAAACCCCAAAGAGCCTTAGAATGTACCTTTAATGAACAGCAACTGTACAGTTTATACAATATGTTATTTAATGTACTGTATGTGAATTTGGAATGTGAAAACAAAAAATGGTCAGTCGTGCCAAGCATTCAATTCTTTCATTCTAAATGGGATGATTTATTGTATCAAAAACAGCAAATAAATCAAGCAGAATGGGATACTACCCCTAGGTACATTCGATCACCAGTCAAAAGAGAATAATTTTTTACAACAGAGTGTGCGGTTTCAGTGATTACCCATACTAGAGCTGGACTGTTGGTGGCCAGAAAATGTATTAACATTGCAGTGAGCTTCTACAACCTATCCTGGTGTAAAGTTTTTTTTCTCCCTCCCTTTAAACCTTAAATAATAGCCTTAATTGAATACCATATTGTTTAAATTAGCGACATACTACTAGAAAGTAACGTTCTGGCGATTAGAGCCAGAACGAAATAAAGGTTCAAATAGACTCACGTGAGATCAATGCACGTCGTTTGTTAACTCAATCAAGATATGAGGATAAAAAGAAACAACTTCCTTTGGTAATTAGTGTTTGATTAAGAAAGCGAATCGGCTCAAAATATGTTTAAAAGAGACATCACGTGATCAAAAATAAAACCTGAAAACTAGAAGCTCTAATTATAAATAGCAGTACTGAATCAAGTATTAGACACTTAATATGCACTCTCTGATTAATCTTAAATAAATACACCCACAAGTATATATTTAATTTGAATAGCTGGGATTGAAATATAAATAATGAGCAACACTAAAGTAGTTGGATAAATAAATACACTATAGTGGGACCACACTCAAATCTCTATTGTATAATTTTGGCGGACAATTTAAGTAGCACATACAATCACAGGCAACAACAAACCAGAATGATTAGGTTAGTCTAATTGAGATCAGGCAACTAGCAAGGCAACGTATTGGACAAGGGCTCAATTGGGTAATCCCACACATCCACCCAAAGTTCACTACTGCAGAGATAACCAATAGCCAAAAGTGTAAAGTATGTACAATGCATAAAACAGAAGAAACCAATGTAATATCCACAAGGCTAAACAATACAATAGGAAAATATGGAGAGTTGTGAACCTGTGTTAAATGTTATTTTCAATTTTATGATATGCTACAGATGGTTCTAACTCTTTTTACTTGACTTACCTGTAGACTTAACACAGATTGGTTTCTTCTAAGCTGACAAGCAAGTCAAATGAACATTACTATACTCATACTTTACTCTATACTCTCACCCTCACTGTTGATTACGCTGCAGCTTTCTCTCTTTATTCTCTCAACTTTAGTTCCATTATTAGCCATGAGTAATTGGGTATTTAGTGTAGAGTATAGGAGTAACTGCTGTTAAAAGTTTTAAATGTAAGAAGTATTCTGAGGGAGATTGTCAAACCCTCGTGGACCAATAAGCATATGGCCTCCACTACCTAGCCTATAGCGACATCTTTCAATTTGATTAACCTTATTACATTTCCATGATGAATGATTCTAAAACTATGTGCCCCTCCCCCCCTGCCCCCAAAAGACATTAATCACATCTTACGCTCTTGCAATTACTATACAGATGAATTTCTATTTTGCATCTTTGAAGGATGCTGCAAAGTTCAATAAAATGTGACCTGATTGATTAACTCTTTTTTTCTGGAAAGGGTCTGTAAATAATTGAAGAGCTCGCTTTTAGAAGGTAATGACATCAAATGGCAAAGGACCTGATTCACGTACCAGTGGTAAAACTGGATTATTAACACTCCTCCAAACTGTAATTCATGAACACCCTAATGGTGGCTTTCCCATTGTGTTTGAAGGCTCTCATGAATAATTCATTCGTGATAATACCACTCTTATGATAGTGGTACCCTTACCTCATCTCTGTCAAATAAATTAACACGTGTAATATGTCCGGTGCAGCTGGCTGTAGGCACATCGGGATAATATAGCTTGTATTTAAAAAGCCTTTGCTTTAACTAAAAATGGTTCAGCAATATGCTAATAGGATTATAATATTTAACCCTATGTTCCATGTCCAACTACACCCCTTCCACTTATACAAAGTTTACCCACTAGTACATGTATGTGAAATTAAAATGTAATAAATGATGCACTGGTCGTCTTTATGTAGCCTATTTATTGCATCATGTGTATGGTTTTACATATATCGTCTACCTAGCAGTCTAATCAACAAATCCAGAAATTGATCAGTCGTTGATTCAAACATGACCAAATTAATTTCCCACTGCAACATAAACATTTATGTGACAGGCCGATCTGATATACGGACCAAACAGTTAAATTGGGTCGGATCCTAGTATTGTGATATATGACTTAATAATTATAATAATTGTAATAGGAAATAACATACACTATTAAAAAAAATGTCGTAAGATTGCAGAAAATGCAGGACTGTAACCGCTACTTATTATTATTATTAATTTCTTAGCAGACGCCCTTATCCAGGGCGACTTACAATTGTTAATGTAAGATATCACATTATACATTATTTTATATACAATTACCCATATATACAGTTGGGTTTTTACTGGAGCAATCTAGGTAAAGTACCTTGCTCAAGGGTACAACAGCAGTGTCCCCCACTGGGGATTGAACCCACAACCCTCCGGTCCAGAGTCCAAAGCCCTAACCACTACTCCACACTGCTGCCCTGCGACTTAAACTTGCAGATTCAACCCTAGCCTCAACAGATGTTGCAGGCGATCGCCTGGTAGTAGATTCCAATCCGGTTCTAAGCTCCTGTTATAATTCTGATATTACCTGCCGTGAGAGGCGAAACCTTTTAGCAAACATGTCATCTGGGAAACTGTCTATATTAATTTGGGGTCTGATATGGGGTGGACAGGATTTCCCTTGCCTAATTCTTGCTTTCTGACTCCTATCTGAGCAAAGAATGGCAGACATCTTCCTACTATTGTTGTGTATAATAATAGGTCAATACTGGCCGTTCCTGATTTTAATAACGCTCCATTGATAAGGTGCTAACAAGTGTCTTGCACCTTAGTGGACTGCTTGGATTATATAATTAATATGGAAATGCCCCAATTGCATTCACAAAGCACTAGTAGGGAAATGTGTTAATAGCACTAATTCAAGCACACAGGCTGAAATGGTACCAACGCCAACAAAAACAGTTTGTGAACCAGGCCCAAAGATGTTATAGATTGCTTCCTGCATTTTAATGTTACTTTAACAGACATCTTTTACTTTGCACAACTGCACTGTACGTAAACTAAACAATGACATCATTAGCAAGCTGTAATACTGTGATCAGTTAGTTTTAGCTAGATGAAGATCTTCCAAATGGTATTGCCTGCTACATCTGTTGAAAACCTGGATGGGCATAATTAGGTAAGTAAAATGTAAACATTTCTGTAATAGCATTCTAAAATCTTATAAAGCCACTGTAAATACCCTTTTTAATGCAACGCGTGTTTAATTATTGGTATGTTTTTTATGATGCATGCCATAAAATATTAGCATAGCCCCTCCTTAATTACCATAAAGTTACACCCACTGGCGTGCCACTTAGACGTTAGTTGTATAACCTTGTCAAAATAAAAAGGACAGGGTGAAGGGATTGTTTTATTTTCTGTTGTAAATGTAGTCAATCAAAGCTAACACAATTAGAGTACACTTTCTTTAAGTGCAAAGTCACTTTCTAACTGTCAAGCAACTTCATTAGCATGACGCGCTTTATCTCAGAGCTCCATGCAACTGTTAGGGCTCATATAATATTCTGATCATTGGTGTTAACAGCCAGTGTCCGAATTGACAAAGAATTCCACTAAAACTAATCACCCAGACAAAACTGCACATGTCAGACATATGGCAAATGGAACACCAGGTAAGGTTAGGAAATTATTTTTACTTTTACCTTTATTGAGTTTTTTTCTTTTTCATTATGATTACCTATTAACAATAGTTTTTAGGAGGTAATAAACAAAAAGTTCCCCTTAAAATAAAATGTGTCAGAAAGCCAATTATTTAAGTATGGACTGTTTTGATAAAGATTTTCATCATAGATGTTAGTATAAGAAATATATATATATATATATATATATATATATATATATATATATATATATATATATATATATATATATGTGTGTGTGTGTGTGTATGTATATATATATATATATATATATATATATATATATATATATATATATATATATATATATATAATAGTAAATGTTGCTAATGTTGCTACGTGTGAAACAATGTATATTTTAAATGTATCATGAAGTTTGACATGATTTGCAGATGCGACTGGAAGGATTAGTCCCATTTAAACCTAATTTTAATGTCAATATTTCCCAAATTTAAGAGAAAATCCAAAGAGTTAGAGAAAATCTGCAGCTTCTTAGTTGATTGACAACTTTGTTGCAGTAACTGAAAAAAAAAAATCAGATTGCAGCATTATATTAATTGCATTCATAAGTGGGTCAGAAAAGACCAGTACAATCTGGAGAAACTGAAAGGAGGGGAATTCTGATAACAGAAAGGAGAAATGAAAAAAAGATTCCTAAGAAACATATTTTTGCTGTCTTAATATTATAATATTTATAACTATTGTTTAGGCAGGAAAATGTTATTTGATCATTAAACAAAATAAATACAACAATATCATTATTGTAATTATAATCTAAGATATTACATTGTAATTGAAATCCAAGCTGTTATAACACAGGAAGATGACTCTGGAACTGTATGAGGTTTATCCCATTCTGAGAAAAAAATGAGTTTTGGTACATTATCCTATTCATAAAGCAACAGTACATGTTAAGAACTAGTAGAAAACGGATTAATCTCACAACCAACCAGAATCACAACTTCTCTGATGTCTGTATGACTATGTGTATGTACAGTATAGGAGCCCACCCTTATTTTCATCCATTTTCTTAATGCTTACTTCTTACTCTAGATTATGAAAGCTTTTTATTTATTTATTTATTTTTTTTACAAACAATATAAAGCTTGCAAGGTTTTCAGGCACGTTTCCAGATTACAGACAGCTAAAGGATGCAGTATCAGTGTGTGGGCAGGTGTTATAGATTGTTTTATGGATATTTTATTAATTTGGAAGAACTCTAAATGTGCAGTAGCTATGTCTGCTCCTCATGATAAAAAAAGTCATCCATCTTTTCATTAGAGATGCTATTTCTAAAAAACAATGCATTTGGCACTGAACAAAAAAATTATTTTAGACATTGTGCTGTATTTGCTGGATTTTTTGCTCCAATAATTCATTTAAATATATATTTTTTTAAATCTATACAGTAGTCTCCGCCTAAGAGAACACCCCTCGGGAAGCAAGCAAAGTGTTCTTATAGCCACACAGAGTTAGCCACCAGACGCCATATGAATCAATAAATAAATAAATTCATATGTATTATTCGTCATGACACACGTGCATCAACATATGAAATGAACTGAATAAGTAAAAGCAAAACAATAGGCAAGTGTATGTTAATAAACTATAATAATAAAGTAACAGACAAACTAACGTTAATAAAACTAAAGCAAAACAACACGGTCAAAAAGCTTAAATCGCTATGTACTATGAGATTAGCTGGTGGGTGTGTTTGGGTTATCACAATGGCACAGGCAAAAATAATGGGCATTACTTAGGGTTAACTTAACGTTAATAAAGTAACTGTCAAACTAAATTAACACAGCACCCCTACACACATTACAAAATGCAGCAGCACTATACAAGACATGCACATTATTTAACAGAATGGTGAAGCAACTCACCAGAATGGGAAACACCAAATTGATTGCGACTTGTGTCTGATTCAGGTTTTTTTCAGGAGCTCGAACAATTTCCAACTTTATGCAGCAAGAGAAACAGAGGCGCATTTCGTCGTTTGTTTACATGCCATTGTGTAGTGATGAGGTGCACTCGTGGAAATCAGAATACAAAACAATTCAATGATATGACGGCGTTCTGGAAAAATGTAATAAAGCAATCAGTGTTCCTCAAGACACTCTCACGATGACAAGACGCTTTTTTACAAAACAGTACTGTATCCATTGTGTACGATTCACTATTGGTACCAAGAAAGTGTTTTTTAATATAGTAGTTGCCAATTGTTTTTTTTTTTTTTTTATCACTTTCTCCCAATTTAGAATAGCCAATTATTTTTAGGCTCAGCTCACTGCTACCACCCACGGGAGGGCGAAGACGAACACACACTGTCCTCTGAAGTGTGTGCCATCAGCCGACCGCTTCTTTTCACACTGCAGACCCACCATGCAGCCACCTCAGAGCTACAGCGTCGGAGGACAATGCAGCTCTGGGCAGCTTACAGGCAAGCCCGCAGGCGCCCGGCCATACTACAAGGGTCGCTGGTGCGTGGTGATCCAAGGACACCCTGGCCAACCTAAGCCCCCCCCCCCCTGCTGTGGCAGTCAGCACTGATTGGTCTTTTACTGTTTGTGTTCACAAGCCATGTAAAAGGGCACAGTACACTGCACACACAGCTCATAATATTGATGAAACTTGCAGGATTTATCATTGTACCTGTACTCCCAGCACCCCTAGTTCCCTTGCCCCTGAGCACCTCCACAATGAGGAAGAAGGAATGTCAGTCTCCACAACACTTCACCTGTCTGAAGTACCATAAGAGTGGATTAATACTGTACACAGGTGCTGCAGACACACCAGACTCTTTTGTGCAGTTGTGAGCAGGCCACTCATCTACGACTGGAGCCCTCCTGCTCTTTAAATAGAAGGAGGTCAAATTGTTTTTAAGGGTACAGGTAGAACAAAGACTAGGAGGACTCCTGAACACAAGGATCAGAATTGTATGCCCCTGAAACCCACAGAAAAAGGGTTTTTCAGTTTTTCAGAATTTTGGGAGCGCACAACGCAGGAGGTTGTGTGATTTGCATAAGGAGAAAATCGACATTGACTTAATCATTAGGGAAATACAAAAGAGAAGGAGCTCAATTGGATAGCTGCGATTCATTAATATATTATAATGGAACAGATTATGTTTCCCGTTTAGGGAAATCATTAATTCAGCATTCCAATTCAGCTGTAGACTTAATGGATAAAACCGTATACAAGACCATTGATTCTCAGGTTCTTTTAATATGTTTGGGCATTACAAAATGTATTTTCACATCTTTCACAACATTATGAATATATCATTTCAGTCTATAAATATGATTAACAAACATTGCTGTCATTACCTTTGGAAACCTACTGCCCCCTTGTCTTGTGAAAAATGCAGTTATTTTTTTAGATTTATTTTCTTTTAAACACCGTACCCACAAAAGTATCTTATTTAATTAAAATGAACAAAAAATATTGCCAGCAAACATAACCAATTCATTTATTTTGCGGTACACATTGGATATTCTATGCTCAAGAGCTTTGTGAAAGCAATAATGTCATTTGTGACCTTCGACAGTGATAAACATTTTAATATAAGTGCTTTCTAAAAAAAAAAAAAAATTCAGCACCAGGAGAAACCCACTTTGTCAGCTAATTTGCATAATCCTTTCAATAGCCTTACAGCCTAGCTAAAATAAATAGCTTTTTATATTAAGTCAGTCAGATAACAGTTTAATATTCTGTAAATTCATCTTATTACTTATGCATGAAATATTTAATCTGCAGGAACATTTATTAATCTTAAAAACTCTTACTGGAGAAATTAATAATCCATAGATGAAATGTATAAATTTGATAGCCCACTTTTCTGATATTTTTTAATATAGGGATTTAAGATGAAGGAAACAAAAATGTATTATTAAAGCATAAATTAATAGTTGAGCGTCTGGGGTAATGGTGTCTATATACCTTTTTAAATAACTATTTACTTCTTACTGTTAAATCTGATGCTGTTAATAAAATGCTTTGTATAACACCATAACGAATAAAAAAGTGAACACCAGCTGTAAAGAATTACATCAAAATAAACTCAAACTATTCAACTATTAAACAGATTATATCTTTCAACCACAAGAAAATATTTTGTCTTCGATTGGTCATCAAATGTAATGCTTTTGAGAATTCAGGACCAGGAAGCATGGATATTGGTTTAGGTCCAGCACTGAAATATGTTCCTCCTTATTTCCCAAATCCTTCTCTTTTAGTTTCCTAACCTAATTAATTTTGTATTATAAAATGGCTTGGATGAACACTGTGATTGGCTGAAGAGGATAACATTATGGTGTAGTAAGATTGTCTTATTGCATAACTATAGGCTAATCACCTCAGAAGAGCAAAGGGTCGAGGTTTTTTTGTTTTGTTTATTAGTGCAAATTACCAATTATATTCAATTAATTATTGTTGCTGTGTAATTAAAAATCAATCAGATAGTCGTTTGGATTTAAGGGAAATTACTTCCCAATTCGATCAGAGATGCCATTCCCTGTAGATTCTGTTACCGTTTTGTTCTATATATATATATATATATATATATATATATATATATATATATATATATATATATATATATATATATAGTTTATGAATACAAACATAAATACCCAGATCACCAATATTCAATAACATAAATTATTCAAAAATACATGATTAATCCACTTTCCCGAAATGTTTTTTTACTTCTTTTTATATTGCAGAAGGATAAAAGAAAACAGCTGTTACTGATTCCTGGCAAGTTCAGCTGGGGATCTTTGTGAGCAAGTTCCCATCTGAACTTGCCACAAATATTTTTTATTACACTGGCTAAACACCTTGCCTCTGAAAGAATGATTAACCAGAAATGACAGATTAACTCCTCCCCTTCAGTTTAATAATACAGTTATGAATACATTATTTATTTAATCCCCAAACGCAACGTTAAATGCAACAAAAGCTCTTTTCTTAAAGTTTTTTTTTTTTTTTTTTGCTGTATGATTCCAAGGTGTTTCACTGAAAGATGACTCATGCAAAGCTTGGACAAGATAAGCAGCTTGGCGTCTGTTCTCTTTTGCAGTTGGGAAGCTGCTTGCATGATCAGAGGCATATATTTGGCGGATACACATAAAGATGGACGGTTCTGAGTCATTCCACAGTATATGTCTGTCTGCAAGTGCAAGCTGGACTTCTAGTACACTTTTATTTCCTTCCTGTTTTATATCCTATCTTGTATTTTTTCTACCTTCAATTGTTGTTTCTGCTTTAACTAATTATTTCCCAAGCTTACTAACTATTCCAGTAAAAATGTGTCACTTTATGAAGTGATGTGGTTTGCAAAATGACCACAAGGGATGTTCAGCTGTAATTTCTTTCATTTTGTTTTTTTTTCTGTTCCATTATGAATATTGTATATGCCCAGTACAAACCCAGATTATTATGTCAGTTATCATTGCATCTGAATTACAGACCCCAGCACTTCAGAAGCTTTTCCAATTTTAGCATATGTACAGACATGTACAGATATGCAGTAAAATGTCTCAAGTCTCATCAGATGTTCTTGCGTTGCAGTGATATTAAAGTTGATTTACAGGATGACCATAAATATTTGTAAGTCTCTGTATTTGTTTTTTTCATTTGCCTGGACAAAAAAAAAAAAAAATGAAATTAACTTCTGCCACTGGGATTGCTACCTGCAAAAAATAATGTTGGTAGAATGATTCATTAAAAAACCTGCTGAATATTTTGGAAACAACTTTACCTTATAAATCATATAGCTGTTCTAGACCTCTTACATGGAAGGGTGGCTAGTTCTAGGGCATTGTGATGATACAGCAAGTCATTGTCATTGGTTATTCATCATCATGTTGTAATTTATCATTGGATGTGATAAGAACTGCCCCTGAGATAACGAATCATCCTGTGGTACATGTGAATTATTATGCTGTTGTCCTTGTCAAAGTTTAGCGGTAAATTTATATTCCTGTCACTGCTCCAGAAACATCAACTTTCCTTCAGTTTGATCACCCCTATGTTTTTCAATATACAGCCAGCCATACGTTTTGCAGCACCCTATAGAATTAACATATTGAATTACATACCACTTTGTAGTTTTCCACAGATTTAACAAAAAACTGCCAAAAATTGAAAAATGTGACTTTGGCAGGATGGCTTTGTGGGTGACGTCACCATACCAGACAGGAAATACACGTACACACACCAGGACCGCGGGTGAGGCGCCACTGCGCTTTCTTTTATTTAAACAAACAAACAACATACTTAAGCAGACAGAAACCAAACACTGTCACCAAACAAAAAGGCACATTGGCCAAAACAATCAGACAAACTCTTTTAACAAGTATTGTGCTGGTCCTTCCAGCATGAGTAGCAATTGTTATTTTTAGTTTTTTTCTTTCTGCTCTATCTCCTTCTTTCTCCTTCTCTCCAACCTCCTCTCCCCACTGTGAGCGGCTGTTGCACTTTTATATACATGGCCATCTACAAAGTAGTAATTACTTAATTTGGAGATGGCCACATTACCAACGTGTTTAGCTGGATGGGGAATTTTAACCCCATCCATTCTGCAGAACAACAATAAACCTCTCCTTTAATTAAACACAAAACAATACATTTAAAATCATAATAATACACAAATAATACAAGGGCGTACCCCATCACAGTGACATTTCGAAATCTTACATGAAATACTGTACTACTATTGTGGCTTCCGGTAGACTTTTGCAATATCATTTTGTAGTTTATTTAACTACATAATGTTAAATAAAAGGGGTCATTCTGAGGAACATTGCACGAATCCACCCTTTTTTAAACTTAATGTCAGCTGAGGTTTTGATTCATGCTTTTGTGACTTCAAGACTGGACTACTGTAATGCATTATTGGCTGATCTTCCACATAAGTGTGTGGAGTAGTGTGGAGTAGTGGTTAGGGCTCTGGACTCTTGACTGGAGGGTTGTGGGTTCAATCCCCAGTGGGGGACACTGCTGTTGTACCCTTGAGCAAGGTACTTTACCTAGATTGCTCCAGTAAAAACCCAACTGTATAAATGGGTAATTGTATGTAAAAATAATGTGATATCTGTATAATGTGAAATAATGTATAATGTGATATCTTGTTACAATTGTAAGTCGCCCTGGATAAGGGCGTCTGCTAAGAAATAAATAATAATAATAATAAGACTCTAAATCATCTGCAACTCGTACAAAATTCAGCTGCATGTGTCTTAACTTGGACTCTCAGCTCCATTGGCTGCCGAAGCCTTCATTCTGCTGAGGCTGATCTGCTTGTGGTCCCTTCTATTCGTACTAATACATTTGGCACTAGGGCATTTAGTTATATAGCTTATATAGTGATGTAAAACTTTTGGCCATAGCTGTACATTATTACTAAGATTCTTGTGACAGTAACCAACAGCTCCCTCAGAATAACGTGATACTTCTGGTTACTTTTATTTAATGCTTATCCTCTGTTCAAGTTCAAGTCCCATTGGATTTCTTTTTGCATATAACTTATGTCCAAATCAACAGGTGCAAATGCGCTTGAGGTGGGGAAGGCTCTACTCTGTACCACATCTTTTGTACATATGGTTGAATTCAAGTATGTGAGGACCAAATTGTGTGAGTAGGAACAGTATTGTTTTTGTTCTTTAAGGAAACAGTACTGTAAACTACAAAGGTCGATTCTAGGAATCTGAGCTGTGCATTTCAAGTGTTTTATGCAGACTAACCTTCAGCGGTCTGAAATGTAATTTTAGGTTGGGTAAATGTGATATGTATTAACATTAGTCAAGTGCCAAAGATGAACATAAAGGCGGAAGAGGTTTGGAGAGGACCATTGATTTTTGCCTTTTGAAATTGGGCAGCAGTAAAAAAGGTCTCGGCTTTCAATTCCAATTTTAAGCACTTAAAGGATATCCAGTGTCCTCTTTTGATTTTTTTGTTGTTTACTGCTAGGAGAACTTTTCTGGAGGGATTTCACTTACAGTTAGATACATCAACAGGTCTGTGCTTTCAAACCCTTTGTCTAACCCAAAAAAAGCATCTTTTCACATTCAGACACAACAGGCTTTACAATTACCCATGTTTTATGTATGTATTACATTATTTTAATTTGAAAATGTAGTGCTTTTTAAAGGTGAGGAACAATCGCAGTTTCCCCTTGCCTCTGTGTGTGTGCTAAGCTAAAGCAGAGGACTAGATTTAAATGTATTCCCTGACATTCAGTCCTGGGCCTTTCACATCAGCAGAGACTGCTGATAGTGACTAAATACATGATGTATATTTTTGTGATGAACCAGTGCATTGCTTTTTATGAAGTTATGAAGGTCCTTCCTCTATGCTGATCTCAGGTATCAGGCTTGCTGATATGCCCAGGAAGTGTAAGTGTAACATGCGACCTGAATGCAAGGCTTGCTAACTGAAAACTTACTATTCCCTAGTATGGTGCCAGATTTAATTCCTGAAAATACATTGTTACTGGGTAGCGTGCCGGCCCAAGCTTTGATGGGCAGGAAAGACCCAGAGACAGAAAGCTGCAGTTTTAAAGCGCTGTTGCACACGTTTATTTTGTTTAACTGCAATCCTGCTCTGGGTCACAAGGGGTAGATCCCACACTGACACCACATGTGACAGCATAGCGGCACGGCCTGACATGTTACCGGCAGGAAACAGATCCAGACACAGAAAGCTGCAGTTTTAAAGCGCTGTTGTGCACTTTATTAAACAAACAAACAGGAACACAAAATAAACATAGCACGATGGCCAAAATAAAAGGTTCAAACAAAACAAAACAAAACAATACAGGCTGGGCATTCGCCTTCACTATAAAGTTTGCAAAACAGTACAAAATCACAGCACAAACACTCATTTTCTATCTTTGTTTATCCTTTCTTCATCCTGGAGTATTCATAACTCTAAGTCAGAACACATGGTGATTTCTGGTGCCAGTTATGTAATGTGCCATTCTAAATAAATACAGTACACACTTCAGAAGAGACAAATTGTACTTGTGAACTGGAAGATGAGATCTTTATTAAACAATATCATTATGCACTCAGCACATTATAATGAAAAGTAGCACCGCCTAATGAATTGCTTTTAATTAGTAATGGTAATTAAAGACAGGAAAGTGTGATTGCACTGGAGTGCCAAATCCATTTGTTTTTTGTTGGTAGCTGTTGAACTTTGGGTAACTACTTAGTAGTAACTAAAAGGATGTCACAATTGATTTGTAAAATATATCAGGAGTGGGTGCTACTTAATTGATGGAAACGAGGCATTTGCACCGAGCAATGACACATGAAAGGTGAATACAACAGGCAACTTGCCAGTGATTTCAAAAGACTATTTTTATATTTGCACAATGCAGTTTTTAAAGGTTACTTTAAAAAAAAAAAAAGGATGGTCAAAGGACTTTGGGCTCTCTTCATAAAAGTACTGTACTGGACAGTTTTCATAAATAAAATGTATAGTCCAGGGGTGAAATTCTCAACAAAAAAGTGCAGGTACTCATATGCGCAGCCGGTACACAATACATTTATGAATACAAAATAAGCCTTAAAAAATAACTGATAAAATATAACCAATTCATCATAAACAAAGAAGCTGAAAATACTGAAAGGTTTGGACCCTTCTGTGTGTATCACTCAGCCATGAACTGTAATATAACATTTAAGTTAAAACTTAAATGATAAGCATTATTATTTATTTCTTAGCAGACGCCCTTATCCAGGGCGACTTACAATTGTTACAACATATCACATTATACATTATTTCACATATCACATTATTTTTACATACAATTACCCATTTATACAGTTGGGTTTTTACTGGAGCAATCTAGGTAAAGTACCTTGCTCAAGGGTACAACAGCAGTGTCCCCCACTAGGGATTGAACCCACAACCCTCCAGTCAAGAGTCCAGAGCCCTAACCACTACTCCACACTGCTGAAATATTACACTGTGCAGTTGCTGTAGAGAGGGAGTTTTGTTTCAAGATATTCCAAAAAAAAGAGGGATGTTACACAAAATTTGTATACAGAAAACAACTGTGTTATGAACAAATTATACAAAAAGGTCTAAGTCAAACAATGCGCAATACGGGCTGAAATACCCCTCTATTTTTTAATGTATCAGGCACTACTCTTAAAAAAATGACTTGGCCATTTTAATCTTCATTGTATTCTCCGTTTGTCTGAGGCCATTCTACTGTTTCAAAACAACTATGTAGCACAGCGTGAATACCATGCTTACTACGAAATTGCGACGTTTACCAGTTCTGGAAAAACATTGAAACGAGATTCCCAACGCTTGCTGTAATCATTTTCTGCATACAAACATGTACTTCAGGATGACGAGCGCTCCAGAAAGGCATCAAATGTACAACATATATCAGAATAATATATAAATAAACAAACAAACAAACAAACAAACAAACCAACCAAAATGTAAAATAACTTCAAACTGTACCACAGCAGAAGCAACAAGATGCACACAAAGAGAGTCTTTCAACTTCAAACATCATTTTTTAAAGGCATATAAATTGTTTGCTGTCCTGTAGAAACCCTACCAAATGTAATGTAAAATGACCATTATAGTTGTATATGCTGTGAAGCTTACCGATTTACAGGATTAAAACTTGAACCTGATGTTGTGAAAACCTTAATAAATAAATAAATATTTAGATTCATTTTTCCTTTTTCCTACTTCTATAGACAGACTCATTTTATATTTACAGTATGTAGGTACTGTATATTGTATTTATAAAAAAAAACACATTGTTGAATTTTCATCCCTGTGACTTCACACACCATTTCACCCTTCCTCTGTGATTTTGAACAAATTACCGTGACTGTTCCATGATTTCTAGTACACATTTACATGATCCCAGCCTTACTTATCAGTTATTAAAATAGGAATCACAAATCAAACAAAAAATGTCACTCTTCTCCATCTAAAAGATCAAGGTTGGCTTGTCAGAAATATTGAGAGGAATTTACTACAGAATGGTCATTCATTAAAAGAAGTCGAGTGTCTCAATGTCATGTCTACTGTGAATACTGCCGGACAGACTTCTCTGTGAAACATGGTGGGCGTCATGACTATCACACACATAGGCCGAAGAAACACCAACAATACGCAACATTTGACACTCCATTACTGTATGTTTGTGCAAATGGGTGTTGAGGTTTAACTCGCTTTAAATAATTAATTAATTATTGGATACTACACAGCATTTTGTGTTTTGATAGTTGCAGAGTAGTACATATGTAAATAAAAAACATGATGTTAAATCTTTCTTGAGGTGTTGTTATTTTGATAGTTATTTTTATAAAGTTTTGAGGGTGAATATTTCAGTCCAGGTTTGATTGCATTTACGAGATCCTAAAACACTCTTCATTACTAACATCCAGAATAAATAGAATTTCAAATAAAAAAAACAAAGACTAAGTGTTGAAGTATTTTTATTGTTTATATATACATATGCTAACTTCATTATAACAAACCCCCATGGGACCTGGAGAAATGTTGGTTATAGACTGAACAGCAAAAACTGAGGTCCTTGGCTTACCAGAGCCTAAGGACCTTTTAATTTCTAGGGCTTAGAAATGCTACTATATTTCCGCTACTGTACTACTATTTTCTACTTTCATATGTTGGCATCTCTGATCACTTTCCATTTTATAAATCGGTGCAAGACAAAGCACATTGTGATAATTATTTCTAATATTTATCAACTGTGTAATTTATGGCAGACACTGGCGTGCATTTTTGCCTTCATATTCATGTGCAGCAATGGTCGTTCAAATGTTCAGATAGTTTCACCGAACTTAAGAAAATAAAAATTACTCGATGCCGCTGTTTCCACGTCTCACTGCTAAAGTCTTATCTTGTTGATCAGCACTGACACAAAGCGAAATGGGCAGAGATTCCTGACACATGCCAAAATTAAATCTAATCAGAATGAAAGCTCGGCCAATCAACATGCAGTGATTATACTGACTTTAATGGTGGCCAATAGCAGCTAAGAGACAGAGAAGCAATATCATGAAACAGAATGCAAGCAACATGAACTGTGCTGAATGAAAGCGCATTTGAGAAACGTTGCGCTAGTGTGAATGAACAGAATGTAAGCCCGTTGCAGGAAAAGCAGATGAAATAAGTCCCGGTTCCCAGTACCAGCATTAAAATAAGACCCGGTGCAGAGTACCGGTGAGTACCGGCAGAATTTCACCCATGGAATTGTCACTTGTGATTTATGACTCAGGATGAAGAAAATTCCTCACCAATATATGTGTATATTTGAATAGAATTCAAATTTTAGAAAATGTTGTAGGTGCTATAGACAGGATGTGCATTATTTACAAGGTGTGCAGTATATCTGAATGCAATTTACATGACAACCTACATGAATGCTAACACGTTTTCTTGCAGCTGTCAGCAAAAGCTGATGTTATAGTTGAGCCTTTATCTGCTGTATGCTCGAGAAAAAAAAAAAATTAAACACTATTGTATGACAAAAAAAAAACAAATAATGTTTTTATCGGGTCATTTGTTGCACAACTGGAGTTTTCCCTGAAAGTTTTTGCTGTAGTCTTAGGTACTTCAGTATTGCATATTTCTTTTCATTATACTGCACCACAGGGTATTAAAATATCAGATGTTGCTTTTAGCCAGTCCTAGCGTACTGGATGACTAATGTACATGATACAGTCTAGAGTGATGAGGGCATTATAATTTATTCATCTCAGCTGAACACAACAACAACTGTACCATTTAATTGACTGGTGAACCATGTTGCAAAAGTTGGCCTATTAAAATGAATCTCATGCTTAGATTCCCAGAGACAAAAGCATGTATTTTACATCATATCTCAATTTAATGTCCTTGTCCCAATGGGCTACACCACTGCAGGTGTAAGAAGGTACAATACTTGGGATCTGATAGCAAAATGAGAAAGTTGAGAAATATCTTTTGAATTCTTTAGACAGGCTTTTTTTTTTTTTTTTTTTTAAAGGACTACTACAGTATATAAAACCAAACACATACGTCATAAGTGAAAAACATTAATTATCAAATAGGTTTTGCATTCAAGGTCATCTTGTTTATTTTCAGCTGCTCAACATGTGCCACTCTGGGTGATTTCCCCATGCCAGAGATTAATTAATTAATAAATATTACACTCCCCGCCCGTCTCACATCGCCCACTCCCACCGAATACTTTAGTATTCTACATCTATAGTTCTCCCTCATTTGCATAATGGCTCTGGGGTAGCCAATTGTTCCCACCAGTCTTCCATTAACATGAATGAGGTGCACTCCACCGCCCCCCTTTATAATACTTCAATAGACTTTTCATAAAACAAACTGTTGAGTATGTAATTTAGAATGGTAATGTAACAGTAAGAGCTGACCAAATGTGTACAGTGACACTGGTTTGTATTAGAAAATTACACAAAAAAGATCCTAGTTTTAGTTCGGATTCCTTTGATTTATTTAGACATTGTGGTAGAATTCACCATCTCTGCCATTACTGAAGTGTACAGCATATTCCAGAAGTTCAAGGATTGCATGCATATATCAAGACACGATCCATAAATCTCAACAGGGTCCTTGATGTTCATAGAGACACAAACGATTCTTAAGGCTTTCTGAGTTCAGAGCAATCAGTCATTTAGTGCTCAGTCAGGGAATTAATTCAGAACATTGTCGTAAATATGAAGACTCTTCAATCATAATGTGTGGCGATGCAGCTGCTTGTATAGAAAACAAAGCCTCCTAAAGTGGTTTTGTGTACCACAGGATCATATTTAGTATCTGTCATGTGTCATTGTTTGAACATAAACTGTGCGTTGTATTCCATGAGATACGCCCGCTTTAGTACCCATGCAAAATATCTAGCATCTGCTTCTCAGTTCTCCATTCATCAGGCCTGATTGAAAACTGTCATGGCTGCTTTAGGTCCATGTGGGGACAGCAGTGTGATCATTTTAATAATTTGTATTTCTCAGATTCTATTTTTAGGCAGTCAGTAAACAGGGTCATGTTCAATCCAATAATAAATATGCTTCATTATTTAGTTCACATCTATTTTAACGCTATGTACTTTATCTCCAGGTATTCATCGCACATAAGACCAATGGGCCCATAAACTAACTTCTAGTAAAAAAACAAAACAAAAAAAAACTAAAAAAAAAACCCACAAAGAAATCATATTTTAAACAGTATTTTCTACTTTTAAGTCCAATAAAATTGTTGAACTTGCGTGACTATAATGCACAATATGTTTTGTGTGGAATTTCAGCATGGACTTTCGATGGCAGGCCCTGTAATCATACAACGCTTTTGATGGAACCTGATGGAAAGATATCGGGTGTTGGCTCATCAGGTGAGGAGGAATGTGATCTTGACCCAGATTATATACCTGAAGCCAGCAGCTCAGGCAGAAATCCAGTAGACCTTGTATCTGAGAGTAGCAGTAGAGATTCCAGCAGTGAAGACATCTCCTTTGATTCCACAGAAAAACAGAATACAGCTGCATGGGATAGTACTTCCAAAAACTATAGGTGAATAATGCAAATATAAACTGAATAGTTCTTAAATATATATATATATATATATATATATATATATATATATATATATATATATATATATATATATCTTTAAACATTTTGTAGGGAATATAAGTAGTATTAAATGTAGAGTCGGCACACACACACAAAAATCAGTTTAGAAAGTAATAATAAAAGTAGCAAACTTTTCAACTTTGATCAAAATGTTTGTTACTTTGATAGTATCTACTGGTATTTTACAAAGATTACATTTACAGTAAGTGTTCAAACTTATAGATCAAGTAATAATAATAATAATAATAATAATAATAATAATAATAATAATAATAATAATAATAATAATAATTCAATTTCACAGGTAGAAAAATTAGCTTAATTGTTTGAGCTTATAGGCACTCAAACCAATCTGTTCTCCTGCAAAAATAAATGGCACTATGCTAGCTTAAACAGAAATGTTAATGAAATCAAATCTTTTAATTGATCATGGATGTTGTCAGCATGCCTGCAGTTGATGATTACTTGGCTCTAAGCACCAGGTATCCAAAAGTTACAGATGGAATGTCTGAAGCGTTTCAAACTTCTGTCATGAATGATACAGACAACACTGCATCTGAATCTAGCCAAGATTGCCTTGTCAAAATTCAAACTGTTCTAAACCATATTAGAAACTATTGCTCTTTTTTGTGTACAGAAGTTGGTCTCTGATAGGCTGTTTTTCTGAATTTGTTTCAGAAACGTATTATGTAAAAGAAATATGCTGTTTTGGGATTCTACAAACAAAAAAAAAAGCAATGTTTATTTTAGATATCTTACTTAAAGATCAGTTTTGTCAAAATATTATATGTACATAATTTGAAAACTGAATAAGTAGTGCAATGTATACTGGAGGATACAATTAATATGTTTTGTAAAAACTAACGTGTTAAAAAAAAGTGAAATATGTTCATTTGTGATCTGTGTATACACAACTGAAAAAATGTTCCTTATGCATAATAGCTATGTGACCTTTTCAGGGCTAAACTAAGTGATCCGTTTAAAAATATATATTTTTAAATATTTAAAACTTAATAAAAACAAATTGTGTTCCACAATAAATGCAGTTGTTTTCTGCATACAGTATCTTGAATTGCCAATGCAAATACAAAGCTCCCTCGATCACATTTCCAGTAAATTTGTTCTCCAAGACAACCTCGCGAGGTGCACTTGGGACAGCAAGTCCACAATAGCACTGCAAAGGCTACAACATAAACCAGTGCATGATGTAATGTTAACTATATATATATGTTATTTATTTATTTATTTATTTTTGCAACAACACAACTTTGGATAAAAGTAAAAAAAAACACCTAAATTTGTTAAAATGTTGTATGCATTCATTATTTAATGTTATTTTATGTATTTGTTTAACGTGTGTGGAGTAAATGTGTCCTTTACTGTATGCCGTTATCACAAAACTACAGGATTTGGAATCCCAATGAAAGTACATTGCAGAGAGATTCCACAAACCCATAGAACAATAACAGATGTGTCTGCCCTGAATATGCCCTTCTGTAAACAAGAAAGAAAGAAAAGCTTGAACCAACTTAAATATCAGTATTGTTATTATTCAGTGTTATGATTTTTAAAGTGCCTTAAGATTGTGGATGTGAGATATATCAAGATGTATACCCAAGAGTTGCTCAGTAGCTCAGAGGGCTATGTATATATAGCATTAGGCTGGAGGGCTGGAGAAAAGAAATATTGATTTAAACTGCTATGTATGTGCCTCCACATCTCAACTGTTTTTGAATTTAGCTGGCTCGCCAAATCACTTCAGGCCTTTTGCCTTTCAGATGATAGCCGGGTGGCATTATGCCTTCTTGTGAGAAAATTGATTGACAAAGCTCGGGAGGACACTTCGATTGTAAGACGTACATCACCTTACCTGGTGCCATCTTGTTTGGTAGATTAAAAGCACTGGACTAAGTGTGGTATATTCAATAAAATATTCACTGAGTACTGTCGCCCACTGAGTGAGAACAACAAGGGCAGCAAGCTAATGAGCTAACATCGATTCAAGAGAAACTGCATTACCAGAGAACAGGCATGTTCAGTTTCTACTTAGCAAAATTTATGGAATAATGGAATAAATTGCTGACAAAAGAAGAAAAACTGTATTTCCATTTCCATTAATGCTTTTTTTAAATGGATGCAGATATTACTTTAAGTTCAGTCTCAAATAAGTGTTGTTTCTCCAGTTGCAATTTACTTCTGTTGTTGAATAAGAGAAAAAGTGCTGTTTTATTTTACAAAACTAGAACCAAACAACAGTACCATATGGTACTGTCCCCCTTTTGACCACTAACCAGTTTTCCTATTTAGGTCCCAGGGTTTGACTTACTTCTTTTTGTCTGATTTGGTCCTCCATCTCCTCCTTTAATACTATGCAATGTCATAAGTAATTGCTCACATTTATCATAGTTATTGTTATTTGGTAGTTTTTAAAAGCCACCGTAAATTGTTACAAAAAAATATGGACATATGTACGATACATATACATTGCATAAAGTATATATGAAGATTCTAATTTAAGCCATTTTATATTTTCAAAATTTCTACACATATTCCCTGGGCTGATACTTCTAAACTAATTTACTTGAATAAGAAAAGCTGAAAGAGCAAATAGCTTCTTTTCTTTCTTCTTACCATTTACGATGCTTGCCAGCAGTGGTTCGGCATTTAATTGCACCAATATTGAGATTCAAGCATGTTTGCATATTAAAAGCTAATGGCTCCAGTTCGAATTAATTGTTCAATTTAATAATTTGTCGATTGTTTAACAATGTAATAGGTTATCATTTAAAATGTCTGTGTTTGTGAGAGTTTGTTTGAGGGGAATGTAAGGAGTTTGGTTGGCGAGTGGCTGATACATATGATGCTTTTTGTTTTCTATGGACTTTTTACAAACCTGGACTAAATTATGATTGCAACATAAACAGATGGTTGATTAACACTAATCTTGAACTGCCTCACCTATACCTATGGTAACATTGGGTAGTCCAAGATTAGTGTTAAGTTTCATAGTTTCTGAACCAGCCCATTATGGGTAACTTAAACCTTTGTATGAGCTGAAAGTGATTATATGGATTACAGTTACTGTACTGTACCTTTCTTGCAATCCTAAACAGCAATACCTACAGTAAGCAGAAATTGCCAGTGCACCCCTACTAGTCATTTTCACTGGTCTTTTTACAGAAATGTCACCTTGCTCAGGCATTCTGAGAGACTGCCCAAGGGTAAAATATTCTGGTTGACTTGCCAAATAGATATGAAATTCATAGGGTATAAAGTATTCCTTTTGCCCATTTATCTAGACAACATGAGTTTTGCTGGTGATTCAATTTTAAAATGAAGAAGAAATTGGAGTGAATGCTTTGAAAAAATACCTGACTGTGTTTCATTCTGTTTCATTTTTTTGCATTTGATGATTTAATAGAGTATAGAGCATAACATGCACTATTTTATTGTCAGTCTGAATGCTTGTTGTTGTTGCTAGGGTAGTGTTCAGGAAGTATGCATTATATAAGAGGTGTAAGTTAAAAGTTTACATTGTGTAAGGGATGTAATACAAAGTGGTTCAGTGTGTGTGATATGGTGTTATAGTTGTCTTTTTTTTTCTTCATGCTTTAATGCATAGGCAAATATTAGACTCAAATGCATGTCCATTTACTCCATGTCTAATTAAGGGAAGTGGATTAGTTTTAGTTTTAGTTTTAGATGTCCACACGCATAACTCTGAATGCCCTGCAAAGGCAGACTTTGAAAGGCTTTTGAAAGTATGTTCTAAAATGTGGGAATTTCCATCACAGTTGAGGTACAGTGGCAATGGTCTCTGGACATTCAATACTGGGCATCTCTGGCTCACGCCCAGCCTCCGCTCTGTTACATTGTTCCTGGGACTCTGATCACATTACTCTGATCAGATAAGACGGAAGTCCTGCTGTTAGGTTCTCAGCAACAACTAGATGTTGCAAACTCCCTAAAAAAATGATTTGGGCAACCTGACCTCTAGTATGAAATCTGATGTTTGAGTTTTGAGGCACATATTCGAAAAATTATGAGTGTCTTTTTATCACCTACGTAACATTGCTAAAATTAGGTCTCTTCTTTCTTTGGCTGATGCTGAGAAACTAATTCATGCTTTCGTTTCAGTAAGACTTGATTATTGCAATGCTTTATTTGCTGGACTTCCACATCACATCTTATCATGTTTACAGCTTGTTCAAAATGCAGCAGCTAGGGTTCTGACTAGAACGAAAAAACAGGCTCATATAACTCCAGTGCTGGCCTCATTGAACTAGCTTCCAATACATTTTAGAATTTATTTTAAAATCTTACTATTAACATATAAAGCATTAAATGGCTTAGCACCAGAGTACCTAAGAGCGATTCTGTCCCCATATAAACCTCTGCGCACTTTAAGGTCAGCTAATGCTGGCCTTTGGTGCCTCCCAATGGTAAAATTGAAAAGGAGAGGAGAAAGTGCGTTTTGTTTTAATGCTCCCAAGCTGTGGAACTCTTTGCCTTCCTCTATTAGAGATGCTGCTTCGGTCAGCATTTTTAAATCAAGATTAAAGACTCATTTTTATAGATCAGCTTTTTTAACCTAATCTAGATATAATGTTTCCGTTGTCTATTTTTATCTGCTAACTTTGTATTTTATTTGTTATTCTTATTTATTTTATTTTTGTCCTATCTAGATATTTGCTATTTATTGTTATTATTAATATCATTGTATTTTGTTAATGTCTGTCTTGTTTCTTGATTATGATACATACTGTCTGTAAAGCGCTTCGAGATACCATGGTATGAAAAGCGCTATATAAATAAAATAAAATAAATAATTAAAAAAAAAGTGAATTGGCTGCAGCGAATCGACACAGTTCAAGGGTGGAGCGAGCAGTGATGTACTGCTGTTACAGATTCTGACACCTGTCCTGCAAAGTGTGTGGGGTCACCAAGTGTATTCCCATGTACTTCCATATCCGTATAAAATGTGGCCTACAGTACTGTACATGACTTAGATCAATACTCTGCTCATCCTGTTAACATGCCTTCATGTTTACTATGCAAAATAAGAGTTGCTGCATTAGAAGATACCTGCTTCTATGCTTCTATGTTACTTCTTCACTGAGTTATTACAATATAGATGATGCAGCAGTTAGACAGTTTAGCTGCCTGTGTTTTGAACATTATTAAAAGCAGTTCAATAAGGCAAGACAAATGAGCATCACGCCCTGGCTTTCATTTTGCTACATGATGGTTTGAGACACATCAATGCCAGTAGACAGCTGGTGAAATTGGCTTTCTTCAGAATAAGGTGATTGTCATGAAATTCTTTACAGTCTATGGCTTTCAGACTTCTAATAATTGAACACGTAATGTTTTCCCTCAAAAACTGAGAAAAAATCATGCCAGTCATTATTTAAATTATATCATCAACTGAACCATTCAGATTCTAATGGTCCCTATCCCATTTTTCAAATAAACCATTATACAAGATACTTCTTCATTCAAATCACACTATCAGGGGTTGCTCTCTGTAACTATCTATTGTATAGAAGCCTTTTTATCTTTTGGTAAGTAATGGTAGCTTTCATGTTAACTCAAGGCATCCACTTAATTCTCACCAGCTATTTAGGCTACATTTACTTAACAAATACCTCTTGTTTGCACTCTAGCTTTAATTTATTCTACAAAAGGCCTCCATTTAATTAAAATGGACAGAAAACATTTACAAAAAAAAAAAAAAAGGTTGGCATAACTATAAAGCTTGCAAGGTTTTCAGGCAGGAAATCTATGTACTTAGTATATTCATTGGTTAATCGACAAGCCTATTACCGGCAAGTTCCCACTAACCTGTAAGGTATATAAACCTATTTCGCAAACTCAGTTTTGCCGTGCTTTCAAATTACCGCTTGTCATTTGTTGGTTACGTACCCCCACCGGTTGTATCGACATTGTCCCTTACCATCTCATTATGGAAGCGTAGACCAGTCCAGGATTCCAGAGGAAGACATCCTGACAGGAATCACCTAAAAACCACATCCATCTTACAAAACCTGCAGTGTTTCATTTTGAAGCAAAATCCTTCATCCCAGTAACCCTGTCGTGGAACGTTTTTTGTTCCAGTAAACCTCATGCTCAAAATGTAGTCATATTGTTACTTCTCCTTGAATTTCATAAACACCAAATTCAGGACTGCAGCACCTTGCTTGTGCAAAAAACACGTGATGCATGTTTCTGTAGGCTATGGAGAAAATATATTTTTTAGGATCCTAGCTGTTTTTCCAATTACAAAACCTGTGGGTAACAAATTAAAAGATGTAGCACATACTCTACAAGGTGCTGGAAGGTGCCTTATGGGATGTTATTGTAGCGTGCACGGAGGAAGGCAGCAGTAGGGCTGGTAGGTGACGTAATCACACACAAAGCGATAAGCCCGATATACGCTCCTTGCAAGGGAGCCGGCTCTTTTGTACAGCAGTATCGGTGCTATGCTTCAGTGCGAGAGGTCCCGGGTTCGCGCCCGCCCTCCGCCTGTGTGTGGATTGCCTCGCCCTGTGTGATGCGTCTGCCTGCGGGAACCAAGATCGCTACATTATTCTATTTAGTCACTAATATTTGATTTAATATGATGATGCAAGTACCACAATAAGATATTGTACTCTCAGTTAGGGTAGAAAATTCAGATGGTTCTCTTAACCGCCTATGATATTTGCTATACACTCAGTAACGTAATTTCAAACCTTGCATATTGAAGTGTTGGGTGGGGTTGTCAATAACAATAACATTCTTAACTTGCGTCAAAGCAAGACACTTTTTTGTTGTCCTTTGAAAACTTTAATTGAAACCCCCCCTGGATCCCATTCGCATTCTCCAGCTACTTCAGCATACACTGTGCACTTTTAGACTCAGGTATGAGCTGGAGAGTTATGAGAAAAGTGCTGAGGTTAAACACTTTCCAGTCCCAACTGAATAAAAGCTAATCCACATAACAAAACATCTTGGCAAATTGCCAACTGGCATCTCACCACAAGAAATGGTACATTGCCAGAGATGGTATTTGTTTCATGAAAAATCTAGAGATGAAAAGCTTAGTGCATGAGCAAGTTCAAGGACTACACAATTAAAAATCTGATGTGTGGTAAATTAAGAATAAAAAGAATCAAAAAGCAGGAGTAAGTTTGTTTGTCTTGTTTATTATTTAAACAGTTTGAAAAAAAAAACAACAATATGCTGCAGAGCAGTCAAGCAGCTCTATAATCAGCCACCGTTATAAAGGGATAGATCAATAGCAAATACAGCAATGATGTCATTTACATGTACCTTTACTATGGCAACATTCTATTACATTCTGACTAGGGATGATAAGATTGATAATTAGCCTTCAAGGACATTTTTTACACAATATGGGCAGGGAGGCTGCTTCTAATATGTAATTTTTTTACTTGCCTTTATTGTTATGGGATATACCTGCAATCCTGTGGACAGCAAACAGAGCACACAATCCAATATCCATTGAGTGCAGTCTAGGGAGTTTTAAAATTGTGACTCCAATTGAGAAGATAGTTGAAGAGAGCTGAGGAGATCATTCTTGAAACACACTCTTCAAGTTCCTCCACAGGAAAAGGAGGAATGGATAGCTGAGAGGATAAGCAAGAGGTGGCTGCAGCAGAATACTGTACAAGGTATCCAGCAGAACCTGGCTTTGTGTCTTTAAAACTAAACAGAATTATATCCTTATCATCATTCTCAATCATGGAATCCCTTCAGGGTTTCAAGCTACAGTATGCATTCACAGCACTCTCCATTTAGTTGATGATGCTCTGCTGACTTGCTGAGGTATTGCTTTCCTTCAATAAAATAAATGGATAGGCTTGGTTTGAGCCTGAAGAAATCACCTCTGCATTAGCATTGTTGCATTGGCTCATGATCTGGACATCACAAATGTTTTTGAAATGGGAAATGGGCTTCATGGGGCTAAATTAATATGTGGTTGGGTTAAATCAATTCTTTTGAGAAGCTATGACCCTTCTATACATCTCTTCCAGCTCCCCTAGCCATCGTGGCATGTTAGCAATGTATATTTTTTTTCAACCCTGCGAATGAGGTGAAGAACTATTAAAATAAAATGTACCAGGTTGACCACAATTAATGTTTAATTACATATAAGGTGATCGATCCAAAAGGGGTTTGAGCTACGTTCATTGCAAACACGCTGTGGTGGGTTTGCACCCCATTGCAACTGATGCAGGGTTAAGTATAATTTGTATAGAGAAAATAATTGCACTTGACCCTAGACCAAAATTAGAACTATGTTACAGATCCATTTAACCTACACCCATGGTTGATACATAAGGAAATACTCCTTCTTGAATCATTTTATGTAATTTAAATGGTTTATCACACAACCAGGTATTTTAAGTCACCTTGATAAATTAAATAAATTGCCACATGTATTTGTGTCTGAAAGATAATTGATGGCTGGTAAGATTCAATTAATTTATTGCAGTGTACAGCATGCTAAAAGGAAATAATTTATGTAAAATATGAATTATTTTCCATTGCAGGTTTAGCATAATTCTTCTGGGAGTTGAAAATCATTGTTACCATCTGGTTTTGTGCCTAAAGGTAATACGTATGAATTTACTTCCAGGTAGGAATGAAAATGACAGCTGTGGTGATAAAAAAAAAACAAAAAAAAAAAAAAAACATTATACAACAAAGCACTTATCAAAGGCAAGAGTTTAAAACCTCTTAGATATAACATCCAAAGACCACAACAATCTTTATTTTTTTACTGCAAATGATTCTTAAAGCATTGGACTATCAATCGACTGAATAAAAGCACTAATACAATTACCTAAATAATGCACAATTAACACAAGAGAATTCCAATGAGATCACGTATTACTTAGGTAGTGTGAACAGGATTACAGGGAGGCACATTAAGATGCTACAAGAATTGTTTGTTCCAGTTTGTGGCTTCTCTAAAATCCCCACATTCCTGAAAATTAGCAAAAAGAGCTAAAACATGGATATATTTAACTTTTTGGGGGAGCACTTACAATTTACACAAATCAGACTTTTTCTTACTTGAAAGTAGGTGCTAGAACTGCACTGACAGCCACGTTAGGAGCATGGCAAACACAAAAGGATAGAACACTTGTATTATTCAATAACTGAAGGATCACACCCTGATATTTAAGTTTTTAGAAATATATAGAGGTATACTAATCTAGATTTTTTTTATATTTGTGCCACACCTTCGGGTTTTTGCTTTTAAAAAAAGAAATTGCGCAGCTCTGTCATTTTGTTGTTTTAATACCACATTTATCCTGTTTATCTATACACTGTATTTAGATTGAATCTGCCCCAAGGATGGAAAGAAGACTCCCATTGCATTGCAGTGTGAGATATTGTAGGTCTTAGTGTGAGGTTAATTAGGCATACTTGAGTTGGTTTGTGTAACTACGCTCAGGTACTATATGAACTCTTCTTAAAGCTTGGGGCTCTATTTGAAACATTTGAATGATCACAGATAGGAACACTGCTTCCATTTAAATAATTAAATAGTGCTTTACAGGCATTTTAAATATGTTTTTTTAGCTGATAGAGCTACAGTAATGAGATTGATATACACTGGTAGAAATTGAAGGGCTCAGGAGGTTACCCAAGTGTTACATTTGTTTGAAATCAGCAGTTTTAAGTCTGGCAGAAATTACCTGATGACTGTTAGGAACAGACGTGGAGGACCCACACTGTGTATAGTACCGAAAGACATACATTAAAGATATTATTACCTGGTATTATTAGACTTTGTTGGTATTTTTACAATGATCCGCTCTTTCAAAATATGGTTGAAAAGTATGGTATAAGTTCAGAAATAGTAACACTAAACCAATTGGAAGCAATATTAAAATATTAAATATGACATATTGTTTTCATATTTCATGAATATTAAATATTAAAAACAAACTTGGGTACATTTGAGTTGTTAAACATCAAATTTCTGAGTGACAGAGAAAGAAAATATCCCTGTCAAATATTATGCACCCACCAACACACAAATTATACAATGTGCTATACAGTTCAGCAGGTTATTATTGCATTATCTTTTTTGTGTGTCTGCCTTATTAACTTCTGGTGTGCTTCACTCTAAAACAATCTAATAATACATTATTGGTTTAAAGTTGTTGTTTTTACCTTCTGGCTTTTTTATGGGTAGATAATGTAATTAGCATATTGTTATGTCAGTATCCTGAGATAATTATCTTGTGATGTCAACATAACTAAATTATAACTTTGAGATCACTTATCTTGTGATCTCGAATACCATATGTGTTGTATGATTCTCTATGTCCTTGGTGATCCATTACAGTAAGAGAGGTGCTATTTAATATCATCTTCCTATAAAGTGCAAAATATTATATTTTATTAGTCCTTTTGGCATTACTGTGTGAGGCATTTTTATCAATTTGTTTTCAATTATTCTTCTATACTGTATGTTATATTGTTTAATTTGATCTGTTTTAAAACTGCACATCTTATACTGTATTCTACTACAGTATAAGATGTGCACCTAAACTACTGGTTAATTAATTAATTTTTTTGACATATCTGACAGGTGATTTTGTATTAGTTTGCATAAATATAGAGGGACTGAGTGAAATAAACACAGCACTGTACATCCATGGAGTAATACAGAGTTTGGAAAAGCATGTCTTGGCTCTCTGACCCTCTTTTCAACACTCTGTAAGAAATACCACATGTGGTAATTCTTGGATTGACTGGGGCGAGAGTGGGAGTGGTGTTGGAGGACAGTGTAATGTTTATTGGTAACTCTGGACACAACCTAACATGATTAGGTTCCCTGTCTAACAATAATCAGATTTCCTATCAAAAAAGAATACACCTATGAGAATTAGCTGGCTATGGAAGAACTGTATTAGTGCTGTGGATACAGCTATGGCCAAACATTTTGCATCACCCTATAGAATTAACACATTTCAATTCATAAAGCTGAATATCTAAATTATGTTTTTTTTATTATTATTATTTTGTCTCAATCCTAAAATTATTGGCTACAACTGTACATATTTAAAATAAAAGGGAAAAATGGAAGCAACAAGGTGCAGTGATTAGATAAGAATATTGGACATAAAATATGAATTTCTCATCTAATACACAATACCATGCATGGGATTTGTATTTACTATGATTATTAAAAGCCTGAAACATCTCTTGGTATTGTGTGATGGGCTAAAGGTTATGCTGGTACAAATCACAATGTAGCACATAGCTTCAAAAGGAACCTTGAATAACCCCTTCATAACGCAAGGTGTGAACCGGGATAAGGATTAAATGTGTAGCCTGGATGCCTTTCCAAAGGGTCAAAAATAAAAATAAATACATCTACCATGATAGAAATTCAAGCAAAACCACCAAAACCAGGAACCGAAGTTAATCCAGAAAGCCAAAGACAACGACCACAGAAACAATATGAGACAAGAATAAAAAAACACATTATTGATTAGATCAGGAAGCAACATTAACTAGTGGCAATCACTGCCGTGTGCTAAAACGACTAATAATGTGTTTGCATAATACCAGAAAAAATGCAATCTAATGAGAGACATTGAAAATATCTCATACAATTATAAGAGATCTTGATCTTCTCCAGACCACGGTTTAATCTTTGATATGCCCCAACATCTGGGATTGTACAGCATCTCCCAGAATAATATTGCTATGAAGAAAACATTACTTATCAGTGAAAAACCTGAGCAGTAATCCTCATTTCCAAAGGACTAATTTGTAAAGGGATTTTAAACTTCAGTGGGTAGACTTTTACAAACTCCATCATCTGCATTTTGCCACATAAATATAAGTATGCTCTGACAGGTGTTCATCCTTGAGAGCAAACACATCTTCCAGACAGGATTTGCTTTAAATGCACTGCATGGAATGCTGTTCCATTCAGGATAGAGGATTCTATTTAAGTATGATGCAGCCCAAGTAAAACCATTTCTCACACATCAATGCCCATAATAAGTACCCATTCATAAACATGCTATTACGAATTTTATAAGCTGTTGGGAAAAATTGTAATATATTTAAGACTGTCCAGTGTATTTTGTGTACTACATTCAGCAGTATATGGATTTCCAAATTGCCAATGTGATTGGTCGAGCAAAGTTCCATCTGTCTGTATATACAGTATGTATATATATATATATATATATATATATATATATATATATATATATATATATACAGACGTGCTCAAATTTGTTGGTACCCTTACAGCTCATTGAAATAATGCTTCATTCCTCCTGAAAAGTGATGAAATTAAAAGCTATTTTATCATGTATACTTGCATGCCTTTGGTATGTCATAGAATAAAGCAAAGAAGCTGTGAAAAGAGATGAATTATTGATTATTCTACAAAGATATTCTAAAATGGCCTGGACACATTTGTTGGTACCCCTTAGAAAAGATAATAAATAATTGGATTATAGTGATATTTCAAACTAATTAGTTTCTTTAATTAGTATCACACATGTCTCCAATCTTGTAATCAGTCATTCAGCCTATTTAAATGGAAAAAGTAGTCACTGTGCTGTTTGGTATCATTGTGTGCACCACACTGAACATGGACCAGAGAAAGCAAAGGAGAGAGTTGTCTGAGGAGATCAGAAAGAAAATAATAGACAAGCATGGTAAAGGTAAAGGCTACAAGACCATCTCCAAGCAGCTTGATGTTCCTGTGACAACAGTTGCAAATATTATTAAGAAGTTGATGGTCCATGGAACTGTAGCCAGCCTCCCTGGGCACGGCCGCAAGAGGAAAATCGACCCAAGATTGAACAGAAGGATAGTGCGAATGGTAGAAAAAGAACCAAGGATAACTGCCAAAGAGAAACAAGCTGAACTCCAAGGTGAAGGTACGTCAGTTTCTGATCGCACCATCCGTCGCTTTTTGAGCGAAAGTGGGCTCCATGGAAGAAGACACTTGACAGAAAAACATAAAAAAGCCAGACTGGAATTTGCTAAAAATGCATATTGACAAGCCACAAGCCTTCTGGGAGAATGTCCTTTGGACAGATGAGTCAAAACTGGAGTTCTTTGGCAAGTCACATCAGCTCTATGTTCACAGATGAAAAAATGAAGCTTTCAAAGAAAAGAACACCATACCTACAGTGAAACATGGAGGAGGCTCGGTTATGTTTTGGGGCTGCTTTGCTGCGCCTGGCACAGGGTGCCTTGAATCTGTGCAGGGCACAATGAAATCTCAAGACTATCAAGGCATTCTGGAGCGAAACGTACTGCCCAGTGTCAGAAAGCTCTGTCTCAGTTGCAGGTCATGGGTCCTCCAACAGGATAATGACCCAAAACTCACAGCTAAAAGGACCCAAGAATGGATAAGAACAAAACATTGGACTATTCTGAAGTGGCCTTCTATGAGTCCTGATCTGAATCCTATCGAACATCTATGGAAAGAGCTGAAACTTGCAGTCTGGAGAAGGCACCCATCAAACCTGAGACAGCTGGAGCAGTTTGCTCAGGAAGAGTGGGCCAAACTACCTGTTAACAGGTGCAGAAGTCTCATTGAGAGCTACAGAAAACGTTTGATTGCAGTGATTGCCTCTAAAGGTTGTGCAACAAAATATTAGGTTAGCGGTCCCATCATTTTTGTCCATGCCATTTTCATTTGTTTTATTATTTACAATATTATGTTGAATAAAAAATCAAAAGCAAAGTCTGATTTCTATTAAATATGGAATAAACAATGGTGGATGCCAATTACTTTTGTCAGTTTCAAGTTATTTCAGAGAAAATTGTGCATTCTTCGATTTTTGTGGAGGGGTACCAACAAATTTGAGCACGTCTGTATATATATATATATATATATATATATATATATATATATATATATATATATATATATTACTGCATTATGACTAGGGCTTCTGTTTTTCAGTTTTTATTAATTGCATTTCTCTGTGCTTATTTTTAACTATTTTCAAAATACCTTGAAATCATTATTTTTTTTCTGTTGGCTTTCGCTTATTATATACTGTATGAAATTATTGTTTTCAGTTACTCTCCAAAATGCTTGAGCGTTTTTTTTTTTCTGTCACAATATGTATAGTAACTTGACAGTACTTTACATGCAGAAAATCTATTAACCACAAACTATTTAAATGTCGGGATCATGACTGCTTGTATGGGTATGGTGAGAGGTGATTATAACTTTGCTAAAACACAGACTTGAAATCCCCAGGCTGAACTATACTCTCTTACACTGCTATTATGTCTGTACCCACTGGATTACTCCTTCCTTATCTATGTTTATTGTAAACACTGCCCAGAATCTCTACTCTTGTCTAGACCTAAACCACCCAAATTCCAGAAGATAATAACAATTAGACAAAATACCAGGTCCATTAGATAGGAACTTTGCAAATCAATGACATTTGAATATCAACAAGGAAATAAGGGTAATAATAACACAGTTAGGGTAGTGCGTTATATTTCCAGGATGTTGCAATATCTTTAAAATAAAGAGATACCTAAATCATTTTGGACAGCTACCTAGATTGTTGTACCTTTTATTTTTTTTTACAAACCTCATGCCCCGGGGAACCTGTCCGCTACCCCCAAGTGGGATGCACCCCACAATTTGAGAACCAAATTATGTTGAAAGAAAAAAAAGTTGCATCACCCATATGAATTTGGAAAGTACCGAAGAGCCTTTGTTACTGTCAACGCAGAGCTCTAATCAATAGTAGAGTTAGCCTCTATCATGCTGTGCTCTGCTTGTCATTTGTATGGTTTGTGCAAATTCTCATTAGCATTCCATTACTATAGCTATATGACTTCAAAATAAATAATAAATACGTTGTTTCTGTTTAAGGTTCACGTTGCCTCAGAAGGGGAGATGGGCCTGATAGAAGGTGTGCAGGATCACAGATCAATTTGTATCATTTCTTGATTTAGATCAGCTCTTCCTGGAATTATCCCAGTAGCTGCAGCACTATTGATCTCAAATTCTGCACTGCTGTAGTAACCCTTTAAAGCTTTTGTTAATTTGTTCTGATAAAAAAAAAAAAAAAATGTTACCTGTTTTTGCAGATTATGCAACATTGTTTTATTAATTGGCTATGTAATTCTGTCAAAAATTAGAAATAAAAAAGCATTTAAAAGATATCACAGTATTCTGTATTATAAACCCTTAGGCAAGCGAAACAAAGCAAAAGTGCTTTCCATTCCACAAGTGCAGTTGGCTAAATTCATCACCTTCTCTGCATTCTAGACTTAGAACGCTCTGAAGCAGTCTACTTGTCTACACTTTGTTCTGAGACTTTCTATTTCTGTTGCTATTCCTCAGTGTTCATCACATTTGACAGTGGTGTGAAGCTGCCTGTTCCAACTGTGATAGGGGAAAGGGGGGCAGCAACATAAACGTGGTCTACCAACCACCCACTCAACATGGGGACCAAAACTAAAAAGAATACCTGCAAGACTACGCCACCTGACAATTATTGAGCCCCAGGATCCCACTTTAGGAAAATATAGAAAATCCTATTGCCTAGAATAAATATTTTCTCCCAGCAACACACAGGTTCTTTTGATTCAGGGAGAGACAATGCACACAGGCCAGATCTCCCAAGAGTCACCAAATAAGATATCCACTTTTATTACAACTGGCTTATTTGCCTCCCGAAAGACTACAAATAAATGAACAAGTTATTAAAAAATGAATTAAGTCCAAATGCTAAAATCCGCTGAAAACAAAAAGATCTGGAGCTCTTCTATCAGAAGGGGATAAGCCAGGAATTATGGTGCACCAGCCAATGCAGCAGTTGACCGTGTGAAAACGCTAAAGCTTTTCTCTTTTGCAAAGAAAGCAAACTGGTGCCAAAATTACAGCTGTTTAAATCAAAACAATCAAAATGTGTTACTTAACCCTAACTTTCCTTCACCGCAATAATACCCTAAAGGCCAAAGTGCATAAAACTACAGTACAGAAAAGCAGGAAGAGATATATTAATACAAGCAGTTAAAAAAATATATTAATGCAGCTTTATAAAAAGTGAAACATGTGCAATTTGCCCAGCCGTAGACAAGCTTGTCTATGACCCGGTGTGTGTCAGAAATTTGCCTTAGAAGAACCAGAGTGCCGAGCAACGAGCATATACGTCACATTTGCATAAGCCATAAGCAGTTTGTATATGACTCATCTGTTTAGCAATTCATCTTTCCAGTAAGATAGCAATAATGAACTGCAGCATGAAAATAAAGGGGTCTTAATACAGCAGCTAGCAGATAAATCAAGTTTAAAGCAAATTGAACAATCAGTTCAATAAAACAGATGAAACCAAACAAATTATTTAACACATTTTTTATATGAATCAGTAGAAGACAAAAAGACACCATGAAAACTTCTGGTATGTGTTTCCAAATCTGAACTCTCATTTTTTAGTACTGTACAAGTTATCTATACTAAACAAGAATAATTTGTCTTTGGAATAAATACCTGTATCATACATTGACTCATGTTTAGCAAGACTGAATAATGAAATATACTGCATTCCTTCTAATTTAAAACACATTTTTCAAACCAATTATTTCTTCTCACAGATGGCCTGCATCTTAAATTCAAGTATAGTGATGCGTGTATTAAAATTGGCAATAAAAGACATGACTTGCCGAGTACACAAACAGAAACATGACTGACTGCCGAACAAAAACATCACTGCCTGGTCTCAAATCATCCATGACATACAGGCAGCCATTTTCAAAGAAGCATCATTAGCTTCCTAAGTAATAAGAAGAGAAGCTTTTCGTTATTAGGCTCAGTTCTAACAATCAGTAACAGCTTGGACAGATCAGAAATGCTGATTAGACCCCTGTATTTTTCAACATGCTAAGCAATACCACAGTTCACAAAAATGGAGAAAAATATGTGCGAGTAATCACAACTGCAAATGAGAAGCAGCACATACTGTAACTGATATGCTCTGTGAGACAGCTGCAAACTGCCTCTATACCTAGTTTGGTAAATCTTTATATTAAGGTGCTGCTTATTAATGTTTTATAAATATATAATACATGCTTAATAACTGTTATAGAGTGTTAATAAAGCATTATAGATTGTTTATAACCATGCAATAGCCATAGACGGAATTACGTTATATGCATCTATATTTAGGGGGTTATTTTCAAAGGTGATCTGCTGGGGGGTCTCATTATTTCAACCGTTTTTTTCTGGACCCCTGTTTTCCCCACTGAGTCAGTATTTTCTAAAGCTGCGGAAAACACGACACCATTCTATCCACTAGTTTGGTTCATTAGTTATTCTGACGGTTTCTTTTGGTGGAATACGTAATGATCTAAGAATCCATGTCTATTTTCTAAAGACGAAAGTGGTGGCTAATGTAAACTCCCACCAGTTAGCTTTTCGCCTGCTTCAGCACAGTCAATACGGCTATCTGCCAGAGTGACAGCAAGTCAGACCAAGTCTCCCTGGCATTCACATACAAACTTCTTATTCGCTAATATGCACAAATATAACTAAAATTGAATAAGTATCTGGTATTTCAGGCGATAAATCACCTCAGGCTGCTAATTTCAAAGTTAATACAAACACAGTGGAACCACTCTACACCATACATATGAATTTATCCTGGCCCAAAACAGAATTTGGTACAAAAACAGCGGGCAAACATGGCACACATAGCAATATTGACAATTCAAAGTAGGGATCCAGAAGTGGATCCATATGTATTCTTCCCTGTCTAACATGGAATTTGCTTTCCTTTATCAATTTTTAAGTTTCGTGCTTTCCCCATTTAATATAGCATGCTCACACAGACCTGAGATACCCCAGAGCCCAGTTACTTATTCAATTTTATATGTATTTATATAGAACATAAGAACATAAGAAAGTTTACAAACGAGAGGAGGCCATTCGGCCCATCTTGCTCGTTTGGTTGTTAGTAGCTTATTGATCCCAGAATCTCATCAAGCAGCTTCTTGAAGGATCCCAGGGTGTCAGCTTCAACAACATTACTGGGGAGTTGGTTCCAGACCCTCACAATTCTCTGTGAATATATACAGAGAGAGAGAGAGAGAGAGAGAGAGAGAGAGAGAGAGAGAGAGAGAGAGATGTATATGGAAATACATTTTAATGTCACCACCATGGACTTGTCTACAGGATGCATTTTGATCCCAATAGATCAAGCTATATTTGTGATTATCTTAAAATACAACAATTAAATCAAACTGCATGTGTATCTATTGGAACAAGTGTCCAACTAATTGTTGTAGAAATGCAAATGGCTATAGAATCTGTAGGCTACTGTGCAGGATTCTCCACAGTCTTTCAGAATGTTGGCTAGTATACTTGGAAAGTTAAATATTGGGAGCATCCACTCACCCAAACCCAGAAAAAAACATAAAAACCCTTTCAACAGGCCCCGAACATTCAACGGTATGTGGAATTGCTACACAGCGCAAAAATGCATCTAAGAGCTATAGACGAGCATATACAGGTAGTGGACAAAAAAAATGGAAACACCAATGTAAAGTCACTTAATAGGGTGTTGGGCCACTATGGTATCCCGCTCTGTGGAGTTCTCGGTGGACCGTTTTTGATGAAACTGGCTGCTCGCTCCCCAGGTTGAAATTTGCAGTCAATTGATCTGCAGTTGCTCGCCTGTTTTGCCTTGCACTTCGAATTAATGCACGGATATCACGATCCTGGAGTATGCGCTTCCGCCCACTGTTGCCCTTTGCTGATGATGTCTTTCCCTCAGAGTTCCATGCTGACATCACCTTAGACACCGTTGCTCATGAAATATCAACAAGTTGAGCTGTCTTGGTCACTGAAGATCCTGCCAAACACGCCCTAACAATCACCCCTCTTTTAAAGTCACTGAGGTCTCCTCTTGCAGCCGAGCTAGCCATAATTATAGGCAACCAGGCCTGTCCAGCATTTTTATAAATGACCCTAAGCATGCTGGGATGTTATTTGCTTAATTAACGCATGTGCTACACCTGTGTGGAAGCCCTTGCTTTCAATATACCTGGTGTCCCTCATTTGCTCAGGTGTTTCCATTTTTTGTCCACTACCTGTACTTCCACATCTGAGATTTGTTCTTATTTATCTCTGAACATTTTCAATTTAAGGGTTACACATTGTGTTCACCTCTGCTGCTTGGCATTTTCATTGGTATTAGTTTTATATTTATATCCCTGCATCAATCACACAGGCATGGCAAGTCAAACACTGCTGAACCAATACCCGAAACATTTCCCATAACAATTCTTACACAAGTAGGAATGCATATATAAACCTGAGTTACCACAACTTTAAGTATAAACAAAACACCATGCCACCAACCTCTAAAATCTTTAGGGTCAGTGTTTGAATCTGGCTGGATCACAAGTAAAAATCAGTTTGGTGGAAGTGAGGTGCACTTATGGGGCTTTGTGGGGACATTCTTAAGGCACCAAAATACACTGTAAACAGTCCAATTGCCACGGCCACAAAATTTAGAAGCACCAGAAAATAAATATTTGTGACTGGTGATTTAGGTCAACTGGACACGGAGCAGCCTGACAAGTAATATTAAAAACATGCCAGTTGTGCAAAAGTAAAGAGGTCATTTAGAGGTTCACAGATAAATCACTGGTGACCCACAGGAAGTGCTAGCAGTGGCCCTTAAGCATACAGCTGACAGAGAGAACCAAAATTCAGTTAAATTGATTATTGACTGCTGTGGAGATTTACAGCCACACTGGTGTCACAATGTGAAAGACAAAGCAATGTAAAGTCCTCCTGAGACCCAGACGACTTTGAAAAACCTGAACTGCCTGGATCTGCAGTTTTCAGCAAAATTATACCTTTCTCAGGTACTTAATATCCAGAACAAGTGTGTACAACACTTTACATAGGAACCATATTTTTTGTCCTCTGCCTTATAACAGGAATACAAGTGCTAGTAAAATTACATTATGAGGCAAATGGGAGCTATGACCATATCGCCTGATGAACTGTGTTATGAAGATAAAATAAAATCTAAGTCGCTCCCAAAGCTTTAAAGGTTATATCATCTCCATTTTATTTTATTTAATTGCTTACCTGCTTAATTATTATTATTTATTTCTTAGCAGACGCCCTTATCCAGGGTATCTATCATTCTCTATAATAATGTCTGCTTACTTGTAATTCCACCTTTTTCATCACTTCTAAAAGCTGAATAAATGGTGGGATGGTTTTAGAAATGTCCACTAGGGCTGCGTAACTGTAAATCCTGCCCCCTTTCCATCTGTTAGTAAATGTAAAATCTTTATGCAAAATCTCAATCTCTAGGCATAAAACACATTTCTTGAACTTTTTATCGCAGTGGAAGTGGGTTACACTAAAACCTCAATACCTGCCTCACAAAACTCATTGCCAGCACTCAAAAAGAGATCAAGTGGTACTTTAACAGTGATTTTGATCACTTTGAAGTTTGTTAGTGCAGTAATAAGCTTTGTACTTGCGTGTAACAAGTACTTGGTAAAATCGACACATCTGTTACAGATACAGGTTTATACTCATTATGCAGCACACCCCTAATATAAAGGATCCCTTGAAAAACAATGTCCTTCTTAATCTTTAAGAATAAAATAGTCTTGATATTCATGAATATTTTCAAGACTGTTCTTAGAATGAGCCAAAACTCAAAAAGTTTCCAGAAAATAAACCATTAAAACAACCTTTTTAAAAACCTTTTTTTTAACAAATCATGAGCTAAGACTTTGAGAATATAGGGCCCTTAATTTGTAAGAGACATCTTCCACAAACTAACTAACAGTTTAAACCTGTGGAGATTCAACAGCTTTTGAAAAGGAGCTTTTTGCTACAATAGTGATGATGAAATTCTCATGAGGGCAGAAGGCAGGCGAATTCTTGATAGTGAGTTAAATAAGTTGCAAGTAAAATAGAATGACAGCCAAATAATTGGTGTGCATTGGTCTTCTGCTGTTGACAGGTGCATTGTTTACATTTTGAAAACTCTTCCTTTATACGTACTGATTTATGATGATGTATTCAGCAACAAAGCACAAACAAAATCTAAAAATATATTTCTGTAGTTGTTAACATTAACTCTTAAAACAATCACAGGCAATATATGTGTCTGAATGCGATTAACCATTTGGTTAATCACAAATAACAAACTGTACTCATTCTTTTTGTACAATAATAATAATAAAAAAAAGAAAAATCATCATACAAGTATAGTTACCGTTTCTTCATTGATCAAGTCACAGCTCAAAATTAGATTTGCAGTCTCTAGATTTTATATAAACTGTTCAATGTCTATGAGGAGCTTAAGAGGCTTAATGCAGAGGCACTGCTCACAAAATGTCCTTTCACAATTGGACCCCCCAAATAAAATTCTTTATAAGTTACAAATAAAAGACTTATAATGTACCTAAGTACTTTGGTGTGCACATTGATTCAACGAAGTGAACCAATGCTATTGCATTTACTCTGATGGATGCACCCACTTTTTTCAAACCAAACTGCATTATGAGTAGGGCTGTATTTTTTCATGGTAAAAAAATTACAGATTTCACAGCATTTCTCTAATTATACAACAAATGTCCCTAAATATTTAAATGCTTACCTGAAAAACAGTAATGCTAAATGTTTTATGTTCACCTTTTAAAGACATTCTATTTTTACCCTCAGTGAATTATCAAACAAAATAAAATACATGAATAAATATAAAAATAACAATGTACAAGTAATATGTCCCCATGTTGTACTGGACAGAGCGTTCTTTAGCAGAAATATATCTTTGATGCAGCTGGTGTCTTTTTCTGTTGAAGAAATTTTAAAGAAATCATGCAGCTCTATGCAGTGCCTTCACCGTTGTAAAATCAGAAAGTGATAGATCGTCGGAATACGGTAAGCATACTAAAATGTGACCCATGTTACTTCAGAAAATGGTAGGCTGTCAGACTGTGGTAGATGTGCAGTGATGGGTGTTGTACTGCTATCAAAAACTGTTATACCACTTTTGATGCACATACCGGTTTCTGCTGTTTTGCTGTTGTCAAAAACTGGTACATTTAGGGGTCCCTAATTTAGGGCTCACTTAGTAAAAGCACAGCCGCGTGGTGTGCACGGTGAATCATACAGTGCATTGTTCGAGTCCTGGCTGTTCGGAGTCGCCAGTCTTTACTGGGGATTCCAAAGGGAGTGTCGCATTTGCTTCAAACTTTTGATGTTGCCAAGGAAAAAACTATATTTGGGCAGTAGGCATAGTTCTCTGGGGATATACATGGTGCAGCAAGTCTTATGTCGTTCTGCAGCTGTTCCTAAATCAGTTTTTAATTTTAAACATATGTTAGGAAATTCTATCAATTATTGTAAATGTTTAAATTTGAAAGACAGATTTGTTTTAGTTCTGCCTCTGCATGCTTGATTACCTTTGGAAATTGCATGTGATTTCCATTTCATGAGAGTAGATGTTAAAACTGATTTTAGACTCGGCTCTCGCCAAGATAAGCACCAATTAAGACATAGCTTTACAGTAAACTGATCCATCTGCGTTTCCATCCATTTGCGTTTCCTTCCATCTGATGATGTAGATATCCTTCTGTCTGATGTTGATGGCTAAAGTGTAATGCTGGCTCCAGGGATCAGCTTATTTTGCCTCCCTGGCACATCAGTACACACAGTTGCTGCGATGCTGGCTCCGGGGATCAACCACAGGGCGGTCTCCCCAGCACATCAGCATGTCAACCGTCTGGATTGAGCTGAGTAGGGTACATCTCTGGGGTTTTCAAATGGGCACCCTCCATCCTTGGTGTTTCGTTGACTAGCCCACGATACCTCAAGAGGGCTCGATGGTGACTGGCGTGAAACGATGGTAAGATTACAGAACTATTACCAAGGAAACTGATTCATTCTCTTCGCTGTTAAAAACGACACAAATTGCACCCACATGTGGAAATGATACCAAAAATGAATTAAAATTAATCAAAAGAGAACCATCATGACCATATGTTTCCACAAAGAAGGTTTTTAAATTATGCATTTTTTTTTTGTCTAATTTAGTATGAAAATAAAAAGTGAGAAAATTTTCTGAGCTAGTGATTAGAAAGCGCGGTACAACTTTGTTATTGAGGGTGAGTTCCAATAAAATATGTATTAAACACATTGCTATACACTTGATTTATTATTCATTTAAAATGCATTTGATCAGCTATGTCTGTAGATTCTTTACCGCAAGGTTTCTATAGAAATGTGTGTGATTGCCAACTCCTTCTTAAAATGCACTTGATTACATTTGAATTCCATGCAATAGGCTTATTAAATTCAAATCGGATGTTAGTTCCCAGGTTGTGCCCAGTATGTTCATGTCCACTATCAGTTTTGAGTGTGAGAGCAACTATTAGAATAGAAATTGAAATTTGTGCTGTGGTTTTACAAGGATAGGTCAGTTTACAGCTACTGACAAGGTCAATATCAATAAATGTCCTTCGACTAATCTTCATGGTCTGGGTACATGTTTTATACATAACAAGTTCCCAAGTTCCCAAAATACCAGTACAAATAAAGATACAATATAGAATTATAGATTATATGTAGTTAAATATTGTAATAAGTTCCACTGTATTGTTTAAATGATGCTTTGGGAACCTATACAGATTTGATCCTTTTAAGCAAGCATTATATGAACTGGCTGTGCAGAAATCATCCCAAAGAAGCAATGAAGACATATTTAATCATTTTCAATAGTGACAGAGAAAACATGTGTTACAAAGTTATAACAGCTCAGTATAATTCTAGGTCAAGTAGTTTCAAATTATATTTTATTGTTTGTTTTTATTTGCTCCTGAGACAGGTAACATGTACCAGAATGCATTGTGCTGTGTGTTGAAAAGCCTGAACTGTCCTGAACTGTAGTGGTCATGGAGTCATATGATAACCCTAACTTATCTTATCTAGCGTGCGATATGTATAGGCAGGACAATTCGTCTATCTGAAGGAATTTGGCAACTACAGTAAACAAAAATGTACGGTAATTAAAGACATTTGAGTCATTACAACAACAACAACAACAACAACAACAACACTAAGGTCAATTAAAATGTACTCTCATCTCACATTGCTTGTTTCTCAGTGCAATTACAGACTGAAGCAAAAACATAATTTCTCACCCAATAACAGAACCTGTCACATTTTTCTACAAGACTGAGGAAGATGTAATCTGTGTTTTTAACATCAGTTCTGTCGCAGTGTTTTGTATATTTTGTTGTTTCCCCACATGTATATTTGTCTCAGGAACTGATTAGCATAGCAAATGTTTCCATGGCAATTTATTATTTTTGCGCTCGGCACGGCACATATTTATTCATGGATGGCAGAATGCCAAGATTGCCTGTTTGTTTAAAAATTATAAGAAAAGGACATTATATTAAATGTGCATCAACAAGGTTGCCCACTGAGAAGCAGTCTGTACAATAATAAGTTAAAATGGGTATTAATGCAAAGCGTTATTCATTTTCTTAATAAAATGCATTTTAACACACACACGTGGCCTCTCTTGTATTGTACATGGTGTACATTACAAAAGAAGGAAGATGAAAAAATGTTACCGGCAGCAAAACTAAATAATAACTGACAGTATAATATTTTGTATTGCGTCCACATGTTGCCTCGAAACAGCTAATTCAAACGGGTAAGGAAGGGGCTGACAAGAAACACAGCATTAACTTGGTCCAGCTGAATGCATGGAGACCAGAGCCATTAGGGACCACTAAATTCAACTCCTCTCCAGGCTTGCCACCTGGGGCCAGTGTTCCTGTTGGCTCCACTGTTTTGTTTTCTGTCGGAGAGGGCCTGTCAGGATGATGAATTAGAGCAAGAGCTGCCGAGTTCAAAAAGTAACTCGCAGTCTCAAAATCCACTCTTAGCACTGCGCAAACACCACTGACAACTGTGTGTGAGTCCTGGAGAAGAGCCTGCGCTGCTAATCTTCACACGTCCACTGTTAATCCTGGCCTGCAGCACACACGGCTAGGAAATAAAACCATTTTAAATGCACACAGTACGTCATTTCTATGCTCCTCACTTTGTTGCTAAGGAGAATTTGCACACACTTTTGGCTTTTCAGTGATCTTACCATGTTCTTAAGTAATATTTTACAGTGCCCAGATTTGCTTTCAGTGCAAACCAATTGAAAAAGCTTTTATTTTAACAAATCGATTCCCAGCAACTACCAGTCTCTTAACATTATGAATGCTGATTCTACCAATGCTGTTCTGTACTATCAGTATTTCCCTCAGGGATTTGCACTTGTTTGATGAAGCTTTCTACCTTGAAGTGTGTACACCCTCCATTCTGCAAGAGCAAATTTCCACCCTCCTTCCATTAGATTCAGGGACAAGAAGCACAGAATACTGCTGTCAGCAGATTTAAAGGGTAGAACTAGACACGAAACCCCAGTGGCAAGTGACATCCACCCAGCCGTGTTGTGAGATGAAAGCTTATTTTATTTCAGAGCCTTTTTGTATGATGTATTTTAGCACATTTTCACTTCTGTGAAAGGGTTTCATTTGTGTAGGAGGGGAAATATTATCATGAGCTGCTTCAATTCATGTTGGGCTTTACAGCATTCATACAACTTTAAGTGATTTATTTCAGAATGTTTGAGTCTGTTTGTAAATGTTTTCAATACTTTGAAAATCTGTTAAGCAAAAAACTAAACTTTTTTTTTTTAAAGTAAAGTAAAAAAAAAAGGGAGAGAAAAAGATACATTATCCTAATGAGTGGATGACCAACACAATCTGCTGGACCAAACAGACTGATCGGCACCAGCAACAACATACTGACCCGTTCCTGCTTTCTTCCACAAATGTTGGCAGTGGTGTTTAAGGACTGCTTTGACATTGTGCTCACCCCTCATAGGGTTAAAGTGACGATGTCCAAAGCAAGCCTGTCTATATGGCGAATAAGGAAGATTGGATTTAACAAGGTGTTTTCAATGGCGGGGACACTTCTCCCATTCTCTTTTTATATTACATCTCTAATCTTTATAACTGCTCCTGAATAACTTCAAAGGAAACTTCATGTTGTAAGAAATCCAATGTAACAAATTAGATTTAGTTTGTACTTTACATAAGACAGACTTGTTTTGCTCCCCATTTAGCGAAAACAGAGTAGATTTAAAGATAAGACTTCAAAAGTTTAATTAATATTTGAATGATTAAATGATTCCTTAACAGTTTAACTTCAACAACCTATTTAAATAGTGCTTTCTGTAGGTAGCTAATTGGGTCATAAAAAACTGAAGGATTGTCACCTTTTGATTCCAGTATCTGTCACCAGGGTATCCAATCAAAAGAGAATACGACAGCTATCACATCACTTTGAAAATAACTGTATAATGTTTCAAGAAAACTGGGAAGCAGTTATACCGACAGCATTGCAGTGCAATCAATTTGAACTCTTTTAAAAATACAGTAATAACAATAAATGACTGTTGTATACACCCCCATTGCTGGCACTGCTGAAGCCTGTGCTGGTGTTGGCAGGACCAGGTGTGCCCCTAGAAGTCTTTCACATAGTATGCACAACTGAACCACACCAGCATCTCCATCTCATGCTGACAACGACTCAGCATCACCATGCTGTAAAGTGTTTCAGCCAATCGGAGTGCTGCATTTTTGTTCTTTCCTGAATTTTCCTTTCTAAAAACGAATAAACACAGCACGCTGCCATAGACACAAAACAGCAACTACAGTGACGGCCAAATAGTCCACAACAACAATAATAAAATCAAATAAACCTATTTGAAATACACACTTAAAATAGGGGAAAAAAACCAGCACACAAATCTTTTATGCTGGTTCTATTTCTAATCATTTTACTCTCACAATCACTACAACTAATCGTTGTGCATCCCATAAGCACGGTGTATAAACATAAACTTGATAAAAACAGCCAGTTCAAAAAACATCAATAACAGTAATAATATAAGGAATAAACTCTCGTGGCAAGATAAATGATGAGACCGAAGGTGGAGTATCCATGTCAACAGAAGCCTGAGATACAATTGCATGCTTTTTATTGCATGCTTTTTATTGGTGTATTTTATTTGTTTTAATTAGTCCTATTTAGTGCCAGTAGGGGGACTACACCAGCTGCTGAGTGGCAGCCGGTGAAAAAAATTGGTTTAGCACCCCCTAAACAAAAGGGGTTGCTAACAAAAATTGGCCACTAACTTCCTTAATGAAAAAAACAGTTTTAAAAGGACTGTAAATTAAATATTTAAAACCAAAATAAAACCAAAAGAAACCATACAGAGCATGGCACTTAGAGCCCACTGATCAACTAAAGCCTTCATGTTGCCAGTGGACTCCGCGTTGGTGTGCTCTAAAGCAACCCTTGACCAGACCAGGGCCCTGAACATGGATCCGCAGTCAAAGAGACCCTTCCCAGTGATCTTGAGCTTTCTGGTCTTGTAAATTGCCAGTTTAGCAAGAGCAAGGAGTAGATTCACCAGGAGGTCCATCTGCTGAGTCATGAACAGGGTGCCCAAAAATAAATAGGGTGGGGGAAAAATGCAGCCAGAACTGCAGCATGAGGTTCTTCAAGAACGGCTGCAGTCTGGCACACGAAAAATAAATAAATATGGAATACTTATTAGAAAGGGCATGTGGCGTCTGAGTCGATAAAGTGACACAGGATCTCTCCCGACGCAAGCGCTCCGTGCAGAACTCTCCATCTAAAGTCCACAGCTCCTCTTGGGACCAGCGGAGAGTACAGGGCTTCCCACTGGGGACTCCCGCTCTCCGCCGGTTGGAGGGGCTCCCGCCAAGCTGTGTCCTGGCGGGAGATCTTCTTTTTGTTTTTGTGAAGACTGTTTGGTTACCGTAGTAAATTGAACTTTCATATTTGTGTCGTGTTAAATATCTGTCTTTGCTTCTCAGTATACCATAATGTTGTCAAATTGCTGTACTGGTATGAATGTTCCTGTTTTCTCCGTTTTCTTCCAGTTACGCTTTTACTAAAAGCTTTAGTAAATTTATGGCACTCAATGTATTTTTTCTTGTGGCAGCATTTTCCTGATTTTCAACAAACACGTCTCTGTTTTCATCAGTAACATTTTGAAATCTGGTCATCATTTTCATTAACTTTGTGTGCTGTTGTGAAGTCAGTTTGGCTCTGGGAGTAACTTAGCCTCTAGTTTTAACACTGGGAGAGTAATTGTGCACAATTTCCTACTAACTGAAGACATTGTATTCTGGGAGATGTAGTTGTTAGTGGAAGTTTTAGGGGAGGCAGACAGGCTGTGCAGCAAAATTGCTATGTGCATTTTTACGCATTAGATTAAAATTGATTGCATATTTGGAATTTGTTAATGCGTAAAAACGGCAGGCACGCAGCTTATCTGGACCACTGCATGTGAGTCCACACTTATGAAGATGACATTTTGAAAATGAAAGGCATGCACAGTGCGTAACCTGCATACGGCGGTGGGCGCTAATGGGCAAGACAATTTGTCTTGATTGAATCCTGTGTTGAGGGGTAGGTTTATCTAATCTAACCATGATACATTTTTCCAGATGATTTCATGAAATTATAAAGCGAGATTGACCATGTCTCCAAAAGCATTGGTGGTCTTTAATAAGAAAAATAATAATACTTTCTTACACATACTTACGCACATACTTTAAAACCTACTGATATGAATATAGACAATTATTTAATGACACATCGGTAGACCCCTGACTAATGAGCCTCATATAAACTTTAATGTTCAGCATTAATTACAGTTCATGCACTTAAATTACGAGTAAGAACATTTTGAAACAGTCAGTAATATTAAAGTAAATGAATCGGAAAATCTTTAATTAAATTTGTTCTTTAATGTTCATGCTTTAAATGGATTAAGCATAACAATGAATCTGCATGTGAGTGTTGTGAAATAAGGTAAAACTAGTGAAAATAAATGTGAACAAAAACAAAGCATTGTCAGTGACATAATATAAGGCGAATGACATCTAATGGCTTGTAAACACCAAGCAAAATGGGTATGTGAAACAATGGATATCGGAAGAAGTTAAATATATATATATATATATATATATATATACAAAGTGTGTGTTGTTAACAGTCTCTGAAAAACATGCCAGGAGGTTAAAACAAAAGTGACCACAAAACAGTTAATTAATTGGATACTAATGAGGATTGTGAAATACAGCTGTGTACCAAATGTGCAGTTTGTATGATTAATAGGAGCTGTTCAAAAGGTGGTAGTGTTGGGTTTGCAAAAAACAGACAAGGATGCTTAATGATACAGCACAGTTTCAAAAGATTTCCAATTCAGGCAATTCCTGTGCCTTGAAGTCCACTTGTGTGTGTAAGATGACATACAGTACCCTGATAGATTATGCTGCTCTACAACTGAAGAACAGATAGTGTGGTCAATATATCAGTGCTTTTTCAGAAAGAATCAAAGGTCAAGTGTGATGTGTGCATAGGTTGTGCATTGTCTGCTAAATGCCACATTATAGGTTAGGCGGTTTGAAAGCTGCTATTGACACCACATGCATTGTACAACCTGTATGGTATAAGGTCAGGGCTGCTTTATTATTATTATTTTTTTAACAACCTTGGAAAAGTCAGAAGACACCAACTGCATTTTTCTATAACAGTTACATTTTTCAAACTTTAGAAACGCAAGGATAAAGCCAGAGTTTTTTTTAAATGTCCTTTTTCAGCAGATAAAAAGAACAACTGATCAGATCAATAGATTAAAGCAGAACAAAAAGGCAGGAGCCCACTTCCTGCTCCAGCCAGCAAGAACATTACTTCAGCTGATTTCATCTAAAAGCACTTCCAACTTACGTATATCGTGAGCTTTCAAGGGCAATTCAATCTTTTTTTTTTATTGACAATACATATAAATCTATGCATTCCACTCTTTAAACGCTCAATGCGTGATTGTAGTACTGAGGTTTGACAAGGGAATGGGGGATGAAGTAATAAATCTTGGCACAACTTGGAAAGTACTAAACTCAGAATATGTGTAAAAAAAATCATTTTAGAATGCTTTGTAATTTGTAGTTTTACTATAACGCTAGAAGGTGATATCCTTACTGCACAGCATATAAATGCAGGTGATTTAAATAAGCTATTTTGTATTGCCTACAATTAAGTTAATGGTATCAAACTCTTTCATATAAAAATATATATGTTCATGAATTGTCTACAATGATTATGGTTAGGATGATAAAAGTAATGATTTTTTGCATGAGGCAGCTTTGCACTACCATTGTAGATGTTGTTCTGCTTTCTCTGATGGCACTAGGGTCAGTTGAAGGGGATCTGAATGGCTCATTTATAGTCAGCAGGCCCCCTCAAGCCTGTGGCATAAGACAAACTTCCCTTTCTGGTGTAACTGCCTTGGGCACACCACCTATGAATTCTGCTGCTGCCTCCTCTTTTGTGCGCTCTTAGAAGAGAGGATGTTTGCAGGCATCCTTTATATAACCACCAGAACCATCATTAGGGGGTTCAAATGATTTTACAACCCAGTTAGGGATTCCAGACATGAAGCATTTAATTAGGTATCCGTGGTTACAGTAACCCAGTACTGTACACTCTGAAGTTCAATACAGGATAAGAATGGGGCTTTTTTAGAATGGGCACAGGATTGCTTTGCTAGCTTTTGCTCTTCTCTCCATATTATTCTTCATTCCCCTTACCGGTTCCACATTACAAAATTAATCTGCTGGACAGGAAGAAAAGTTGGCATCACTTTAAAAGTAATTGCCCATTGATACAGAGTAAGGCAGTGTCTGATAGATCCCAACATGCAGACACATCTAAAAGTGAGTTCTACCCCATGACATGATGTCTGATCTCCAAATTATAATCTTCCTCTACTGCCGTCTGGCATTCCAGCAACATATTCATCAGCCAAGTTCTTAAAGGGTGACCAAGATTAGCTGTCAAAAACAAGGTTAAGAGATATGCATAATATGGTACTCTAACAAGAAATAAAATATAATAATTGAAATGAAAGGATAAAAAAAACTTACTCAGCAAAAGATCATCAGGCCTGCTTTCCATCTCAAATCATCTGAATAAGGCAGACTGCCACATAATATATATAGGCCTACTCTATACGAACCAGAGAATTTTGCAGACAAATGAAATACACTTGTAGTCAAGCAGCGCATTAATAACAAAGAAAATGACTCCTGTTTGATGAGAAAGAAGGCCAAGCTGCTGTCTGTTATAAGGTGGGCTGACTGAATATTTTTATATAAAGTATTTCTTTGAACTAACCCTTGCAGTACGAAACCTGTGGGTCAATGGGTTAGACCCGACAGACTGAGTCAGCTGGATTTCACTCTGAGCCCCATGACACTATCACAATAAATAGGGGTGCACCGGTAATTGGTAGCCTATCAGCATTGCACCAATATAAAGGGGGAAAAAAAGCAGTTTGTGTTATTTTAGCAGATAACATACAAAAATATTCATGCTTGAATTTTTTCCAGCACATATAATGCTTACTAATGAGGCAAGAACATTGCAGTAATTTTCACAGTGCTGTGTAACGTGAGATCAACCTAAATCTGTCTCAGAAGAGCAGTGTTTGGATTTTTTTTTTAAATATTTATTATTATTATTACACAATGTACTTCAAAATTACCTTCTGTAATTTGTGTTTAAATCTTGCTTAATCTACATTGGTTATGGATGTATTCTGCAGCATTTTGAAGCAGGAATTGATTACTGTGCCGTTTTTTGTTAAGTAACGAATTCCAGTTTGTAACCGGATATTATTTTGACATCTTTTTATTTTTGATTAAGTGAACAATTTAAGTTGTGCTGCATTTTTAAGCAGTGTATGCTTAAAATAAGAATTTAACGTTGTTGTAGTTGACATTGCGTAGGCTACATTTCTTTTCTATTACAATATAGGTCAAAGTTATACGCAATGTTTGACAGAATGTGGCTATAAAAGTTAATGTCACATTATATATTTATTATCGGTATCCTATCGGTAGCGGCTGATATGGGTAGATAACCATCGGCTATCAGTACGGTGCACCCCTAACAATAAATTAAAGAGAATGCATTCAATGAACAGATCGAACAGGAGAAGTAGCAATTAAATCGATCTCTTCCATTCTCCAGGTATCACTGATTGGCTCTGGCTAGGATAACCAGGTTTACAACTGGCTTGGTTACTTGCCACCCAAACAGTATCTAAAGCCCTTTTCACACTGGCACTCTTACCCATGTCAGCAACCTCAGAACATGCTTTGACCCGGGTTGAGCGAGACAAAATGAAATACATTTGCTGACAGACTATCACAGAACCAGCGTGCTTGCTACACAACGCAGGCACCGCCTCCTTCTCTGTTTGGCTGCTAGCAAAATCTTTACAGCAATTTGCTGAAAAGAATTGAATGGCAACATATATTAAATTATGTACTTATCAAAATCTGAAATTGTGCTGCTCATCGTGGTGACGTCAATTTGTCCAGCTCTTTTATTGTTTTAGCAACAGCAATTGATAATTAAAGACACGGCAGTCTGTCACAAATTTGCACCACTGGCACAGAGCCAGTGAGTGCTTTGGTGACTTTGTCACTGAGTGTTAACGGGCAATGCGTGTCCGGTTTTCAGTGTACTAGAAAACCGGACAGCAAGTTTAAAAACCGGACTGTCCGGGCTAAAACTGGACAGTTGGCAACCCTAGTTCAGCTGCTACACAGTAACCAAACAAGTCACAAATCTGAGCCTCTAGATATATTATCTAGACACACTGTTATGTTATAAATATTCCATGAGTTTCCAAATCTCCCTCCGGTCGAGGAGTTATAAAATACATTGTTTTCAATGGAAAACTACAGTTAGGCCTTGAGGCCTATGTAAACAAATCACTTTTTGGTTACTTCTCTCTCCTGTAACTCAGCGACCCCTGTGAGGTTTTCACTGTGGGTGGTCTCATTAGATGCACAAAGGTCATAGAAAAAAAAAGAGACCAGGCTGTCTGAATGTCCTATAAAGCTGGAAATGGGGCACACAGTATCGGGGGGGGGGGGTTGTGGCTTGTTTGGTTGCCGTGCAGCAGCAGCTATCTGAACATGCCCCTAATATTGATTTTTAATCAATAGTTTTAGGCTGTATCTCGGGAAGCGTAGCACCTAGACACTCCGTTCAAAGTGTTTTGTGATCAGAGTAGCAGCCTGAGTGTTGCATGCCCAATTTCAGCTCCATCCTTAAAAAAAGATATATTTTTGTGTGTATGTCACTTTAAATAAACAAAAACGCATGCAGTTCTACGCTGCACTAGGGTACAGGCTCGAGTGTGGGCTCTCTGGATAGCTAAATGTTAGCCTTTAGGCGTAATTCGGGGGATGCCGTAGAGGGCGCTCTCCCGCTTTGCGCTCCTTTTTTCTTCTTATCCTATTTCCTTTTCTTTAGCCTGTCTTACCTTCCCTCCGTGGCATCCTGCCCGGTAGCGTCCGCGATCTCTTCCGGGTGGAAGCTGATCCCAGTTCAGCCTCATTTAGTATTTCCAGCCAATCGCACAATGCAGCGGTCGCCACGTCAATTATTAGGGCATGGCCAGCACTGCTCCACGTATGTGTTATTGGCTGCCCCTCCTGTCTATCTCGCTCTCTTTTTCTACTTTAACCCAGCACTATTTCCGCTTCCTTGTCTGTGTTTGTTTTTTGTTCCTCCTCCTCCCCTCCTCTGCTCCTTTCTATATCGCACTGTCCGCACAGGGCTCCCTCAGGGGGGGAAGTGAGTCTCACTCCCCCGGCTGTCCGGGTCGGCCTCTCGTCTCAACCACTGCCGCCCGGCTGTTCCTCGCCGGCCTGAGGGGACCCCCGGCCACATCCTATTCTTCTGCTGCTTATGCGCTAAGCCTTCCAGGCCTCAACTTTGCTGTCCCATCTCCTCTCTTCTATTTCAGGTCCAGGACCATTTCAGCCCCCTCATGCAGTAGGCCGTGCCTCCACCTGCCGAGCGGGCCCCGACCGAGGGGGGGGGGGTTTCTCTGTTTTCGTCTCTCCTAAACGGACCCGAGACACTTTTTCCTAAGCTCTCCACGCCGCCCAGCTGCCAGCTTAGCTGCCTGAGGATGCTGCACTGAGTTGCGAAGGATCTGTCCTTTTGTCCTGTTCGTCCCCTTCCTGTCTCTTGCTCCACTAAACGCCCAGCAGCCAGAGGATGCTGCCTGACCCGTCGGGAGCGAGAGTCAGTTTGTTGTATGTTATATGTCTAAACTTTGCTCTCTCTCTCACTTTTACGTCACCCAGCAGTCGGAGGATGCTGCCTGACCTGGCGGAAAGTGTTTATATCTAATCCTTTGCTCTTCTCATGTCTCCCTCTCTACGTCGCCCAGCAGCCAGAGAATGCTGCCTGACCCGACGAGAAGGGAAAACTCTTCGTCCCCCCTATCTCGTCCTGCTATCAGTATCTAACCTCAATGTTACTAAGCACCATTCCCAAACTCCAGCCCTCAATCTCCCCATCCCTCAAACTCGTCTCACTCTTAAACTCTCAAATGTCTCACCCCTCTCAAGCCTCCTAAGCAACCGGAGAAATCCTCTCATCTGGTCTCATTCTTAATATCTCACTCCCAATTTCGCCTCCTCTCAAGCCCTCGTAGGCAACCAGTGAAAGACTATTGGACAGCTAAAGAGACGCCACTTGCACCAGTGGTTGCAGAGTTACAGGCTCAAATAAGAGCCCACCACCAGTCCCTTTAATGCCGAAACTCAGAGCAACCCTTTAAAAAAAGTATTTTTCAATGTATGTCACTTTAAAGACATGCTTTATAATGGTGTCTATAATCCCAATGTACAACTTTGTCAAAAACGCCTTCGGGAAAACGCCCGCCAGGGGACGCCGTTACAGGGCTGACTGTTCTCAGTGACGTCAGCAACACTTACGCAAATAAGCTAAACAGCATTTATTTTACAAAAATGATAATATCTTAAAAACTACAAAAGACACAATTCTGATATTTTCATCTTTTGTTCTCCACACCTCCATGAAATTCATGGTGTTATGTTTGGAATTACTATTTAATAAAAAAATACACTAGGTATTTTTAATAATAACCGACATCAAGCATATAATTCATGTCTCTAAAATATGTAAGAGAAGTTTAATAATAAATGTCTCTGGATTGAGTATAACACGTTTCTTTAATTATTTAGCCACAAAAATATAATTCAATTGTACAGGGTGCAGCCTGTCTCACTGTGAACACCATTCAATACGTTAATGATCACCTACAGACCTCATGTGTGGCTCATGGGGACCACAGAGACTATTCAAATGCATCTGATGGGTCTTGATTATGCTTATTGAATGCACTGATTACAGTCAAATCGGGTGGACCGCCATCTCCAAAAGTCAAGCAGCCTTTGAACTAAGGAGGTAACTCTCACATTCATTAAGCAGCGGCAGCCACAAATTGTATATTTAAACTTAGCTATCTCTGCAGTCAGTGCCATGCTATGAGTTGAACTGATCCCCTCACTCCCACGATTCCTCCCTTACACATGGTAGACTAGTTTTTTTAAGGAGGCCAGATTGAAAAAAAGTTAGGAGTAGGCAGGCCAGAAGTATTTTGCTCTGCACATTTTTAAGCAATATAATAAATATTATATAACGTAATGTTTGTATATTGAACAAGACTTACACATTTTACCATATGAATAGTACTTTAATAATAGAACAGTGTGACCATTTAATGGAGTTTCATTACAAACATTTAAAAATGTTTATTTATTTATTTATTTCTTAGCAGACGCCCTTATCCAGGGCGACTTACAATTGTTACAAGATATCACATTATTTCACATTACACAGATATCACATTATTTTTTACATACAATTACCCTATACAGTTGGGTTTTTACTGGAGCAATCTAAGTAAAGTACCTTGCTCAAGGGTACAGCAGCAGTGTCCCCCACCTGGGACTGAACCCATGACCCTCCGGTCAAGAGTCCAGAGCCCTAACCACTACTCCACACTGCTGCATATTAATAGTATAACTGTAATACTATACTATATACTATAATATATATAGTCTTGAGCAGGGGTGAAATTCTCAACAAAAAAGTGCAGGTACTCATATGCACAGCCGGGTGTAAACATTTAAAAATTGAGAACATTTTTGAGTGCCAATTAATAAATACTTTTAAAATGTTTACACATTGGTACATGATACATTTATAAATACAAAATAAGCCTTAAAAATCTGATCAATTATAACCAATTCACTATAAACAAGGAAGCTGAAAATACTGAAAGCGTTTTATCCTGCTGATCACTCAGTCATGTACTGTAATATAACACTTAATTTAAACCTTAAATGACAAGCATTAAGAACTATTACACTATGCAGTAACTGCTGTAGAGAGGGCTTTGTTTCAAGATATCCTAAAAAAGGGATGTTATAAAAAAAGGGTATAAAAAAACAACTGTGCTATGAAAAAATGATACAAAAAGGTCTAGAAACAATTCACAATAGGGTCTAGAATACCCCTCAAATTTATTATGAAACAGGCACTACTACGACTAATGATGTACTTGCCCATTTTAATCTCCACAGTATTCTCTGAAATCATCCCCATGCTTTCCAGACCCCGGGTACTCACCTACAACAGTACCTGGCCATGCTACAATAATAGCCTTGGATTAGAACATATCTCCATTTCTTGTAATAATTTTGTACTTATTACTTATCTTACAATAATATGTTCTGTGTGCGTCTCTGTTTTGTTTCTGTGTAGATTAATTACCATGATCTATTCCAGGAAAATATTTTTCAGGCAGAAACAGTATGAAAGTAGAAGTTTTAATTTTTTTTTTATCCCTGGTATTATGGCATAAGACACATTTTCATAAAGTAATATCATTATTGAGGTTTACTTCTGCTTTTTTTTGGATGTACACACAAGTGAAAACTTACATTCAACTTAAATAAACTATTCAAAATGTCTTAGAAAAGGGGGCACTGTACAAAAAAAAAAACACCTCACCATTTTTGTTTTCGTTTAATACAGTCCTCATAACAGAAAATACTAGGATCACAACAAAACAAAACGTTGATCACTATGCTTAACATGCACCTTGCATGTTAGGCCAGTGTTTGAAAAGCGTGAAGCACACCTCCATCTGTATCCCGATTCTGACTCGCTTACCAAAATCTGAAGCAGCACTTTGTTGACCCTGTTTTTTTAATGTTAATCCCTAGTGTCCCACATATCACTTGACATTTTAGAAAATTTTGCGCAAATTCTGGCAATGTAGTAAATCGGTTCAAGGCAAAACGAGTTATGATAATTATTTCTAATATTTATCAACTATGTCATTTATGGTGAACACTGACATGGATTTTTGCCTTCAAATTCATGTGCAGCAATGGTCATTCGAATATTCAGATAGTTTATCCGCCGCACTGAAGAAAATAATTATTACTTCGTAAGAATGATAATTATTCGACACCGCTGTTTTCACATTGCACTGCTATGGTCTTCTCTCGTTGATCAACGAATGACACAAAGCGAAATGGGCGGAGATTTGTGACGCATGCCAAAATGAAATCTGATCAGAATGAAAGCTCAACCAATCAACATGCAGTGATTATACTGATGTTAATGGTGGCCAATAGCAGCTAACAGAAACAGAAGCAGCGTGAGGAAACAGAATGCAAGCAGCATGAACTGTGCTGAATGAAAGCGCATTTGAGAAACGTTGCGCTAGTGGACTGTGTGAGTGGATGGAATGTATCCGCGTTGGATGATAAGCAAATTAATAAGTCCCCGTACCCAGTACCAGCATCAAAATAAATCACGGTACCAGTGAGTACCGGCAGAATTTCACCCCTGGTCTTGAGAGCGAGAACATGTGTGACAATGTGGTTGTAAGTAAGGTAAAGATGTGCACACAAAAACTTTCATCACACGATATGTGAGTGTGCCACTTTTGAGCTTCTAACCGCTGAGCCCTCTGGATACGTATTTCCAAAAGCTCTGTGTTTGGTTTCAAAATGCCTTTTCAAATTGCGTTCCCTAACTACTGACACACATTCATTGCATAATAAACACATTGGATTTGCGTTCGGTACAGTTGGTGAAATAAATAAGTATTTATTGGTCCACTCATTGTTGAATCTACGATTTTCTCTTCTTACTAGCTAAAGAAGGCCATGTTTATATCACTTTCAAAATAAGACAGAAAAAAACTATTAATAGCAACACGATTAAAAAAAACTATAATCACCCACAGATTACGCAAAGCCGAGCTCAATTGAACTGGCTTGCGAGTCGTTCTGAGTGAGTAGTGACTGAAAAGGGGTGGTGTGATGTTCCCTCTGCTTTGCCGGATACAAAAATCGTCTTAATCACAAATTGATTTACGATGTTATTGTTTTTTTGTTTTGTTTTTTCCATATTTGAGTTCATTTTTTTTCATTTTTGCTGACTGTCGGTGGGCCACTTGGTTGTCCCTTGGATCGGTAGTTGAAGAGCCCTGCGATAGACCATGGGAGTTTGGAAAAATGAAACGGTAACATCCATACCTATTTAATCATAACAAGCAATTATGTTAGATAAACAGTTATTTGTGTGTTTTTTTTTAACAAGAGCTGTCGTTTCTTGAGTATTTTTACTTTAGAACTTAATAAATCCTGTAAGATATAAAGAGTTTCACAACACTTCACATATACCCTTTTGGAGCCATTTTTAGAATCTGCTATGAAACTTATAAAGCACTCAGCTGTCAATGTCATCTACGATTTTTCATACGAAACTTTCAGTATTCTATTAACTCAAAAACCTCCCAAAAAATCTTAAACTAAAATGTAATCTTCTCAAGGTAATGTCATGCATTGGAGAAATGATGGAAAGATACATTTTGTGGCAGTTTGTTATTCAGTTTTAAATTAAAATAACTGTTTCTGTGGAGCTTTGCCTCTGATTTATTTGTACTAATCCCATATTGAAAATGGTTCATATGAATAAATATTTAGCAGACATGAAGAGTTAAAAGTTATATTAAGAAGCAATTCAAAGTGGAGTGAAATAAATGGGTGTGAAATAAATGAAATACCAACAGCCTTTTTCATTTTGCAGTTCAAATTTTAATTTATAATCCTTCAATTGAAACTTCTCATAAGGTACAAAACACACTAGAACTCCCACCTCCATGTTGGCCCACTCCAGTGTGGAGTAGTGGTTAGGGCTCTGTACTCTTGACCAGAGGGTCGTGGGTTCAGTCCCCAGTGGGGGACACTGCTGCTGTACCCTTGAGCAAGGTACTTTACCTAGATTGCCCCAGTAAACACCCAACTGTATAAACGGGTAATTGTATGTAAAATAATGTGCTATCTGTATAATGTGAAATAATGTATAATGTGATATCTTGTAACAATTGTAAGTCGCCCTGGATAAGGGCGTCTGCTAAGAAATAAATAATAATAATGTGTAGTATTTTGTATTGTAAAAAAAAAGTAGGACAAATTTACCAAAGCTGCCCAGAAAAGATTTTAAAAACATTCAATATGTAATTTACATGCAGATAAGGGCTATTTCAGAGTTGATTGTATATTGTAGACAACACATGGCCATTTGTTATGGCTATCAGTTTAAATCAGGAAGGGCATCATACAGCTCACCTTGGCAAGGCTATTTCTTTCCCACTAATCCTTCTCTAATGAGTGAGTTAGGAACAGTGAGCTTAATGATCCTCTGCAGTATATGATAATGAAATGAACTCAAGACCAAGGTGAATGTTGGCATCACAAAGCTAAGATAAGCAGTCAACATGCTCAGCCAAAGCAAAAATAAGAAACTGCACAATGCTGAATACCAAGCAGGGACTGTGGTGCAGCTGACATTTCAATCTTTGCATTCTACTGATCTGAAACTCTTGTCTATATTTGGATGTAAGGTGGCTCTTAGCCAAGGACGGTTTACTTGGCGCCATGACCAGGTGCTGCGATGTTTGGCCTTAGCATTGGAAGACAAGCGTAACATGACCAATAAGTTGCCACCTGTTCCATCAAAACATTACACACAAAAGACAACATTCCTCCGCCCAGGAGAGCAACCACCAAGAAAAGGTGTTAAAACCAATCCTCGCCCAGGACAACTGGAAGCTGCTAGAGACTGGAATATGCTGGCAGATGTTGGTCAACGGCTTATTTTTCCACCTGAGATTGCCACCACTAACCTTCGACCAGATATTGTCTTGTGGTCTGGATCAGCACGCCTTGTTCACCTGGTAGAGTTAACAGTGCCATGGGAGGATGCTGTAGATGAGGCGTATGAGAGGAAGAAACTGCGGTATGCTCAACTAGCCACTGAAGCGGAACAGCGAGGATGGAGAGTTCGGGTTTACCCAGTGGAAGTGGGTTGTCGAGGATTTGTGGCACACTCTACAACCCGGTTTCTCAGAGACGTCGGATTCAGTGGCCAAGAGTTGCGTCGCACAGTGAAGAACTTATCTGAAGCAGCAGAGAGGAGCAGCAACTGGCTGTGGTTGAGACGGAAAGATTCTGGCTGGGGACAGGTAAGTAAGCTGGGCTGAGTTGAGTGGGGGACGGAGGGGGGTGATGCTGGGACGCCAGAATCACCGTCGAGCCCTCTTGAGGTGTCGTGGGCTAGTCGACGAAACACTGAGGATGGAAGGTGCCCACTTGAAAACCCCAGAGATGTACCCTACTTAGCTCAATCCAGACGGTTGTCATGCTGATGCGCTGGGGAGGCCGCACTTTGGTTGATCCCCGGAGCCAGCATCGCAGCCGTTGTGTGTGCTGATGCGCCAGGGAGGCAAAATAAGCTGATCCCTGGAGCCAGCATTACACTTCAGCCATTAACACCAGACAGAAGGATATCTACATCATCATATGGAAGGAAACGTAAATGGATGGAGACACACATGGATCACATTAGTTTACTGTAAAGCTACGTCTTAGTTGGTGCTTATCTTGGCGAGAGCCGAGTTCAAATCAGCATGAAGTTTTAACATCTACTCTCGTGTAATGGAAATCATGAAGATCTGGATACGTCCAGTGACTGCTGTGAATAGTGCAGCTGGCAACAAGGGAAAGACCTTGTGACAGCCTGGAGAGACAGCTGACAGGAGGAAAGAGACCCCATTGGGGCTGGTAAGGGTTAGCTACCCTTGTCGGCAGTATCCAGCTCTGTGTTTACAGGATGCTGGAGACACCCGCCCAAGGCTTCTAAGAAATTAAAGAGAAAAATACCCCTAGAGTCTGCGAGAGCGGGGGCGGAAGATGACTCAACGTTGGACAACACGGTTAACGACTTAGGAACGGAAACGGATATGAGTATGGAGAGTACTTCACAAAAGACTAGTTCAAGATCTGCAGTTAACAAAGACATGGAACTCCAGGTTTGTGTCTGCGGCTGGAGCAAGGCGACAACGGTCAGGGGTTTGAAGATTCATCAAGGGAGAATGAAATGCTTGAGGGAGAAGGGACAAGGGCCTCGCATTGATCAGTACTTCTTACGAAGTCAGTCAAGTCAGTCGAATGAAATCCAGCGACAGGAAGCAAACCACAGTTCGCAGGATATCAGCACCCCTGTCATAGATGTGAGGAGGACTTGCATGGACACAGTTAGTGATGAACCTAATGATCCTTGTGAACCCGGTCAGACAAACCAGCATAAGAGAGAAAAGAACCTCAACGGGCACAAGCCTGGAGTTAAATGGCCAAGAGCTTGTGAGAAAACTGCATGGGACACAGTAAACACAGATCTCTGCATCGCATTGGAAAGATTAAGTGGAACAGTTGAAAAGAAGCTGGATAAATTTGGGGACATCATCTACGCATATGGAAGTGAGAGGTTTGGAGTTGAAAAAAGGAATGAAAAAGTACAAACTATTCCTGGAAAGTCTAGACGGCAGCAGGAGATTGAACGCTTAGTTAGAGAAAGGAGACAGCTGAGGAACCAATGGAGAAGAGCAGAACAAAGTCAGAAGGAGGGACTCAATCTCTTACAAAAGGTCATAAAAGATAAGCTTGCAACATTGCGCAGAGCTGAGCGCCTACGGAAACGCTACAAAAAGAAGGAGCGTGCGAGAGCTAACTTTTATAAAGACCCATTCAAATTTGTAAAGAAGTTATTCACCAGTGAGAAGAATGGCACACTAAAAGCATCTAAGGTTGAGCTGGAGAGATATTTGGAGGAAACACATACAGATTCAAAAAGGCAGGAGCCTATGTCAATTCCGTCAGACATCCCACCTATCAATCCACCAGAATACCAAATGGAGGACTGTGCACCTAAGTGGAAAGAAATAGAGCAAGCTGTGAAAAAAGCAAGGGCTTCATCATCTCCAGGGCCTAATGGAGTTCCGTACAGAGTGTACAAGAGTGCTTCAGGAGTTCTACGAATTCTGTGGAAATTGATGAAAGTGGCATGGGAAAAACAGGTTGTACCAAGAGCATGGCGCCGAGCAGGTGGAGTCTTTATACCTAAAGAAAAAGATTCTACAAGCATCAGTCAGTTTCGTCCCATTTCCCTATTAAACGTAGAAGGCAAGATTTTCTTCAGCATTATTGCTCAGAGATTGTCAGCTTACCTATTAAAGAACTGCTTCATTGACACTTCAATACAAAAAGCGGGCATTCCAGGTTTCCCAGGTTGCTTAGAACACATCAATGTGATCTGGCAACAAATTCAATCAGCTAAAAAGGAGAGGAAGGAGCTCCATGTGACATTCCTGGATTTGGCTAATGCATATGGTTCAGTGCCACATGAACTACTTTGGGCAGCATTTGATTTTTTCAGTGTACCGATGACAATAACAAATTTAGTGAAAGCCTATTTTGGAGATTTGCAATTCAGTTTTTCAACTTCAGAATTCAGCACTACATGGCAATGCCTAGAGGTTGGAATAATGGCAGGATGCACCATTTCTCCACTGGCTTTTACCATGGCAATGGAAGTAATCATTAGGGCATCAAAATGGGTAGTAGGAGGAGAGCGCTTGGCTTCTGGAATGCGACTACCACCAATTCGAGCATACATGGATGACATGACAACCATGACTACAACAGTAGCCTGCACTAATCGATTATTGGGCAAATTAACCAATAACATTGAATGGGCACGAATGCAATTCAAGCCCACTAAATCAAGGAGCATCTCTATAATTAAAGGCAAAGTAGTAGATAAAACATTCTTCATTAATGGTGAGGCAATACCAACAGTGTCTGAGAAGCCAGTGAAGAGTCTTGGGAGATGGTACGACGGGGATCTAAAGGACACAGTTCGTGTGGGAGAAGTTAGACAACAAGCAGTGGAAGGGTTGAAGAGCATAGACAGCTGCGCTCTACCAGGTAAACTAAAACTCTGGTGCTTTCAGTTTGGTCTACTGCCGAGGTTGCTGTGGCCACTGACTGTGTACGAGGTTTCTTTGACAACAGTAGAGAAGCTGGAAGCTTTAATCAGTTCATACATCAGGAAATGGTTGGGAGTTCCACGCTGCCTCAGCAGAGTGGGACTTTATGGTAAAGGAATACTGCAGCTACCAGTCTCTGCTCTAACCGAGGAGTTTAAGTGCGCCAAGGTCAGACTGGAAATGACATTAGTAGAGTCACGCGATAAATGCGTAAGGGAGGCAGCACCTGTGTTGAAAACTGGAAGAAAGTGGGCGGCAAAGAAAGCTGTGGAAGATGCAAAGGCTGCCCTTCGAATTGGTGATATCATGGGACAAGTTCAGCATGGAAGAGGGGGTCTTGGTTTCAGTTCAACTCCTCCTACATGGCACAAGGCGGCCCCAGCTCAAAGGAGGAAGCTGGTAGTCAACGAGGTGCAAAAGCAGGAGGAGAGGATGAGGTGTATAAAGGCCATTTCCCAGGCCAAACAGGGAGAATGGATGAGATGGGAGAGTGTGGAACAACGCAAGATTGGCTGGCAAGACCTATGGTCAATGGAACAGAGCAGGATCAGTTTCCTCATCAGGTCAACATATGATGTTCTCCCATCACCACAGAACCTAAACCTCTGGGTAGGAGAGGATCCCTCATGTCCTTTGTGTTCATCACCTGCAACATTAAGGCACATTTTGACAGGATGTAAGGTGGCTCTTAGCCAAGGACGGTTTACTTGGCGCCATGACCAGGTGCTGCGATGTTTGGCCTTAGCATTGGAAGACAAGCGTAACATGACCAATAAGTTGCCACCTGTTCCATCAAAACATTACACACAAAAGACAACATTCCTCCGCCCAGGAGAGCAACCACCAAGAAAAGGTGTTAAAACCAATCCTCGCCCAGGACAACTGGAAGCTGCTAGAGACTGGAATATGCTGGCAGATGTTGGTCAACGGCTTATTTTTCCACCTGAGATTGCCACCACTAACCTTCGACCAGATATTGTCTTGTGGTCTGGATCAGCACGCCTTGTTCACCTGGTAGAGTTAACAGTGCCATGGGAGGATGCTGTAGATGAGGCGTATGAGAGGAAGAAACTGCGGTATGCTCAACTAGCCACTGAAGCGGAACAGCGAGGATGGAGAGTTCGGGTTTACCCAGTGGAAGTGGGTTGTCGAGGATTTGTGGCACACTCTACAACCCGGTTTCTCAGAGACGTCGGATTCAGTGGCCAAGAGTTGCGTCGCACAGTGAAGAACTTATCTGAAGCAGCAGAGAGGAGCAGCAACTGGCTGTGGTTGAGACGGAAAGATTCTGGCTGGGGACAGGTAAGTAAGCTGGGCTGAGTTGAGTGGGGGACGGAGGGGGGTGATGCTGGGACGCCAGAATCACCGTCGAGCCCTCTTGAGGTGTCGTGGGCTAGTCGACGAAACACTGAGGATGGAAGGTGCCCACTTGAAAACCCCAGAGATGTACCCTACTTAGCTCAATCCAGACGGTTGTCATGCTGATGCGCTGGGGAGGCCGCACTTTGGTTGATCCCCGGAGCCAGCATCGCAGCCGTTGTGTGTGCTGATGCGCCAGGGAGGCAAAATAAGCTGATCCCTGGAGCCAGCATTACACTTCAGCCATTAACACCAGACAGAAGGATATCTACATCATCATATGGAAGGAAACGTAAATGGATGGAGACACACATGGATCACATTAGTTTACTGTAAAGCTACGTCTTAGTTGGTGCTTATCTTGGCGAGAGCCGAGTTCAAATCAGCATGAAGTTTTAACATCTACTCTCGTGTAATGGAAATCATGAAGATCTGGATACGTCCAGTGACTGCTGTGAATAGTGCAGCTGGCAACAAGGGAAAGACCTTGTGACAGCCTGGAGAGACAGCTGACAGGAGGAAAGAGACCCCATTGGGGCTGGTAAGGGTTAGCTACCCTTGTCGGCAGTATCCAGCTCTGTGTTTACAGGATGCTGGAGACACCCGCCCAAGGCTTCTAAGAAATTAAAGAGAAAAATACCCCTAGAGTCTGCGAGAGCGGGGGCGGAAGATGACTCAACGTTGGACAACACGGTTAACGACTTAGGAACGGAAACGGATATGAGTATGGAGAGTACTTCACAAAAGACTAGTTCAAGATCTGCAGTTAACAAAGACATGGAACTCCAGGTTTGTGTCTGCGGCTGGAGCAAGGCGACAACGGTCAGGGGTTTGAAGATTCATCAAGGGAGAATGAAATGCTTGAGGGAGAAGGGACAAGGGCCTCGCATTGATCAGTACTTCTTACGAAGTCAGTCAAGTCAGTCGAATGAAATCCAGCGACAGGAAGCAAACCACAGTTCGCAGGATATCAGCACCCCTGTCATAGATGTGAGGAGGACTTGCATGGACACAGTTAGTGATGAACCTAATGATCCTTGTGAACCCGGTCAGACAAACCAGCATAAGAGAGAAAAGAACCTCAACGGGCACAAGCCTGGAGTTAAATGGCCAAGAGCTTGTGAGAAAACTGCATGGGACACAGTAAACACAGATCTCTGCATCGCATTGGAAAGATTAAGTGGAACAGTTGAAAAGAAGCTGGATAAATTTGGGGACATCATCTACGCATATGGAAGTGAGAGGTTTGGAGTTGAAAAAAGGAAGGAAAAAGTACAAACTATTCCTGGAAAGTCTAGACGGCAGCAGGAGATTGAACGCTTAGTTAGAGAAAGGAGACAGCTGAGGAACCAATGGAGAAGAGCAGAACAAAGTCAGAAGGAGGGACTCAATCTCTTACAAAAGGTCATAAAAGATAAGCTTGCAACATTGCGCAGAGCTGAGCGCCTACGGAAACGCTACAAAAAGAAGGAGCGTGCGAGAGCTAACTTTTATAAAGACCCATTCAAATTTGTAAAGAAGTTATTCACCAGTGAGAAGAATGGCACACTAAAAGCATCTAAGGTTGAGCTGGAGAGATATTTGGAGGAAACACATACAGATTCAAAAAGGCAGGAGCCTATGTCAATTCCGTCAGACATCCCACCTATCAATCCACCAGAATACCAAATGGAGGACTGTGCACCTAAGTGGAAAGAAATAGAGCAAGCTGTGAAAAAAGCAAGGGCTTCATCATCTCCAGGGCCTAATGGAGTTCCGTACAGAGTGTACAAGAGTGCTTCAGGAGTTCTACGAATTCTGTGGAAATTGATGAAAGTGGCATGGGAAAAACAGGTTGTACCAAGAGCATGGCGCCGAGCAGGTGGAGTCTTTATACCTAAAGAAAAAGATTCTACAAGCATCAGTCAGTTTCGTCCCATTTCCCTATTAAACGTAGAAGGCAAGATTTTCTTCAGCATTATTGCTCAGAGATTGTCAGCTTACCTATTAAAGAACTGCTTCATTGACACTTCAATACAAAAAGCGGGCATTCCAGGTTTCCCAGGTTGCTTAGAACACATCAATGTGATCTGGCAACAAATTCAATCAGCTAAAAAGGAGAGGAAGGAGCTCCATGTGACATTCCTGGATTTGGCTAATGCATATGGTTCAGTGCCACATGAACTACTTTGGGCAGCATTTGATTTTTTCAGTGTACCGATGACAATAACAAATTTAGTGAAAGCCTATTTTGGAGATTTGCAATTCAGTTTTTCAACTTCAGAATTCAGCACTACATGGCAATGCCTAGAGGTTGGAATAATGGCAGGATGCACCATTTCTCCACTGGCTTTTACCATGGCAATGGAAGTAATCATTAGGGCATCAAAATGGGTAGTAGGAGGAGAGCGCTTGGCTTCTGGAATGCGACTACCACCAATTCGAGCATACATGGATGACATGACAACCATGACTACAACAGTAGCCTGCACTAATCGATTATTGGGCAAATTAACCAATAACATTGAATGGGCACGAATGCAATTCAAGCCCACTAAATCAAGGAGCATCTCTATAATTAAAGGCAAAGTAGTAGATAAAACATTCTTCATTAATGGTGAGGCAATACCAACAGTGTCTGAGAAGCCAGTGAAGAGTCTTGGGAGATGGTACGACGGGGATCTAAAGGACACAGTTCGTGTGGGAGAAGTTAGACAACAAGCAGTGGAAGGGTTGAAGAGCATAGACAGCTGCGCTCTACCAGGTAAACTAAAACTCTGGTGCTTTCAGTTTGGTCTACTGCCGAGGTTGCTGTGGCCACTGACTGTGTACGAGGTTTCTTTGACAACAGTAGAGAAGCTGGAAGCTTTAATCAGTTCATACATCAGGAAATGGTTGGGAGTTCCACGCTGCCTCAGCAGAGTGGGACTTTATGGTAAAGGAATACTGCAGCTACCAGTCTCTGCTCTAACCGAGGAGTTTAAGTGCGCCAAGGTCAGACTGGAAATGACATTAGTAGAGTCACGCGATAAATGCGTAAGGGAGGCAGCACCTGTGTTGAAAACTGGAAGAAAGTGGGCGGCAAAGAAAGCTGTGGAAGATGCAAAGGCTGCCCTTCGAATTGGTGATATCATGGGACAAGTTCAGCATGGAAGAGGGGGTCTTGGTTTCAGTTCAACTCCTCCTACATGGCACAAGGCGGCCCCAGCTCAAAGGAGGAAGCTGGTAGTCAACGAGGTGCAAAAGCAGGAGGAGAGGATGAGGTGTATAAAGGCCATTTCCCAGGCCAAACAGGGAGAATGGATGAGATGGGAGAGTGTGGAACAACGCAAGATTGGCTGGCAAGACCTATGGTCAATGGAACAGAGCAGGATCAGTTTCCTCATCAGGTCAACATATGATGTTCTCCCATCACCACAGAACCTAAACCTCTGGGTAGGAGAGGATCCCTCATGTCCTTTGTGTTCATCACCTGCAACATTAAGGCACATTTTGACAGGATGTAAGGTGGCTCTTAGCCAAGGACGGTTTACTTGGCGCCATGACCAGGTGCTGCGATGTTTGGCCTTAGCATTGGAAGACAAGCGTAACATGACCAATAAGTTGCCACCTGTTCCATCAAAACATTACACACAAAAGACAACATTCCTCCGCCCAGGAGAGCAACCACCAAGAAAAGGTGTTAAAACCAATCCTCGCCCAGGACAACTGGAAGCTGCTAGAGACTGGAATATGCTGGCAGATGTTGGTCAACGGCTTATTTTTCCACCTGAGATTGCCACCACTAACCTTCGACCAGATATTGTCTTGTGGTCTGGATCAGCACGCCTTGTTCACCTGGTAGAGTTAACAGTGCCATGGGAGGATGCTGTAGATGAGGCGTATGAGAGGAAGAAACTGCGGTATGCTCAACTAGCCACTGAAGCGGAACAGCGAGGATGGAGAGTTCGGGTTTACCCAGTGGAAGTGGGTTGTCGAGGATTTGTGGCACACTCTACAACCCGGTTTCTCAGAGACGTCGGATTCAGTGGCCAAGAGTTGCGTCGCACAGTGAAGAACTTATCTGAAGCAGCAGAGAGGAGCAGCAACTGGCTGTGGTTGAGACGGAAAGATTCTGGCTGGGGACAGGTAAGTAAGCTGGGCTGAGTTGAGTGGGGGACGGAGGGGGGTGATGCTGGGACGCCAGAATCACCGTCGAGCCCTCTTGAGGTGTCGTGGGCTAGTCGACGAAACACTGAGGATGGAAGGTGCCCACTTGAAAACCCCAGAGATGTACCCTACTTAGCTCAATCCAGACGGTTGTCATGCTGATGCACTGGGGAGGCCGCACTTTGGTTGATCCCCGGAGCCAGCATCGCAGCCGTTGTGTGTGCTGATGCGCCAGGGAGGCAAAATAAGCTGATCCCTGGAGCCAGCATTACACTTCAGCCATTAACACCAGACAGAAGGATATCTACATCATCATATGGAAGGAAACGTAAATGGATGGAGACACACATGGATCACATTAGTTTACTGTAAAGCTACGTCTTAGTTGGTGCTTATCTTGGCGAGAGCCGAGTTCAAATCAGCATGAAGTTTTAACATCTACTCTCGTGTAATGGAAATCATGAAGATCTGGATACGTCCAGTGACTGCTGTGAATAGTGCAGCTGGCAACAAGGGAAAGACCTTGTGACAGCCTGGAGAGACAGCTGACAGGAGGAAAGAGACCCCATTGGGGCTGGTAAGGGTTAGCTACCCTTGTCGGCAGTATCCAGCTCTGTGTTTACAGGATGCTGGAGACACCCGCCCAAGGCTTCTAAGAAATTAAAGAGAAAAATACCCCTAGAGTCTGCGAGAGCGGGGGCGGAAGATGACTCAACGTTGGACAACACGGTTAACGACTTAGGAACGGAAACGGATATGAGTATGGAGAGTACTTCACAAAAGACTAGTTCAAGATCTGCAGTTAACAAAGACATGGAACTCCAGGTTTGTGTCTGCGGCTGGAGCAAGGCGACAACGGTCAGGGGTTTGAAGATTCATCAAGGGAGAATGAAATGCTTGAGGGAGAAGGGACAAGGGCCTCGCATTGATCAGTACTTCTTACGAAGTCAGTCAAGTCAGTCGAATGAAATCCAGCGACAGGAAGCAAACCACAGTTCGCAGGATATCAGCACCCCTGTCATAGATGTGAGGAGGACTTGCATGGACACAGTTAGTGATGAACCTAATGATCCTTGTGAACCCGGTCAGACAAACCAGCATAAGAGAGAAAAGAACCTCAACGGGCACAAGCCTGGAGTTAAATGGCCAAGAGCTTGTGAGAAAACTGCATGGGACACAGTAAACACAGATCTCTGCATCGCATTGGAAAGATTAAGTGGAACAGTTGAAAAGAAGCTGGATAAATTTGGGGACATCATCTACGCATATGGAAGTGAGAGGTTTGGAGTTGAAAAAAGGAAGGAAAAAGTACAAACTATTCCTGGAAAGTCTAGACGGCAGCAGGAGATTGAACGCTTAGTTAGAGAAAGGAGACAGCTGAGGAACCAATGGAGAAGAGCAGAACAAAGTCAGAAGGAGGGACTCAATCTCTTACAAAAGGTCATAAAAGATAAGCTTGCAACATTGCGCAGAGCTGAGCGCCTACGGAAACGCTACAAAAAGAAGGAGCGTGCGAGAGCTAACTTTTATAAAGACCCATTCAAATTTGTAAAGAAGTTATTCACCAGTGAGAAGAATGGCACACTAAAAGCATCTAAGGTTGAGCTGGAGAGATATTTGGAGGAAACACATACAGATTCAAAAAGGCAGGAGCCTATGTCAATTCCGTCAGACATCCCACCTATCAATCCACCAGAATACCAAATGGAGGACTGTGCACCTAAGTGGAAAGAAATAGAGCAAGCTGTGAAAAAAGCAAGGGCTTCATCATCTCCAGGGCCTAATGGAGTTCCGTACAGAGTGTACAAGAGTGCTTCAGGAGTTCTACGAATTCTGTGGAAATTGATGAAAGTGGCATGGGAAAAACAGGTTGTACCAAGAGCATGGCGCCGAGCAGGTGGAGTCTTTATACCTAAAGAAAAAGATTCTACAAGCATCAGTCAGTTTCGTCCCATTTCCCTATTAAACGTAGAAGGCAAGATTTTCTTCAGCATTATTGCTCAGAGATTGTCAGCTTACCTATTAAAGAACTGCTTCATTGACACTTCAATACAAAAAGCGGGCATTCCAGGTTTCCCAGGTTGCTTAGAACACATCAATGTGATCTGGCAACAAATTCAATCAGCTAAAAAGGAGAGGAAGGAGCTCCATGTGACATTCCTGGATTTGGCTAATGCATATGGTTCAGTGCCACATGAACTACTTTGGGCAGCATTTGAATTTTTCAGTGTACCGATGACAATAACAAATTTAGTGAAAGCCTATTTTGGAGATTTGCAATTCAGTTTTTCAACTTCAGAATTCAGCACTACATGGCAATGCCTAGAGGTTGGAATAATGGCAGGATGCACCATTTCTCCACTGGCTTTTACCATGGCAATGGAAGTAATCATTAGGGCATCAAAATGGGTAGTAGGAGGAGAGCGCTTGGCTTCTGGAATGCGACTACCACCAATTCGAGCATACATGGATGACATGACAACCATGACTACAACAGTAGCCTGCACTAATCGATTATTGGGCAAATTAACCAATAACATTGAATGGGCACGAATGCAATTCAAGCCCACTAAATCAAGGAGCATCTCTATAATTAAAGGCAAAGTAGTAGATAAAACATTCTTCATTAATGGTGAGGCAATACCAACAGTGTCTGAGAAGCCAGTGAAGAGTCTTGGGAGATGGTACGACGGGGATCTAAAGGACACAGTTCGTGTGGGAGAAGTTAGACAACAAGCAGTGGAAGGGTTGAAGAGCATAGACAGCTGCGCTCTACCAGGTAAACTAAAACTCTGGTGCTTTCAGTTTGGTCTACTGCCGAGGTTGCTGTGGCCACTGACTGTGTACGAGGTTTCTTTGACAACAGTAGAGAAGCTGGAAGCTTTAATCAGTTCATACATCAGGAAATGGTTGGGAGTTCCACGCTGCCTCAGCAGAGTGGGACTTTATGGTAAAGGAATACTGCAGCTACCAGTCTCTGCTCTAACCGAGGAGTTTAAGTGCGCCAAGGTCAGACTGGAAATGACATTAGTAGAGTCACGCGATAAATGCGTAAGGGAGGCAGCACCTGTGTTGAAAACTGGAAGAAAGTGGGCGGCAAAGAAAGCTGTGGAAGATGCAAAGGCTGCCCTTCGAATTGGTGATATCATGGGACAAGTTCAGCATGGAAGAGGGGGTCTTGGTTTCAGTTCAACTCCTCCTACATGGCACAAGGCGGACCCAGCTCAAAGGAGGAAGCTGGTAGTCAACGAGGTGCAAAAGCAGGAGGAGAGGATGAGGTGTATAAAGGCCATTTCCCAGGCCAAACAGGGAGAATGGATGAGATGGGAGAGTGTGGAACAACGCAAGATTGGCTGGCAAGACCTATGGTCAATGGAACAGAGCAGGATCAGTTTCCTCATCAGGTCAACATATGATGTTCTCCCATCACCACAGAACCTAAACCTCTGGGTAGGAGAGGATCCCTCATGTCCTTTGTGTTCATCACCTGCAACATTAAGGCACATTTTGACAGGATGTAAGGTGGCTCTTAGCCAAGGACGGTTTACTTGGCGCCATGACCAGGTGCTGCGATGTTTGGCCTTAGCATTGGAAGACAAGCGTAACATGACCAATAAGTTGCCACCTGTTCCATCAAAACATTACACACAAAAGACAACATTCCTCCGCCCAGGAGAGCAACCACCAAGAAAAGGTGTTAAAACCAATCCTCGCCCAGGACAACTGGAAGCTGCTAGAGACTGGAATATGCTGGCAGATGTTGGTCAACGGCTTATTTTTCCACCTGAGATTGCCACCACTAACCTTCGACCAGATATTGTCTTGTGGTCTGGATCAGCACGCCTTGTTCACCTGGTAGAGTTAACAGTGCCATGGGAGGATGCTGTAGATGAGGCGTATGAGAGGAAGAAACTGCGGTATGCTCAACTAGCCACTGAAGCGGAACAGCGAGGATGGAGAGTTCGGGTTTACCCAGTGGAAGTGGGTTGTCGAGGATTTGTGGCACACTCTACAACCCGGTTTCTCAGAGACGTCGGATTCAGTGGCCAAGAGTTGCGTCGCACAGTGAAGAACTTATCTGAAGCAGCAGAGAGGAGCAGCAACTGGCTGTGGTTGAGACGGAAAGATTCTGGCTGGCGACAGGTAAGTAAGCTGGGCTGAGTTGAGTGGGGGACGGAGGGGGGTGATGCTGGGACGCCAGAATCACCGTCGAGCCCTCTTGAGGTGTCGTGGGCTAGTCGACGAAACACTGAGGATGGAAGGTGCCCACTTGAAAACCCCAGAGATGTACCCTACTTAGCTCAATCCAGACGGTTGTCATGCTGATGCGCTGGGGAGGCCGCACTTTGGTTGATCCCCGGAGCCAGCATCGCAGCCGTTGTGTGTGCTGATGCGCCAGGGAGGCAAAATAAGCTGATCCCTGGAGCCAGCATTACACTTCAGCCATTAACACCAGACAGAAGGATATCTACATCATCATATGGAAGGAAACGTAAATGGATGGAGACACACATGGATCACATTAGTTTACTGTAAAGCTACGTCTTAGTTGGTGCTTATCTTGGCGAGAGCCGAGTTCAAATCAGCATGAAGTTTTAACATCTACTCTCGTGTAATGGAAATCTTGCTTCAGAAATCAAGGGCCATTCATTATCCTGACGAAGTTGGATAGCAAAGCAGGGAAGAACAAGGATTCATCATGTAGTGAACCTTCCATCTTTCTATTCCAGGACTGAAAATAATACGAGAGATAACGTCTTTCCACAGTCACCACAGTACTTCTGAGGAACATTTTTATAGTCAGAGAAGCTGTCAAAGGGGTCAAACTGCCGCTGCAATGCTATTATTGGTAATTGTCTCAAAATAGAATACAGTGTTAGACAACAAAAGGTGCAAAGAACAGATGTGAAATAAAATACCAATACATTAAGCATTAATAAGCATTAATATCCAACAATGTTGAGTCCTTAAATCAAAGATTAGGGGACATAATGACCCTTCTAAAAGTGTCCCATAGTAAAAGCATAGTATGGTGTAATAAAGCATAGTGAAAGCATAGTAAATTCCACAGAGGAATGGTAAAGAATACTAAAAAACGGCAAACTATAGTAAACTGTGGCAAATGCATAGTAAATACATGGAAAAAGCATGGGGGAACTGAAAACATTTCCTTTCAGGTCTACCACGGTAAACACGTATAAAAGACAAGGTCAATTTGCAAGAATGTTTTAATGAACTCAAAAAACGTTGTTTTTTTTAATGTCTATAAAGAAAATTATTTTCATGGCTTTCCATGGCCCAAGGGTGTCACTTATTTTTATAATAGCTTTTAAAAAAAGTACCAAAACACAAAAACAACAATTATGATAACTAATGGTTTCTGACCATTATCATAAAATAATTGCACACACTTGTCATGTTTTTTTTTTTTGTTAGAAGGATAGAAGCACTATAATTCCAACTGAATCCTATGGTACAGTTTCTGTAAGAGTGTTAATGTTGTGAAACTCTGAGGGCATCCAGGATAATGACACAGATAAAATTGAAAAGGTTGAACTAAGATTAAACAGCAGTTGAGTTCTTAGCCAGACTGACTCTTCTGACAGGCTTCATCATCAACAAGTAGCTGTGGTGACAATCCACTTAACCAGCCCCAAAATGGTATGCCATTAATCATCCCTTATACATGCCCTGGTATATAATTCTGTGACAGGAAGGCCTAGATGAGATGCCCAGACCAGACAGCTGATAGAGACACACAGGCACGTACTTGGGTAAAAGCGCTGTGGCACGTTTTTATTCAGAAAAATAATAAAACAAATATTTAAATTGAAACAAAAACACTGTTCACAGAGCGAAATAAAAGGTTTAAACAAAAACACTTTGCCCAGCAATAGTAGCAATTGCTTTTTCTTTTTACTTTCGTTTGAGTTTTTCCCGTCTCTTTCACACACACGTTCTTCCTCTCGAACACCCACCCCTGCCATTAAGAGCTGGTGGTTTTTATACCGGTGACCATCTCCAGATTAGCAATAAATTAATCAATTTATCTGGAGACGGTCACCTCTCAGCAACTCTGTTCATAATCCGCTGCCGACCATGCATTTTCACGAAATGTCTGGCAGAGACGAGCTGCCAACAATCGCCCCTGCCAGACCACATCCAAACCAAACAATAATAAACCAAAACATCGTTCTAAATAAACACAAAACAATAAATTATGTTTTTAACACAAAATACAAACAACTGTTTAAATTAACACATTAATAAGCAGGGCTTAGCCCTGTCCCCTATTTATGTGCAGGGCTCAGTTCTACCCTGCCACAAACCCTTTAGACTGTTAAAGTGATAAAAAAAAAAAAATCAGAAGCATTACACTGTCAAGCGTTATCATTATTAAGGGAAGCATGTTTTTATGGAAGGGTTCTGTCACCGAGTGACCATAAAACCCATCTTTCCTTGTATAAGGTGATATCACCTTTTTTGAGTGAACGGTGTATGCGGCAGAGATAGATGGCTCTTTGATAGAAACAGTTTCATTTATTTGAAGTCTTCCCACTGATGATGGGAATGGGAACGTAGAGATGGGAGCCCAGCTAACAAGATTTAAGTTTTTGCAGGTATCAGGCTTTTAAAGGCACACCACCTGTGGTGGCTTTTACAGACTCACTGTGAGCAGAAATTGACCCAAGACTGTGACAGCTACTGGAAGCAGGCTGATATTTGGGATGCAAATTGAATATTTGTGAAACTGCATGTGTGTTAAAATGTTGTAATACCTTTACTGTGTTTTAAACAATATAAAGCCAGCAGAAATACTAAACAAATTGTTAAAACACACTGTTCATACAAAAAGTTAGAGCATTCTATATTCCTGTTTATTCTGTTATAACAGTAAAAATATTATTGTATCTTTGTAAGTCTGAGTAAAAAAAAAAGGAGCTGGCTTGGGGTCACGCTGACCAAAAAACGCCTGTGAAATTAGCTAAGCTTGTCTTTGTCTGAGCTACTGGTGCCAAGGCTTATAACCTTGAGGAGAAAGACAGAAGCAACTCACATGTTCACAGTCAAGTAGCTTATTTAGAAAAAATAAGTAAGCTTGATCTGAAAGTAGTCTTTAAGCTAAACACAGGTATTCTAGAATAATTCAAACAGAATATAAGTGTGAATGTTTTATTATAACAGAAGAACTGTAAGAGTTTGAAACTAAGAGAATATAGTACAGAAATTAACTTAAAGTAAAAACTTCAGTCAAAGCATAACAATACCAGTCTGTGTCAGACATATACTGTAGTAGGATCTGCCAAAAAGAATGTAATTAATTTGTTAACCTTGTCTTTGCTTGAAATGGAACGGTACCAGGCGTGGGTAACTGGAGAAAATAACTCTTGGCAATTGAAGCTAGATCTACTGGTCAGCAGTTTTACATCAAAGGTTTCTATGATGACTGATCTTTTTAAGAAATACCTTCTGGTACATGAAAGAGAGTATATGGTGAACTGCCTATGGCTTCATTAATCATAGAAATTAATGAAAACCTGGTAAAACAAGTGAGGGGAGCAATAGCATAGGACCATGTTTAGATCTAGTAAGAATGCCATACGTCTGGGAAAATGCTTACAGAAGAGTCTTCTATTAATGATGAATGAACTTGGCGATCTGAAACTTGCCTGAACAGGATTTCTGTAAAAACAAAGAGGGAGATCAAGTTTAGTTTAAGCATAGAAGGCTAATATGAGCTTGCTACATTTTGACTATGTTTTTGATAGCCTGGATTTAAGTGAAAATAATTTGACCTATAATTACAGAATTAGAAGTTTGTTATGAACCTTCTACCAGCCTTTATCCAATATGACTTTGTTAATTGTTAAATCACATCTATACATGAAATAAAGCCAACTTACTGCAGAGGATGTATTTAATGTTGAAAGGGAAGTATGTTTTAAAACCCAGGTTGGACTAATTAAACATAATAGGTGTTATATATTAAAACACATCAGTTCAAAAGTTCACCTTACATATTTTGAAAATGTAGGGGAGATGGATTATGGGATGATCGCCCATGAGAAAGAGTTACTGGATGTATTTAAAAATGATATTCACTTGAAGGACATGAGCTGTCAAGGCATATTAATGTTTAAGATTTAATTATCACTTCTGAAGTAAAAAGCGAAGCAACACTCTATAAAAACAGAGGTAAAATCCTAGTCAAGTGTCACTCAGCTTGGTACTATAAGCTGATGTGATCCATGAAGATCTCTGATCAAGCTGATTGCTGTTTGGGTCTTATTCAGAAGTCTTTGCCTTTGAAGAAAATTCCTTTCCTTATATTCTACACTTCCATATATATTGGAAGGTAAGAACTATTTTAAATTTATATCTCTTTTATATTCATGCATTGCTATAAGGTATATGATTTATGTTTTAGTCTAAGAGAGTGATATATTGGATGCTCTAGAATCTAGCGGTGGGCGTTTTTAGCTTTATGCATGCATAGCTTAAGGGCAAAACATGTTAGAACCATAAATGTATTGAAGTATTAATGCTATTATACCTGTTAAGGCACTGGACCTCCCAGATTGCCTGTCAGTTGGGATTCGATGTAATCTGTAACTACACAATCCATTTTTAAGCATTTAATAAACCGAAGGGGTACTAATACTACTCTGATTTGTTAAAACTTCAAATCGAATGAGTCTGTGTGAGTTTCTCGATTGTTTAAAAGTCATCTGGATACGTTGCAAGCCCAGTGCATGAACGATCCACTTATAGGAGTCTCTACGTCCTCCTATATATATATATATATATATATATATATATATATATATATATATATATATATATATATATATATATATAAGAGTACGTGCAAATCTGACAGTTCCAAAAAGGCAATCTGATGTTCTTCTGACACCTCATATTGTCCTTTGCATAATCTTTATTATGGCAAACACTTTCTTATATGAGACACCAAGGCTGGGAACCAAGGTCTAATCTTAAAGCTGTAGAAAACGTTGTACTTTGCAGTTGTACTTGGGGGCATTCATGTGTGATACAGTCTAAGAGTACTGCATTATGTCTATTTTAATAATAATTGATTTTTACTGTACATAAATTACATGAGTAGGTTCAGGTTCCATGCTAAAATCATAAAGATTATGCCTTCAGGAGACTTAATTGGTAAATGTGCACAGGCAGCGCTAGTTGCTTGTTAGCAAGCAACTAGTTGGACTGATTCATTGTGTAAAAGCTGTGAGAGAGAGAGAGAGAGACAAAGGGGAGATGTTCCATGGAAGTAACTGGAGTGATACAAGAGTTGGTTAAGCCAGGCAATTATTTTGCACTGTGCCCTACGTAAGCTTAAGAGCAATGCAAATTGCTCAACACGCACAAATAATGATCCACAATGATAATGAGGGTCTCAATGAGCACATCAGTCCATTTAGCAGACACACTTGCAGCTCAGAGGTGACAGAGTTAGGAGTACAGAGAGCAGAAGGCGCTCTATGACATTTCTGCATAGGCGGAATTTACACGGTGTATGCGGGGGACATGTCCCCCTCACTTTTTCAATGATGGGGAAACGTCCCCCTCACATTGCAGGAGTACTAAAACTTTTATTTCGCGAAAATCTATTGGTATAATCACTAGTTAGTGTAGAAGTCAATGGGAAGAAAAATGTCATTGGATCTGGGATCACTGGAGCCGGATCATGAGATGGTGTTTTACTACGAGGATCTGGATCAGGCTCCACTGATCTGTAATGTTGATCCTATCCTGGAGCTGCACACCTTAACTAGGGAAACTGACCAATGAGCAGTGAACATACGTGGCGCGTAGTTTAAAGACCCTTGCTGACAAATTTGTATACAGCCTGAGGTCACAGTAATGTTGGGGAAAACGGAAAACAGATGGACAAAGATAGAGGAGGATGTTTAAGTTTGTAATACACCATAGCTTGTGTTATTTACTAATGTTATCACACTGAGGTTTCTGTCTACTTACAATTTAACTTTTCATTTTAAATTGAAACAGTAAACTTAAAACAGCAAAATGACCTCAGTGCAAATAAATACAGACATCAATAAAAACGAAATACATTACCACTTTTTACACATTTATTATATCAAATTAATGATATATTACTGATTCAAAATTATTCTGCATGCTTAAATACATCGCATAGACTCTAGCATCTCTATTTATCAATGTTCTCACTCTTGGTAACATTTTACTAAACATTTTTAAACTAATAAATAAACAATTACCATAACGAAAATGATCGTATTCACCATAGTAAAGTTGGGTTCTTACCTGTAAACAGAAACACATTTAGAGTTTGAAACTCATTGTCTGGAGCTTGGTGTTATTTACATTATTGTCGATACACTGCGGTTTGAGTTTGAAGCACATCTGCATATTTTAAGTGGGTGTAAGCTGAAAATACTTTTTAAAAACACCCTTTTCTTATACCAATACAGTACTAGCATCATTTTAATAGCAAACCTGTATTTATCTTAAGTATTTCAATTGTGGGGAAACCTCAAGGTTTCTAGAAATATATTTCAAGGGCAATTCTCATGCCTGTCATTAAATCTGCATTATGCACTCTATGTTGCCTCAGGGGCCGGTTGTAAAGGGACCTGGTCCTGGATCCAGGCTCCAATCTGAGCGGAGCTTCAGTGCTCTTCGAAGACTAAAGTCATGGCTTTGTAATTCCATGACTCAGAAGCGACTGAATAATATAGCTATTTGCCACATTCATCACTCATGACAACATTGTGCCAAAAATGTATTGTTTTGAATGATTGCCGCAGGAATGTCTTTGGGTCTTTGAATTAGACATACAAGGGATGCAATGCTTTGTTTGTACCATATTTTATTATTTCAGATAGAATAATCTTCATGCATGCACCAGCTAAATAAATGCCCCCCCCCCTCACCCCACCCCACATGCATACACACTTTTGAAACCAAAGCTACACCACTGAATTTGTGGAGCATGAAAAAAAAAAATAAGTCAGATGAAAGGCAGCAAAGTCCTCTTGGCACATGGAAAAGAAAATAAACATTTTCTGAGAAGGAGCTGCGAGTCCTTATGGCTGAGGTCACTCAGTATGAAAAGGAATTGTTTGGAGGCTCCACCAACATCAGTTATGCTAGTATCCTTAGTAAATAATAAGTATTGGCCTGCTCTTTTCAGCATGACATCCAGAAATGTGCCTAGCACCCTGGAAAAGGCGGATTGCGCTATCCCTCCAGACATTCCAACTGTGGTCTGAAAGGAACCAAAGGCTAAGTAGTGCAGAGAGCACAGCACTTTCACATGTGCAGGGATAGAGGTCCCTAGATTCAAGCTGGGGTCTAGCTCGTCCCTCAATTCAGCTATTAGGTCTAGGATGACCTACAGGGTGAGACGATAACGATTTAGCACCACATCCTCCGGCATCCCAAACAAAGTGACCCTGGGATTGAATATGCAGGATCATCTTCATCTTGCCCTTCTCCGAACGTGTTCCTGCCTCTCCTCAACAAGAGTGTCATTGCATCAGGAAGTGTACCACTGCAACCATCTTGAAGCCAATGACAGGTCTCTGCAGGTGTGTGCTTTTATAAAGCTCTTAATCACTCACTTTGACAATGGTTTGCACCTTGTAAGAAGAAGTGTAAGGTTTTTTGGAGGGTCAGCAGTTGCCTAAGTGCAAGGCAAAATTCCTACATCACAGTATAACGGTTGTGCCCGCTTAGTATCCAGATCCTGCCCAATTCCATGCTCTCTTCTTCATTTGAATGCATTTCAATATAATTGTAATGGATTAATGATGGCAAAGTGCAAATTTGATAGCGGGCGCAGAATGCCAGGTGAACACCATCCTTTGCGTGTGCTGCTAAAATCAGACTTCACAGCTGCTAAACACAATTTATGGGCGCATTATGGGGGTTTTGCACCCGCAAATCACTTTGCGCGTATGCTTACATCTACCCCATTCATCTCAAGCATCCAAAGCCGCTTCACACGAAATCGAACAATTAATACATTAAAAATTTCAAATTAGAAAAGACAAAAAGTCAGTTTATAAAAATAAAACAATAAAAAAGTCAAATAAAAAACATGAATACAATTGGAATTGATAAAGGACAAAAAGATGAAGCGATTTGATTGTAAGATTAAAAAACTATGCTAAAAAAATTGTTTTCAATCTTGATTTAAAAACAGTAAGATTCCCAACTTCCCTGACAAAAAAAGGCAGAGCATTCCAGAATTTAGGATCTTGACAAGAAAAAACCCTTTCTCCTGTATTATTTGTATTCACCTTAGGCATAACCAACAGTGCCATCTAATGGTAGATATGCACAAGCCAATGTCTTTAAAGTCAAGGCATTACTAAAATATAACACAGCTATCAATAATAAAGTGACATTATGAACAATTACACTATTAGTTTACAGAGAAGGCGATGACCCGTAATACACTGGGATCACTCGAAACCTCAATTAAACATTGAACTGTTTGAATTGCTTGAAGTCTTTATCTGTCTCTGAACCAGCTGAATCGTAAGCATTTCATGAGGCACTGTATGTTCTGAAATATTGGTTCAATAAATGGTAAGGCATCTTGAACCATTTGTAGTGCTTCATAATAAATGTGTTTGTGTGTGTGTGTGTGTGTGTGTGTATATATGTACAGTATATATAAGTATACACACCCTCTTGCTGGATTTGAACCAGCATATGTACCAAGCTTTGCACTAACATGCTACACGCTACCACTCAACCATCAAAATTCCTATAAGATTGTACAACTTTCAAAAGTGAACAATGTCACGTTAGGGTATTGTATTTATTTAGAGTTCAATATTAAATATGCAAACTTACAAAATGTTTTTCTGTCCCAGCAGGGAATTGAACCCTATTTGCGGTTCTAGCTCTAAAGCAGCTTACAGTTTACTCCTCCACTAACTGGGCCGATAGGCAATGCATCCTAGTAGGAGTACTTGTCAGGTTAATATTGATTGTGAGGGGAAAATTGCAGGCTTACTTTATAATTTGTTATACAAATATTGCAAAACCTGTTTTTTCTGATTGCCTGAAACAGCGCACTTTGAGCACTGTGCTAGAAATTGGATAGCGTAGGTAAAATGATTATTTTTCATTACCGTCAATGTTTGAAACGTCAAAAGGATTCCTAAAAGGAACACTCTCAGGTCACATGTAAGGGTTCAACTGAACCAAGTTAACCTTTCCTTCGTGACACTGTTTGCCTCATTTGGTTCATGTAGGGTCAGACCAGATGAAGATGAATTCCCATCACTAGTGTTCCCCCTGTTCTGTCACTAAGAAGGAAGGACGATAGCACAATTATTTTTCTGTTTTAATTTTTTGTTTGTTTGTGTTTGCCTTGCCCTCACGATAAAGGTGCAAGGAAGATGTGTTTGTTTTTTATTTCTTTTTGCAACAGTAAACATAGCGTTATACACCGCCACATGTTATAACAATTTTTTAAATAACACACCTGTAATTTCTCTTTTCATTGTTAGCATCCTGACAACGTTTTACACTTATATAACTTATATAAGTCTGTTTCAAAGCTTTTTTTCAAAATGTCTGCTCTGGGGTTTGAGATCTGTCCTCTAAAATCACTGCAGGAAGAGCGGTAACATTTAAAAAAAAAACATAACAACAAGTGCCACATCATGGATTGTTATTGCTGTGTTACCTGTTTGACAATGTGTTCAATAATCCTTACACTATCAGTGCACATTTTGAAAAGAGCTTTGAAACAGACTTTAAAGTTATAAGTGTAAGAAGTTGTCAGGATGTTAACAATGAAAAGAAAAATTCACAGGTACGTTATTTAAACAGTTGTATCAACAAGTGGGGATGTGTAACGCTATATTTTTCAAAACCCCCACTACTTACTCTTTAAATCATGTCAGTTGGGTGCCTTGAAAATTGAACAATGCGTTAAACCAATATTAACTGTAGTTAATGGTGAGGCATATTATTTCACTCCTGTGCTAGGGTCAACTTCAGCCAAATTCTCTCATGTAGAGTATTGGAGAATTGTGGATTTGGGGATGTGATTAATAATCTGGGCTGGACAGAAACCACCAGTATTGCTCAATATGTTGTTAAAAAAAATAGGGAATACTGTATGTCTGACATTAACTTTGTTTTGGTATATCCTCTTGTCTTAATAGTTTCCTTTTTTTATGTGTACAGTATCTTACATTTTAATGACTTGTTCTGCCACTGATCTTATATTCCTTTTCTTCAACAGCTTGATAATATTCTTATTAATTTCATCCCAGGCGGTGCTGGAAATTGACAATATATACATTGCACACTAGCTAGCACAGTCAGAGATTCGTATCAATTAGTTTATCCAGAAAACCTGCAATATTTGATTGGATTTTCTTCTCTGTATTGTAAGCCTTAACTGGTTTCCTGATTTGAGTCTTGCTAAATGAATACATTTGCATTTCCATAGCCCAAGCATAGAAGATTACTAATTTTCTAAATGATTAATACATTCTTGCTTCTCGTTGTTCATTTTACAGTATAATAGAAAGATTTGAGGCCCATGTGGGAACACAATCCTACAGAGCTTGGGAAAAAGGCCAGAAGATTTCTGCAAATTGCAGACTTTATCACCTCCAAACCATGCATCTGGCTGCCTATTATAAAAGTGGAACCCATTTTTTTAAATGATGTTGTTGTTGACCCTGTTGAAAGATAAAATATTAATTCTAACCATATAAACAAATAAAGAAATACCCCACCTCCCTTCCTTTGAAAATTGTCCATATTTTCATCAAGCTCAGAAAATCTGATTAATTTGATCACATAGTAGAACACCAATTGACTTTTGGTTAGTTTGATGCACACATTTATTTGAAGAGGTGTGTCCCCAGATATAAACATTGTTTTAAATAAGCAAGCTATCCTGTTATTTATTACCAATAAAGTAAGATTGGGTGGGACTTTTGTTCTCCATTTCACCTCAATAAATTGGTTACAGCCTTGATCACATTGCAGGAACCTGGAAAAAATAGGCCTGTATAAATGAAACAATTAAATAATATTATATGCCTACATCAGTTTACCTACATAATCTTTGATGAACCGGTTGTCGTTCTTTTTAATCTTCTCTGCATATCATATAGATTGATTGTGAAGCCATCTCATTAGTTGGGTGATTCAATGTCTTGTGCTTTCTAGCCAATCTTGAGGATAATTAATAATATCTGACATGTTAAAAGATGAGTGATGGTAAAATGTAAACGAATGCTAGCTTAGATCAAATGTAAATGACCACACTGGATAAAATTAAAGAATGTCTATTATCAACATTTAGACTGGTATATAACATTGATATGTATTACATGCCTGTTCAAAGTACACCTATTTAAATTTGTAAATAATCCTACAAGCAGTAAACAGAGGATTTAGAGCTTTTAACATTAAAAAGAGCTTTTGCACAAGCATTAATAAAGCTTTTAAGGTCATCTCAATGACTGGGGTCAGAATCCGTAATGGCAGCACATTACACAACACTGCCCGTTACACCAGAAAGAAATAGCACAGCCATTCAGAGCCTGCACACAGCTGTATTTAACCATGACCAAGGCAGGTAGACACCTTCGGCCCATTCTTTCATTTTGATGGTAATGCTTTATAATTAGTGCCACCATGTAATGAATCATCTAACACATAATTGAATTTACTCGGGTGTAAAATTATCATGTTGTCACATTCCCCACTTTCTCATATTAAACACTTATTTATTATCATTAACAGGAACGTATTTTAAAGTTTGGGGTCGGTCAGTGCACTAGTCTGTTGTCTTGATTGAATCAGGCTGAAGTCACAAGCCACAAGTTGGTCTAAACTAGCTCCTTTGGAAACGCATTACAAAACTACTATATTATTTCGTCAATTTACAGGTTTGGCTTGGGGACAGTCTAAAGAAAGAGAGGCCTAGAATGTGATAGGTATTGAACTACTGTGAGCCTCCCTAAGAGGGTTGAGACATGCATACAGGACAATGCATCATTGCAAATGCTTCCGCTACCTATTTACATTGCATGAACACCGACATTTGTCACGAAAAAAGGTTGTGTCAGCATTTTGTGAAAGAAGCCGAGTAAATCATGCATCTGAGTCCATAATATTACTGCTCTCTTCACAGCATATTCCCTATAGAGGTTGAAGAGCTGCTTGTATTGGGAACCCTTTCCTTTTCCTAGACTAGAAATTCCACTCAGCTCCTCACGATCGTCTCATTGTGCTGTTATTATTTCCATCCCCTAGAGCTAAAGTACACCTCTCTGGGGGTTATCCACTATAGCTCTCTACAAAAGACATAATGTCCTGCCTTATCTCTCTAAAATACAATGTACAGAATCATTAGAAACCCACCTAAATTGAAGCTTGTTTATTGAAGCCTGGCACAATGCACATAGGAGCCCAAGAAACTACTCACAATATTTCAGCTACTCCTTCATGCAAATTTGTTGTTCCTGTAGTTTATAATAATTACTGAATTCCTCTTAGAAAATATTGACTTTGGCTTTGCTTTAGAAGGTGGCCCATTGTGGCCCAGCTATGTAATTGGCAAAATGAACACTTAGAAATGATCAAGGCATGCCAGATGTATTAGATACGTGTATTATATTTTGACCAGTACTGCCCTTGTTTTGACGCTATCTTTTTTTAAATTTAGCCCATTGTTTAAAAAAAAGCAGTCTCAATGGGTGATAGATAAGATCATTTATTCACTGCCATGTGATGTCGCTGCAGGCATACATGTGTATATTTCATAGTCATTTAAATATTTTATTTGAACGTTCAGGGCGATGCATTCCCAAATGTTATAAATGCATCAAAGCCATAGAAACCATAAAGCCTCTGATACTTCAAATATTGTGCTATCAATGCCCCCCCCCCCATCCCCCATCGCTCCACATACAGTATACTGTAGATTACAAAGCACATTCTGTAGGTCTGAAAAATATCAAATATTAAAAACAATTAAAAAATTTATGCCATTTTATCTTTTGATTTTCTATTTCCTTCTCTCTTTAAAGAAATAGCATATGAAGTGTATCCCATAAACTCAGTCCACAGCTTCTATCAGTGTCACACAGCAGACCCATAAGAGATAACACGCCAGCTGACCTTGTAGATATTTCAGACACTTTGTCATGTTGCAGACAGTTATTGCACCTTGAGAGGCTTCACTGTTTTAAAAAAGCCTGTTATGAAAATTCAGATCTTAATTGCAGTGACTGGGGGCTCATCTTTGATGATGGGGAGAAGTTGACCTTGAGATCTCCTTTACTATTTAAACCAGTGTCAAGGCTCTCTGAGGGACTGCAGCTGTGTGGGGGAATGTGGTTGCTCCCTATATGCCTTCCCCATTAGGTACAGTTATGAGCCATTTCAGTGAGTGATTACAGGCGAAGACACTGGGCATCATTTGTGCACACTATAATATTGCTGTTTGAACAAGAATTGCTAAGGAACCATTAGGTTCCAAATGTTAAGTATTAGATACCTACAGGATTGTTTCCCTATATATAGACAGACTAGAGTGGCCTTGTTTGATGGGTGGCCAGTAAAAAAAAAAAAAACCTATGTTACTCCCTATGAAAAGTATGAGTCACTATAATGGTGTTGCTAGGCTTGACAGATAACCTTTAACTCCTTTATATTTTAAGCCATGAAGTTCCATACTCTGAAAAGTGTAATAATGATTTCCAGAGCTGCTGCTCGTGTATCATTTCTCAAATTGTCGCCTGTGCTGAATTTCAACCAAGCAGCTGTAAGCATTTTATCTGCTGGATTTTTTGCAAGGAATAATTGCATTTTGTAGGAGTTCTCTATAATTTAGCGCAGTAGGAATGCTATTATATTTCTCTGTGAACTCTGTTGTGTGGCTGCTGTAATTAACGCTTGATTGGTTGCCATATGGAGTCTTGTTTTGTTACATTTAAGGTATATTTAAAATCTGATAAAATATTGCTTGGGGGGTTTGAAAGACTTCAAATCACTAATCCTGTCTATTATTATTATTATTATTATTATTATTATTATTATTATTATTATTATTATTATTATTATTATTATAAAAATAAAAAAAAATGTATGTTGAATGATCTGTATTGAGAATTAATCTGTCATTAAAGTAATTGCAAAGTGTACAATAAAAAATATTTAAGAAAAAAGTCAGGCAACCATCACCCAATCAAGGTTTAACTATTGCTATGATTTTGAGTAGTGGCACTTATTGTACCACCTTATGGAGCAATCATTGAGTTGCACTGCCCTCTTGTGGTTCCTACAGAACGCACAGCATCTCTAGATAAAGTATTTTTGTTTGTTTTTTTAAAGACAGAAACCTTGGATACTGTGTTTTAGCACTCTTAACCGAGCACAAACTGACTCTTATAATACAAGGTACATTTTAGTGACATACAGTATTACAAATTAATATAAACCATTAATATGGTCTAGAATTTAAATATTCCACCACAGAAAAAAAGCTTGTTTCTTTACAATATTTTTACAACTCCTTGGTAGAAAGTGAAGTGATAAATCACACAATGTCTGCAAATGTTTGTATTGGTCAAGTGGTTAAATCACCTTCACTTGTTTTCATATTTCATTATTACATTCACTGATACTTTTTATTGTGCATTTGTATAACTAAATGGAAGGTTGTGGTTAACTGAGTGTTACGCTTGCAGTTAATGCAAGTCTTAGATACTACACCTTCATTGTAATTACCCAGCATGCACGTCAATGACCCAACATTCTGTTCCCTGTCTTATTCTAAATAATGATCTCCATCTATAGGCCTGTCAACTTTTCAAAATCAAATGTATTGTTAATCCGGTAGAGCTATTTAAATATTTATATTGTTCTACAATGAGCTACATCCTTATGTGCTTAATTACTCCCAGGATGATTTCTGTGGTGGGCCTGTTGTACTAATTAATCTCTAACCTGATTCTGAAATAACTAGACAGATTTAAATTAGTCCAATGACAAAAGGCATTTACATTGGATATAGAAAATAAAAGAACTGACAGCAAGTTTTTTTTAATCAGAAATTACAAATAAAAATACTAGCAGGGAGAATATGTAGTAACACAATCCATAATTCATAATGTCCGCTCCACTGGCAAAAAAAAAAAAAAAAAAAAAACTATGGGCAACTGTGACTGACAGGCAGGGGACCTGGAAGTGGGTCAAAGCATGTCGACCCACACGCTCCAGTTAGGAACGTCAGTGTGAAAGGGGCTTAGGTTTTTAGGACGTTTAATTAATAGTGCAAGTCCAGTGTCAATTTCCATCTTATTTGTTTGTAGCTGCATTTCCTTGGTGCTACTATCATGTATTATGCACTTTCCACTGTATTTAAAGTATTATGCTTTTTTTTTTTTTTTACTGTATATCATGTATTATGCATTTCTCTGTATTTAAAGTATTATGGATTTTCTTGTTGTTATTGCATCTTGTAAAGTGCTTTGTGATGGTGGTCCACAATGAAAGGCGCTATATAAAATAGATTGATTGATTGAATGTTTTTTTTTGCCATCTTCACAGTATGGATCTCAGCACCCCTGATAAGGAGCTCTGTCTTGCTTCTACAATATACCAGATGCTGATTATAATTCTTACACTGTAAAGAGAAATACCTGCCCACCCCCCCAATTTTTCTGTTTATTAAACTTGCTTCTGTCATTTTCAGGTTGTCTTACCAGAAATACATTCCCATTGTGTTGATTAACAGTGAGTCGCTTTGAGATCTTTGATATTCTTGTACGTTATTTTCAAACATCAAATTTGGAGAAACCAGAGTTTCAATAATGATCCAAACTATAGCAACTTTTTAAGGCTTCTGGTGAACTGTGGGCCATTCAAAACCTTCCCCAATATGAACAGAGGCTAAATGTGCAGTGTGCAAGAAACAGAAACGTCCCCCACGTCCCCCCCCGAATTGTAAAAAAAATAAAACAGACTCCTAGTTTACAACATTGACAGTTCAATAAAACAGACACAAAAAAAATCAATGAATTCTGATAAACATTCAGCAAATGTGAAATAAACACAAAGGAGCTAAACATTAGCAAATGTGCAATTCCATAAAATAAATAAATAAATAAATAAAACCAATGTGTGGCAAGGTTTTTATTTGCTATTACTTGCTTGCAGTAAACACATGGGATGAATTGACATTCACAGTTGACATTGTAGGTCAGGGTTAACAGAAGAAATCTATATAGCTGTTGAAGTTTCTTGACACTTATCAGGTCAATAAGGTTAACCAGGGGGCCATCCCAGCTGACGGCCTCCGAGAATGTGGATGTGAAGGTGGTAAACTGTCTGCCCGCCATCAGGCCCTTCATTCACAATCAGCCGGTATCCCTTTGAGAGGCCCATCTCCTCCGCACACTTCTTCGCCACTATCATTAAATGTCCAAGCAGCTGAAAATACAGTAATAAGGTTTTAAATACAAAAAATGCAAATATATTTAATTTGATTGATGGAAAAAAAAGACTTCATCACATCCCTGACAGTACATGTAGCCCTAGTAAGAACACCCAGATGAATATGCAGCTATGACCAAAAGCTTTGCATCACCCTATAGAATTAAATCATATTGCATTATAAGTTGAATGAAACCTGCTGAATAATGTTAGGTTGATATATTGAATTACAAACTGATTTGTAGTTTTCCCACATACTTAACAAAAAACGGACTTAAAAATGTGACATTTTGAAATCAAACGTGAAATACCGTACTATTATGGCTATTATTTGCAATATCATTTTGTAGTTTCTTTGATTACATGATTTTAAATAAATTATCTAAATTATGTTCGTAGGTTTTTTATTTGTTTCAATCGTAAAATTCTAGGTGATGCAAAATGTTTGGCCATTGCTGTACATAAACTCATATTTCAAAAAACTTAAGACTTACTTTTGAAGTTCAACAAACCAATTGGTTTTTTTTCACTCAAACAGTATTTCCATTTGATGAAACAAGAACTCAAAAGCTTTTGAAGATATGACAATGTTGTTCAAGATCAGGGGAATATCTTATATTTGGTTCCCTTCAGATACTGTTTCATCTAATTTCAGCAGAACCACATGCAGGATTAACTAGGTGCAACTTTTTTTGCCATTAACATTGAAATTATTTTTCTTCCTTTAGTAGAATCATACATAAAGCATTAAAATAAATAAAACAATAAATAAAGCACACTGCACTGGTTGGTATGGTCTGCTTTTTAAAGGTGTTTTACTCAAACCAAGTATGAAATCAAATCATCATACTTACAGCTGCATCAGCCTCCTCAGCCTTAGACAGCTGAGCAATAGGTTTTTTGGGAATCACAAGAAAGTGTGTTGGGGATTGTGGTGCAACGTCATGAAATGCCAAACACTAAAAAGACACAAAACATCAAACAATGGATAAATGTTTACATTTCATAATGATTAGCAGAGCAACCACCATTCCACATATTATAGAACGTATTATAAATGGTAAGTTATAATTTATAATACGTTTTCAACAATGTTGTGCACTTTAGAATATTTTAATTCATGGAAATAGCAGCAGTACATGTTCACAAATGCGTTTCTCATTTCAAAATCATATCTAAAGTCAGTGTCTTGTCTAGTGAAAGTGTGCTTCTATGGGGAAACAAAAGTATTATGATTTTGAAAAAGCTAGAACTTTAGACATCTAAACACACCTAAAACCTTGTCAGAACAACCTTTTCTTGCAATTGCTGAATTAACTAGTTGGTTAAAAAGTGGCAATAAAAATGTCTCATGTTTCATGGGCTTAAATCTGATATGCATTGCAACTCAGAGGTAAGGTGACCGTATGGCTCCGTGTTCAGCGGGACAGTTCCGTCTTTTCAACTCAAAAACCCAGTGCATTTTGGTACATTTGACCTGTCTCGGGTACCATTGTTACCTTTAAGAGAAGCAGGACTACGCTTACCAGAATGCATTGGGTTCATTCTGGTACGGACTAGTCCTGCTGCAGCGTGAGTGACAGCGGAGTCTGACTTCTGCAGGCAGGAAACGAAGAGATGAATCAAACATGACACAGAAATGGCCAAAATCAACCTTTCACTATTGTATTATTAAACTAAAAATAAGTAGTAATTTAATGAGAAGCTGCTTAATTATTCTGCACCTAAAAACACTGACTTATACTTATTATTTGTGGTATTGTCTGTTTTGAGCCTAATCACTGAAAGCCAGGCCTCAGGGGTCCTCCTCATTCAATATGCAGCAAAGTAAGTGCAGTATAATTTGACCCTGAAACTTGATTATTAGCAAAGCAAAAAAGTATATGTGCAATTATACAAATACAAGTTCACGTGTTATGTTCCAGTAGTTACTAGCTATGCAATGTTGGAGGGGGGCTGTACGCGTGTATGGAACTGTGTGTATACAGTAATTATCTCTAGCTATATAATTTCAATCATATGAAAATACCTGGTCGTCTTCATAAAATATTTTTGCAGGTATTTCCTTGCGAATGATTTTACCGAAGATCGTGTCTCCACCGGCTTGGGCGCTTTGTGCCTTTGCGATTTCATCAGCCATAACTGTTCTCTATTTCTCCCTGAAGGCGCTCCTCCCTCTCCACTGTATCTGTAAAAAAAACGACTGTCCACTAATCTTCTTAGTATACTGTGGACTTTGAACATGACTCTACATAAAAAAAACACCCTTCGCATTACAAATGGAACGATCCTTGGTGTCGTATTTTATTGGCTGGACGAAAAACAAGTACCATATTTTCTAGAATATAAGGTAAAACTGAACTAAAACGTTTTTGTTCACAGATAGACGCACGGGCTCATATTCAACCAGCAAAAAAAAAAAAAAAAAACGCTCTTCAGAATGTCATTAAAATTATTATTAGAGTATAAAAACAAAGTATTATTATTATTATTATTATTATTATTATTATTATTATTATTATTATTATTATTATTATTTTCACAATGTAGTATCTGTCAACCTAGCCAGGGTACCTCCAAAAAGGGGCACAATTATTAATTAATTAATTAATAAATAAATAAATACTTGTGAACAAGATTGATTTGAAAATGTGTATAACGCTTGATAATGTATGGGGATGGATCATTGTCACCACAAGGTGTTGTCCTGACACAGAAAATCCACGCACTGGCTATTGTTTTGAAACTATTGTTAGCTTAAGAGTAAGTAGCAGGGTTCTGAAAAATGTAGCGTTATACGCACCTATCTGTTGCTACAACTGTTTAAATAACGTACCTGTACTTTTTCTTTGCATCGTTAACATTTTCAGAAATGCACATGCTCTTTGTATTTATATTTTTGCTCTGAACACACTCTTAAACTCAGGGGAGACGTTTAAGGAGGACAGAGATGTTTTAAACTCCTGTAAGTGGTTTTGTTCGTGCACTGGGCGTGCTATATATCCAGACAACATTTTAATAGTCAAGAAAATCACACAGACTAATTTAATTTGAAGTTTTAACGAATCAGACCAGTAGTAGTGCCCTTTCGGTTTATTAAATGCTTCAAATGGATCGCGTGGTTGCAAGCCACCTAGGATCCCTGCTAATAGGCAGTCTGGGCGTTTCCAGTGCCTTTACAGGTTTAACAGCATTACTTCAATACAGTAATACAGATATGGTTATCATATGCTTACCTTCAAGCTGTAACATGCAAAAAGCTAAAGCTGCCACAGCTACGTCTTACAACATACAATATATCACCCTCCACAGCTAAAATATAAATCCTATACCTTATAGCAATGCAACCAATATAAACGATATATAAATATATGCTTACCTTCCAGTATATGGAAGTGTAGTGTAGGATATATGAAAAATAACAACTGTCTTCAAAAGCTTAACTTTAAACGACTTCATAACATATATTTCCAATTCAGATACTTCAATAATTGTATTTTACTCCATTGATCTGTTTTGAAGTCATTTAAGCATTCAATGGAAAGTTCAGTTATTTTCATCTATTGTTAACATGTTAGAATGCAATAGTTTTACAGTGACTGAACTAAATCTGACCTCTTTCTCTGTTCATACAAAATTCAGTTGAAGCAGGTTTTAAGACAGCCTTAAATAGCCTTTTGCCAATTTCTTTGGTGTTGATTAATATGAAACACTACAGTAAGCATTTTCTAATACTCATTCTTTTAGATCAGATTTTAACTTCACACAGTAAACCTGTCCTACGCTTTTCATTCCCATTTCTTCTTGCCAGGTCTTAATTAATTTCTGTTATATATAGAAAATGTTTATTTTAATATAACCTCCTATCTTCTTTTATCTGAAAGGTATTTAGTTTGTTAATAGTAACGAGATCGCTCATTATAGAGAGGATCTTGACTTTTAAATTGCTGACCATTGAAAAATAAAAACCCTGCTACATTGGCCAAAACCATCTTCATCTTCAACACTGCTTTTACTACCAGCAGGTAAGGTTCACTGTGTATGTAAAGTTAAAGTATATGCTTTAAATGATTTTATAACATGTATTTCTAATTCAGATACTTCAATATAGCAATCTCTTTTATAAATTGCAATTTTAATTTACTTCATTGATATACACAGAAGGCAAGAGGTTAATTTTTAATTAGGCACCTGCTTGGTGGCAAATGCAATCTTGAATATTAAAACGTAGGACTGCTCATACATTTTCTTAATGTTATTAGGTTTCTTATTTATTTAAATAATTTGTTTTTTTCTTACTATAATCAAACCTAGTTCGATTGCTTTTGGCATATTAACTCTGTTCAATAGTTTGCCATTCTGCTCTCGCTGGATCAGAATGTTTTAAGGCTCTGAGTCTAATTAAAAATATGCTGTTGCCCGATAAGGGAGGCTTGGAACTTTCAGCAGGTTGGCCTGACCTTTTGATACTAGAAGCTCTCTTTTTCAGACCTTACACAGACTTATTCAAAAGGATACAAAATACAGGATCCTACAACATTACTATTAGCAATGTATTTCATTCTATAGCATCCAGTCCATATCTAATAAGTCAGCTTGTTCCCAGCAAGATTTTAATTCTCCTCCTGGCTCAGCTCGAAGTGGCTCTACGAACACCACAACAGGCCTGTGCATCCTGCGTTTTACATCACGGGTGTGGGCGACTATGGTCTTTACTTGATACCTGCAAAAACTTCAATCTTATTAGCTGGGCTCCCATCTCTACATTCTCATTCCCATCATCAGTGGGCAAACACATTTTAACTAAATCTGGGTCCATCAAAGAACCGCACACCCTTGCAACCAAGGCCTTCCATGCAAAAGGATCTAATGACTTATAGCACAAAAGGGATGTGCCAGAACCATCTGTGACAACATCCTGACAACTTTTGTTTCAAAGCTCTTTTCAAAATATCCGCTCTAGTGTACTGGGGTTTGAGATCTGCCCTCTGCATCACTGCAGGAAGACACAACAAGTGCTCTTAATTTTCTGTTCTGTAGCACATCATGGATCATATTGCTGTGTTACCTGTCAATGTGGGCAATAATCCTTACACTATCATTGCACTAGTGCAGACATTTTGAAAAGAGCTTTGAAACAGACTTTAATCTTATAAGTGTAAAATGTTGTCAGGATGTTAACATTGTAAAGAAAAATTACAGGTACATTATTTAAACAGTTGTAGCAACACGTGGGGACATGGAACGCTATATTTATCGGAACCCTGCTTACTCTTGAAGTTTGCAAAAATTAGCTTTTCTTTTTCCACATTCTTATTTTTTCCATGTATATGGAATAGACCCACACATACAAATTATCTCATTTTGAGGTAATTTCTACTTTGCACCATCTTTAAACAATATCATCTTTTAAAATGTATATATTCTTATACTGCTAAACAACACACTGAACACTAAATTTGTTAAAGATGGTGCAACAAAAATGAATGAAAAGTAAAAAAATGCACAAGTGGGTCTATATAAGATTCAACACACATGGAAGAAAAATAGAATGTGGCAATAAACAAGTTAATTTCTGCAAATATACGCTATGGTAGTTCCATCTGATTACACCAAGACCCTTGTCCTTTCTCCTTAACCTCAGGTACATTCTTTTCAGGAATCTTTAAATACAGATGTAAACATTGCTTTGTTTTGAACAATTTTTTTAAATTTTTTTTTATTGTTATTATTTGTTTCAGGTCAGCAAACAGACGGTGAAGCGATATTATCAGTGAGTACCAGTAGTAATCTATATGAAGATTGAGCGCATATTGCATTCTGTTTATTAACTGGTTTAGGTGCTAGCTGTGTTCCCATTGGGTGCTTTGCTTTGTATGTTACTTGATATTATATAAGTCATATTTTAGTTATGTGTATAAATAAGATAAGAAGGCCACATAATTCTAACTAAATTATGTAGTCAAAATTGGGTGTTAAAAATAATATTTGAAGTGCTGCAAAACATCTATTGAAAAGACCAGCAGTGATCCTTTGCATAGCTGCTCAGCCAATGGTTTTAATCCAGCACTGAAACCAGCCAGGAAAGCATGCCCAGTCATGTTTTTTGCATGTGGACATTTTCTGGTCCGTAAGGTTAACCAGGGGGCCAGCCCATCTGACGGCCTCCGAGAACATGGATGTGAATGTGGTAAACTTCTTGTCCACCATGGGGCCCGTCATTCAAAACCAGCCGGTATCCCTTTGAGAGGCCCATCTCCTCCGCACACTTCTTCGCCACTATCATTAAATGTCCAAGAAGCTGTGAATACAATGCAACAATGTTAAATAAACAGAGTAAGTATATATATTTTTTTTTTTACTGTAAAGAAATACATGTTTCTCTTTCAAAACTGTGCTGTGAGACAGTTTCTTCTTATTAACTGCATTATTGTGCTGGAAATCTTTTTTTTTATGTATTACATCAGGAAATGGACATATTTATAATTCAACACTTTCGATAAAAAGAACATCCTGGAACCTTTGCAGTTGGTCACATGGTCATATTGTTGCTAGACTATTGGGGTGGGTGTGAAACAGCACAGAAAGTGGTTACAAACTTAGAAATACCTGCATAGCTCGGACAAGTCAAAAACAAGCAGAACAAAGGGGACAAGCATTGGTTTTAGTCAAGACCTGCAATACACCATACTTACAGCTGCATCAGCTTCCTCAGCTTTGGACAGCTGAGCAATCGGTTTCCTGGGAACCACGAGAAAGTGTGTTGGGGCTTGAGGTGCAATGTCATGAAATGCTATGCACTAAAAAACACAAACATTTGCAACAAGCTGTTATTCATAAATGGCTTTTTTATTAATTATATATATATATATATATATATATATATATATATATATATATATATATATATATATATATATATATATATATAATCACAAAATTGTCAAAAGGCAATGCACGAACATGTATGTATATTCTTACATGTCAGTTAATATATCCTTATTTTACAGTACATTTCATTTCCTTTTCACATGATATGGTCCATATATTTCAATGGGACATCTGCACCAACAAACCAAACGCAGAGGTGTTAAAACTGACTCTAGATGTCCTGCCCCCAGTACCACACAGCAGCGCAGCTTTTTAAATTGTTTTGGTCGGCCATGCAATTCGATCTTCATATTTCACCTTTTTGATGACGTTACCATATAAATATTTACTGTAAACTGAACTTCTTTAAGGCTTGGCCCCGGTGTAATCTGAACGTGCAGTTTAGAGAATACATCAATGAGTCTGAAAAAACATACATTAATTTATTTACATTTATTTCTGCAAATCAACCACACTAATAAATACCTGCTCGTCTTCATAAAATATTTTTGCAGGAATTTCCTTGCGAATGATTTTACTGAAGAGCGTGTCCTCGCCGTCAGCCATGGTTTCTAAACTATTTCTCCCCCTTTCTATGACCAAGTAAGCGTGATACACTGTCTACGGCTGCGAAACCTGAACCCAATAATATATTTTGCATTGCAAGCAAAAAGTGGGACGTTTCATTTTAATTTTCGATTGTTATTGGTTGTTCGAAGCAACCGTAACAACACAACTTACAAGTTTATTGGCCCTTGTTGTACATTTAGTCACTAGACCCGCCTCCAGACTGTACCATTTGAAGTAAAATCGACCTTGTCCTTCCCAGATTTATGTGACATGATTTGTTAAGACTTGAGAAAGAGGCGTGGATATTTACAACTCGGGTTCAGAAAAAAAGCAATATGGAGCCTCGCATGAAGGTGAGAGGGGCATTGGCGAAGCGTTGTTTAATAGCTTCAAGCTTGTGTTTAGATTTTTTTCAGACATTTATAACATTTATTTTAATTGCCAGTTGTAAAATTGCAAATTACGTATAGTGTGTAATAATATTAATTTAAACCGTAAAAGCCCATGTTAGCACTGTGTTGGATCCAAAGAGTGAGTGAGATATTGAGATGAATACATTTAATCTCTTTACTGTACTGGTACATGAGGTATTTTAAAAGTTTATTTTAATTCAGTGTCAGTGTTACAGTCTCTGTAAAATAGATTTATATTACATATGATCAATCAGGATGTGTAATTTAACCGTAGCACATTTGAAATCGCTTCCCAGAATTGCACTAATATATATATATATATATATATATATATATATATATATATATATATAATTTCTTTGTACATACGGCAGGTTCTGAGGTTATTCAAGGCACTGCACAGAACGAGACAGAACGTGTTCAGAGATGACACAAGAGCTTTGGGAGGTGATATTTATTTATTTATTTATTTATTTATTTATTTATTTATTTATATTTCTATTAAATTGCTCTTTACATAATAATCCAAAACCACTGTTGCAGTAATCGCAATGGAATAAACCCAGAACGGCCATGGCGACATGGTATAGCAGATGGACATACAATGGCATTCTTAGTTTTACTGTGAGCTTTATTACTAGCATGTCAAATAAGAGACCCCATCCCAATCATACATTGCTATCTGCCAGTCATGCCTACGAGATGTGTCTTTGTAAATTGGAAAACAGCCTTTTGGAGAATGACCCCTATGAGTATTACTATTAGTCTGTACTAGGCTCTGCCAAATGCCTTCATTTTTCACTTAAAAAAAAAATTAAAAATACTATAGAAGGTATAATCAATGCAACATGTTTTTTTCTTAAAAGCTGCCAGGGAGAAGATAAACGAAGAATTCAAGAAATACAGAAATGAAACATGTACAGAAACAATAAATAAGGTATTTTTTATTTTTATTAAACCTGTTTTTATTAGAAAAATATTCCAATTCAGTCTTGCCCTCTGTTGTGGGAGAGAAGTAGTATGGCTTTATTTTAAAAGGCCAGTGTGCAAAAAGCAGACGGTGGGGGGGGGGAAATGAAAAAGGGTGTGTTGAAGAAATAAACTATTTCAAGGGAAAAGCCCCGTCCACACTACATAACCGAACTCGAGAACCATACTCATTCTAATTAATCCAGCTCAAAGCGTCCACACTGAAGTACCGTTTCATGTTTAGTTGGGCTTAATGCGTACAAACACTATTAAAATAGTTTGGTTACAGTTCCTAGCAGAACTGTGGGACTTAATATGACATTATCCCATCATGCACTGTATTTTGTTTACAACCCGGCAAATATGGGGCACGTACCCACAGAACACAGAGCTTCTTAGCCTGAACGTTGTGGCTTTGTTTCTTAAAAACACAAGGTACATTTAAGCATCATGTGTGTGTTTCGTTTTGAACTCTAAATTTCTTCTTGACCTATTTCATCGCTCCAGATAAGAATGTGCTTTGATTTTGGCATCTGATCACGTCGCTTCTTGATCTACCATTTTACAACAAACATCAAAAATTGTATACGTTACAGCACTATTGATAGCCGTACTCAACTCCTTCAGGCGCCTGTTCTGAGTACTGTATTTGTAATGTCCACGCGCCAAAACATATAAGAAAGCATTTTGGGACACAAAAAATGTAGTTTGGTATCACAGTGTGTCCACACTTCTGACAAACCGCACCCCCTGCTCTAATTTAGAACCGGACTTGAGACTACCCCCGAGGTGGGCTCGAGTGCGGTTCTCGAGAACGGTAGTAAACATTGCGTAGTGTGGACGCTAACTGTATTTTGCACTTTTAAGCCGGTTTAAAGGCAACTAATATAGTTTAAAGGCATAGTGTGGACAGGGCCTTAGTCTCAGTTTAGGGAGTCTAAAACAGGATTTAAGATAATCGTGATCATCCTGATAATCAATAATTCAAAATGTATATATCCTCCGTTTATTCTTTAGAAGTTAAATAGATATTTCAAACTTACAATATTCTTCGATACTGGATTACTGTTTAAAAAAAAAAATGTGTTGATTGAAGAGAGACTCATGTGGTGATTGTATTCAGTTCCTCAAATGAGAAGTTCTAAGTTGATTCCAGTGGGGCGGTTATTCTTAAAACCAATGTATTTAACTTGAAAAATATTTTTCAGATGATTAAAATTGGTTCGGATGTTGAAGTTATTCTTCGAAAAACAGTAATCCAGGGAGTTCATGTAGAAGACAAAAAAATACGTAAGTATTATTATTTATTTCTTAGCAGACGCCCTTATCCAGGGCGACTTACAATTGTTACAAGGTATCACATTATTTCACATTATACATAATTTCACATTATACAGATATCACATTATTTTTACATAAAATTACCCATTTATACAGTTTTTACTGGAGCAATCTAGGTAAAGTACCTTGCTCAAGGGTACAGCAACAGTGTCCCCCATCTGAGATTGAACCCACAACACTCCAGTCATGAGTCCAGAGCCCTAACCACTACTCCACACTGCTGCCCCTGTAAGAACAATATCTGTATGTTTCTCAGACCTGGATCAATTACAGTTACACCTACAGCAGGATTGTCTGCTGAAATTGCAGTTAAAATTACAGTGCTATTTTGTTCAATTGCAATTAATTACAATCATGCTGAAGTAATTACAATTATAATTACAATTACACTCAAAAGTTACACTCAAGAGGCACATAAACAGCTACACATATTAACATGTTTATTCTGTTCTAAATAAGCAAGCAATAATCGCAGGTACATATACAGAAATGGGGTTGAAGATACAAGAATAATGATTGAATGACAAAAAAATGCAGAATGAAACTGGGTGCCAAGGTTCAATTACATTTACAATTAAATGAATTGCAATTAATTACGAATTGCACAATTACAATTGTAATTGAGCCCATGTCTGATGTCTATACTACACTGGAGTTACTATATGGAGTAACCTGGCTAGTGAGGATATTGTTTAAAGAACATACAGAGCTGCCATCTGAATCGTTTCAAGCATCTAGCACCCCTGGTTACTTTCTCATTGTGGTTAAGACGTGGATGTTTACATCAGGTGATTAAAAACTGTTCTGAAAGAAGTTGGTACATTTTTTCTTAAATACCTACTTATATATATAATTATCTATTACAGTGACCAATATTACACAAACCAATGCTTGTTTTTATCATTAACTTTCATGTAAAACTTGGGTTAGAATTCACAGAATCACACATAGATTTACCAGACATCCAAGAAAGCTGGGTTTGTAATTCAATATGTTAATGTAACATTCAGCAGGTTTCATTCGACTTGAAGCAAAATTATTAGTTAATTCTATAGGGTGATGCACAACCTTTGTAATTATATGTACTGTATATAATTGGTAAAAGCTCATCAAATGTTTCCAGCCTGGCCTTTTGTAAGTTTAACATATTTTGGTCAGATGACAATGTAAATGAATTGTTATGATCTGCAATAAATACACCCAGTGTTTAATGTTACAAAAAATGTAATATGCAAGAGATGTGGCATTTTAATAAATACAGTAAAATATGTCCAGTAGTTTCCAAATACATTTTCCATTGTTGATATTATACAATATTAATCAAAAAATAATAACTACAAAGACTAATTTGAGATAAGTTTCGCAGAATTTTCAGGAGAAGACTCCACCCTTTATAAAGCTAACCTCAGTCATTTCAACAACAAGCGTCCATGAAAATAATAACTTTCTAATAACTGTTACCTTTGTAAGATTTCATACCAGTTTTGTGTCGGATATTAATTCGCTTGAAATTTTGCAATTTTTTTCAGATTTTTACCCAGTTTTTTGGTCTTTTTCATTGTATATCATGAGTTGGATGCGATATGATCAAGACAAAGATCAGAAATACAAGCAAGAAATTCCATATATTAAATGAAGTCAATTGTAATTAGTAATATAGTTTTTACTGTAAAAAAAAAAAAAAAACATAAATAAATCAAGCAAATATGTTGATTTTCTATTATTAGTCGCCTTGTGTGTCCTGGAATATTGTCATTTACATACTGGAGTTTGTATATCCCAGACCCTCAAATACACTGAGTTTTCTGCAAGCATGTTTCACCCAATTAAATATGTCTTCTGTAAAACAAGATAAAAGAGGTCAACATTGTTCTGCTTTTTTGACAGAACTTCGGTACAGAGAAGAACATCTTCTGGAAAATCAACCTTATTGTGATAACCCTACCAAGAAGAATGCATGACTTGCATGATCCCCAACAAGATCATGCAAACCAAACCAGTATCAAAGGTGCAAAAGCCTACTTCTGTTCTTCAGGTCACTTGAAGGCTGAACTTTATTTTACTGTTGCCATAGAAACTGCTCAGTGGTGAGCTCGCTTTCAATGGTGAATGTCACTTATCTGTAAGTGCGTTTTGTGCACTAACTTTGGTTCTTTATATTTTGTATTCACAATTTAAACAATTAATTTATTTAATGTGTTGTAATATAGTTTTCAAAATAAAGACATGCCCTCCCCAATGTTGCATCTTTATTTTATAAAACTTGTATTCTCTGCCATGTTTTTGCAGTCAAAAATACCTTTTCATGAATGAAGGTAACTTCATTCAGCAGCAGTTACAGTATGGTTGAACATTAGATGGCAGTGTTGCTTCTATATAATAACGATCTCAGAAAAAAACAGGTAAACATGTATTGCTAGAAGTTGTTAGAAACAAGTTTTACAAAACATACATAAAAAGGTGTTAAAAGCAGGCTGTGTTCATTTTAAAGAAACATACCTGCTGAACACAATAACATGATTCATTGCTGCTTTTCAGCTGATAATAATAACAAATAGTTGGTGGTTACAGTTTGCACTAAATATTTTATTTGTCTGTCTTCCATGGTAGTTCTTGTATTTGTTTTATTGCCATTGTGTTTGTAGGTTTCATGAGCTGTTTAAAAGGAATTAAAAATAAATTTTAGGTCTGTGGAATATGCAACAACTAGCAACAGCTGCATTTAATTTGCTGAAGTATCCGATTATCTCTTTCGTCAGTTTCCTTTAATATAGTTTCCGTCTGTGTAGATTATGAGTCGTCTTCCAGAAATGCTGATCTGAGCAATTGCCACGTATAACAGCATTATTATTATATCTTTCTTTCTTTATTTATTTATTTATTTATTTATTTATTTAAAGCAATAAATCAAATAAATAGTTTTTGCATTTAGCTACACTCATTTTTATTTATCTTTCATGGCTAGATCTTTATGCTACTATACTTTTATTTTCTATATGACCAGTATTCCTGTGGTATCCTGTTTTCCTTTTTGTGCACATAAAGAAATATTCCAAGCCTATATCTAGATCTTTCTCAAGCTCACAGCTGATTCTGCTGGCAAATTAGAAACTGCAAACAGTACCATAGCATAACTGGGATGGACCTTTCATTTCTTGCATTTGAAGCTGTTATCCTTTGAGATAGCCCCTTAGAACAAGCATAGAGTCTAGTTAATTAACTTCATATTGACCTCTTTATTGATACTGTTCAAGCTCAATTTCCATTTGATGACTTTTGCTCTGTGAATAAGCTGAAGCAGGCCCTTTACCTGCTGTTCTGGGCAAAAAAAATCTTTCGACCATTAAAATAATGTCAGTCAAAACAGAAAAATATCAGTGACACCCATTTCTTATTCTAGAATTCAGAATGTTGTGAAGTTTACTTCATCTGGTCTCCAAAGCTTGTCAAAGGTAGTTTGGTCTTTTTGAAATCCTTATTATACAGAATGTAACTGACACTAACCAGTATTGAAGTTTTCTATTGGCATATTGTCACCTTAATGGACTGAGACAATGGGGCCAGACAGAAAAGGCGGTTGGAGTCAATTTCACCGTTCACATGGACCCTAAGTAGGTAAACATCTACAGAAAAATAAATAATCATACAATTTTGCATTGCTGTCAATAGGAGCAAATCGGGACTGTCATTTCTTTTTTTTTTTTTTTGCAAGGTGGTCTTTTTTATTGAGGTGGCCTTAAAGTTAAGCTTTAGTGTATTTGGGCTTTTACACGTAATACTTACTAGAACAAGCTGCTTCCAGTGACTAATGGAATGTAGAAGTTTAATGGACTTTAAACTACAGTTTAAACATATTCCAAGGAATATAAAGCCTGTTTACCAATATACACAGTCGCACTTCATGAACTGATAGATTCCTTCCCCTGTGTGCTGTGATAAAGCAGGAGCAGGTGGATGAGCCTGCAAACAGAAAAAGTGATTTGTAGTCCAGGGTTAGAAATTGACAATTTTAGTGGTTACTGTAACTGCTGAATTTTGCTACATTTCCACAGGTGATGTGTTTCACAGATGTGCGTCTCCGGAACTCTCCTTTACAGCTTGCTAAGTCAGTTATTTCCAGCTGTCTATGTAATGGCAAGTCTTCTTTTACCCTACAGCTATGTTATGGATCTGTGTTTGTTTTCTGAACCTGGTAGCATTACCCATGTAGATCACACTGACATGAGCTAATAGCATGTTAAAACTGGTTTACAGAAATGTGATAAACTAGATTTTCTCGATTCTAGTCCTAACCAAGGTTTTAAAATCAAATTTTCTTACTTCTTGTTGGCATTGGTACCCTTTTCCTGTGTTCAAGATGATGTGGTTATTTACTTTGTTTTTTTTTATATCCTTTTATTCAGAAAACAAGATCAGTTATTCAGCATATCTTTAAAAACAAGCAGAAAAAGGAAGAACTTCAGCAGTGAAGAAGTGATAATATTGCTTGTGCTAATAAGATGTAAGAAAGTGGATTTTAAAACCTTGGTGAGCATGCTTTTTGTTTATTGGTCTTTTCAATTAATCTAAATTTGCCCCAGTTTTAAATCATTTACATTGGTCTTATTGTGAACCAAGGTTATGAAAAATGACTTCTAGTACCCTATTCACACTGTGTAAATAATGTGCGATCAACATGTGTTGAAAATGTAATTGTGAAATGGCAGTCGTGTTTTCAATGTGGGTTGATTGCACATTATTTAGCTAAGGTGATTAGGTAGAGATATACAGTACATTCCATAGCAGCCATTCTATATTTAACTAGTAATTATACACACCTGAGCTAGTAACCCTTAAAGTGCCAATTCAACTTGCAGTGGGGTCCCTTATATCCATGCATGTGAGTAATTTCATTGTACATTTTGTTTTATGTAAAATGACAGAAACTGACTCATTCAAATCCATATGTAAATTCAAATCCCTGGGATGCCTTTGTGCGATTTCATTGGCCAGCCAGCAGCAGTTGGTGGTGGCTAAACTGGGTTGATGTCTAGAAAGACTTGAGCTGCATTTCCACTGCCCTGTTTGAATACCATTCTTGATGAGCACGCTGTTGCAATACTTGCCCTCCACACAAACACGGACACATGTAACTTAATCTCATGAACAATCCCTTACTCTTGAGGAATTTGCCTTTGGAGCTAAACTTGTACAGGCAATGAGTGGACCTGAGGGCTGAGACACCACCTGCTAGAAACTGGAGGATATTAGACCTCAGCCTGCAGCCCAACAACCCCACAAGCCAGGGTAAAGAGTCTTCAAAGTCAAGCTTCTTTGTTCTACCATCAATTTCTTTTTAGCCATATATATATATTCACCATGAATCTCTCTTCATTTAATTTTATAACTCTTTCAACAACATGTAAAATGTGATGAATTTCAGTTCTATTCTGTTCTTAAGTTTTTTTGATAGATTTTGCTATTTTGGAACAGCAAAACTTTATTGTGGTGTATTTAGTATCCCAACAATCCTACAGGGACATGTGACCAGCCTCAGCATTTTAGCAAACATTTCTAATGTCTGTTTTCACCACAGTGTCCAGTTTCACCCTACCCAATATATTAACTATTACAATCACTGCTCGTCTGAAATTCCCAATGTGTTTTTAAAAAGTGGGACTCAAGTACTTCTACTGACTCCCTGCATACAATGATGTCTGTATTCAAATAGCATTACTGCATCAAGGCTGGAGAAGGTGGTGAAGGCAGCACACAAACTAGAAACTGACTGTGTCTTGCGCTTAATTTCCACAAGTGATGGACATGCTGACCCGTATGCTTACTGTTGCAATACATTAGATAGTTATTGATCAGATTGTTTGGTGAAAATAATTAAGTTCTGCTCTTCTTGCTCAAGATATCGTGCTGTTGGGACTTTTAAAGTCTAACAAATTGAAAATTAACAAATGGAAACTGGAAATGAAAACACAAACTGCACGATTAATGTACAGGGATTGAAAAAAAACCAAAAATCAGTAATACCTACAAAATTTTGAACACACTTTAGTTTAAATGGACTGTCCCACACTTTATTTGTTAAGCAAAGGGAATCAATGAGGCGTATTTTCTATTATATAAAAGCATTGTATAAATTTGATTATATAATTGCATCTTTCTGTTGTAAATTAGATCCTGTGATAATGGTCAACACAGGTCTGACAGACTTTGATAGCGGGGTTATTAGTAGGTGCTCAATTAGCAGGGTGTTCGGTATCACGACAGCAAATTACTGGTGTTTCACAAGGAATAGACTCAAAACTGATGAGCATTCTGCACAATAATTCTGTGTGTTTGTGTGGGATAATTTGCTGCTGTTGTAAATGAAGAATATGGTTTTGAGGTACCAAGATGGAGCGGATTATCTATTTAGAGGGCAACCACCCCGTCACATTTATTCATATACCCAAAAATGTGCCTCCCGCCCTCTGTCCTGAAGCTGTCTCCACTAAACTTCCAAAAGAGTTCTCTGGTCTTGATCTCAGGGCTTTGTTGCTCATTTTTCAGGTTTCTGAAACTTTGATCAAGCCTTCCTAAGCTTTCTAAATGAGTTCAGTTTCCTCAACCTCATGTGTGGCTCTTGGGGTGCAATATGTATAGCTTCATGAGGAAACCGGCTCTGTGAGGGACAGGCCACGTTCTGGAAGGCAGAGGTCTATGCGTCAACCCTGCCAGGATTGTGTTAATGCTCAGGGAGGTCATACCCAATACTAAATTTGTAATATTTTCATTTTGACAGCGTGTCACATTTCACACTGAAAACTTATCATGATTCTTTGATCTGTATTTTTGTTCACATTTTCTGTGATTTTGTTTGATATCTATGCTTAAAATATTTGATTAAATCCATTAGACCTGAGTGTTGTGTTTCTTTTGTGCATCAGTATGTGTGTGTGTGTTTGTTTGTGTGTGGGTCTGGGGTAGGTGCCCATGCAAAAAATGGTTGACCTTAACTATAAGCAAGCAATTTTTACTTAATTGACATGCAGTAATTAATTGACTACCCCTTAATACAGCGCTTAACAAATGAAGCTTCACCTTCTCATTATTATGGCTCTGTGTGTGTACACAAGTCAAACCACTGGAGGCGCTGTTTTCCTTGTTTGTGCATCTGTGTTGGATTTTAATTCCTGGAGGAGTGTCAGTGTGTGAGAAGTCTCCTCCTTTCGGAACCTGATTATTCTCTAATTCAAACCCGGCAGAAACAGCAGCAGCAGCAGCTTTTCAGTCTTCTTAGGCAGTGAGTGAGTCGCCATCTTCATCGATCTCTGCTTCTTTTTACCTCTCATATCCAGCTTACACGCTCACGTTACATTGGGAAAGCTGTGCACGTCCACCAAATTACACAGACGCGTTATATTTTTTAAATCACATTGCATACTGGGGACAACCATTGCGCTGGCAACGCTGAAGGCAAGGGGATATAGGTAAGAGTAAGACATTGATTATTATTCTTATTATTGCTGTTAAATATATATTTTTTGTAATCATTGGGATTTATTTCTTCATGTAGGGTAGAAGTAATACATGTTAATCAGATAGAAATATTATTGTGCATTGTCGATTTTATATTATTAGTCTCGTTGTTCTTATTTGTGGGCGCTTAATTCTAGAAAGACGCTATTCGGAAGAATACAAATTACGATTGACATTTAATGTGATGCATGTAAGAAATGTTGTTGCATCCTTTGCTTATATTGAATACGAGTTATTGCTTGTTTTTATTAAAACATGATTGCTAATTTGGGTTAGGGGCACATTTTCAATTCTTAGGCAGCGCCTCTGTTTATTAAAGACACACTGTCTATTTTAAGACAACTCTGTCCATTTCTAACCTACATTGCAAGCACTGATCTAGACCGCTGTGTAAAATATTCCGCGTACAGATATGTATATCGTAATGTGGAAATTATTTATACCAAAGCGTGTTGTAAAGGATTTCTTTAACAGAGTAATCAGCAAGATTGTATCAAAGGCTTCTGATTTGTGCCGGAAAATCAATTTTTAATTGTGGTGATGAATATTTCCCAAATGTTTGGTTGATGTGCCGAATTCGCTTAGCAAATGCAGTTTTAAACAGGCATGTAAAATGTGTCCAAATGTGTTACATTGTATTGGCTATGTAAACCGTAAATTAAGCGATCCGTTCATTCCCAACCCTGCTTTACAGAGATAAGCATGAACATTACATGATTACTTCCCACACATTCAAACCAATGTGATTTGTCATTATTAGTGCCACTGTCCACAGAAATCTAATTAACATGCACATAAATGCAATAACATTTTTTAGATTTGTGTTTTGCGTAGCCGTACTATTTTTCTGATTTATTCTTCGAGCGTTATGCTCAGTTGCCATTGGTGGATAATAACATGGTTTTAGATTTGTTACTGTTTCGCCTTGGGATTTTTACATTGTAGCACAGTTTTTGTATAAAAATAGTGGACTGAAAACTACACGTACCAAAATGCAGATGTACTGTACTGGTTTGTAACATGATACAGTAGTAAACTCTTGTACTGTACATGATCAGTTTAAATGTCACACTGACATGCACACATGTTTAAAAAATTGCATTGTATAACTGTCTCTTTTTAATTGGGCTAAATTTGACTGTATGTTCCATTGTACAAAAGATAATACCATATGTTTTGTAGGGGGAATATGTTTTCTCTTTAAAGTATTTGCTATTTATTGCTGCAGTGCCTGATATTCCACTTGTTACTGCTTAAAGGTTACCCCTTTCAGCCTTCTCAGGATTTGCAAACCAAGTAATGAATTCACAAATTAAGTAATAGCAGGCATGTTAAAATTACTGCAAAGAGCGTGAGATTATCTGTGACTGGTGAAAGATGTATTTGAGGAATACAGTTAAAGAAATGTATTGTGTCATCAGCAGTACCATTTGTTTGGGGCAGTAGGCCACTTCCACCAAGTACTTCAGTATTTGACAGCCTCACCCCTGGTACTGTGACTGAAACAGAACCTGAGTAATATTCTGTGCATTGTGTCGCTGCACATACCACATCACTGCCATATATCCAGCACCTTAAATAAAACCAGAGCAGTCTGGCTTCCATATGTACAGGGACAACTAAATAAAAATAAGATTTAGATCCACCAACTAAGAAATCTTTGGCATAGTGACATGCTGTAGTAGCCTACCTGTAGATGTTCTAACCATGTAGAAAGTAGGCTGTAATATAAAGCAAAATGTCCAAGCATTTTTATGATCATTTATTTTTTGAGGCACCCTATAAATCCTGTAGGCCCTAAAGCTTTTTTTTTTTATTTTATTTTATTTTTTTTTCTGGTGAAAAGTTAAATCAGTCAATGTGTGTCTAATGATCTGTAAACTAGTCCTATTCAGGTAATCAAATATTCTGTGGTTTCACTTTACTCATTGGCCTCTGCTTGGTATTTTTAACCACTTGAGCTGCACATGATCATTTCATTTGACCTTTTCACAGCTGCTTTGCTTTAGTTTGTAATTAATTATTTGTTTCCAGTATAGTCCTCCTACTTCGTTTTACATGCATGTGATGCTAAGAACCCCCATGTTTTGGTAATATTTGTAATTCTGTACTCGAAGTAGTAAACTGTACTGTACTATTTAGTTATTGGTTTGCACAATTCACAAAGAAGGGACAGACACAAACAGAACTCCCCATTTAGTGATATCCATTGATAAAGTTAACAGAGTACATGTTTAAACTTGACACCACTTACATCTACAATAGCATGAATGTCTTCCACCCAGCGTTCAGGATAACCCACCCTTAGTTAAGATTGGATATCATTTATTTTGGTGCCACCCAACTAAACAAATATATATTTTAATTGTATAGCTTACAGGACTATTTAAAAACTGTACTAGCTTGCTGGCACTACATTTAGTCAGGAGGCTGTTCTAATGATACATTTTAAAATGGCTGTGGCTTCAAAGCAGATCCAGATCCAGCTGGATGCAGAGATAAGCAACCCATTTTCTGCTACTCTTCCTGTAATAGTGCTGCACACCTGCCTTACCCATTCTGTTTCAGGACCCCCCAGCAGCAGCAACTCATCAGACGTTAGCTAACGTCACAAAAAACCTTTTGAATCAAAGCGTAAGCTGCATAGTATATAAGGTGCTGTATACAATTAGAACTGTACAGGCTAAAAAAGAATGGCTGTACAGTAGATGTGAAAGAACCTGTATGCGTTATGCAGTATATTTTTTTAAATTTTTTAATTAAGGCTACTAATGGCAATTTGAATTGACTTTGTCCCATTCATCTGTCAATTAACGTCTTCTGCACTGAGTGGTTGGCAGTTATATCCACAGATGTCATCAGACCTGCATATTTTGCTGCCTGTTTAGCTGAATAAGGCTAAAGGTGAATTGGAATAGAGAGGCCTCCTAGACTGTGACCTGTGGGTCTCTGGAATTCCACTGTGTAGATCTCACTCATTGCTAAGATGTTCAAGTAGAACTCAGGATCTGCTTTAGTAAACTTTGACTGCAGTACAAAGTTGCCAAGGGAGCCATTCTTGTCTGTGAATTTCTAGTTTCTTATATATAAGAAATGTACAAAACATTAGGAACACCTGCTCTTTCCATGAAATAGCCTGACGAGGTGAATCCAGGTGAAAGCTATGATCCCTTATTGATGTAACCGGTTAAATCTTCAATCAGTGTAGATGAAGGGGAGACAGGTTAAAGAAGGATTTTTAAGTCTTGACACAATTGAGACATGGATTGTGTACGTGTGCCATTCAGAGGGTAAATGGGCAAGACAAAAGATTTACAGTAAGTGCCTTTGAACGGGGTATGGTAGTAGGTGCCAGGCACGCCGGTTTGAGTGTGTCAAGAACTGCAACGCTGCTGGGTTTTTCACTCTCAACAGTTTCCCGTGTGTATCAAGGATGGTGCACCACCCAAAGGACATCCAACCAACGGCAGGCCAGTGGTCGAAAACGGCTCATTGATGAAAGAGGCCAAAGGAGGCTGACATGAATTGTGCAGAGCAACAGACGGGCTACAGTTAGTCAACTGACAGTCCAGTACAACATTGGTGCCGAAAGACCCATAAAAGAATGCACAACTCGTCGTACCTTGACACGAATGGGGTATGGCAGCCAACGACCTAACAGAGTTCCACTTCTTTCACAAAACACAAGAAACTGCGGTTGCAGTGGGCTAAGGAACAAAAACACTGGACACTGGAGGATTGGAAAAACATTGCCTGGTCCGATGAATCCCGATTCCTGCTGTTTCACGCTGATGGGAGGACTAGGGTATGGAGAAAACCACATGAGTACATGCATCCATCATGCCGCGTGTCAACATTGCAGGCTGGTGGTGGTGGTGTGATGGTGTGGGGTGTGTTTTCATGGCACACATTGGGCCCCTTGATAAAAGTGGAGCAACGTTTGAATGCCACAGGATATCTGAACATCATTGCCAATCAGGTGCATCCCTTCATGGCAGCAGTGTATCCATCTGCTAATGGATTTTTTCAGCAAGATAATGCCCCATGCCACAAGGCTAGGATTGTCCAGGGATGGTTCTACGAACATGACAGTGAATTCAGCTTACTGCAGTGGCCTGCCCAGTCACCAGATCTCAGTCCAATTGAGCATCTGTGGGATGAGATGGAATAAGCTATTCGGAGTAGAGATCCACTACCAGCCATCTTGACACAACTGTGGGAAGCATTGGAGTCAACACTGGCCAGCATCCCTGTGGAACGCTTTCGACACCTTGTAGAGTCCATGCCCCGACGAATTGAGGCTGTTCTGAGGGCAAAAGGGGGTACAACTCAATATTAAGAAGGTGTTCCTAATGTTTTGTACACAGTGTGTATACATATATATATAATTAGTGCTCCCTCGCTATAAGGCTGTCGGTTATAACGCTGCTCTGATATAACGCTCCTGCAGCATGTGCCCCAATTTCCTATACTAGTGATTCATGCAATATTGCTACAGTAAACACAGTACTGGTGGTGTTCAACCTGTAAACAACTTCTCGGCCTAACTCCCATTTCTGTCTCTCCCTTTTGATACAGTATCTGAACTGATGAAAAGCTGCGCTGGCACTTTATAACACAGACATCTTATTCAGCATTTGTTTTATAACTTAGTAAATATTAGGCCTATTACGTGGTTATCTTTCTTTAATGTATTTACTTTTTTTGCTGCGAGAGGAGCTGCAGCTTTCTCTGGGAGACGAGGCGCTTCAGCCCAGCTCTGGCAGCCGAACCTGGGGCGAGCCCATTCCCTCTTCCCCTCTCTCGACCTGCTTTCCTTCTCATGCTTGGTTTGCTTGTCTGTCGCTTCGAACTGAACTCCCGATCACCATTTAGCCAGGCTATTTATAGTTTAAAAACTGCTAATTAAAATGATCCACGAGTGTGAATGTTACCTTTTTTTTTTTTTTTGTAAACTATAGCATTGATCACATGGTGCATTATGCATGGTTAATTCACGGAAAGTTACATTTTTGCTTCACTATATGTGCATTATAGAGAGGGAGTTATTTTATTTTGTATTTTAGTCAGATTTGTGTTGCTATGTGTCCAACAGCGCCCCCAACCCCAGTTTATAACGCTCATATTGTGTGTCCACCGAGTCAGCGTTACAGCGAGGGAGCACTGTATATAGATATAAATATAGATATATATATCTATATAGATATAGATATAGATATATAGATATTTCCATTTTTTGTTTGTTTTTTACTTCCGAAAGAAAGGCAAAAACTGCCCTGTACATAATGTTGTTTGTTAGTGCAGAGCAGCCCAGTATTAAATACAATACATTTTCTCTTGCTTCCAGCCAGCATCAGCTGATGTGCAGTATGCAAGGAATGCAGTACAGTTCACTGTTTTGTTGTACAAATTGGTGGTGTATATATTGCGCAGTACAGAAGGCACAGTTACAGAGAGGGCATTTGGTAAAGTCTCATGTGTTTCAAGTTTGCAGCTTTTTTTGGGTATCTGTTTAATGTCTGGAAATGCAGAACTGCATGGTGTTGCCATGTGCAATGCGTTTGACAGTATTCTCTTCCCTTGAGTCTGAAGCTGTTTTTGTGGATGTTTACATCTTGACACAGTGGGATAGATGTATCAAGGTCTTTTTGTGCACAAGTGGAATCTTTGCTCATGTCATTTTTTCATGAAAGGAAAATACTGTTGTTTGTTACTAGTTTTGTAAACTTTCCATTTTGTAATGATGCAAGAAAATGCATAAATATGGTCCAAGGTGTTAATAACTCTCTGACAGTCTACTGTTAATTAAAAACATTTAATTGGATATTACTGGGTCCTTTGTGTTACATTTTTCAAGGGAGAGGTTCTAGATTTACAAGAAGGATTTGGTTGTGTTGGAGAGACTGTAAAAGCCTGACTGATGATGACAGTTGTTGGGGAAACCCCTACATTTCCATAGTTCCATGACATAAAGTAATAGGGGTGGGAACCTCAAATAATAACATATTTAAGTACTCGAGCACTACAGATTTCAAGCACTTGAAACTTCTAAATTGATCATGAGATTGGAAAGAAACATTGATGAATCCAAGGTTTTACCTGCATTAGCAAAAAGCTTAATGGGGTCAGTATTGTATTTTAGGGCTCAAATGTGTTTGAAGCAGACAGAGATTGTGTGTTTGTACAAGTTGGAGGTTATCCAGCCAGAATTCACTCAAATACATAAAGTCTTTAAGGATCTTTTAACCATGATCTCTACATTGAACACTGTCACGGCTGTCTCCGGTCAGCTGTCTGTTTTCAGTGAAGCGGAAAGTTTGAAACGGTTACGTTGGAACACAGACGGCAAGTATGATTTCAGAATTTACCATCTGTTGACCATAAAGCAAGTAAACAACTGGGATAGGCCTAAGCTCACAGATGGAACATTGCTGGATTAAACAAAAAAAAAAAAAAGAAACTCAAAAAGAAACTTGTATGCCACAATAATTTGTTGAAAAGGAAAAGAGTCTGTTTAAAGTACAAGTGTCTTAGATGTGCTATATTTGCTTTTACGATTCTATTTAATCTGTTGCCAAACGTAAATGTGAAAGAAAACAACTATACTGTAGCTCATCAAGGAAACAAGCTATGAAACATGAATTACTGTACAATGTTTCCTTTGATGTATGCTGTATGTGAAAGGCTAACTCTTCCCAGTCTGTCATGGCTTCTTTTCCTTGAATTTACTGTAGTGTTTGAAATGCTGGCAAAATACAGTGCTTCTGAAATAGCCTCCATGTACAGTATAATATGTTTTACTTCCTGTTAACTTTGCTTGTTTCTTTAGACAAAGAGAAGGAGATGTGATACCTTTCATTTTATTCTTTTTGTCTGTCATCTCTGGACTAATCCGGCTACCATTTCTTCTTGTTTCTTTTAAAAATTGTATTTTTTTGGATTTTATATATGCCCCCCCCCCCCCCCCCCCCCGACCCCCCTTGCAAATATGAACACAGACTAATCCTAAGATTACATTTTTAATTAGCGATTCTTAAAGCAGATTTTAAAAAGCTATCCGGTAAGTTCATCTCCGGGTAACTGAGCTGATCAGAATTAAATACCAGTCCCCATATTTACTGGTAACTTAAGACCAGAGGGTTCCAATTTACCTGCAGTCCCTCCCTGCTAGCACCATCATTGGCTGCATCATTATTAAAAAAAAACACTCCAGTTCATAACGTCAATACATTTCTTTTAATGGGCACTTGAAACAACTAATGATAGCAGGGCTCTCTCTTAAACAGAGAAGAGTGATGCAGTTACTGGGAGTCGCATTGTGGAAGCTCGATGACAATTCACTCCCAAACTGAGCGGTGATGATTGGAGGTGTTGATGTTTGTTTGAAAGCTGTTACATTTAAATGTGCGTACCAAACAATTTCTGCAGGTACTCACGTGAGAACCTTATGATAAAAGTTATGTGAACCCCTGATTTATAGTTCACCCTTGTAGTAATATAGTGTTTCATGTGCTTGGTTTTGAGTAACTGTGTAGAAATCTGAAAGGCATTACAGCATTTTTACTTTTTATGGAGCATACAACTTTTTGTGTTGAATCTTTTCACCCTTTGTATTAGGGTTGAATAGACAATTCAAAGGCAGAAAATCGGCATCTTCAGTGGTTGCATTTGTGCAACACCCATCCGACTAGACAGTGAGTTGCTAAGAGGGACATTGTTATTACAAGAAATGGATTTGCCAATAGCATAGGTAATACTGGTAACTACAAGAAATGCATTGGTTAAAACTGATTTGCTTTGTCCCACTTTTTAGTACTCCATTCATTATGCTCCAAGTACTGTAATGCCTAGGACATGTGGAGTGCAGTTTCCAAGAAAATTCACGCCTGTAAATCTGGTGACCCAGGGTTGCAAACATTTCGAGCCTTGTTGGAAGCTTGTGGTACAGTGGCCTGTGCTAGACCTACTGTGATTCTTTACTAAACTGTAGTTTATTGTTCTGTTCATCAGGTAATAGTGCATTCACTACTGTAGGTAAACCCACATGGTGTCTTAGTTCAGAGTGTGTGTGTGTGTGTGTGTGTGTGTGTGTGTTCAGTTGGGAGTACAGTAGGCCTTGTTGGTTTTCCAGTAAACGCTGGCCTCTGAATTGAATTTGGGGCTGGCTAACTGCTTACTTACAGGTTACAACAATAAATACAAAATATTTAGAAAGTCACACTGTAGAGAACAAGACTACTGTAGCTACAGTGCAGCACACAGTATATCCCTGTGTCAATGTTCAGGAACTGTGGAGCTTAAAGCAATTTTGTTTTAATACTTTAAATTAAATATTGTATTAGTACCTCCTGATTTTTGTTTTTTGTGTAAAACATTTGCAAATAACCTTACTCCAATTGAGTTTATCAGAAGTGAAATACAGATGATTAGCTTTACAGTTTATATGCCTTTTTGTTATCTAGGATATTAATGTAGCTAGTAATTCATCTTCAATGTTTAAAAAAACGAGGTACAATGTAAGAGAAGAGTAAAAACAGTCTAGAGCTGAATAACGGGAAAGACACGGAATTTCAAGATTGTTTTTTACAGGGGCGACAGGCAGTTTCTTTGCTAATATGATGAAAATGAGGTACTGTACATTTTCAAACAACTTTTTTTTTGTATCTGCTCCTGTTCAGCGCAGATTTTATCAGGGTTACTGCAGTGTCTGTGTACTCAAAGGTTGTGGGAAAGGTAGTGCCAAGTAGGTCTCTTCATAATCCTGGATAGTTTCAAAAGACTGGAGAAATCCACACAGGTTTCAATTTATTGAAACCCCCACCAACAGGAACACATAGTGGAACAGCACCAGGTTTTTGTGACTTCTACTATTTTTAAAGGTGTTCTCTGACAGTTAAGAACTGTGACTGGAGCAATAGCATCTGGTAGTGACACCGACAGTTTTGGGCCCTGTCTGCCAAAAGACAGCTAGGTTTACAGAAACACCGGAGGCCTTTCCCTCTGGCTTTCTGTGCTCTCGGCTCTTTTGGCCTTCATTGAAAAGACACTGTCAGGTGCCAGCCACAGCCATGATTTTGTGATACTAACCACCAGGAATTGCGCCAAGGCAGCCTTGGTCAGTGCTCACAAGGCTGTGTCTTTCAGTCGGGCCCACCTGGGATGAATTCCATCTGTTCCAAGGATGCAGCCTCAGCACACCTTATCTTCCATGATTCTCATTTTCTGGTTTTGACAGTAGATCTAAGTGTAGTGCCAGACAAACATGTAGATGCCAAAATGGGGGAAGGGTTGCCATGAAAGAATTAATTGACAGAAGCAACAGCATCGACAGTCCCAACTGCGAGTGAGTACAGGGCTTTGGTGTCTGTGCTCTATGATATTGTAAGAAAATAATAGTTGTGGCGATACAGAAAAAGACTAACATGCTGTACCATACAGCTTGGTTGAGAGTCTATGGTTTCTGCGCTGCAGTGGTGCTGCTGCAGTGGATGACCGTCAGGTCAGCTGCTGTTTATTCTACAAGAATTTATGTGACGAGGTAGGAGGATACTAAAGATAAAATGGCTCCTATAGAAAACCATGAAAACCTGAAAATGATAGTCAGAGATTTCACCCCCACTAAAACCACAGAGAAAAAGGTGGATGTTCAGTATCATTATGTGTTGTGAATCTTGTTTGATGGGGCATGCTTTTTTCTTAAAATAACGGTATTGCATAATTCAAATGTCCAGTTTGTTTGATTGTATTTGTAATATCCTGAGATTTGTGATTTATGACTCACTGTGCTATTAATCTAGGCTTAATTTGTCCTCGGTGTGGTTTGCTGGTGCCTGCCCCCACACTTCTGTTGTATTAAAAGCTGTGAGCAAGGACTCTTAAGACAAAGGGTCCAGTTTAATTAGTAGTATTTTAGCTGAGGGTAAAACAAATATTGTGGGGAACTTACAAATTTTGAATGAAACAATCTGAGCAAGTATGGATCAAATTGCTTGTACTGTACAGTCAGTAGCTATCAACATTCCATAAATTGCTTTCAGTTATTACACTATAGGCTTCAAAAGTGCAGTTTTGAAAAAATAAAAAATAAAACACATCATATACAGTATCTGTAGTTTCAATTTAAAATGCAATACAGTGTATGGTACTGTATTAGGTTAAATAAATTATCTTTTGCAAAACCATGCTTTCATGTAGCACATACTGCTCCTTGAAACTTGCTGCATGTCTCTGCATGGCGCAAGAATGAAACTTCAGTGTTTTCTTCCCTGCATAGACCAACCAGCCTTCCCAAAGACACTGAGGTGTCTTAGTAACAGACTTCCTTTTCGAAAGGCAAGCAATCTTTTTTTAACCTAGTGCAGTGCCAGACATCACATTTTAAAATGAAATACATGTTTGCAGTGACATTAGTAACTGAACATTTGAGACCTAGTGTTCTCGCATGGAAGTGCACAGCAGGTAAGATTTGTGGAATTATTTTGTGAGGTACTGTACAATCACTTTAATAATGCTTCTCATTCATTGCCATTATTCATTCTATGTTAAACGCTTATTACAGTACCAAAAGAATTAAACACTTATCTGCTGTGTATCAGTATAAATTGTTTACAGTAATAGAGTGCTTTACTGTAGCTTGGTCGTAAAACAAGGCTACTGTATAAACCAGACACACACCATATTATATAAGTTGATGCATTGCTACTGTATTTTGGTAAATAGCAGCAGCTATCACCGAAGTTATTATTCTGTACACACATTGTTTGACCTTAAATTAAATAAGTCTTGTGTTTATCAGTACAGTACAGTGGAAAATATGGCATGTCTGAAACTAACTGGAGAACCCACACTTGAAGTATTTCTTTCATTTGAGGTGTCAAGACTGCTGGATTATATTCCCCCTAGCTGGAGATGGAGGGCTAGGTATGGTTACTTATCAATAAATTAACCCCGAGTTAACCTTTTCAGTGTGTTTCTTGGCTTAAAGAATTGATTCTGGGAATTGGAATTGCATTTTTAAAGTCATGTCACATTTAATAGTGTCTGTCAACAAATACACTGAAATGTCTAATTTACTGCAATGAATGACGACAAACTAGAGAACTCCTTCTTGAAAGGTTTAGCTGTTGTGTGGATTATTAATCCATAACTTCACAACTCAAGTAGACACATGTTTCGGCCTTGTGCCTCCATCAGTGCCCTGACTTTAGAGTAGGGTGCTTACTTACAGTGCAGTGTTGTTAGTTGTCCATCCTAACCCAACTAATTAAATAAATATTACAGTAGAGATCCATTGAAAGATTAATTGTAACCACTCCATAAAAACTTGTAAGGAAGCAAGCATCACCCTGCTGTATTTGTTGGGAATTCCAAAGTTGGGCTCTTGAGACACCAAATGATTTCCTGCCTAATTGCTCCATTGCTATTTAAAATATACAGTAGATGCCGCTTATTAGCAACCTCTCAGTTCCCAGCAAAACGTTGTTATTAACCGAAAGGTGTTAACGAAAAGCCACATTTTCAAGTGTATGTATATGAAAAAACAATGTATACTATAACTGTAGAAACAGCACACTAAAATACATGTCTTGGTTCATTACAGTGTTAAGAAATAAAAACGAAAAACACCAAATATCAGAACAAACAACTGTTTACTAATACTACACGGATGTGTAAAACAAAAGTACACACAGTACTGTATTGTACACATAGTACTACAACAACGTACTATCAATATCCTTAAAACCACTAAACAAACTTGGTATACAGTACTTATATTTAATACAGAAGCATAATTTTAAAATAAGTAGCCTAGTTGTCCAATGTTTTTTTTTTTGTTTTACGATTCGCCACCTCCAGCTGTAAATCACTCAATTTTGCATGCAGCTTTGTAGCCAATTTCAAAATGTGGGATACAACAGATTTTGAGATGCCAAACTTTTCTGCTCCTCGTACTTGTTTAGCACTCACGGCATCACGCATCCCGGCAACAGCAAGCACGACACAACACTCCACAACATCAGGCAACATGTAACCCAGCAACCACAACAGCATTGACTGCATTGCAAACACAACAGTCAGAACCTGTTTTTCTCCCAATTTGTGAACTGTGGTATTGCGTGGAATGTCAAAAAATATGGAAGTCTGATCAGCATTTCTGATCTGTCTAAGCTGGTACTGTTTGTTAGAAACGCTGAAATTTATAAAAGTTTCTCTTGGTATTCTTCAGGAAGCTAATGACGCTTCTTTGAAAATGGCTGCCTGTATAAAATTTATGATTCGAGATCGGGTAGTAACGTTTTGGTTCGTCTTTTCTCAGCAGTAAGTCACGTTGCTGCTTGTGTATTCAGACGGATGTCTTTGTTGTCTTTTCTCGGCAGTCAGTCACATTGCTGTTTGTGTACTCTGGTAGTCCACGTCTTTTGTTGGTGATTTTAATACACGCATCACTATACTGTACTCGAATTTAAGACGCAGGCTATTTTTGAGAAGCAAAAAATGGTTCACAAAGTGTGTCTTAAATTCGAAGGAATACAGTATATGTATTTTAAGAATGCTTATTTAATATCAGTCAAGGTAATAATCCAAGATGGCATAAATTAATCAGACTGGTCTTAAATAATTTCCATCAGCTGACTGTTGGCAATGCATGAAAATAAACATTATCTCCATGGCAGTCTAGTCTGCTGAGAGCCACAGGAGACAGGAATCTGGCACCACAGTCTGATCTAAAAATAAGTTGATACATTTTTCTAATGCAATTTAAGGTAACTTTAGAACAATAATACAGAGCTTTTTTGATGGTGGGAAGTGGTGGAACTACAGAGTGGTTGACAGATGCTCAAACATGAATATTGCAAGCAACTGTTGTTTCGGGAGAAGCCTTAGCTTTGTACTAATTAATAGTTACTTTATAATGCACCAGCTGCATTACGTTCATTTAACAATGAATGTTTAATTCACTTTGAACTTTGCACTTTGCAAACAGCGAGAGTTCTCTATCACTCTTCATTGTCCTGTTGATAGGGCTGGAGCAAATCTAGTATTCCTTATACTTGGATTAAAATATGGGGTAGGGGAGCTTTTCAACATGACACTGTTTCCTTGCTTATATACACACAATAGTGTATACACAGGAAGCAATAGTTTTTATCTGTTAGATTATAAAATAGTAAAAGGAAATTCGAGTTCAGTAGCACAGTGTCTGCAGTGTAGCCTATTGACCCTTGGGTTAACAAGTGAGGTATGAAATGGTTTGCTCGGATGTGGCAGCAGTTAGAGGCCCGATTTTCACTGGCTCACGGCATTGAGAACAGACTGTTCACATCACTGTCCCCTTCTTCCATTGACGTCATATTGTTTGAGCATCGTGACATCTTGCACACTGTGCGCACAGCCCACTGTCCTGCCCTGGTACAGACCAATGCCAAATGCTTCTTCAATGCTTGTGTTTTATAGATTGTATAAATATATGCTCATCAATGTTTGTCTTTTAACAAAGGATCCCCCATCATTATGATCCATTTATCTTCTTACACAACAGACAGTAGCCCATCGGGACCCTGACACGTTCTGTCATGCATATTGTGGCCTGCTTATCATGATACGTATTATATCATGATCTAGGTTTCCAGTATCATACCCCTGCGTTGCTGATTGAATTATAATGAAGACCTGCTGTACTTGCAGTATTTATGAGTTCTGGCTTTGATTAATTAGACTATTCTAGTTTAAGCCTATATGTTTGGAACCAGTTGTCTCAATTCCATGAAGCCATGCAAACTCTGCATACTGAGACTGAAGGACATGATACTGTATGTCTGTCTACATACTGTACACCCTAACATACAGCTACTGTATTTGTTTGTTCTGACTGTTTGTCAAGGTTCTCAGAATCAAGGTCATGGCAACCTTCTTAAAGTTCATACAAAACAATTTTCAGATTCTTTGCTGACTGATGCAAATCACAGAAGTTCAGCTACAGTATTAAAATCATACCCATCCAAAGACTTTTAAATGAAAAGAATGTGACACAGACCATGTGAAAGAATGTTTTTTTTTTTTTTTATGAGATCTAAGGCATATTTGAAGAAGAATAAACTAAAGAAAGAAAGTTAATTTATAGTTGTTGTACCACAAGAAAAAAATTCTAAATGATTGCCCAAGGCCAGTTCATCAGTTTGGATGCACAAAATACTAAAGTACCTACAGTAGCAACAGTAATTGTTCAGTCCAGCCAAGTAGAAACTGCCAATTATCTGGTGGTTTTGTGATGTGACTAGGAGAGGCTAGGTTGACTGAGACCACCCAACTAATTTCACTTGTGACCCGAGCTGAATATTTTCCTCTCAACATCCTTTCTGTATTAGTGACCTCCTCAGGCAGCAGCCTATAATGACCATCATAAAAAAGTACACCTTTGTCACAGTGTATGACATTGTGCAGATGCTCTTTACTCATACACTGTGCAGTGAGCATCTGTAAACTGTTAACTCATTATATGTTATTTTTCTCTTTTTGTTTGGGGGGGGGGGGGTCAGCGAGAGAAGAATACAGCATCTCTGCATGGCTCAAGGACACATGCAAAGAGTATCTGGTAAAGGAAGGACGCATTGGGAGGATTAGTTACATTTGCAAGGAAAGACACAACTGAACCTGACAACCCCTGTGAATCAGTCATTTTAGGGACGTGCAGCATGTCCCATTGGCACTAAATGTTTAAACATGTTTATTCATTTAAAACAAACCAACAAAAAAACAGAAAGACAAAGAGAGCAGTGATCTACTTGAACAATACTCAAAGGCAAAAGTGCATTTTATCTACAGTATTCATTTGAAAGCCTTGCACCCTATAATGTGTTATATTGTAGGGATGAAGGGATGAAGCAGATGAAGCACACTGTACCACACTGTACCACTGATTGCTATAGGTGTGATACATAGACATGTGCCAATCAATGTCTGAATAGTTTACTGTGCTATGAAGCACTCGACACTAATCAATTGACAAATACAAATTCACAGTGCACTTTACAAATTCTATTGCAGGCACAAAAATATGAATGGAGATTTAAAAAAAAAAAAATTCTTCCAGCTAGAGAAAGCGGATATGATTTCAGATTGTATGTGTTTAATATGGAAGTGCGGTTTACAGTAGGCTCTGATGCGAGTAACTTACAAGTTGAGCTCTACCATTTGCTCTTGTGTATATGTAGGTTTTGGCTAATTGCGTTTTGCTACTGGTTTATTATAAGTTTGTGTTTCATGCCCTTACTATATACAGTAGTACAGTACACGACTGCTTTCCTGCAAAAAACAACAATGGCACACAGTTGGGAGAGTCCTTTGGAGTACAAACCACTGGACAGCACTCAATATAATTTACTAAACAGCCTGAGCCAAACGGAATCTGAAGATTCTTTGTCGCTGCTAATAATAGTCCTCACCAGCTATTGACTTCTTCTTCCTGGAGTGCTGATTTTTACAAGCTTAACAATGAGCCAGTGATCAATAATAAATGTGCCTAAATCTCCCTTTTAAAAAAATATGTAAACTTGTATAGAGTAGAATGAGACTGTTTCAGTACTTTATGGAAGGTGAATCCTTTTCCGCACAACTATAGTATTGCTCTGATGTACAGTATTTTTATTGGTGCAAAAGCAAACTGAGGGTAATGGTACAGTAGCTCTAGTAAAGGAGAGATGCCAATCATTAACCTTCCAGTGAGCAGTACTGTGTATACAGTAGTTCTATAGGAGTAATATTAATTGAAGGAGCCTTTCAGCAAATGGGCTATATGAGATTTGCCATCCCTGTCAATATGGTGAAATACATTTTAAAATCTTATATAACAAAGCTACCATTTCAGCCTAAACTAGGTAAGAGCTGACACAGCACTGGTACTGTAAGACTCATTCAGACTCCTTTGGCGGAGCACAGATTGATAAATGATTTGTAGGTGTTGTAACAATCTGATATTACCTCAAGCGTCTTTAGGATGGTATGATTACAGCTATCTGCAGATTCAGCTTCTCCATGTTCTAAAAGAAGCCTTCATTAAGTGAAGAATGCGCAGCCATGGCAACCAGGAAGATGAAGATAATGTGAGTGTCACATGCTGTTCTATCGGTATTACAGTAGGGAGTTGCCAGCAGGTTATGCCAAACATTTGCTCCCTGGTCTGTGAGGGAATGTGCTAGCGGGAATGTGCAAGGTCTTGACTTTTAATTGCAGAAAATGAGTATCCCAAATGATTAAAGGGAGAGAACATATTAACATGTTGCATAGCACTCCCTATCATGAGGTTAATACTGGGGCAAGCTCCTTTAAGATTATTAAACAAATAGCTTTCCACAACATTAGGTACAGTATAGCCCTGCTTATTGAGATTAGTGTCCATTAATCTTTTAAACTGTAGGTGTGGATGTTTGCTTTCCTTAGGATTTCACTCCGCAGCAATGCTGACCAGGCATTATCAATCTGCTTGGCCAGATCATGAAAGACTGCCTCTAGAAAGCAAACTTTCTGTTTTGAAGACAAGTACTGGTGTTTCATTTCCTCTATAATGGTTTAATTCACACAGAATTGTTACTTTATTGAACTCAACCTGTCACCTCTTGCATCAAAGACAGCTTTTAAAGCTCCCAGGTACCATACAAATACAGTCCTACTGATTGGCTGGTTTTGGTGGATAATAAAATCAATTTGGACCAATTTGTGTTTTCTTTAGTGCAGTATTTGCTGTCTAATAGATGTGAACTGAGCTTTCATTACAGCAAGTCAAAATGAAAAAGCTGGTACTTGCACGGATTCATTTTAAATTTGATTCACAGATGATGCTGTAATGTAACAGCGGGCATCTGCCGTCTGATAGATGCCCACTAGAGCTGGATGCTGATTGGCTGATCTACTGAATCATTTTCTAATGGAAAAATATATTCATTTTGACAATTAACACTAACGTACAGTACAGGGATCATTTTTTTTTAAATTTACCTTTAAAAAAACTTAAAGAACAGCCCCTAAAAAATGTCACAAGGATTTACATAAACTTACACAGACATCTGTCTTCATCGGTTGCTCTGCATTTAATTAAACTTGTACAATCTCCACCAAATTGAACACTTTTGTGAAATTCTGGTAAACATTTGTGATTTATTGTGTTAACGTTTCTATTGTAAGCTCCTTTTAAATTAGAGGATGGTTTAAATAAGAAAAAAGAATAAGCAGATGTTACTTCTGTGTGATGTTAAGATGAGAAGATTTAAATGTGGCAAAAAGAAGACCACTCTTGAATTGTGAATACCGATGATTTCTTGTTCCCCAGAGGATTGATCTGTTGTGCCAATTGTTAAGTTATACAATTGAAAGTTCGATTTAAAACCCCTGGCTTTCCGCCGGTCTCAAATAACTAATACTGTCGGACGGCTTTCGTCCGTCCGCACACAAACATCAATAATAATAATAATAATAATAATAATAATAATAATAATAATAATAATAATAAAGTGAATGAATTCACTTGTTTTTCAAAGACTCAGGATGCATACTGCACTATGTATGCAATATGTAGCTGTAGCAAAATACCGTTGTTGCCACCATGACACCCTGACAACAAGACATTGTGTCTCCAGTTTATTTTTTTCTGATCTGTTAAATAACATTAATCAATCCCATGTTAACAAACAGTCTAATAGTCGGGCTGTTGTTGTTTTGATTTATTCTGGCTTTGTCTTAAGACATAAATGCAGTTTTACAGAAAGGAACAGTCCAATGCAACCAGTCTTTGACCCTAGCGCTTTACAGCAGGTAGGAAGCATTAGCATACAAACTGCAGCTAATGATTTTTTTTTCAATGAAAAACACTACAGGGTCTGTTTTTATGATGTAGTGAAATCATGTTAGACTGTAGGCCAAGATGTCAAGATATGGTAGCACAAATGCTATGTGGTTGCACAACAAAAATATCTTGGCAGAAACCCAAAACCTGCTTGAAGTAAAAATCACAAGCTGGCTTGGGCTCAATAGACAGCTTTCTTTTTAATATCGATGGAAGCTTTCTTTTAGTACAACTGAAAACCTAGTGCAGGCGAAGCTCGTGTCATGGAGTTTCCTGTACAGGGGGTGATACTTGTCCGGCACAAACCTGGTTATGAGTGTTGAGTGTTGAACAACACTTTTGGCTATGTGGTAGCACAGTGACGGTTCTGATGGGCATGTGCAAGGATGTTGTTGATGTTTTGTGGTAGAGGGAACTGCACTTACCATGTGCACTGTAGGATTTATTGTAGTAATACTGCTACTTTCACCTAGATAAAGTCCCACAGCTCTGTAACAGTTCAAAAGTGCATTTTCTAACCACTGAGCTGTTTTTAGTTCATGCTGCTGTAAATATAGTATCCTATTGTGCTCCCTAGGCTTTTCAGCATGGTGTTGTCATGACATTGTAGGTCTTAAATGTTAAAGAGAATATTTGCAGTTAAGTGTGTCCCCAGAAGCCCCCCAGATATGCAGCACATAATATTACAATATAACAGAGAACAAGTAGGTTACACATTGATTTTATTCAGTGATATTGTCATTCTGTTTAAATCACTAACTGACCCCCACCCCCCCACCAACACCACCAATAGATATTTAAAGCCAAACACAACTTCCATTAAAATATACTGTACTATATTCAAAGCTGAATTTCACTTCTGAGGTTTAAAACATTCATTTATTTATGGAGATCTTCCCCTCAGATATTCAGTGTATGAGTTCACAGGTTATGGAGGGACTTCATGTATGTACTGTATAGAGCACATGTGTTAAACAGACCTATGTACGATAGATGATGTAGCAGATTAAAATGGAAAGTGCTGGTACAGTATTACTGGAAAAGTAAACTCTCTGCAGCAATGGAAACTAAATACACACATTTGTTTGGGAGGTAGGGTGTAGCGGGAGAGAGCGGCACACATCAAACAAGTAGGCCTACTATTTTTTATTCTTAGCTGGTAGGAAATTTATTTTAAAAACCTAGACGCCCAGCAGTGTAATCTTCATTTTTAAACAAAAAATACACCCTTATGCAAAACATGAAGTGAACTATTTCATAATTGTGAGCTGGATAACTTGGATTTTATTAATTGGGCCGTTTCTATATGAATATATTCTGAATTCCTGATTTTTAACTTGAGTCAGTTAATATTTGAGTCTGATAAATACAAATTAAAGCACTCTGACTAAACTTTTCAGGCTAGGTGAATTGCAGTAGATGTTTCAATGATAACGTCATTACAGAACATATTTATAACCATCCACTAGTTTAGGGCATATTATATTTTAGTTTGTCCATCATAATTTCCCCATTATAGATATATTGCCAAAGACAGGCATGCTTTATCTTTTATATATTATAACAAGTGTGCCTTAGCAATCATAACAATTGGACAACCAGTTTGAGAGACAAACAATGTGAGGCCTTCATTCCCCCCCCAAAGAGTTGCTGCTGTAATTACTTTCATGGATTAGCTTCTAATTCTGTAGAACTCCTCAATTTCAATGCAATGAATGTGGGTGTGTTACCATCTTCAAAGAACAAAGCCCACACTACTGCAAAAAAGCATCAATGTTTACATACTGAATAATATCATTTTGATTTTAAGTGAGTGGTTACAACATATTACAGGGTTAAAACATTTGTGATTTATTTTGGTTTGGGAATGATGGCATAATGAACCATGTGACTAACATAGAATGTTACGTTCTCTAATGAATAAGAAGATCCTGGTACGGTACCTATCAAGATATACGGCACAGCAAGCAGCTGAGAATGCTATGTTGTGTCTCTCCTACAAGGCTGTTACTTCACTCCTAATTTATGTATTTTATGTAGGATTATTTAGATTTGGACTCAACATTTGGATAGTTTTGGGTCAGGTAGTTTTTTTGCGTTCATACTGCTTGCAAGGGACATGAAAAGACCAAATGTTGAGTTTCTGAATGAAGTGTCAGGGAGTACTGAGCTGGCTTATTATAGCATGTTTTCAGGCATACTGTATGTGGCAAACTGTGGTGCTGTATTTATAGTATGGCTGTTCAGGGGAGTGAACTGCTGTGTGATGAACAGGCCCTGCTCCCCAGCACTTGCATGCTTTGGATATTGATACTTCCAGCCAAGCTCTTCTCCGGTGACCTTGCTTGAAAGTAACAACTCCCTGAGAAGCATTGACAGTGCCTACTGTAAAATGCAGTCTTCTATGCCAGATGTATTCCAGCATGTTGGTGTACTTCATTCATAAAACACTGCCATTTTTTTTTTTTCTAATATGCAATGGCATTTTTACATGCAATTGTAAATGAACATGCTGCTTCCTGGAAAATAATTCTCAAGGCTAATGGGTTTCCCATCAAGGACCTTTACCTTCTTGTTGAATATATGTATCCATACTAAACAGGATAATGTGTGGTACACTTTCATCCGAAAGAAAAGACCATTACTGCTGGAGCTAATGAATCTCACTTATACAGTACAAGGACATTGGCAGACCCATGTGTTTTTCTGAGCTTCAAATCTAGACTCTTCACAAAGGTATTCCGATTACAACAAGGCACGTTGACCAAAATCATAACTCATTCCAAAGCCAACATTTTTGTCTGCTGTTTTGCTCAGGCAAGAAGATGATTTCTTGGTCCACATAAATACACTGTTGTATGTAAGATTTGGCTGACTCCACAAAAGATGATATTGGCTTTTCTTTATCGATTTTGTTTTTGAAGCGTTTTGGAAAGCAGTGTAGAAAGAGCAGTTCTACAGAAGCAGGGAATCCATGTTGATTAATTCTGAATACACTGCACAGTATATTCTATAATGTGCATAACAGTGCAAAATGGCATTGTATACTGCAGTCCACCACAGTAAATTGACGAGTATTTTTTTTCTGAATATGACTCATCGCTGTGTGTGAAAGAGTGAGATATTATCTAAAGGTTTTCATTATTGTTGTATTCTGACGTCTGCTTTGAGAAGACATACTAAGCAGCTTTGATGCTGTCTTGTGATTTGATCTCATAAAAGGGATGGTTGTTAAGGGTTTCTGCAAAACATGAAGTCATTGTAGTCTGTGGTGTTATTTAAGAGCATTATCATTTTTTCTCCCTGTGTTTTGTATCCCACTACTCCTCTGTTCTTGGATCTGGGAGGAAGAATATGGTCTAAAGAACTTGTTATGATTTTATTGTTGTCTGATTTATCTGCAAAACATTGACTCTAATAACAAAAACATCAATATGTTTAAGTTATGGATCACAGTATTGGTTACTTAAACTGATGTGTGTCAAGTGTTTACTGTAGCTCTTGAAACAAACTTCATCATGTGAGATCACCGGCTTCATTTTCAAAACTCATTTATCAAATTTAGAAGCACAAATCATCTGAAGTATGCATCATTGTGACTAATGTGTGCTTAGGGCTGGTTCATACAGTACTTCATGCACATGACTGTTGGTGTTTACTGTAACACTGATCACAAACGGTATCCCCCAAAAGAATCCATAAGATAAAACCTCCATTTCGATTTGTCAAAAAAAGTAAGAGTACCATAAACTGACCTGGATTCATTTTGAGTTTTATATTGGAAAAGATCACCCTCCTGAGGTCAGTAATTAATGACTTCCCAGTCACTGCGTGCAACACCTGCCAGGGAGAAGTGGGACAGGAGCAGCTACGGGTCATAGAACAGCCTGAGCCTGTCGATACATGCTTCTCATTCAGCACGGATAAACCACTGGTATCCACAAGAAGTCCCAAAGAGTAAGTGGACCAAATACAGTATAACCCCATAACGAAAAGCAAAATAAACTGGATCAATGTGTTCTTTAATTGCGACATATATTTCCCTGCTTCTGGCATAATATTTCCCACAGTTCTTTGTGTATAGTAGGATCCTAACAGGATCCAATTACAGCTGACATTTGGCTCAGCTTTCTCTTTTGGAACTATCAAATTTATAGCTATCACCTTGACATTCTTATGTTGGTGTAGAGCTACAGTACTGTAGTTTAGCTGCTGTGGATGTGGTGCATTCTTTATTTATTTATTTATTTATTTATTTATTTATACTGCTTTTCACATGAGAGTGACTGGTGCTGTAAACCATTACACAGTTCGTAGGAGCTGTATTTGCATGATTTTTAAAAGTAACATGGGGTATACTGTATACTGTACTGTATACTGTATTCTCAGTCTTGTTCCTGTTAAGATACAGTACTATTAGTAAATATCCATACATTTATTAAATGGTTTAATAACTGAATCATTTTTTTCCATTCATACTACAGTACATTATAGATATGAAGTGTAGCCTTTGTTTAGGTGATTGGGTTGTTGTGTTTTAAATACTTCCTGTCATTGTAGACATGGTAGTTTTGCAGCCACGTTGCCAGAAATGGAAACCGTCCAGACAGCATCGTTTCTGTAAAAGCTCACCTTATTGATCAATATGCATGTCTGTAGTTCATAGGGATAAGGCCGTGGTTGGGTGCTTTTAAGATGCCAATGAATTTCATTGTCTATGAGCAAAGATGAGAGTTCTGAAATGTGTTGACTGTGAACACCACTGTGATAAAAGTTTTGTTGAACCATTGGTTACGCCAGTTTGGACTGCAAGTGTAGAAAGAATGAGAAGATTTCACTCCTTCCATGACTTGCAACAACACATGTTGAACTTGTATTGATTTTGATTTTTAATTAATCCTTGTATACTTTGCCTAAACAAATGTAATCATGTACTGTATTAAAATGCCCATGTTTTAAATATACTGCATTTTATTTAAAGACCAACCTGGTACAGTATGTTTGAATGCATATTGATCAAGTACTATTGCATGTTCATTTTCTTACAGATACCTTTTGAATTTTTGCTCTGTGCAAAACAAATCTGGGTCCATACTGTAAAGATTGGTCAGAACTCCTGATCTGTTTAAAGTTGCCTTGACCGAAGCTACTGCAGAACATCTGCTCTTGCTTTGTCAAAATAGACAACAGTATGGAAAATAACTTGCTGTAGACTACACTGAATAGCGAAAACTATTTCTTACTGCAGTTTTGACACTGTGACTGGATATTTTGGAGGGAAATGCCCCCCACCCCCACCAGGCACAAGCAGCTATCCCACAAATCCAGCTTTTTCTATTCATATGCAAATGTGTCTCAGCAGCATGGCTGGGCTTGATGGAACATTTTATGTTGGGCGCCCTCTGTCCTCGCTGTTTTATGTGCACTGAAGAAAGATAATAGGGGCTTTTGTGTGTCATCGTGTCCCATAACCCCCCTCCCCCCCTCGCTCTCCTCTCCCATACCACTCTATTCCTCCCTCCCTACGCTGCATTTCACAAGGAATTGCTCTGCAGCTGCAACCCTGGCAACAGGTCCTAGACGCAAAGAATGAGGGCAACCCTCCAGAAACAAGGCCGAGGATTGTCATTTTTAGAGTAGTCCAAATGAAACTGGTAGTAAAGAAGTAAGTGGCGTACTGTATCTTCTGTAATAGTAATAAATAATTACAAAATAATTTGTTTTACAATTAATAAAAAAATTACCGTGGATATACTGTATATTTCACATTTATTGTAACTGCTGTAAAAAATCTCTTCTGATACATGGTAATTTTCATTTAAACTCAATAAAATGCAATTAAAACAAGAATGCCTGTGATGTAGCTGGCTGACTGATTTAAGTGCAGCATAGGCAATCCAATTTAAAATGTTCTGTTTGTTTGCAAAAAATCTCATATATACAGGCATATGATCTTTTTAGATTATTTCCAAGCGGATGAGGGCGTGAAGAGCAATGTGAATACAGTAAGTCTCATTAATTGTCATGCTGCTTGGTGCAATGTGGCATCCAGCTTTGCCTTAGGGTTAGCTGTCTTTTGTGTGCGTACGTATGCGTGTGTGTGTGTGCGAGGGTGCGCACTGGGGGAGACGGGTAGACACAATTAATAAATACCTTGCATCAAATGATCTGGAACTGAGTGACAGACAAAGGGGTCTCTTGGGAAAATTAGGGAAGGAGCTCCCGATGAAGTGTTACAGGCTTACTGCAGCCTTAACACTGAACTCCTGTGACACAAACAGAGTTTTAACTGAAGGCCAGCCTGTGCATTGTGAAGCTACAGGTAGCTGGAATCTTTTGCTGTTTGTGACACAACATCTGCATGCCGTCTTGGCATGGTGCTAAACGTTTATACAAGATTAGCCAGCTGTGTGTGAAGGGGGGAAACAAAAAGTCTGATTTCCTTTGTGTCATACTTGCCTAGTGGTGCTCTGGGAGCAAGACGTACCAGTGTCTATTCATGAGGGCTGACGCAGTAGCACAAAGCATTGCCAGGGTTTCTGTTTAAATGAGAAATTCTCTGCTAGGTCAGAAACACACTATTGATAGTCTTATCTTAAGGGGGTGGGGGGAGGGACATGCATAGGGGAATGGTGCATGTTTTCTTTAGGATGAATATCAAGTATGCAGTGCTTACAATATCAGGAATGTACAATAATTATTTAATAGTTTAATTAATGATAATGGAAACTGTAATCTGTGGGACTTCATGGGTGTGACATGATAACTGTACTATAAAAGCTGCTTTGTCAGCATTTGTTTTTAGATGTTCTCAAAAAATAGCAATGACATATTTAAAGTTGTATTAAATGCTACAAAACATTAATAAAACCTCTTTACATACAGTACAGTGCTATACGATGTACTGTACAGTAATCCGTTGCCGTTTTATCCGCCATGATCAATCTCTTCAGCAACGTTAGTTTATTTTTGAACACAGAAGATTAGTTCAGAGACTAGAGAGCCTATCAAGGTTTTCGTACACTGTGTTGTACGTGATCCGTGCGCTGCCATTGCTGGTAGGGTCACGTGAACTGTTCAGTGTGTTATGTAAATAAATCCTGTTCACCTGCGGGGCGTATCAACTTCAACCTCCGTCTCGATCTCCTGCCTGTCACTCAGCAGCGAATGCACGCATCCACTCGGCAGATGGCAGATGTCACAAGCATTAATACTTTTTTTTCTGGTTTCGGTTGTTGTTTGTTACAGTATGGGTCATCAATAACTTAGTTTAAATATCCACACAACCTGTCTGCAGACAAACATTTAAGTAAAAGTAAGAATTGTAACGGTTGAATGTAATTGCTACAGTAGCTCATATTTTAATTACATAATATCGGAAATATGTTGTACTTGACTGGCCATACTGAATGGTAAAGGCCAAAAGTGGGTCATAAATGATGAGGAATTAGAAATTATTGGAATGTGGCGTATTGTTTTTTTCAAGAAACGGTCTATAACAGTGAGTTAATGAGTTTTATTCATTAAGAATGTGGAGTTTAGAAAGCAAAGTCTATAATTAAGAAAAAATAAATGCTAGTAACCTGTATCTGTTTTGATCCAGGTGAGCTCTAATAATATAACTGTATCCAATTACTGTAGGTAAAATATATACCAGTCATTTTTTTTTACTGTAAAATGTAAAGGGTTTTTTATCATTCTGAAACTCTTTGTGATTGCATTTACTGTATGCTGTAAGAAGTAATTATTCATAAGAGTCTATGACATGAGTAACCTGTTGTCCTTCGATATGTAATTACCATGGGAACCGAAGTTTAAAAGCTCAGGAGGCAGTGAGTACAGCTTTGGAAATTGGTTTGATGAATTCCACTTTGATATTTTTAGAAGTAAAATATGACATTTCATTAAAGCAACCATCACTTACTCTAACTACACCGACTCTGGTCCTGTGCTATATTTGAAAGCATGCTTGCCTGCTTGCTTTTTCACTTCTGAGTCGGTCAATGTTAACTCGCTGTCTCAGAATGTACTTCAGAACATCAGAACATGGCTTCCCCTCGAAGCCACAGCTGTACAAATGAAGTAACTTTGGAAGCACAGCCTATTAAAGAAATTATTAAATGACAATTCTACATGGGCAGTGTAATTATCAAAGAACCTGAAGGGTGTGCGAGCTGTGTGCAGCTTAAACATTTTCATCCTGATTATTTTGGCCTTTCAGGATGTGTTGCTAATGGCTGCTTTTTGTTATTGTTTTAGCACCAAGCGGTTGTGATGATTTGTTAAACGTATGAGAGAAAACAAATCAATAAGCTTCCTGGAAGGACACTAAGTGAATGAGTGGGAGATTTAGGACTGTCCTTTCTGGCTGTACTGCACTGCTTTGCTTGTGTTGTTTAAATGGAAACGGTTCTTGCAGGGATGAGGAGTGTGTCGTGATCGCGTGGGAGTGTAGAGGCCTTCCAGGTGTCTTTTTTGATCTGTGGATCTGAAAGCAGTTGGCAAAGACTTCAAAGACCAAGACTTTAACGTCGTTTGGGTTAATGGCAGGGAAATAGATATTTTAGAAATCCTATCCAGAAGGCAGTTCCTGTATGTGCTTTTAGTATACAATGTGCCATAGTATACAAACTCTGACCAATTGGTGCAATATAAATATACAATATGTTTATTTTTATTAGAAGTTTAAAAAAAAATGGTCCTAAAATCAATTATTTTTTAAAATCTGGTTTAAAAGGAACTATAAGTGGAATGTCATTGAATTTACTTCAGGTTAACTTAAACAATTTACAGTACAAACACAGGTTTGCGTTGCAACATACTGTAATCTGAACTCGTAAATGGCTTTAAGGTTGGAAACGTCTGTGAGCTCTCTCAGTACAATTCTGTTATTTCACTTGTAACGTCCTTGAGCCATAAAGCATTTGCATGCTTGTAATTTCTTATGTAGGATTCCCATATATTTACAGGCATACTAATGTATGCAGACAATCATCTGTAATTTTTTTCATGAAATACCTGCGCAACTACACTATTACTGGATACATTTTGTTAATACAGTACATTTTATATGAAAAAAAAATCCTAAATGTGTTTTTGCAAAAACTTAAAGAAAAACACAGATTGTTGTACAGTAGAGGGGCTTCTTTTATAAATGTAAATTTTAATATAGCCCCATTGCCTGCATGAGTTTGCAGCTCTGCTGATTCTGGACCGCAGGCAGTAGAATAGAGCACCATAAAATATAACTAAATCACATTAACCTTGACTGATTATTTGTCTTTCATTTCATTTGTATTTGTACAGTACTGCTTAGGTCGGATTTGTACTGTATGCATGCAGTGTATAGTTTGGCATTAGTAAGTCTCTGCAGGATTACCAGGTTTTGCAACAGCAAACAGTGCACCATTACTATAATATAATAATACTATAATGTTCTTAATCATGATGTTAAACCCCTTTTTGCTTTTTCATTATTTTCTTATAATGAACTTAGGTACCGTACATACTGTAAATGGGCTTGAAGCACTGATCCTGGTTATGAAATCCACTAGGTACCGTGAATTAGTTTTCTGGGAGAGGGATGCTGCGCTCTCTGCAGCTGAAGGTGAGAATATCCTTCCCTACTGCAGAACTAAGTTTAAATCCTGGAAAAGGGGACTGTTTCTCTACAGTGTAGTATGTATTTTACAGTAGAAAAACAGTACTGTCCTTCACACAGGTATGCCATTTCTGTATAAAAGTATGAAGGAAACTTTGTTAAATTGCCTGGGGAGGTAAGATATATTCTAACAGTGTCTTTTAACTTCCAAATCCATAGCCCAATCCTGTAATTCATACAATCATTTGGTGCTTTGAGGTGCATAAAAAAAAAAAAAAAAAATAAAAAAAAAACAGTGTCGGTCTATTTTAATTGTCTGAACAGGCATTTCCGATCTTGCGTGTATATATGTATATATGTATCTATATGTATGTATATAAGTGTGTGTGTGTGTGTGTGTGTGTATATATATATATATATATATATATATATATATATATATATATATATATATATATATATAATATTTATTATTATATTTATTAAAATATATTATTATATATTTTATATATATGTATATATGTAATATATATATTTATTTTATTTATTTATTTTAGTGGGGGGGGGGGGCATGAAGGATTAATATAATTTAAAAAAATTCTACTGTTTGCACTGTTTTCGGTATGTACAGTACAATATAAAATCCAGCATCAACAAAATAAAAAACCGAAAGAGAGGGTGTTGTAATCCTTTTAATGCACAGTGGGGTGGAAGGTCTACAGTTTAAACATTTAAACTATAAAGTACATAGAAGCTCTCTGACAAGCAGATTGGCTTCTGCCTCAACATTGTTCGGGCCCTCCTTTTACAAGACATGGGAATTCAACAGAGCAATTAGGAAACACCATTTCAGGACGTCATTGTGTTGGGCCCTTGGGTCACCTGACATGAAGGTAAAGTTGGGGCGGGGGCTGTCTAGACAAAAGTATAGCTCATCAGTAACCACTGCTTTATGTATTAGACCTGGACAAAGGAATGTGCAGCTGGAGGTTTTGCTTAGGGCTGGTGTAAAATTCTCTATAAAACTGAGCTGAGGCTGGTCTGGGAGAGTACAGCACACAGCCATGTACTGTAACACAGCCATGTCTACATGCACTGTGGCCTGCTGAGAATGCTGAGAGCTAAAGAAATCCAGAACAATCAGGGAAATACCCAGTGAAAATCCATACATTCTCTTCCCATTCGCACACTCAGATTCTTAATGCTTCCACTTGTACTGTAGTCATACACGTGCAATATCTACCTGCACAAGGTTTTTACCACTGAGATGCGGGATTCAATAAATATAATTAAAAAAAAAAAAAAAGTTTAATCCAAAACAGTGGTAAGATTGCCTTTCTATTTTTTAAACGCTGCTTAATGTTTAACCCAAGCTTGTCGTAGTTATTTTTGTAACTTTTTTTAAATGTATTTTTATAGAGTACAAGCCTATCCAGTAGTTCAACTTGATGTTTTCTTTATACAGCACTGTACTAGTGAGTGTTTCTTAAGATGGTTTTATTTTTTAAACATAGAAAATTAAACAAAAACTAACAGGACTGTGACTCATACTTTTACAAAGGTCCAAATATATTCCAACAACATGAGTCATGTGTGTGTGTTTTTTTTATTTATTTTTTATTATTTATTATTAGCTCAGCTTAGGATGTCTTCCAAAGCTGAACTAGGATATAACCTTTGTGAATTAATGACGGTAAATTCACTAATGAATAATGATTGTTCCGAATTGAGTCATGTTGTAAAATCATTTGGATTCCACTGAAGTTTAATGTTTATTTTTGGCTTGACAGCTAAGCAAGATCCCTTTTAATCAGGTCAGTTGATGGTGGAGACGCTGCCCCTTGTTTTCTGATTCTCAGAAGCCAAATGGCTTGACTGGCCAAATGAAAATTGGTCAGTTCCATTGATACAGTCTCTAGAGATGTTTGGCAAGTGATATAGCAAGGGAAGAAATGTGGGTGATGCTATGCAAGGGAAAGCTTAGGACAGATGTATTCATTGTGTCGGTGTGGGTCGCTGGGGTTTCAAAGGATTGAAGAGGCAGTTCTGTAGACCTGGCCTTCTCTTTTGCATGTTGTAATCAATCATCTTCCTGTGGTAAACCACTTGCAGTGTCTGCACTAGATCTTTCCTGTTTCAGGGCATGAGTGTTCCCATGTGGTAGAAAGCAGCTAGACTCCTAAACCAGGACCTGTTTTTTTTATAGCATCCAATAAAAAAATGGCTTTAAGTCCTCTCGGATAACGATGTGTGTTTGGTTCCCCAGGGAGTGTGTGAAGCCGTCTGTGACTCGTGTTCACATATGAGAAAAAGCGTGAACATCCAAAAATGAAAAGGCAGCCCAGGACCGGCCCAGATTTAGGCCGCCATTTCGATGTGGCCCAGGGCCTACAATCTGAGACCAGAGCCAGCCTTTACATATGTATGAACGCAAAGCAGACTACCACCGGCCTTTTCGTATCACATCATGTTGTTGAGCAAAGTGTATATGACAATGTATTGCTGTATTTAGATTAGGGCGCTTCCCTCAATGAAGTGGTAATGATTAGGGATTAGAGAATAATAATGACAATGATAGTAATAGCGAGTAAACAATAGAATAGTTTAACGATCGTGTTTGTAAACAAAGACGATATTCATGCAGGTTAAACAAATACATATAACTGAGAAGAAAGATGTGTAATGTGTTTAATGCCTGGTCTTTCCTTGCGGGAGCAATAGTACTATTATTAGGTGCTCAGTTGTGAGCTTGTCTTGTGAATGTCAATCATTGTATGTACAACCTGATAGTCATTTGCAATCTGATGTATCCGTTTATGAAAATGAATATTTATACCTGTCAACACTAGCAAGTTGCTGTTTCCTGTGTTCTAAATACCTCCGTGTTCTTGAGAGAATAATGTGATTGTGGGTGGGGGTAAGCTCGGACCGTCGCCCCATTACACACTATAACAGTAACACTAGAACCGCACGGTGGTCAAATATTTTCCTAAATCTATGTATTAAATCCCTGATGGTGTTTCAAAGGCAGGATTGCAAAAATAAGGAAGTTACTATATAATCCCGCCCACCTAGAACCACCAAAGCAGTCATTTCGACTGCCTTTTACAATACATGTTTTTATTTAGAATATAACCTACAATATTCCATTTTTAGAATTTTTTTTAATTTTTTTATATACAAGCCTGTTGTTATCTCTACTGGACCTGGCAGCCATCAATTCCTTCGTTTTGTACAAGGAATGCACCGGGATAAATATCAGGAGGAGAGATTTCATCTTGAAGCCACAGCGCTTTGGCAGAAACATTTCGATCAGAAAACTGCAAAGCATCAGGGCTGCTTCAGCTCAACCTGGATTCAGTGCTGCACCGACTGAAAACATATGCTACTTTAATTTTAAATTTAAAAACTACTTTTATTTTTCTGCATGTGCATATACCTGTTTACATACTAGTTTATTTTGAAATGTTTATTTTATGTTTAATCGTTTAAATATGTTGTTTTGGCTGTGCAGATGTTTGATATGACATGCTTGAATAAAACTTTTGAGTTGTAATCGATAGTCTGTCTTTCATTTTAATTCTGATGTTTAAAATGTAGCTGTCATAATGACTGCCGGCGGCGGTTTTAGGTGAGTATAACCGCGGCGGTTCTAGTGTTAAGCCAAAATAGTCAATAATATATGTTTTTTTTTTTAAATATATACCATACAATTGCTGCATTGAAAAAATATATATATTAATAAGAAACATCTGCTACAAAGCAAGGATTATTGTATATTCTGGTAGTTCTTCCATTCTGAGTGCAGACTATCTTTCCATAAAAAAACAAGCAATTCACCACATTAGGCCTGCTTTTCAGTCACACATGTGAACGCGCAAAGGTGCCTTAAACCGCAAATGTGGACGGGGTTGCAGACCTAAATCTGAGGCGGGGTCTATCTATCTAAAGTGAGGAGGTCAGTAACCAGGGCATTGAATAATCTTCTGAACCATTCCTCCAATTAGATTTTTTACTGTTATCTGAGTAGCTTGTTTCCCAGTGCAAACACCTGTTTACAGTATTCATTCTAAATTAATACCCAGGTATCTTAGTACATTTTGACTGGACACAGTATGTATTTAGCAAACAATATATGTATTGTTTAAAGTTTTGTTTTATTTCATATTTCTACATTATTTGTGTACACTGTTACATAGAATATTGAATGTAAAGCATTATTGTGACATGGTCCAAAACATTATTAATATCCATTTAAATGTTCCTAAATTGTAGTACAGTATTTTTATGCAGTTCTCAAATTACCTGATTGCTTTTGTCAGTATGTAAAGTACATGGTTACAGTAAATTTGAACTATTTCAAGTGAATGATTCCTTGACAGCACACAATGAGCAAACATTACAAAATGCTATACTGTAGTAGCTCAAAGAAAATGGCATGTTTTGTGTTTTTTTTACTCACTGTATAATAAAAACAAGTTAACTACTACAGTATGTACGGCTAGCTCCTGGTTCCTTCCAGGCCCACTGAAAAGCAGGCCCACGCTTCTGTGTGAATGCCTGCTGAAGGCAAGCAGTGAAAGGAATATAAAGCAGTTATAATTACATAGTAATTAATTTCAGCAATAATTACTACTGCACTCATTAAACTGGTGATTATAACAAACTGCAAATCAGTGCAACACACCTTAAATACCAGTTTCCTCTGACAGGCTGGTATTCCTCAATATTAAAGCTTGTTAGGTTAAATTCAGTTGAAAGTGCATTGTGAGGCAGGTGTTTTGTAGGCTAGCTTTATGGTCCTGCCACCCACCTGCAGTGCTCTGTGTTGGTCCTCCTGCAGCTGGCCTCAATATCTGGTTTAGTTAAACTGGTCTGTTTCTTCTCGCTTTCTGACCGAGTAAGCAAAATTTATTTTGAAACAAATAATAGTAACAAAACCAAAAATACTGTGGTTGGAATTCTGGCCCTGGGGTGTTGCCCAGTTACTGTGATAGTCAGTTTGGCCTTGTTGTACAGTACGACTAATGTTTTATATTTTATGTTTTTGCTTGAAGATTTTACCACCAAAACATTGTTGCATTATGTTTTATAAATGGTTTCTTTCCTGCTCCTATATAGCTTGTATACAGGTAGTTTGTTTATATATACAGTGTATGTATGTATGTATGTATGTATGTATGTGTGTGTGTGTATGTGTGTATATATATATATATATATATATATATATATATATATATATATATATATATATATATATATATATATATATATAATATACAGTGCCTTGCGAAAGTATTCGCCCCCCTTGAACTTTGCGACCTTTTGCCACATTTCAGGCTTCAAACATAAAGATATGAAACTGTAATTTTTTGTGAAGAATCAACAACAAGTGGGACACAATCATGAAGTGGAACAAAATTTATTGGATATTTCAAACTTTTTTAACAAATAAAAAACTGAAAAATTGGGCGTGCAAAATTATTCAGCCCCCTTAAGTTAATACTTTGTAGCGCCACCTTTTGCTGCGATTACAGCTGTAAGTCGCTTGGGGTATGTCTCTATCAGTTTTGCACATCGAGAGACTGAAATTTTTGCCCATTCCTCCTTGCAAAACAGCTCGAGCTCAGTGAGGTTGGATGGAGAGTATTTGTGAACAGCAGTTTTCAGTTCTTTCCACAGATTCTCGATTGGATTCAGGTCTGGACTTTGACTTGGCCATTCTAACACCTGGATATGTTTATTTGTGAACCATTCCATTGTAGATTTTGCTTTATGTTTTGGATCATTGTCTTGTTGGAAGACAAATCTCCGTCCCAGTCTCAGGTCTTTTGCAGACTCCATCAGGTTTTCTTCCAGAATGGTCCTGTATTTGGCTCCATCCATCTTCCCATCAATTTTAACCATCTTCCCTGTCCCTGCTGAAGAAAAGCAGGCCCAAACCATGATGCTGCCACCACCATGTTTGACAGTGGGGATGGTGTGTTCAGGGTGATGAGCTGTGTTGCTTTTACGCCAAACATAACGTTTTGCATTGTTGCCAAAAAGTTCGATTTTGGTTTCATCTGACCAGAGCACCTTCTTCCACATGTTTGGTGTGTCTCCCAGGTGGCTTGTGGCAAACTGTAAACGACACTTTTTATGGATATCTTTAAGAAATGGCTTTCTTCTTGCCACTCTTCCATAAAGGCCAGATTTGTGCAGTATACGACTGATTGTTGTCCTATGGACAGAGTCTCCCACCTCAGCTGTAGATCTCTGCAGTTCATCCAGAGTGATCATGGGCCTCTTGGCTGCATCTCTGATCAGTCTTCTCCTTGTATGAGTTGAAAGTTTAGAGGGACGGCCAGGTCTTGGTAGATTTGCAGTGGTCTGATACTCCTTCCATTTCAATATTATCGCTTGCACAGTGCTCCTTGGGATGTTTAAAGCTTGGGAAATCTTTTTGTATCCAAATCCGGCTTTAAACTTCTCCACAACAGTATCTCGGACCTGCCTGGTGTGTTCCTTGTTCTTCATGATGCTCTCTGCGCTTTAAACGGACCTCTGAGACTATCACAGTGCAGGTGCATTTATACGGAGACTTGATTCTATTTATCATCATTAGTCATTTAGGTCAACATTGGATCATTCAGAGATCCTCACTGAACTTCTGGAGAGAGTTTGCTGCACTGAAAGTAAAGGGGCTGAATAATTTTGCACGCCCAATTTTTCAGTTTTTTATTTGTTAAAAAAGTTTGAAATATCCAATAAATTTCGTTCCACTTCATGATTGTGTCCCACTTGTTGTTGATTCTTCACAAAAAATTACAGTTTCATATCTTTATGTTTGAAGCCTGAAATGTGGCAAAAGGTCGCAAAGTTCAAGGGGGCTGAATACTTTCGCAAGGCACTGTATATAATATAAATTCTGTTCATTCACGTTATGTACTGTATATTGTAACCTAATTGTACTCATTCATTAAGCCTCTATACTTTTACAGTAAATGAAACTCATTTATTTGGATACTACTTTTTTTTAATGAAGTATTGAATCTTTACTCTCTTTCTTTTTCTTTGATCCACAGGCTGCGTTGCACAGGCTTGTGGCAAAGGGGATATACGGTAGGAGGAGGTTTATCTGTGGTGACCGCGTGATCTGCACCTCCAGGCTGGGACCCACTTTCCCTTCCCTGTGCAGGATTCGGCAACTTCACCACTAGACATACAGTCAACTACCTGCATTTGTTTAGCATCCTAAACTAACCTGAACAAGAGTCTGCACTCTGGAGCCACATCTATTGGACCAGTAGCAGTTAAACACATAAGGACTGTTAATCATGAGTGAATTCTGGTTGTGCTTCAACTGCTGTATTGCGGAACAGCCTCAGCCGGTAAGTGTGACTGATGTTTGTGCCAAACCACGGCATCTCTCTTTGTCACCATTGTTTTTTGAGATTTTAATTTTTGGTCAGGTGTCTGTGAGTACATGCAGAATCTTTACAATTAATTTCTCGTAATTAAAGTACAGTCAATTCTCGTTGATACAAATTTCAAGGGACCAGCAAAAAAAAAAAAAAAAGTGTTTTATCAGGAGTCTAAGCCAAATGCATGCTGTCAGTTTTTATTGAAGTTACAGTAACACTGAAATGAAGTTTAAATTGCAGAACAATGAAGCGTATTACACATTTAAAAGTAGTACACCTTTTATTGAAAATACAGTTGGAAGTGAACATTTAAAAAAGTATACATTGAAAATGAACTGCATTCGCAATGTTCATGCCCCATTCTGATCAAGGGCATTTTTAAACTGCTAAAGGCGTCCTCAACATCAGGTATTGAGCAAATCGGAAATGCTGACAACTTGCATACTAGGGCTGCCAATTGAGCCTCCAAATAGCAATTGATTAATTGGGCACACAAAATCGAATCGAATAAATATCAATGATTGTACCGCCCACATACATTTTCGCACCATTAACGTTATATTGTTAAATATTCATTATATAACAGTTTGATTTGAAACTCCAAAGAAGCGCAAATTATATGCAGTCAGTTTTCTTCAGTGTTCACAATGTATTTACAGGCTGTTTGCCAGGAATACAAGCCTGTCGTCCTGCTCTGGATTAAAGGCGGCATGCTTTTTTGTTTGTATACATCGAATACACAGATGGGCGTACTTACAAAGCATTTTCAAAACTGATTCGCTGGTAGGATGGGACCAGCAAATCAGATGCTAGTTAACATGAGCAGGAAAAGAAGAGCATGCCCACTGCTTGTCTGGCAGAAATACTGTAAATAGCAAGACAGGGCGTTCGGTGCAGTTTCGTTGATAAACTTAAATAATGTTATTAACTATGCGCGTTACAAAAATGTAATTATTGAATCAGTTGTCCAGTATTTATATCAGTGTGTATAATGAGGAATGGAATCAATCAAAAAATCGATTTTCGATTTTAATCGTAGCAGCCCTAATTGCATTCACAGTTTGCTGTTTGGTTGAGGAAGTGTTTCATGGTAATGTTGAAATCTGCAGCAACATCTTTCTTTTTCAGTATGGTGGTGCATTATCCACCGCTTCCAACGCTTGCACTTTTGTCTGCAAGAATATGATGTGTGAGCACTATGGCAACTCAAAGTGCATCATAGGATCTGTAGTCCCACAACAGCACTAAAATACACTACAGAGGCACTAATCTGGATGCAACTTAATACATTTCCCAATATCCTTTTTTACCCAGCTGTTTGAACTAGAGCGATATGTTTTAATTAAAAATGTTCTTCCTTGGGTGGCCTCCAAAAAAATTCGCACTCGCAGGAAATTCGTGTTAAGTGAATTCGTATTCTAGAAGTAATTTACAGTAAGTGACTGCTGTATTTGTCCTGGACCATGTAGACAATTCATAGTATCAGGACATTCGTCCAATTGGAGTTTGTTTCAACGAGATTTGACTGTATATCCCTGTGCAATATTTCAAATGAAGAGCACTAGCTGTAGTAATTTAACTGCTGTGATGTGGTGATATCAGATCTTGCTGCTGTTGACACAGTCGTTCATTTGGTGACATCTGTCAAGGTGTCAATTTGTCAGCATGGCAAAAATAGTGACCAAAATATTGACAGTTGTCATGTAGTGAATCATCAACCTTTGTTTATCTAAAACAGACTAAGTGCCCACTCCTTATTTGTATACTAGTATACAGTACATTTATTATGAAAATAATAAGAGTAGTTATGTGTGTGAAGTTTACATAAGACATTTCAATAAACCCATACCAGCAGGATAATAGTGCATTTTCCATTTATTTTGTCCCAATTTATAGTATTAAATTGCTGTTAAACTGATAGGTGATGCCAAAATATGCTGCATGTTTTGATTGAATGCATTTATGGTGTTCATTAAAAAGATGGGTTGTCCATCTATGGGTTTGCATTTTCACCTTGTAAAAATATCTTAGGAGCGCAGTACTGTATCCAGATACCTCTGCCTAGATGTGTTTTGAAAGAAGTCCAATAATAAATGAGTCGGTCTCATAGGTAGGCAAACCTGAGATGGTTGATGAGGAGCAGATGATAGAAAAAATTAAAGTGACAGACAAGTAACACCCTCTTTAAAAATAATCGCATGTCCAAACTCAATTTATATTTGAAAAACTTAGTACAAGCTACTATAGCTGTCTGGTGATGGCATACTTCCCAGTTTCACTTTCTTTCAGACAATTCATGTTTTGCATTTAGTAAGAGACATGAAACATTGCCTGCCTTGTCCTTATATGGTAAAAAAATGTCTATGAATCTGGGACACTAGTCAACCACTGCCACATGAAATCCTGGTACTGTAGTTTGTCTGAGCTTCAGATGTATTTTTGCTCTTGACCAAAATCTCCTGTTTTCCAGTAGCTTTCATACTGTATTCCTGAGACGGCTGTAGCTACTGTGTATATAATGATCCTCAGAGTACATGATCATATTTGCATGTAGGGTCCTGGGCCAGTTGCAGAAACAAAAGAACAAATGCAAGTCCAGAAATACAAAATCAAAGACAACCAAATACACCGTAGTTTTAAGGCTGTGTTAGAAGGTTCGAAGGTTCATTCGCTAGCCAGGAATTCGAAGATTGTTTTAAACCTTCGAAGGTTCATCAGGCACCATTCACGCATGTTTTTTTTGTTCCTCTGTTAACAGAAACCATTTGACAATGTGTGAATACTATAAAATCACACATTAAATGAAATTTATAATTAAAGTTTGGGAGGAGGGTCAGACACCAATCTCCGCATCACCAAATTGAATCATTCAATTTACACATTAGCTAATTTAAATTGTTAGCACTATAAATACCCTCTTCACTTCTCTCTCAGTTGCGTTTTGATTTCATCGTAACCCACCACCTCCCCATCTCCACCTTTCTTAACAGTTTTTATGTTTTATCAATGGGGGTCTCAGCCTCGTCCAGTCGGCCAGGCAGCGAACCCTCAAACCAAGTTAGATTTGATGCCAAATGAATGTGTATATACAGCATACTTTTCTGTTAAATCGCATACTCCGCATTCTCTACAGTAAATATTTGTAATAAAACATTTTGTGATTGGTGTTTGTCCCGAACTACTGAAATGTCACTCGCATCTAAAATTCGATCTTTTGATTTGTATAATGCATATTACTTAAACAAAAGTTGTTGTATTAAAATCCACTACCAATTATACATAGCAACTCTATGTGGCACCGCTGCTTTGTATGGAGCAGTTTACAGTATCCAAAGCACTGAGGGGATACCTGCAGCAGTTGTAGTGCTTCAGTAAAATATATACTGAATACCTAGTGTACAAGACAGTGTAAGAGAAGTGCTGTGGTAGAATATATTTTGAAACATACAAAATATACGCTAACACTAATAATTTTAATTTAATAAACTGATCACCGTCCGCCCCTCCCCAGCTCGTGTTATCCAGAGGCAAACCTTTATTTCTTCATTCTCCATCTCGACAGCAAAGCGTTGTATACAGTAAGCTGTATTGAAAGAAATGTCTCGAAACCCCTCTGCTGTTTGGGATTTTTTTGTTAAATGCCCAGACGACCAAAAAAAAAAAAAGTTGAATGCACTGTGCAAGTGACTGTTGATGCATCAGAGGCACAACCAATCTCCAGGGTCACTTGACATGTGTAAGTTCATAATAATAATATTATTATTATTATTATTATTATTATTATTATTATTATTATTATTATTATTACTGTTGTTGTTGTTGTAGAAGTAGTCGTGGTAGTAAAATGTGACTGACTGATAACCTGCTTGGAACGGTGACTGTTAAATTAAGTTTATTTTGCCTCTGCTGCAGTTCGTGCTGCTGCAATGCAAGCTTACGTGCAAGCAGCATCAATTACATGCAAGTAAACAATGTGTATTTGTATTTTTATTAACATTATAAAAATATACTGTTCTGTATAGTGTATTTTAAACTACATGTGAATGTTTGTTTGTTTGTTTGTTTGTTTGTTTGTTTTATTCCATTTATATGGATTGCATTCAAAATAGGATTTTCAATCCAATACAAACAAGTAGCTATGGTGACGTCACCAGTAAATTATGCAAATTAGTACCATGGAAGGTTTGAACTTTCCTTCGGTAATGTGTTCCGAACCTTCGAAGGTCAAAATGTACCCTTTGTGGCAGCCCTACAGTAGTTCAATGTTTTTTTGTCTTATTATTTAATAGGGGCAGTGTAATTGTTAAACAATTTGACTTGAACTACCTTGGAAATGTATTTGTTTTCAAACAGAAAAGTTCTCTTTCTGTGATTTAAATTACAAACAGCTAATGATAATGTAATGAGTCTGCTAAGAAATAATAATAATAATAATAATAATAATAATAATAATAATAATAATAATAATAATAATAATAATAATAAACTCTGGCAGATCCACCGCTTTGTTTCTTGCTTGCAATCAATTCAGACAAAACCTTTAAAATGACAATATTTCAAATGAAATAAAGTATGTGCTTTATTTAAAACAAACAAATCTATAATGGAGTTCTACGGTATGTATGTATTTTGTCTCTAAGTATCGCATACTTTGTACAGCTGTTCAGGTACAGCAGAAGATGGGAAAGATCTCCATACCATATGTGAAGAATACTGTACTTGTATTGTAATACTTAATGGAAAAGGAAAATGAATGCTCCGGAACATACTTCACAGTATTAATGGGTTTCAGGTTTATCCCTGCAATACATCATACAATAACAGACATCTTATGGTCCACCTTGCCCAACCCAGGTATCCAATATTGGGAAAGATTGATTATCTGTGATGCAGCTGAAATAGCCTGTTGGGTGATGAGGAGCACATAACTCCTTTGCTTTCAAGTCCAGGTCAGACAGAGTCTTGCATTAACAGAGAAAAAACACATTTCTGCTGATTTTCCTTGATGAGTGAACAGAACAGTGTTTACACTGCAGTCTTTCCATTGTGTTCCTTAGCAGAATGCAGGGTGTACTTGCCTCCCTTCACAGTCAGGTGGTCAGCATACCCCAAAGTAAAACTGGTTAAGGAGACAAAAACAATCTCTAGGCTCTGCTTTCTCTGGATGAGATTCTGTAAGGGGGATTGGATTTTCCTCATTTTCCAGTATGAGTGAAATAAACTCTCATAAGTACAACTCATAAGTCTGACATGCTTTTAGATTTATAGACCTTGTGCCCAGAATGTTTAAAGATTAATGGACATTCATTAGAGAATGAGTGCTTTAAAGAGGGAGCCTACAGCCTCCCTGGGGGTCCTCCAGATCCTGAAGATTCACAAACTGTGTAAGCAGGTGAAACCTTTGAAAAGCACCAGAGGCTTTAGCTCTTAAATTGGGTGTATTGTGAGTAATCCTAATTTAAACAGTTGTAATTTTCAGATTGGATACTGTACAGTAATCTTCATCAAACTACCTGCAGGGCCCAGTTTGACAGCAGATCTTCTAACAACTGCATTGCCAGCATGCTATATGAACCTGAGCTCGGGAATCTGTTAGTGCTGCCCATGTAATTGCTTTTGCATCTACAAAAATATATTCCATGCTATTATACTGTAGGTAGATGAATCTGAAGCATTTTTCAGTGGGTCATTGTAATTGACTTGATTGATAATGTGTCAGTGTGTGTTACTGTACCTCCTGGTTGCATGTTCAATTTCAGCCTGGATCTGTAGAAAATGGAATCCATGTTCTACACAAAAAGATATCCATATCCTTAATCACACATTTGGCATGAATCCACAGTCTTTTTGGTGGTTTGTCAGAGAGGCCAAGGATATTACCACCTTACCTTCAAAAGCACCGTCTGTACTGTATGTACTCTTTCGAGCAATGAAGGAATGTCATCTCCAGTAAAAGAAATACCTTTCACAATTTGTGAAAAAAAAAACCCCAAATATCAGTAAAGTAGTACTTTCCCAGTATAAAAATTACCACTGTGGGTGTTCACCAGTAATTTCATCCCCCTGAAATAGTGGCGTTTCATATTGCAAACCTGTTACAAATGCCCTGTTTCAGGGGGGGATGAAGTTACCTGCGCACATCCCTTTTGCTCCCCTAGAGGTCATTTTTAAACTGGCCTCATTGCAGCCGTCAAAAGTAATAAAACAAATAAAAAAAAGAGATAATAAGCAGATAAAAATGAAAATGTTTTGCCAATGCAGAGGGCATAAGGTATTCCTTTTTAATACTCTTTCTCATACCGAAGACAACCTACTGTACTGATTATGATTCTTTTGTGAACTCTGCATAGCTTTCGATAGCAGAGCATTTAAATTTTTTCCAGCCGGGTTGCCTTTGAGCTACAGTTAAACACAGTTTAATCGTGACATTTTAAACATTGCTGTACGTGATCAACAAAAAATACTTGCCTCCACTGCTTTTCCTGAAAAAACAAGCTACTGCAGCAAGGTTCACTTAAGTTTGCCTCATCAAAAAGGTATTTTTCTCTACAGGCTTCAGAATTTTTGCTATTCTGAGCAGGTGGAATTTGACATCAGCTGTGTAGCTTCAAGTGGCACAATGGATAATGGAAATAGTTTTACAGGTAAAAGGATTGTGTAATGTATGAAGACCAGGCACACAATAATGTAAGTGTAATCTGACCCCCCAGTTTAACAGAACCCATTTCCCAGTTGGGATGAAGTGCTGTAAAAATGACATCATACAGATGCAGTGTGGCTGGCTGGACAAGCCCACATGGAGATCAGTGTAAACACACAGCATGCTCTACCTTAGTCACTCAGGGCCTGTTGGTAGGATTGGGAAAAGGCTGGATTATTAAATTTGGAATTCCCTTAAAATGTAATTTACAGTACATCATCAGAGACCACGTTTAAATGTTGTGCTGATGAACTCCATTGTATACAGTTTGCAGTGGGGCCTGGGGCTCCAGTTCTTGCCAGGCTAGTTCTGGGAAACCCCCTGCCCCTTTCCTTCCACTTTCATTCGCAATTCACTGGAAACAGCAAGTGTCATATCTACATCTGAATTGCACAAGATACACCCTGCTGGATTGAAATCCAGAATAGAACATTTTCAAGTTCCCATATTCTTTAAATGGAGGTTTATGATAAGGGAATTATCATATCGAATATGCAGTGTCTACATTTGACCCTGGTAAAATAAAATTAGGGTTCTGGCATATTAAATAAAAGTAAAATGTAAAACGGGTGCAATGTTAAAAACTAGGCCAATAAGTTCTGCAGGGCGTATTCTGAGCAGCCTGTCTGACAGCATCCCAGATATGACAAATTGCCCCGACTCTTGGTACTAGTTCTGCAATGCAGCGATTGTAATGACGAAATACGTTAAAGGAGTGTAGAGTCTGGCTATCTTTTAAAGCAGCAGGATATGAAAAGCCTTATTGCCCCCTGTCTGTTATGTGCTGCTTCAGGTGTATATACAGTACTGTGCATTTAGAAACGTGATGTAGTGTATATGGGATGATTGGGAATGGAATGAACCAATTAAATGAGATGCCAAATAAAACAACAATGACAATTAAGAAAAAGGTTACTAGATGTACCAGGTATAGAACTGCAACTGCTCTTGATTTTAATGCTTTTTATGTTGAAGAGAATCTGATTGACTCCCGACAAACGTAAAAATCAATGTATACAGCCCATTCCTAATGAAAAAAGCTAACACACACAGTATGTGTCTTTTAGAAACAAGTGCCTTTTAAACTCAAAGGACAAGCATTTAAAATGATATTTACAGTGCCCCCCCCCCCCATCATTATCCATTCTCTTGACACCTTGCTTGAGTCATTCTCAGCTGATTATTCATTTCCACACTCTGTTATAGTAGCATAACTATGGGGCAGCAGTGTGGAGTAGTGGTTAGGGCTCTGGACTCTTGACCGGAGGGTCGTGGGTTCAATCCCAGGTAGGGGACACTGCTGCTGTACCCTTGAGCAAGGTACTTTTACCTAGATTGCTCCAGTAAAAACCCAACTGTATAAATGGGTAATTGTATGTAAAAATAATGTGATATCTTGTAACAATTGTAAGACGCCCTGGATAAGGGCGTCTGCTAATAAATAATAATAATAATAATAATAATAATAATAATAATAATAATACTATAAAGTAAGAAACAAGTATCAAAGTATTTTGGTACAGTTATGTTCCTCTCTGAAACTTTGCATTTGACATACATTTTAATCAGGGCAGCTTGTCCGTACACAGACACGCGTGTCCGTGTCAAGAGTTATCCATGTCCATGCTGGGATGTTACGTCTCCTTTACAATGAATCCCTGGAGTTGCAGACCAAATTGCATCCTACTTCAAGCCAGTTTTCACAAGAAACTAACTGGGTGACGCGACAGAATGGAGCTACAAAAAGCCAATCTTTGCAAGCGTATTTCTAGTGCATGTTTAGAAGTAGTCTTAATGGGTTCAGCCAGCAGTACAGGGGGTGTGTGGTGCTGAGGGATATTGCCACTTCTCGGGTCATTCAATACAACACACTTGAGGCACGGTGCAATCCCACAACACACAACCTGTCATGGTTATTGCTCAAACTAAGGACACAAGACTGAAGAAAACAACATTATTCTGGAGCTTGCACATGTTAACATGTCCCTTCTACTTTCCTCATCTGTTTTTTTGAATATGCTCCACTGTGGCAAAGCACTTAACTGAAATATGTGCTGAGATTTGGTGATGTTGGGACTCTCGGGTCATAAAACAAAAAAATTATCTGCGTGCAGTCTGGGTAATCCTTACACATGTGTTTACATGAATTTTTCAGCTTTAGCTCATGCGCCTCAAGTAATGGAAAGGGGTTTGGGCTTGTTCCATGTAAACACACTGTAAGCCATTAACTGAGGTCTTTTAAATATTAGTTTGCTTTATGTAAATGGCAGGCTGAGTAACTGGTCAGCATTTAGTGTTTTACCATTCTCCAACACAGCACCCACACGTATATGTTATAAAGGTTCAAGGTAATTTCCAGACTTTTATTTGGTACTTTTGGCACTGGCCAAGCTAATTTATTCTGCCAAAACAAAGTTTAATGGAATACTTTGGTTTCCTCTACAAGCAAAACAATCTTTAATGCAATAGTTTCCTATGTGCTTTTTATAATGTGTGGGGTTCAATCACCCTTAAAAAATAAAGTTAAAGTAAAACAAAAAAACAATAGGAACTTTGTTGTGACAGCTAAAGGCTTAGTAAGTCTAACGTGCAATTTTGCATTTTAAAAATTGGTACCATATTAATATAAAGAAGGTGATGATGGGATGTGTACTATTCCAGGTGAAATGACCAAGGAAGTGCAAGACTACCTGAGAGTAAGGCATTTTAACTGACCTTTAACCAACACTAACCAGCCAGAAATGTTGGGAATGTAAGTAAACTGAGAATCACCTTTTCTGCATTGACTGAAGTGTCCATTAATACAGTCCTGTGGGTGTTACTCAAATGGTGACGTTTATAGAAAAGCCTCGGAGGATTTAAAAAATAAAACCGTAAGAGCGGTTTGACAAATCAAGTCCGCAGGATTTGTGCTGCTGTATAGCGGCGCAAATCATAGAGCTCAGATAAGATTTATTGGATTATTTCATTAGCAATTGTAAAAACCCCTTTAAATATCCTGGAGTGTTCAACATTCATGCATCTTCTATATGTGGAAGTATCCTTGACTATTGCCTGGAAGATTTGGTAAGTAGTCGTGTGCATAGGGTTGTCTTTTATAAATATGCTAACCCTGTAGGTTGTTTCCTAGTAGTCAAGCTGTTTTAGAATTTTTTTTTTGTGCCAGCAGATCTGCTACATTGTTGTCATTTCTGCTATCTCATCAACTCCTCATCTCTGCTACATCATTTCCCATGTTAACAATAGAGTTAGAATTCCACTGGCTGTTTTTTGCAGGAGAGCGTTAGTGCTCAAGAAGATGCATATTAATGACTGTGATTTTTAAAATAATACAATTGGGAGGAAACTGTTGGATCTAGGTCAGGCAGGTCAGTGGAATTATATTTGATCTGTCTGGTTGTGCTTGGAATCTCTTGATTGCTTTCATACTATATCTAAATGCCATATAGCTGCGTAAAAATGTAAGCAGCGTTTGTTCAGATATTATCTGCTTGTTCTTGATAGAGAGCAGTGTAAAATATTGTATCAGTGGAAGAAAAAAAAATGACTAGCTTCACCTTCATTGTAAGGGTTTTCTAAACTATTTTCTAATGTTCCAAAATGTAATTTTATATGTTACTGGATTGCAACTGCATCTGCACTTCCGTTCATCTGAAACCGCATGCTTCACAATCATGTGACCTGCGATCAGTCGACTACAGGTACCAGTTTTGACCGTCCCTTTTTTATTCGACTAGTGCTACCCCTAGTAAGTACTATGCAACCATGAAGAAATCAAGAACACAAAAAATATTTTCAGAGTACTTGATAGAAAACAACCATACCAGGGCAGCAGTGTGGAGTAGTGGTTAGGGCTCTGGACTCTTGACCGGAGGGTCGTGGGTTCAACCCCAGGTGGGGGTCACTGCTCCTGTACCCTTGAGCAAGGTACTTTACCTAGATTGCTCCAGTAAAAACCCAACTGTATAAATGGGTAATTGTATGTAAAAAATAATGTGATATCTTGTAACAATTGTAAGTCGCCCTGGATAAGGGCATCTGCTAAGAAATAATAATAATAATAATAATAATAATAATAATAATAATAATAAAGATGTTGGTGTGAATTTTTACAATGTAGATATTTCCAGTGGTACATGCAGTGTAAGATTTGAAGCAAGCTTACATTTTCACTGTAGAAAGTATTCACGTGAATTCCAGCACTGCCGTAGGTCTATATATTTGTGTCTGTAAATTTAGTTATATTACACCTCCTTTGTTTTATTCAGTTGGTAATATTTTTATACAGAAGTTATCAGCACTTGTGTTCCCATGCTTCAGTGAATCATTGCATGCTTGACAGCATTTTCCTTGAGTGAAGCCAAGTGAAGGAAGTAGCAGGAGTTCCGACCATATGACTTCCTCAGCTCTGTCAATATTCTTCATAAAACATCATTGCCTTGACCTTTTCTGTGCAGTCGCCTGACTAATACAAGCAATTCCGCCTAAGAGAATACTGTGGAAATAGTTCATTTCTTCCACACATGAAGTCAAAGTTTACGTCCTGTTTTTGGTGTCTCTTTGGATCATGCAGTGACCTAGTGTCACACTAAATTGCTTATTATTTGGGAACATACCTTGAGTCTGGCATATCCGAATGTACGGCATAACGGTGTCTGTGTTAGCGAGGGACTACTGTATATATGGTGTTGTCTCGTGATTTAAAGCCAATCAGAACAACATTCAGAGAAAACGATTTGTTTTGTCAGAGAAAGTTATTTTTTTAAGGTAAATCCCTTTTTGAAACTTTGGATGAAAGATTTAATAGAACATGACCTGACAAATGAGAAACATTAGCCATTTGAAGAACATGTAGATACAAATGCCATGTACTGTAAATGGTTTTCTCATGTCTTTAGGAATCCTGTGATAGTGTGACCTAAAATATATAAAATAAAAACAAAATACATGGCAAGATTGGATCTATTTATTTAGATACAGTACATTTTTATAAAAATAATAAATAATACAAATTGCAATATTTGCACATCCTAACTTGAAACATAAAGTAAGGGAGGGGTGAAAAAAAGCAGATTTACATTTTAGATACACGGCATGTCATTTCAATTCTGTAGGTGCACACCAGGGAGATTGATTCATTTTAATATTGAGTAAGAATTCACTGAAAAGGCCCAGTGTGCTCGAATTGACACCCGGCTTCAATTATAGATCTAGTGTGCTGACCTTTTCCAGTCTGGCAGTTTTACTGTATTGTTGAACTGACACTTGCACCCACAAAATGATCACTATGCAAGTCTATATAAATTGCATTAATGAGGCATTGGATTCTCGGTCTTTAGATTTACACAGACAAGTAGGTATTCTTCCGAGAAGCTTCACAGTCAAATGGCACCAACATGACATTCACGGTTATTTGCGCTGTATTAAAGCTGAGCAATAAATCTCTAAAGCATGAGTAACGCTAACTTTATTTAATGTGGTTTCTTTACTTTTTCATTCAGGGATCAGTTATGGCATGGGAATAGAACTCTTAGTCACATTTGGTGCATTCTCTTTTTTTTTTTTAAATCTAGTTACTCTACTTGCAAGATTCCATAAAATTGCTTGCTGGAATAGTATCCAAAGGGAGGGATCATGTTGTTTTTTTTACTATTTTTTTTTTTTTTTTTTCTCATCAATGTACAAACTTGTAAGTTAAACATTTGTACAACAGGCCATTTGTTAGCAGCCTGAAGTGGTACAGTAGGCATAGAATTGAAGTCATGTCAGAAAACCCTGCCAAGCTGTATTGATGGTACCTAGTCAGAGTAAGAATATGTTAATCTCTCAGTTTGTAAAAAGAGATGGTGATGCTGCAACATACTTCAGTATTGCTTGTTTTGACAGACAGCTGTATTTGTAGTGTTCCTTTTCATTCCAAGTCATCATACTGTAGCTGTTACTAGCAGTAAAAACTGTAGCATACTAAAATTAACTTTGTTTCATTGTATTGAAATGAAGGTCTGTTTACATTCCCTGTTTAAAAAGACAACAGCTGTCGGAATGTGCAGGCCGTTTGTCACTGTGGGTGGGTGCCAGTGCCCAGTGATGGAAGTTGTCAGACAATTGGATTTACAACTAGGAATGTAACCTGATGTATATGTGGGCTTCCTGAGTGGCTACACCTGTGCAAGTACTGCAAGATATTGTTATTGCTTTGGGGTCAGTTCAAAAAGATGGTCGGCTTTTGTATGTGTGAACATCATTTGGAAAAACAGTTTTGAATGTAGGTGAGCACAGATCACACACTGGTGAAAATGACAGGGAATAAATGAGGATTTGTTTCATGGTGATGAAAGCTGTAAGATCCTGAGGCCAAAGTCATCAACCCAATTGTGCTTAACATTGCCTCTATTGTGAGCCTGCCTGACCTTGATGACCATAAACTAAAAGTCCCCTTCTTACACCTAGTTCTAGAAGGCCATGCCAAATATGTGGTGTGATGTGACCATGTGGTTACTTTGTAATCATTTTAAGATGTATTAAAAGTCGCATTTACAGTGACTAACCAATAATGTCTTTGATTTCTGTGCAATGTCATGTCCAAATCTGAATAAAAAACAAGTTAGCAGTGTTTCTTAGTGATGTAATCCCAAGCATTGTTGACAAGACAAGACAAATGCAGGTTTATATTAATGCTGGCCAAGTAAAACTTAAAACACTTCCAAAGCAATAATAGATCAGGTACAGCTGCACTGTAGAGAGGATTACATTACATTGTTTACAGCATTTCTGTTGTGAACAGGAGTGTCCATTAGCACAACAAAAACAGCATTGAAATGAGATCTTCAAATGGCTTTAGGTATGTCTGTTTATAAAGACATTCATTACTTTAATGTTATGGCCATAGATTTGGTCTCCGCCAATTAAGTCACTAACTGAGAAAGTGATTCTGCAGCATACGAAAGCACAGTACATCAGTAACTTGTACTCATTTTTCATGTAGTTCACAAAACACCTTTTATAAAGCAAGATTTTAAATTATACACACTTGGGCTCATTTACTGTACAAATAGTGCCAAAAACATGTGCTTCTGATATATATTTGAAAATATATTCTGATTAGAAGCTCTAGCGGGCTTCTATCAGGGGGTGCATGTCCGCTGGAACTTCACAGCATCAACTGTGAATCAAACTTAAAATAAATCCATGCAAGTACTGGCTTTTTCATTTTAACTTGCCGCAGTTCACATCTTTTGGATGGCAAATACTAAACAAAGATACAATTGGTCCAAACTAGTTTAATTTTCCACCAAAACCATCCAATGCATTGATTGAAAGCAACCAGTCCTATACCTGCAGCTGCCGAATCAGTCAATCTGTCAGCTTTCAACAACAACAATTTAGGAGGCGGTGTGGTCCATTGGTTAAAGAAAAGGGCTTGTAACCAGGAGGTCCCCAGTTCAACCAGCTCAGCCACTGACTCATTGTGTGACCCTGAGCAAGTCACTTAACCTCCTTGTGCTCTGTCTTTTGGGTGAGATGTTGTTGTAAGTGACTCTGCAGCTGATGCATAGTTCACACATCCTAGTCTCTGGAAGTCACCTTGGATAAAGGCGTCTGCTAAATAAACAAATAATAAAAAAAATGAGACACAGACAATTCAGTAATATTGCTCCATTCAAGTATCTGGCAGTGTCCAGATAAATTTGGCAACTCTGACAAATAAAAAGTTGATAAAGTTTTTTGTTTTCTCTAATGATGTATGTAATCCTTTTCTAAACGTTTTTGAGACTATCTTTCTAAAACTTCTCAGCGGAAGGGTACCCAGCAATCAAGTTCAAGGTAAATCTAGGTTTGAAAGTGTTTTTTGTACAGAGAATAATGAGAAAAATAACTTAATAGCAGTAGTTCCCTCTCGATGAAGGCTCTACCATGTGGTAATTGACCTTGACTTTCGTTAGATTTCCTTCGCCTCTGGGGAGGCATAACTTCAGTCAATTACCACACGATAGCCTTCATCGAGAGGACGCTGTATCACTCTAAAGGTCTGATAGAATCACAGCTGGGATCCACAGACTGGGTTCCTCCAGTGTTTGTTTAATTGTGTTTATATTGCATTGAAAAACACCTGAGCTCCCCCCATTGAAACCAGTTTTTCAGATTCTACCTGCTGTTTGTTCTTGGTCAAAATATTTAAAAAAATCACCTTAACTACAGATCTGATTATACAACAGTGATGTGTGAACTTTTCACCACCCTTACAGTTTGCATTGGATTTGCATGTTTTCTATCAATGATTTCCCTAACACATCACAGTATGAGTAAATGCATTCTAATGTTTATATGTTCAAATCATTAAAGTAAGGATTTACTGGCAGACTTGAAAAAACCCTTTTTAAAAGCAGTGACTGGAGCATTGCTTACGCCACGACCAGTGCTACTGCAGTGATTCATGTTTAAAACCAGACTGTTTGTTTTATTATGTTGGCAGCTGTACTGTGTGTGAAAAGGTTACAGTAAATTAGTAGTTGGTGCACTTGGGGTAGTTGCCAGGTCATATCAAACGGAATCTTACAAAATGCCTGAAGTAGTTAATTGATAGTAAATATTTTGTCTAGATGTGTGTAGCACATTGGTGTCCATAAATAGACACCTTGTGGTTTGATGTACAAATCAATCATTTAGCTGTCTGTACGCACTGTTACTAGTTAGTTGAATACAATACAGATTTTCTAGAATAAAAATGCACACAATGTGTTTAGAAAGGAAAGCCTTGTTAACAGGCACTGACACCCATTGAATATGTTTATTAACATCTGACAGGATTGCCTTGAGATTGAAGATGATTTACAACCTTTTTGCACTGGGGGGATATCTTTTTGCACTGGGGGGATATCTTTTTGCACGGGGGGATATCTTTTTGCACGGGGGGATATCTTTTTGCACGGGGGGATATCTTTTTGCACTGGGGGGGATATCTTTTTGCACGGGGGATATCTTTTTGCACTGGGGGGGATATCTTTTTGCATGGGGGGATATCTTTTTGCACTGTGGGGGATATCTTTTTGCACTGTGGGGGATATCTTTTTGCACTGGGGGGGATATCTTTTTGCACGGGGGATATCTTTTTGCACTGGGGGGGATATCTTTTTGCATGGGGGGATATCTTTTTGCACTGGGGGGATATCTTTTTGCACTGTGGGGGATATCTTTTTGCACTGGGGGGATATCTTTTTGCACGGGGGATATCTTTTTGCATGGGGGGATATCTTTTTGCATGGGGGGGATATCTTTTTGCACTGGGGGGGATATCTTTTTGCACGGGGGATATCTTTTTGCACTGGGGGGGATATCTTTTTGCATGGGGGGATATCTTTTTGCACTGGGGGGATATCTTTTTGCACTGTGGGGGATATCTTTTTGCACTGGGGGGATATCTTTTTGCACGGGGGATATCTTTTTGCATGGGGGGATATCTTTTTGCATGGGGGGGATATCTTTTTGCACGGGGGGATATCTTTTTGCACGGGGGATATCTTTTTGCACTGGGGGGGATATCTTTTTGCATGGGGGGATATCTTTTTGCACTGTGGGGGATATCTTTTTGCACTGGGGGGATATCTTTTTGCACGGGGGATATCTTTTTGCACGGGGGATATCTTTTTGCACGGGGGGATATCTTTTTGCACGGGGGGATATCTTTTTGCACTGGGGGGATATCTTTTTGCACTGGGGGGATATCTTTTTGCACGGGGGGATATCTTTTTGCACGGGGGGATATCTTTTTGCACTGGGGGGATATCTTTTTGCACTGGGGGGATATCTTTTTGCACTGGGGGATATCTTTTTGCACTGGGGGGGATATCTTTTTGCACTGGGGGGGATATCTTTTTGCACGGGGGATATCTTTTTGCACTGGGGGGGATATCTTTTTGCACGTGGGGGGGGGATTATTTTTTTAACTTGTGGAACAATTGGATGCACCATAATTAGTCTAAATGCAAATTACACAAATTTATATAATGTCTTTTTACACTTAACACTTTTTTACACTTTACCAAAAAGGACATTATTATTATTATTATTATTATTATTATTATTATTATTATTATTATTATTATTATTATTATTATTATTAGCAGTTTTAATTATGCAATGCAATACAACACACATACAGTTTCACTTTTAATTTTCTTGCTGTCTTTTTGTAAAGTAAAGGTTAGTGAAATTATGATCCTGATTTTGATTTATTATTCATCAATGGTCTGACCGGATTTACCTTTTTCAAAATGACTGAGAAACTGAAAACTGCCAACTGCTGTCATCTCTGTATTAATTTCTGTGTGTAGGCTACACAGAATGTGTACCACTGTTTAGTCACACATCATAGGAGTCGCCTCATATGATTTGTCTCTCACATGATCCCACTCTTTACATGAAGCAGTAAACCATCTTTTCATGTGACTTTTGAAGCTGAAGTTCGATCAAATCAATACCTGGGGATTTCTAATAAAGGGAACATGCAGAGGAAATCCCTGTGACGTTTAGGAAATGTACAAGCTCTGTTCCTTTTTACAGGTCAAGATACATTAATGTTGATAACATTATTTTTTGAATGACTTCAAAAGTTGGCATTTGAAGTTTTGTTCTTGTAATCCCAGCCATCTAAAACTGATTCCAGTGCAAACATGTATCGGGTACAGCTGCAGTACAGGGTGTGGTAATGGTATTGTATCTGTCTGTGTAAACAGGTGTCTATTTGCAAGACTGCTCATGAAATTAGAAATGGTGTGTTTTGTTGCTGTACACTGCTTTAGTCTCCATTAATTTGACCAAATAGTTTTAAATCAAATCATATGAGAAGTGGAATCCCTCTGCCATTCAAATGTTATCCTGTGGTAACGTAATACAGTAGTTGTAAAGAGTCCATGTCCAGCAGTCTGTTACTAAGCCTAATAACTGATTTGATTTGAAGTTTTTTTTGTATTAAAAAACAGAATTGTTCAACAAGGAAATAAGTCATCCTATAATAATCAGAGTAAACACCAAATATACTTGAGTCAACAGTCTAGAGTCCCTTGCTAGTATAAAGTCTGACCATCTCAGATGTTATCTGTCTGTGTGTATATATGGGTGTGTGTGTGCACAGTATGTATAGGCATGCTCCTTTTGAATTAAATGATTTAACCTTCATTGAGTTGTGTTTCTATTGACAGAAACGGCGAAGGCGGATCGACCGCAGTATGATAGGGGAGCCAACAAACTTCGTGCACACAGGCCATGTGGGATCAGGAGACCTGTTCAGTGGCATGAATTCAGTAAGTATGTGAACATGTAGAGGTCTTTGTGTGGGGTATGATTTCAGTGAGTGTGTGAACATGTAGAGGTGGGATGACAATCTAAGTGGTGAAAACTGAATGAGTGGTGATAAATTACAGTCCTGGAGAATCCATAGTCTTCTAGATGTATAATTTCACTGTACACAGTAAAAATGCATTATCATAACATTAAGCAGCTTGAACAGTGCAGTTGCAAAGATAATACACTGTTCAGTAATAAAGCAAAATATATATTTAACTCATTTGATTGCATTTCACAAAAAAAAACTTCAAGCTGAGAAGCCTTTATAAATATGAAACCACTTTTAGTTTACATTATTAAAGCGCCAGACTTTTACGTCTACATTCCAAGTTTGATTGTCTGTCTTACAATGCAAGAACAGATTAAAGCTATAGTTTCACTGACAGTGGGAAAGTAAAGTACAGGAGACTCCAATAAGCTCCTTAGCAAGCAAACAAATATTTACCCAAAATGTTTTTGTGTTTGTTTGTTTCCGGATAAACCAGGTACAGTACTACTGGATGTTTTTCACCAGAATGGCATACTGATGTCTTTTAAATGATCTAAACTGTGGCAGATCTAAGTACTACTGTACCCACTGTCACACAATTAGAAATACAGGAGAAAGAGGTCTGAGTTCCAGCAGGTTTTCAGTTTTAAGGTTGACTATTTAGGCCACGGTTTACCTACAGAAGATACAGAATCAAAAACAGAAAAAGTAATACAACTGTAAGTCTTTCACTTCCCATTATACAGTGGTGGGGTGGATTTAGACAGCCTATTAAATGCTGTTAATTACTTGAAGGGAGTGTTGAAGAGGGTGTTTATGTAATGTAACAATGCTGAAGGTTTTAATGTGATTGGATAGAGGACTATTTCTTTGATCTGTTGACACTAATATGGATGAAGTAGTTCAGGCACTGCTCATAAATGACCCTGGTTGGGAGGGGGGAGGGGGGGCTTTCTCATAAATTGTAGGTCTCAGTTGTCCTCCAGTGCACCACAGCACTGTTTCTTTTTTTAGAAGTACTGCAGGAGGCATACTTTAGGTTTTTTGGTTGACACACAATACATAATTCAAACAACAGCCAAATCTTAGAAGTTATCTTATCTAACCACTCTCTCAGTAAAGAACCGCTCACCACCATCTCTCAAATCCTCATTATACACAGTTTCTGTTATTTTTGGCTGTTGGTATGTTAAATGTACGTGGGTTTCTGCAGAAAGGTATTCAAGTGGGAGTTTCCATGGTTCAAATAATGCCCTGGGCTGTCCTTTTGCATTGAATATTAAGTCATGTTTGGAGTGTTTACCTAAGAAATCCAGTTTAATTTCACTCGTCAAGTTTGTATTTGTAAATGGTAATTCTGACAGAGCAACTGCCTGTACATCACAGAATACTGTAGGTCTGTTAGATGTAAAGCTGCGTTACCCGTGTATAAAATGGCCAATTGATTATCCCACTATATGCATATATTGCATTTAAAATGATGCATGTTACAGTGCTGACATCTGGAGGATGCATGGCAACTGAAGAGCAGGTCTCTGAATTTGTGGTGATTTGTATAGAGAGAAGCTAAGAAAAGCGGTTACGTTTTCCTTGGTTTGTGTATTTTGAAAATAACTGTTGAGTTTAATAAAAAATATCTCAGTGTACTATATGCATAATTTGCAGTTGATCTAATAGTTATTAGTTGGAGGATTTTTTTTATTGAGATTTTTTTTTTTTTTTTTTTTTGATATTTTGCAGTAAGTCATAATATGTGTGTGGATTGTTGCCTGGCAACATCAAAAGTATTGGAAAAAGGTGAACATTATGTTACACAAAAACAAGATCAACCTCCAGCATGCTCCTGCCAGGTGATAATTATACACAAGATCAACCTCCAGCATGCTCCTGCCAGGTGATAATTATACACGAGGTACTGAAATAAACAACATGCTTATGTTGTAAACTGATTGCAATGCCTGGAGTTGAGATTGAAATCTCTCTTAATGAAAAATACATTGGTCTTAATGGGCACCCATCCTGGTAAAAACATGTAAAAGTATTGAGCCACCTTGATGGCATTGAATTATTGTCTTTCCCAATCCAGTCTTTCATTACAAAAATGTTCATTTGACCCCTACTCCCACATTTCTTAAGCACCTCTTTTTATACCATGATAAGTAGTCTTTTGCTGTGGTTTACTAAGAACCCCTGCTTCTAGGATTGATCTGAATGGGAATGAAATGGTGTGGACAACAAAGGGGTCAGCCTTTATCTGTATTGCTTGCACCTCTCCTGCTGAGAAGCTTGCTAAGAAGTGAGGATGTGAACATTCCTTCAGTGTTTTGGAGGGGTAGGTCTTTTCACACACACACACACACATACAGACCCTCACTCACTCACTCACTCACTCACTCACTCACACAAGCACAATGTGGTGGCCTGTCAAAGCACTCATTTGCATTTGACCCATTATCTTCTTTTCTTCTTCCTCTAGGTGAACTCTATTCAGAACCAAATGCAATCTAAGGGAGGTTACGGAGGTGAAGCCATACCAGTAAACGTTCAGCTTGTAGATACAAAAGCAGGGTAGCGTACAAGTATGTTTGGTAAGTGTCGACAGCACTCTACTTTTGTTACTTGACTGACATACAGTTTGCCTTATGTACTGTAGCTTACAGGTCATCATTAACCCAACATGGATAAGTGCAGTGCTATTATGTTGTGTGGTTTTATGATGAACACGTAACTAGCAAGATGTAACTGTTGGCTTTCAGTGTTGCTAGTTCAGCAAAAGCTTACAAAATCTAACCTCTTGTATCAGTAACTACAACTGTAATGTGAAAACAAGCCTTCTACTTTCACAAAGTTTTATAAATCTCAGAAATTTGAAACGGCAAAGTGCATATTTGACAATGGTATCCAGACAACCTAACATTAAGTGCACTACGAGGAACGCAACATCATTCACTATCATAATTCAATAATTAAACAAGAAAACGCTGTGACAGTCCCAATTAAGTCACATGGCGAGAATTTTATCAGTGTTACATTTCTGAGAGGGAAACCACACAGCATGATAAAGAATAAAACACTTTAAAATGTATGCTGATTATTAGCATATAACTGGGCAGATAGTTCCATGCGTTTATGCCACATTAGCATCTTGCCCTCAGCTTCAGGCATGGGGGGTGCCTATATTCTCAGACATTATACTTCTACTCAGACATTACCGCAATGGCCGATATACAAAACCAGAGGAGTAACTGAATTTTCACAGAAACACGTTCATCAGAAATAAGCCTGTGCTTTTGTTACACAGCTATATAATACTTTTAGATTGGAGAAACACAGTTCTTGCTGTGATTCGGGTGAAGATCATTGGACCTGCTTCTACACTGTAGATTCACTTCCTGTGCAGCACGTACCCCACTTAAAGCCATATCTGCAGTAGATGGAGTTTGAAGCCTGAGGTGGCTTCCTGATCTTACTCTAGAGCGAGTGAATCTGCAGTGTGGCAGGTTTAAATGGGCTTCAGCAGAGTCTAATTCTGGATAACTAAACTAAAGGATGAAAAAGCACTTGAGAAACAATCTTGATTATACCCCCCTTGTATGCGCTCATTTTTTATGGGTTACCTTTACTTTCAGGAAGGGTTTTAGTTTAGTTTTGCTGACCTATTTTCAAGCAAATCTACACATCAGTGAGGGTGACCACTTTTGAAAAAGTAATTTAATTAATTTACTCCATTTTTTTTGTTTGTTTAAATTGCATCTAATTACCGTTTCATTAGGGCTGTTATGGCAGCAGTTTGGCCAGTAAAAATCTACACAACTGCATGGCTCATTTAACAAAGGCTACAACCTGAATAGTTAACAGCTATTCAGTGAACCTAGCCTATCCAGACTTGTAACTACTGCTGTTAGATGCAACATAATCACATAACACATGTCTATTGAAAACTTCAGTCTGAGGTGAAACTGTTAAAAATAACAAATTGTCAAGTAGTCGAACATTCCAGATTAGGCTGTAAGCAATGATTAATCAGCTTTGTTAAATTTACTTTCTGTGAATTCGTTTTTGAAGTTACAGGTAAAGAATAAGCTGTTACTAATGAACTGTTTTTTTTTTTGTTTTTGTTAGGTTCCTTCTCTGTGTGTGTGTCCTTCCTTGTCTCCCTTTTGCCATTGGTGGCTGCTTTTCGTGTTCCTCATAATGAGAAAGAAGTGATGGTCCGTCATTCATCCTTCATCCCTGTGACTGTTCTTCAATGCAAAAAATACATGACAGTTTGCTGGTCCGCTCTGAAGATGTTGTTCTGTTGGAACAATTCTGCCGTGCCTTTCAGCAGTTCACACAGGCTTGCCCGAGTAGACATGGACAGTATGTTTCTCCCCCTAAATCTAAACTAATACAGATGTTAGCATGACCTTTTTTTTCCTGCAAGTGCCAGTGCTAAGTGTTACTACGCTTTTCCTTTTTTTGTAATTTGCTATGAGCATTTGTGTTCTCTGTGTTTTAAAGTTGTTAATGTTTGAAGGTCTGGAACCTGCAAACACAATGATTTTGTTTTATTTTTAAGTATCTTTCCTTTTTTTTTTTTTTTTTTGCGCTCCCTGTTTGGCTGTCAGCATAGTAGTTGACCGCGTGTTTGTGAAGTAGCTTTGTACGGTGGCCTGTTGGTGCCAAAATGCCCGTTGCTGCGGAATGAAGATACTGTTGCTGACAAGAAATAAGCTCTAATATTGGCACAAGTTGATGCCATTCCATAGGAAATAGAATTGTATCTTAGCTGCTTAACATTTGTTCTCTGCTCAGTTTGTTTGTTTTGTTTTGTTTTGTTTTAATGAACTGGTCTCAAAATAAAATAACTGGCATTGAAATTGTATTCTGCTGTAAATGTTCAGTATACTTGATTTTAAAGAATCTGACTTTGAGTGTGCAACAAGTATATAGTTATGTGCATAATATAGTGATGTTCTTGTGCTCAGTACTGGTGTGGCAACCATATTGATATGACATTAAGTCTTGCAGTCTTCTGCAGAAACAGTCTGATCTACTGCCTACATTATTAACTTTACACTTCTTTTTTGAATAAACCTTTCATAGTAAATGTCAGCTTTTGTTTACCAAATATGTAGGGTCCATGCAGGTTGCCATGGGCAACATTTTGAGCTCTCTGAACAAATGCCAGTACAAATACCATCAACAAACAGGGTGACTTCTTACTATTTTACTTAAGGATGTTTTGCTCAGGTTAAAAGGCATAGTCTAACTTCTATAAGAGTTGTGTACATTGTATAATAATATTGCACTGTTTTCTAATGTTAGTGTAAAGTGTATATCTAGAAGATTAAAAAAACACAAATAAAACCTGTACAATAAGGTTGCTCACTGGTTAGCTAGAAGCCTTTTTTCAAACACTTTTAATTAACATGTTGCAAAAAACAATGCAAATCATGAATAATTAAGCTGAATAATTGTCTGAGGTACTGTGTATAAGATCACTTTAAAAAAAAAAAAAAAGACTCAAAAGAACTGGCTTTCATTGTATGGTAATCTGAGGAAATGGGTATACTAGAGATTGCATTTAAGTAAAAAAATCTTCATCTGCCAAATTCTCTCAGTTTTTCATGACGGGCCTTCTAACTTGCCTTGTATATTCCTGTTTACTCAGATCCATAGCTACTCATTTATGTGGGGTTTGTGATGTGTTACATGGAGATAGTGCAGCAGGGCTTGCTTTTTTTCTGAATGAAGTCTGGATAATGCCACCACTCCTGATCAAGCACATTTAAGAAAGAAGTAAATGACCAAAAAGATGTGTTATAAAAAATAAAAAAAAAACAACACTTTTGTGTCCAATCTTATAACCCCCAATGCCATGTGGCTCTCGAGTGCTACTGTATGTTTGTAAATAGTGTATTCTGTGTTTATCGCTCCCTGTGGTCATTTTATTTATTTTTTTGTTTGTTACTGCCTGTTTTCAAGTGTTGCATGGCAAGCCACAGATAGGGTCTGTCAGTGTTTCAGCACTGACTGGTTATGTGTTTCACTCTTGGGCCAGATGGCAGGGACAAACATTCATTCCCTCTGTGTTTGCGTATGTGGTATTATTTATGAAGCCCCAATATGAAAGCACCTAGTGCGTTTTGTCATTGTGATTAAATCAGCCAAATGTGGACAAGATATTTTAAATAAAATGTGTAACAAAGCCCTTTAGGAAAAAGCTCTTTAATAAATTGATGGTTATTTTAAGCACGGTAATTATGATTTTAAGGTGGACTGGTGTTTGCAATAAAGTGTAAACATTGAGAGATATATGGTGACACCTTTGCCAACCTTGTGGTGAAATCATTATTATTTCTGCCATATTGATCTGGTAGTGACTATTTCTGCCTTTTTGACTCAATAGCAAGGAAAAGGAGAATACACTTGCATATTTTTTTATGATACATATACATTTTGTACACCATTCATCCCTAATTACATCCAATACCATTGTAGGCTTGTAGATTATAAATTGTCTTTAGCTGAAATAAAGAAATGTTTTCAGTGTTATTTATTAGTTTGTTTTTTATTGAAGGGTTCTGTTATTTGCCGTAATGAAAGTTCAGTTCACATCTTTTGGACAGCAAATACTAAGCAAGGGTCCAATTGGTCCAAATGTGTTTTATTATCCACCAAAACCAGCCAATTAATACTCTGCACTGACAAAAGCGACCAATCCTGTACCTGCCACTGCTGAGTCAGCCAGTCACAGCCTGTCCGCTCAACTGAAGCTAAGAAAGCATCTTTCAACCACAACAAACCGAGACACGGACAGTTCAGTAATATTGCTCCATTCAGACATCTGGAACTTTCCAGATAAACTGTAAGCAACTTTGACAGGTAAAAAGCTATTTGTTTAATAAAGTTATTTTTTCTCTAATTTATTTATATGAGCCTTTATAAAAGTTTTTGGGACTATTTTCCTAAAACATCTCGGTGGAAGGGTACCTAACAAATCATAAAAAAGGTAAATCAAGGTTTTAAACTGTTTTTTAAAGAATGCGAAACATTAGGTGTAGTTATAGTTCTAATAGCGATAGTGCTCTGTCAGTGAAGGCTCTACCATGTGGTAGATGATCTTGACTTTCATTCACGCCATCGCCTTCGGCTCGGGGCATATAACTCCAGCCGTGGTCAACTATCGCATGGTAGAGACTTCGATGAGCACTATCGCTTAAGTATTACACTTGGACTGCCTTTTCACAGCCCTGCCCAGACCTGTACAGTATTTAATCATTTCTGCGTAGCCAAGATGCAGGAATCCCAGGGCACAATGTTAGAATCCACCTTATCTCCTCATGCTCCACCTTTTCAGTGATAGTTCAAGCTGCTCGCCATCTTAACTTCTCTAGCAGTAAAGTACAAGTATGACTTCATGGCCACAGCCAGTCAAAACACTGACCTTGCCAGCCACTACCACTGCGGTAAGAGTTGGGAACCCACTTAGTTATCCTCCTATTTTTTCTGAGACTTCGGTTAACTGAATGTGAATTTACAACCTTTGGAACAAGAGGTTAGTTCGCCAACCTCAAGGCTGCAATTCCAGCTTCTCGGTGCCTGTAGAGGAGGGGGATTTGGGACAGAGGTACGGGACGAACTACCCGGGGTACTACTTGGGAGGCTTTATCAGTTGACTACATCCCTGCTACCCTACTGTGTTGTTCTCCAACATACATGGATCTCTGTCTAGCTATTTGAATATTCTGCCCTTCAGATGGTGCCAAAGAACCATAAACATTTGTTTCAAATACCATACCAGGGAAATGTGTTCTGCAATTAACTGGAATCTATTGTATCACAGAGGTTGAGCAGGAAATGTCGGAAATAATAATGAATAAATAAATAAACACATCAAAAGTCCTAAACCTGAGGATTACTTCTTATGTATATGCTAATGTAAGACCATATTTCTGAGAGAAATAGTGTTATAAAGCTGAATAGATTTTACTGTATGTCTCTGTTGTATTCCAGCAGAACAATTCTATATGGTAAAGCATAAACAGACTTCTATGTTTTTAAAGATTATGGAGAGTTGTTGTTTTTCATATGAAACTCTTATGATTTTAAGTCTAAACTAGAAGAACATTTAATCTGATCTAAATTGATTGGTTCCCTTATTGTAGCCAGACTGGAAATAAAATGAAGGAGAACAAAGATGTCCGATGTATTTAGAGTCAAATACCTTTCATGCTCAGAAATCAAACATATTAAGTCAAAGTTACCTCAGCTTGAGCAAGTCAATTCAGGCTTCGCTTGAAGGTTGCCATCCTTTCTCATAAACTTCACTACAGTGCTGTTATTACTCAAGAACTGTTTGCCAAACTGGCTATTTTCCAGTTTCTTTAAATAGAGTTCAATTTTCGGTAATGTAATATAGAGCTATAAAGCACTTGGATTTTCTTAATTTAAGTCATCCACGGTAACAAAGCTAATACTATGTTCCCAAATTATTAAAAAATTCAAATCTCAATAAATATACACAGGAATAGAGTTTTTTTTTAAAGCCACTGTTCTATAAGTAATGTACAATTCAGTATTATAGGTAGCTTATTAATTTTAACAACATTGCAATACGAAAATACTCTTAATTATGACTCTCTTAACATCATCGGTTGTTGGTCTCATGTGCCTTTTATTCCCTTTACTCGTCACACATTTTTTAATTAATCGAAATAAAAGAAACAGACCATTCCTGAAGCAGGGACACCCAAATGGATAAATTATTATTCCATATGTAAAACTATGTGGTAAGTGGACCAGTATTTCACTGAATGAAATGGGAAGTTTCCTAACTACCCTCTAGCCATTAGGTAAGGATCATATAGAAGTCAAGTGGAGCACATGGTTTCTCCATCATGCATGTGTTGATAGCATATATTAAGCTGGGGGCACTTTAACAAAAAGCAGGTCTGCAATCAAACGTAAAGCAAATTCCTTAGATTTGATCTTTAGCTTTTAGCTCTTGGCTCATTTTGAAACTACACATTGTACAATTTGGACCTAAACAATGTACAGATTGCTTGAGAACAAGATAGCACATTATTACTAGCAAGTCTTGGCTTCAAAGGTTCCCTTATTTCCAAGTTAACTGCAAACCACAAAACTACTACAAAACTATCGGTTTCGCTTTAGGCTTAGAAAGGGGACTCGCTACAGTATTGTAACGGCGGGTCCCGATGCAGGCTTGAGAGAGGGGCGGGGCCAGCACGCTGACTGATTGTCACCAACCAGGAAGTGGGCGCCCCACGGATCACGTCGTGGTCAGCGCGCTGGAGTGAGTGGGAGAACCCAGCCTGTACTTTTCCACTGAGCGAGGTTACCCGCAGTCAGGCTGGGGCCCTGATCCCTCCCTTTTAGAAGGTTCTGTGTATCTGGGGAATTTACCCACAGCTACCAGCCTAGGACTTTCCAGCCAGGTGAGGTATCTAGCTCCGGATTGGCTGGAGCGGGCACTGCCTCTCTCCAGCTCCCCTGTAAAAGGGAGTGGGAGCTGGATACCAGGGTTGAATTGAAAAGAATAAGAAGCTGTGGACACGGCTGGAATGCGACTTGTTAGAGAAATAAAAATTAATTTAGCCCTTGAGAGCTTGCCTTGTGTTTTCCTTCTTGACATCGCTACAGTATGTTCAGAATTGTCATTATAAAGGATAATTGCTCAGTTATTGTATTCTGTGGATCAAGAAAGATATTTCTTAAGCGTTGATTTCAAACAATATGCATACCCTTTCTAGAAACAAGGTTCTTTTACGTTAAGTCTTATGTTGAGAAATTCGGCAGTCAAGCGCTTACCCAAATTTCAAACAAAGGATGAAGTATGTTTTTCACTTTAGAACTGTGTTAATCTTTTTAATGCAGGTTGTAATTTTTTTACCGTTACATATGATGCTGAAACATTGGTGACTTACAGCTTGAGGGTTTTATTCTTCTGACATATTTAAATAAATAAATAAATAAATAATAGCATGTGTTGCTTTGGATGCGGGCCGTCAATGGCATTTTACAGGTAGTATCATACTTGTCTGACTACCTAATAACTGGACCGTTTTCTTCATTAAACACCATTATGGTTTGGCACATTTGGCTTGCTTTGCCCCAACTGAGATCTCTAACTGTATAATCAGCGTGTTTGTACAACTTTCCTCTCTCAGGATTTGTGCCCACAGGCCAGTTGAGTGTAAAGTACTGTAGATCCAGTGTGGTATTCGTGTAAGAAAGTGAGGAAACGGTTATATTCCCAGCCCTACATGCATTCAGCCAAAAACTGTTTTCACATACAATATACAAATGAAAAATGGATACACAAATGAGCAAACAGGAAAATCCACTCTAGCTCTTCTTGAATGTCCACAGAGTAGACATTGCCTTGGTCTCATGTGGAGGACAACACCTTCAATTATAAATAAGCATGACTGTGCAGTTTGTGGATATACAGAAAGCATCTAGTTATTATTTACCAATTGTAGTTCATAACCTTATATTAAAATTCATGAATGTGGTAGTGATGTTTAACCATATATATTTGCCATAAATAAGTAATTTTAAATCACAGCCATATGGTTTATATTAGAAAATATTTCTAATTGCGTAGTGCAGAGGAAAAAGATGTCTTTTACAGAAAAAAGTATACAACCCATAATCAAGTTTTTTTGACACAGTACATATCCTATTATAAACGTTACCACAAAAACATACTTGTTCATACTTAACATCTGAGGCAAGAATGAAGTTTGCTTTTTTTATTTTGGAAAATGATTTGGTCGACAAACAGTTGGCATTCAGTTAGACACTAAAAAATATTTTTCCCTTAAAACCGTCTGCTTATTTTAAAAACAGTTGTATAATAATGTATATTCCGATTTGGCGTTATCATTATCATATGTTTCACTGATGTAACCCCCTCAGACTATACTTTCCTCTGTGCCTCAAACTGTTAATCCCCCCTTCCCCGAAATATTAAACAAATAAGGGACGGTTTTACTGGAGACGTTACATAAGTCTTGTCCATATCTTTATTGTAATGAACACTATCTGTCTAATGGGCTGTGAGGGGTGTATGTATTGGCATGTGATGGTCTACTATATTAAAACAAGTACTAGCTGGATTGAACCCTTATTTGGTGATACAATATGGTGCTTGCTAAGACAGGGTCAATTGTCTGAGTGTTTTTCCCATTCATTTATACAAATACATTCTTAAAACTGCAAGGAAAGTGAGACATCTAGCTTACAGTAACAGCCCTACTGTTGTTATAAACTCAATGCATTAAATTAGAACTGGCCTTTATGAGGTAAACTGTCTTTAGAAACACAAGTAATTCAGTTATTAGGTGTTTGTATTATAGTTACAAATATAATTTTACAGTACATTCAGGTACTGTACTGTACCTCACAACAGAAAGAAAGCAAAACCAAAAATGACACAGAATTGCCTAAATATGTTGGTGGTATCAACCGATACAGCAAGTACAAGTAAGAGGCAAAAGAATGGGAGCTATCAAAATGAATGTAAGTGTAAAAACTGCCAGATGGTGACTCCCCCTCAGTTTGTGGTGTTATTTTCTTTGCAGCACCACCTACTGGTTCTATAAGCAAACTGTCAGATTATTGTTAAGATTTTGTTTTGTTTTGTTTTGTTTTTATAAACCCAGGACCTAAACATATAACAAACTCACAAAAATGGAGGACCTGGCACAGGATGTTTTAAAACACACCACACAGTGTGGGGAAGCAATCAACACCCCACCAAAGTGACACTGTGGCGAGTCCAAAGAAAAGCAACCAGACTATCCCCAGGACTTCAAGGACTGCGCTACAAAGAAAGGCTGAAAAAAACTGAATCTATTTAGCCAGGAACAAAGAAGAATCAGGGGGGACATGACTGAAGTCTTTAAAATCTTAAAATGAGTGGAGATAGTTTACCCAAACCAATACCCAAACCAATACGTAAATTGTCTTATGTTCTTCTGTATAATAATTACCTTACAGTATATATGTATTGCTTTACGTCCAAAGTGTTTAATCTTATTTATATCTAGCTGTTTATAAGAACTCAAATTACACAAAAAAGGATAGCATTAAAATCTTTACATGTGTACAGTCAGTCCTCAAAGCACTGTTTTTGAGAAGGAAAGTGTCTCTGCTCCACGCTCCTCATAGGAAATGCAAGGCCTGTTCCTAACCCTTTCAAACTGATAATGGGATGCCCTGTAGTACTTCTTTTGACCTCTGTTTTTGGTTTAAAGGTAAATTGCCTCCATTTTTAAAGGTCATCCTCCTCAAAACACACGCCTGATCTTGTACACATGGCCTCGGAGCATGGAGATGCCCTGACAGGCATGAAACCTTTCAGGGCATTCGTGATCTACTTCCTGTAACATGTGTGTTAAAACTGAAAAACTTTTTTTATTAAAGTACGGGGCATCCCTTTGGAGATTTGTGAAGGGTCACAAACAAGCTGTCAGAGATGAATTTCACTTCGTCACTCCATCCATGTTACGGAAGATGACGCACCGAACATGGCGACGGATCATTATATGACCCATTTCTGCACTATACAAAAGGACGAAATGTCATTGACCAGTGGTATAAGAGGATTAACAAGTACTGGAGTGCAGTTCGAATATTGACATGGATGTCCTATATTGTGTGCCTTCAGACTCATTGTGTAGATCATGTGTTTATATCAGAAATGAAATGACTGCTTGTAAGATCATTTTAACAAACTGATGCACAGTATTTAAAATACTCAGTATACAGTATTTATAAATATTCAGGGAGTATCCCACATACAAGAAAGATCTTGGGATTTAAACCCACTTGTATTCAGTATTAGAAAACTATTTAACTACTGGCATGTTAATTTGTTATTGGGCCAATTTTATTTGAGTCATTTGTGTCTTTTTTCTACATACTACTACATTTTAAAATACAGCTTTACAGCAAGTACAGCATAAAGGCAAGTTGCTGAAGCAATGTAAGCTGTCTGGTTATCTGATTTTCTTGATAATCGCACCACACCCTGAAAGTAACAATAACTCATTGTGAGACCGAAAAGCTTTGCCTGATTTTAAAACATATAAATGACAGTTTAACTGCTGCAGCATAAAAAAAATCCAAATTAACATCCATTTATAAAATTGGGTGATTGGCAATCTGGTTAATAGACTTCCAGATCCATGGCTCAGTACTGTACTTCAAGCTGAAAAATAAATATGTTCCTCTCGTGTTTGACTCTTGACATTTTTTATTGTTCCAAACAGTGACTATTAAATTGCTCTGGGTGCATAACACAAACTGTAAGTGTCATGTTCTTTCTTTGGAGACAGTTCAATGAAAACAAAAAACATACCACCAGCATGCACCAGCGACCGCAGGGTTAGCAAGCCTTTTAAAGTTTCCAGTCTGAAAATCTAATCTGCAGAGGTATTTCCTGCTTGAAGATATTGTAGTAGATCATTAGCCTGCAATTCGTGAATCGCCATGTAAAATCAATCAATGTTATGCTGTCCTCGGAAAGTTTAATTTGTTTGCATTTTATTTGCACAAAACCCATTAGGAGCTCAATAAACTCTGAACATTTAAACATTTCTCTGAGTAAGCATTATATGTCCAAACATTGCAGCAGTGAAAAATGAGGACCATTACAAATATTTAAGTATACCACTGTCTGCTTCTATTGTTATGTGATTTAGGCAGTGTTGGAAGATTTGCATGTACCAGAGGTCAGCTTTGCTATTGTGAAAGGTAGGTCTGAATGAGGGAGTGCAAACTATTTTGTTGTTCTTTAAGATCTAAGTTCACGTCAATAAGCACCAAAACCTTTGAATTAATCTTCATTTTAATACATGTTTATTTGCACAAGTAGAAATTTAAAGAATGTATTTAAAAGAAACTAGCAACAGTCCAGAACACCTTCGTGAATCTCAAACTACACAAATACATACAAAACAGAATTATTATTCTTTAAATTACTCCTGAGTAAAAGCTTTGTGAATAAAGCCCAGGAAGTCCTTTCAGCTTTGTGAACAGAGCCCAGCATGTGAGATGATTCAGCTCCAAAGGTGCATTGGGCAACACTAGCAACAGCAATAGAGCAGTAATAGAACCACCAATATAACTATTGTAAAACACATAATCAGATAATCTAATAACCGTTTGCAGACATTATTAAACATATGTTTTCTCCTAAAACACAATGTTTTAAAAGTGGTTGGTAAACAATTACAGATTACAGGGACTTGGACCAAGAGCTTTGTGTGAATTTAACAAAATTGTGAAAGGAATCTGGTCTTGAAAAATAGTTTCTGAAAGACCAGCACAGTCTGTTTTAACCTACCTTTAAATTACATGCAAGTATTTTTTTGCATGATTTATTTTAATGAAATTCTATGCATTACAATTGGAAGTGCAAAATCTGCCGCCAATTTTTAGTGGAGACAGAAGTCAGTTCAATTATATGTTTATACAGTGACATCCTCATATCCTTGTGAGTGTTGTACAAGCCTTGGGGTGTCTTTTCAGTAGAAATGGTGAATCATACAGAACACACATAATAGGAAACAAAAAATATAAAAGGAAAATAGATTTATAAGTTAGTAAGGGAACCAGGAAAGGGTTGACAGGTATTAATAGCGAAGTGGCGCTTGGTTGGCGTTGCTTGTGGATCTAGAACTGCACAAATGACTGACGTCCCATGGAACAGCTTCAAATGTGATGGAGGCCAGCTGACTTAACCACAACCTTGTCCTCAAGGAACAAACTCATCTTCTCTATAACTTTCCTGACACAATGCTTGAATTATTTTGTGTATGGATTATAGGACCCTGTTCACAAAGCTTAAACTTGTGATTTATTTGGAGATTTTTTTTTTTGATAAATGGGTGAATTAAAAAAAAAAAAACCTTAAAACTATGTAAATACAACCCATAATTACTTATTGGTGGTTATACTCTAAGCCTACCAAAAATGTAAATGCTGTGCTGGTTTATGATGTGGGTGGAGTCACCTGTTGCCAGATCTACCTTCAGACTCCTCAATAAATATCATGGCTTCCCCTGATAGTTAATCCCTCTTCAATAAAAGGTAGCATATATATATATTAACCACTGATTAACTTGGATAATTTACTGCATCTATAGAGCATTGAGTCACAATGACAGTTTTACAAGTCCATTCATTACTTGTGTATTTGTCTTGTTGTTTAGATACACGTGTAAGATTTTCTGTTTCAGTCATCCCATCTGTCATGTATTTGCTATCCATGTGTGAGCTGTATAGGAAAGGAGTCAACAAGAGAAACAGGAAATCAGCACTTAACAATAGCTCTCCAAACAGCAGGTTCTCCACGTTTCTATATTCTGGAGTATTCTGGCACTAAAAGAACATGGTGCCCTATTTCTAACCTAGCATGAGTAAACATCACCACAGCCAATCAGGAGCATGCATTACATTCACAATGTATTGCTCAGTTGAATTACATGCATTCATAGCATTTGCAAACATGTGCACTACAGAAACACCAGGTTTCTATTTACTAAGAATGTGTCAAACATAATACTATCCTGCTGACTTTTTAAAACTCATCAGTTTAAATCCTCAAAAGAGCTGTTTACCACCAAGTAGATCTAACAAACCAGAATGTAACCATAAACCTGTTTCCCTGCAACATGTAAGTACCTTGGATAGTTTACATTTGGCACTTAACTTTACAAGTATAATTCATGACCAAGGAAAAGCAGAGGGGATCATTTTCTGCCTGAGTCATTGCTTGGTAACGGCTCCATTGTGAGTCTGATTAAAGAACCTATGACTAACGAGGTAACAGCTTACAAGCAAAGTGTAGCAAACCTTTACTTTAAACGCCAAGATCAACATAGCCCAGGGAAAGCCAGTGAATGTGATCCATAATACTGGATATTCAGGAATGTCAAATTTGAAGTAACTGAACCCAACAAGGCCTAACGCTAATTACAACTCACTGAAAATCTGTTGCATTTGCCAAGTATACACATTCTTTATCCTTATATCTTTCATTTTAACATGCCTCTGGGCCCCCAAGCTTTGGAGTATCTTCAAGCCTTTCATCCTGATACTCCTGAATCCATGACAAAAACAGGTATCTTTCCATCATTAGCACATCATTTCCTCCTCATCAGTACAATGAAGACATTGTATATTTGAAAAGCAGCTAGGCTGGGAACAGGATACTCCTGGATTATTAATCATGTGTAAACTCTGCGCTTAGATGATATCAAAACAATCAATAACATGTATTTATGATTCCTGCAACTAAGAATAACTTGTTTTATTCAAAACAAAAATGTATTTTGTTATTTTGCCAGTTTAACGGTTGCCTTCCTGAGACAAGGTTGGAATTTGTGGCTAATAATGGCTTTTGCAGGGGGTGGGGTTAGTTAAGATGTGGTCTATTCTTAACCCGAATCCCTTTGCATCATCAGTCAACAAGTGTAGGTCACAGGGCTTCCTGTCATTGAAAGACTGCCTGTAAAATTATAAGAGGCAACTACAAAGCAAGTCTGGCTTGATGGGCCTGTCATCAGAAGAGCACACCTTGTAACCAAATCCTTAGCCTTCTACATATGTACAAAAAATGGCTGTGAACATGTTATTAGAGCATTGTCACTATTTAAGACTAAATAATGATCATTGTAGTGCAATTGGTGTTTTGTTTTCTTTGAGAACAACAATTTGGATTAAAAAGCTCTAAGAATCTGTAACTTATTTGGGAGTACATAAAAGGAAACTCAAGTTGATCATATTCTCACTGCAAAAATTGAAAATGTGGTTTGTCTTTTCTTAAAGAATACTACTTCTCTGATAAGGAACAGCATTTAGCACAACAATAAGCAAAGTGTATGACGTTTAACCTTTTAATCCATATTAATCTCTAAACCTTCTTTTAGTTTAATACAGCTATGTAAGACGGTCCCAGTATTCATCACGGATATAGGGAGATAATGGCTTGGGTGCTTCTTTAGTCTTCCTTGCATCATTTTCTTGACTTGTTCCCTGATTCAGTATCAGGTCTATCAAACTTGCCATTTACGTTGTACAAAGTAAGCAGGAAAATGTAAGAAAAATCTATATGGTCAGTTCCTTCTGGGTGCCAAGATTAATATATTGCATCCAATTCAGCAACAATGCCAGAAAAAAAGAAAAAAAAACATGAATGATGTCATTAGATTTTTTCCCTTTGCCAGGGCCCATTGAAATGCCCTTTAATCATCATGTGAATTATTTAAATAATTCACAATTCACCAAAGCGAGTGAAGCTGATTAGCATGTGCTCAGCAGCTTGTTTTTATATGCGTGAGCATGGTTTTTTGTACACAGATGCCCTGAAAGAAGACCTAGACCTTGTGACAATGCTTTTTAGAAGTAAAAAAAATAGATCAACATACCTAAAGGCCATTAAAGACCTTCCACAAATTAGTAAGAAGATAACGTACTATTTTAATGTTCAGAAATATATTGGACACTGTGGCAAAGTGGTTAGCAGTGTGCAGGTGCAGGAGTGATGCGGTGATCAATAACAGACAGGCAACTATAATCCAGGTGCAATGGTGTTTTATTTTATAATCCAAAGTCAATTGACCATGGTAAATAATAATGAATGGTAGTACACAAGGCTGTGTACTACACAGGTTAACCCAGGGGTTCATTCCCAAAACAATAAACACGGTATTAAATACACACACAATATCATCGTGAAACAAGTGCAGTGTTGTCCGGGTTTTGTGCTGGCCTGTAGCGACAGCTCCGGATCGTGTTAGCCGTCTAATAACAACAAACAAGTATAATTAGACACAACAAAACAAACAAAACACTCACAATACACAATATGGTTCTCCTTCCGGGTTAGCTTTAACCATAACAAAGGAACAGATCACCTTGCTACGTCCCCTTATATACTGTCAATCATGACCCCTTGGTTAACGATTGCAACCGGTCCTCCAATCCGCGGCTGCCAAATCGTTTCCCTTCCGGGTCGATGATTTAGTGTACCGTAGCTCTGCCCCTTTTCTAGATGGCCGACTTCCGCCTAACCCTGGGAATGAACTGTCGGGTCATCCAGTCCAGGACACTCTGTTCCCTTTACACAGTACCCTCACAGGTCTGTAAGGAGATTTATCACCAAGAATCATTCTGTTTCTGTCACAGACACATATAATTTTAGGTCTTGCATCAATAACCATTTCTAGGGGGAAAATATATCACTATCGTTGGCACATTTTGTTAACAAACTACATATTCTAACCATTCTGATTTAAAACAAAAAAAACACACAAAGTAAATGGTCCTTGAATCCATGGATATAATATATATATATAAAAAAAAACATTTGTTTTGGTTACACAAACAAAGATGCAGTACTATTATGCAAAGAAAAAAAACACCAATTACAGTACAATTACCTAAAATTAAATGTCTGAGTTGTTTATCTCTGAATTGGTAAAAAAAAAATAATGTTAATGACAATTTGGAGTATACAAGGTCTTGAGAGTACAACTAATTGTGGGTTCAGGTGTCTTAACAACATGCAGAGACCTATGGCTCCCAGTACTTTGTTCAGTGTCTTTGTTAGTCTCCTTGTTTTCATGGCTGTTTCCTCATCCCATGGTCCCAGAGTTTGTCTCTCACAGTGCACTTTCCTGTCTGACATATCTTCTGGTTGTCAGAAGGGACCACAAGCAGATCAGCCTCAGCAGAATGAAGGGACCACAAGCAGATCAGCCTCAGCAGAATGAAGGGACCACAAGCAGATCAGCCTCAGCAGAATGAAGGGACCACAAGCAGATCAGCCTCAGCAGAATGAAGGGACCACAAGCAGATCAGCCTCAGCAGAATGAAGGGACCACAAGCAGATCAGCCTCAGCAGAATGAAGGGACCACAAGCAGATCAGCCTCCACAGAATGAAGGGACCACAAGCAGATCAGCCTCAGCAGAATGAAGGGACCACAAGCAGATCAGCCTCAGCAGAATGAAGGGACCACAAGCAGATCAGCCTCAGGAGAATGAAGGGACCACAAGTAGATCAGCCTCAGCAGAATGAAGGGACCACAAGCAGATCAGCCTCCGCAGAATAAAGGGACCACAAGCAGATCAGCCTCCGCAGAATGAAGGGACCACAAGCAGATCAGCCTCCGCAGAATGAAGGGACCACAAGCAGATCAGCCTCCGCAGAATGAAGGGACCACAAGCAGATCAGCCTCCGCAGAATGAAGGGACCACAAGCAGATCAGCCTCCGCAGAATGAAGGGACCACAAGCAGATCAGCCTCCGCAGAATGAAGGGACCACAAGCAGATCAGCCTCAGCAGAATGAAGGGACCACAAGCAGATCAGCCTCCACAGAATGAAGGCTTCGGCCGGGTGTGTATCTTTGAACCAACTCTGCAAGATAGGGAGGAGCAAGACCATGCAGAGATTTAAACGTTAGAAGGAGTATTTTCGATTCCATTCACTGAGCCAGCACAGGAGTGATGCGGTGTTATTTTTACATACAGTTCCAGAAATCTTACATAATAGACCTAGTAGTTTTTCAAGTTATCTGTCTTGGAAAGTTATTGGAAGGAATTACCTAATTTGTTAAGTAATTGTAATAGGAATTTGTGTAAGATTCTTTTCTACTCCACACATGTTATTCCCAGTAGAAGCAAGATTCCCATCTTACATAATCTTCTGTGCATAATTACTATATTGTACTATAAGGTATAAGGAGCACTGCCAGCTAAAAGATCCAGTCTATTGAGAGTGGATTGAGTGCTGCAGTCCAGGTGCAGAAGCCTATAATTATTTATTTTACTGAACTATTGTACTAATTCTTGTCTGACCAATAAAAATCAGCTGCAAACCTTATAAACTATACCACTGTAATGTACTATTGGTCCTCAGATATGCTTGACATCTACCTGGTACACTATCAATCCCAGGAACATCTCAGAGCAATTGTAGGCAATTGGTCAGCAAGATCATCTGGGATATTTCTGGGATATCATGATGGAAATGCCAGCACTCAAACACAACAATTAGTATCTGTTGTGGTATGTCATGATGCTGCACCTTCTTATTGGAAACAGGGCCTGTTGACTAAGGAATCAATTGTCCTGTATGGGTCAGATTTGAGGTTGAGCCAAACTTGCCTTTTATGGACCAATCTTTTAGGGTACTAGCATTGCCAAAATAATTATTTGTACTCTGTTAAGATATGAGTATGTATAATTTGACACGCTATAATATAAGCTTGTAATTGGAATCATGTTAAAATCACAAACAGAATCCAAGTGGAATGAGCTGAAGTAACCAGCTCTTGCTGGCCTTGATTAATCTGTGCAGATACACACTGCCAGCTGTTTAACACAGGCTCTCCAACCACAACAGTGACAGTTCAACAGTTCAGATGTCTTACTTGATACCATGCGTCTTGTCACTGTGGTTAAATGACTGGCTGGAAACCCAAGCAGCGATGTAAAAGAACCTGGTCACCTGACAACATTCCATTCAGAGCAATCCTAATACAGAGTCCCAACTGAAAACAGTCTTAAAAGAGTGTTACCACCGACATGCAGCACTGGCTCCTGCAACCAAACCACAAGACAGCAATGTTACAAAAGAACACACTCAGTGGGTGGTGTGTATGGAACTATATAATTAAAAACATAAGACAATTATTTTAATTCAGGGTTTTACCTTGAGATAATCCTACTATATATAAATATATAAAATAATCATTAACAAGTGTGCCAGCTCTTTTGATTCCACTATAATAAGGTACAGTGGCTGTGATACTGTGGGTCACTACACCCCCTCTCCCCCCTCCATTACACTCACCTCCCCACAAAGTGAAATGTATAAATACTTTTTAACCATTTATAGATGCTTAATAAATTACATAAAATGTATTAAAATGCATTATTGTATAAATTATAAAATATTACTGTTAGACGACTAACAATCAGTCCTAGTCCTAAAAGAAATGGAGCTAGCAGTAAGTAATCCGATCGCTTTGAGAAATCTTAGTCTGATGCCAAATGTTTTCCAGTTAACAGACCCCACATAGACTAATAGAAACATACTTTGTTTCTTACAGGAACACTTTAATGGTAGCAGAGACTCCTCTACATCCTGACAGTCACTACCCAATTTGTAAGGAGCCATGAATTGAACCTAATGAAAGAAGACATGTTATTCACGCTTCCCCCACAGGCTCAAAACTGCCACACCTAAAATATTTGACCTAGCCCTATCTGCACTGTGTAGAAAGAAGATCAGAGAAGAGTTGAAGGAAAATATGTTTCTGTTTATTCTTCCGATTCATCAGTGCCAACGATTTTGCAAATCCACTAAATACTGATTGACAGTCTGAGAGAGATTGTGTGAGAACGATACTATAAATATATTGGACACATATCATGTTAGGTCTTGTATCAATAACCATGTCTAAGGGAAATATATATTACTAAGGTTGGCAAATTGTATTAACAAACTACATATTCTAACCATTCTGATTTTAAACAAAAAAAAAACACTTGAACAAAGTAAATAGTCTTTGAATCCCTGGATATACAATATAAACTGGTTTAGGTTACATAAACAAAGATGCAGTACTAAAAATATAAATCTATATTGGCACCATTTTCTGTGAAAAATAAACACCAATTACATTACAATTACCTTAAATTAATCTAAAACAAACACAAGTGTATTGAAATGGATCATGTTTAATCTATAAAGCAGTTTAAAGCACAGGGAAACTCTCCTGCTTCACTGGTACAACAACAGTACAATAAGACAACCCTCACAATGTTACACATCTGGTTTTATACAATGGATATCAATTATGCTATTACAGGCACCAATCAACTGATTAAATAAACAACCCAAATATGTAGTGAAACAGAATAGAGCTAATTTAATAGAATGATAGAATATTAAATAATAATAACACATATACTGTATAAAGTGAATAAAAAAAGATACGTACATGTTAACAAATATAATAAAACAATTAGTGACTTAAATCAATCAGAACATTATACTGTAGCTATTTTCCCTGTTGACAACAATAACTGTATAATTATACAATGAAAGGTGTGTTGTTTTTTTTACTTTTTTTTTTGGCTTTTCTGTTTACTGAGAGTGCCTGCTCTTCAGTTATTCTACTTGTATGCAAGGCCATCATATAGAACCGCCCATCTCCACGCATTACCCCACAAGCTGTTATTTTCTAACACTTAATATATGCTGTAAAAGGGTAATTAGCTTCAAATGTAATTTTATATATATTTAACCTTCAACTTTATATTATGTTCACAATCAGTCTGGATGCTTCTGAGTTGCTCCAGTATTTAATTTCACCAATTTCTCTCTGTATTGGAATCCCCCTGGCATTATCTGTACCTAGACCTGCAGAATTCTAGTTTTTGGCTTTCTTTTGAGTGACCTTTCAATTAAGTTGCCTTCATCTGCTTCATGCTGTTACTATGAGGCCAGCAGAGACGAAATTTGAATTAGATTAACTAATGCATGGACTAAGCCATAAAGCTAAGTTATACATTAATTAAATACCAACATTTATAAGACAAAACATTTTATTTTATACCTGAAAACCGATCCACAAAAAAATGCCCTTGGTTCTCTGAAAAAGGTGAGAATACCCTTAGATTCTATTTACCAGGATTATAAGTTTAAACTTACCAAATATTTGAGTGTACAAACTACTAACAGATGACTGTCTCTCAAGTGTCTAAAAGTCCTTTGAACATTTCAGTTTGACTTTCTTTCTGTAAAAACATGTGAAATGAAGTATAGAGTTTAAAACCTTAGTAATTATTTTTGTGGCAAATTTCTCAAAGCCAAGAAATATCCTAGCAAGCCTTTATTACTATTAAAACACAAGAGTATGCTATCAATGCATGTCTGCCCAAGTATATTGAACCAGTGAACTGTATGTGTGGGGTCCAGTCCATCTGGAAGAAGAGTGATACACTCAGTAATGTCATACAGTCAAACACAATGAAATACATAGAGGTTGAAACAAGAAAATACAAATAAATCAAGCAGATTTTACCAAGTTTAGAACTCGTTTCGTACCAGAACTTGCTTAAACAAAAACTGGATTGTCTGTGTTTAGCTTGTTAACGTTATTCAGAAATACCATTCAGAAAAGACCAGCTCCATTGTTAAACCAATCTGTGGTAGGAGAGTCCATAACACCTTCAGACTCTGGGTCCACAAACTTAAACATAACTCATGTGTTAAATATGGGGACTGTAGGGGATATAAAGACAACAAAGATCTGTACCAAAAAAGATGACCACTCTTCAGTGAGGATCCCTGTTTGTGTCTGAACCAGACAAAGTAATGTTGCAGTTTCAAAGACTACGCATGCTTACAGCAGTCAGGAGCAACTCAGGTTTACCAGAAAAAATAAAGTATTTAACTTATTTAGGACTTGGATGACACACCCATATATTGTCAGACCACAGACTCGCTGTGCTGTCTAATAAAACACATTTCAGATCTGTTTATGCAGTGCCATAGTCTACTGCAAGAAATAAATACAGAAAACTGCTAACTAGCTGGTACTTCATTATGTTTTATGAGTCACCAATTGTATTCGGTCAAAACTGGGCAGGGGGTCATGACAACCAGGTACTACCTGTTGTATAATTGACCACTGCATTTGTATAGCTTCCTGGGTGGGATAATGTCTGCTCTACTTTGAACCCCTAGCTACTATGATCTGTGAGGTTTAACGTTTCATACCTACAAGGCCTTACCTGGTCTTGCTCCTGCCTATATGAAAAAGTTGCTTGTTCCTTACGTTGTGCCCTGCAGTCTCCAGATCTTGGTTTATTGGTGGAGCACAGTTAGGCTCTCTACTCAGGGACTATATGCTTTTTATAACTAGGCGTCTAATCTTTGAATTTAAATCATTCAAAATTAATTTGAAGACTTGTTTTTTTTTATAGTTAAGCCTTTGGAATTGGTAGGTCAGGTATTAAAACGTTATAGTGTAGGTCTGTCTTTATTTGTATTGTAATTTGGCCTTTGCAACTGTTTTGTAAATCACCCCTCTAGGTATATATTTCATGGTATAATTCACCCTTGCTGTGCCTTAGTGCTTACATGTCAGTGTAAACATGCCACTTCAGATCGAACACATTGCCAGCCTGGAATATTTCTTCAACACAGGAATGTAAAATAAGCACACTGGGTTTCAGGTGTACTGCTTACTTCTGAGCATTATCAATTACAGAGGGCTTAGTTCACCCCCAGGCTAAAAATCACAAAGGCGTCTGCCACACCCCCTCCACGAAGGCAGACACATTTCCTACATCTTATTAGCACGTGCGGTATTGGCATTGGATATCTGTTATATTCTGGCGAACATGTGCTGGGTTTTTTTGCTACTTCAGTCTGAGAGATGCAGATATTTCAAAGACAATGCAATCTAGAAAATGTGCAGTTGCTTTATTGTACCAAATCACTCCATGTGTAGCTCAAGTTTACTCCAAAGGACTTGCTGTGACCAAAAGCAATGATGCAGGACAGTGGTATCTTTAGTGTAGCATTTCAAGTATCAGGGTGCACAGAAAAGACTGCTACAGTAATGTATTCAACAGTGCCCCCTTGTGGCTCTTTCTTTCAATACCCACTGCAACATAATCAGTATCTCTCCTTAAGAACTAAAAAAAAACAAAAAAACGGCCAAACAGCACATTTAAAATCTATATACAGCTGAGTTTTATGTATGTATGCTTGGCAGACATTTTTTCATCTGTCTCCTGTGTAAAATGACAGGCTGTATCCTGTTTGCTAAAGCTTTGAATATCTAGTGCAGTGTGTTTTTACTGCACTGTGCTCCCTCGTTACACATCACAGAACAAGTAAATTGGTGAAGGATCCTTCCACAGTAATGTAAGTACAGGCGCAATTTGCTGTCAACAAGGCCTAGTTATTTATACACCTAATTTGATCAAATTGTGAAGTAATGAAGGAGCACTCTATATCATTGCAGCAAATTGATTGGCAAAAGGTTAACTATAATAGCATCACGTTTTAATAAATTATATGCATTTTTAATTGACAAAACATTTTGACTTTCAATCATGGACAAGTAATATTTCAACAAAGTCTTTGTGTTATAATTAAAAAGTGATGCAATAACACTCTTTGAAACATCCATCATTTAAAAAACTCCACATCATCTAACAACATAGGCACTGGACAAAACATGTGATTACTTGACTTCTTTAGTTTCCTTTCTGGTTTTACCTGAACACCTTAACGTATGAGGTTTTGTGAATGTGACGCACTGGTGCTGTTTTATCCATTTACAGTCAATTACCAAGAGATATAGAATGAGCGCACATCAGTTATGCCGAGTTGAATGGCTCATGCTAATACAATATGTGCAGTGAAGTCCCTGGCTGCATTTTTCACAATAGACCCACTATTTAAATCATTATTAAGAGATTGACAAAATAGGTGTTCCGGCAGATGGTTCCCATCAGGGCATCTATTCCCTACAGATTTTAAATCAAATTACTCATTGTTCCCTTAGGTATGCATACTTTCAGAAAATGATACACCCTTCAGTCCCCATTGAACTGTCAATATGTGCTAATATTGTACATTTTAAACCATGCTAGTCTATAAAGATATAGTTTAGCCCTCAACGTAAGCTGGTGTATGTATGTTTGGGCTTGTGCAGGGGTGGCCACAATTGGTTCCTCCAGTCCTAGTCTTTGTTCCAGCCGTTCTAAATTGTTAAATTGAACCAGTTAAACTCTAGACCTTAGTTAAATATGTCATTTTACCTGGAAAACCTGTAGTGGAATGTTCCTCCAAGACTGTGATCGACCTCCCCTGGGTTAGTGCCTTCATCAGTGTAATGTAAACTGTAACACCATCAAGACCGCCCTCTGTCAGCCACTTTTCACTTTGAAAGTAGATGGAACATCTCCCTTTATCAGGGCCAACTCTTATTTAGTCATGTCAGGAAAAAAAAAAAAGATGTAGATTAATGATGTAACCATTTTCTAGTTACACTTTTGGCACCACTTAGTGGCTGAAAGCTGCAGCTGTCTTAATTTTAACAGCAATACTAATATTTGTATTTTACTTTCTTAATTCGAGGGGGGGGGGGGGGGGGGGGTTTAATACTTTGATTTATTTTTCCTACTTCCCATAATATCTTTTATATAGGTTTCAATATTAAAAAATGTTGCTTAAAAGTTTTAGGAATCCACTTTTGTTTTTCTAAATTGAATGCACCCTTGATGTTGCAGTTGTCCATTACTTATTTAAATATGTATCACATTATTCATGTTTAGTTTAATAAGAAGCAGAGATTTATACATTGTTATGTATTTGTGACAAAAATGGCTTGAGCAGTGACATCTGACCAGGAAATGAATCCACTACACTACACAGGCAGTATTACAGGACTCTCGTTCTCCTCTCTCTGACTCTCGTTCTCCTCTCTCTGACTCTCGTTCTCCTCTCTGTCGCTGACTCTGACTCTGTCTCTGACTCTGACTCTCGTTCTCCTCTCTCTGACTCTCGTTCTCCTCTCTCTGACTCTCGTTCTCCTCTCTCTGTATCTGACTCTGACTCTGACTGTCTCTGTCTCTGACTCTGACTCTGACTCTGACTCTGACTCTGACTCTGACTGTCTCTGTCTGTCTGTCTCTGACTCTGACTGTCTCTGACTCTGACTGTCTCTGACTCTGACTCTGTCTCTGACTCTGACTGTCTCTGACTCTGACTCTGACTCTGACTCTGACTCTGACTCTGACTGTCTCTGTCTCTGACTCTGTCTCTGACTCTGACTGTCTCTGACTCTGTCTCTGACTCTGACTCTGTCAAATTCAAATTCAAATTGGCTTTATTGGCATGACAATAAAAAGAATTGTGTTGCCAAAGCACATACATGGCATAACAGACTCAAATGTACAGACAAATAATTTTTGTTTTAATACTAACAGTATCCCTCCTCCCTCTATATTAATACAGTAAACAGAATCCCTCCCTTCCCCTCTATATCAAACAGTACCCCCTTCCCCCCTCTATATTAAACAGAATCCCCCCTTCCCTCCCTCTATTAAACAGAATCCCCCTCCCTCCCTCTATTAAACAGAATCCCCCCTCCCTCAATTAAACAGAATACCCCCTCCCTCCCTCCCTCCCTCCCTCTCTCTATATTAAACAGAATCCCTCCCTCCCTCTCTCTTTTCCATCTCTAGTGTGACGTGTTCACGGTCTGTCCCTCAGGCTATGACAGGTCTCCACGTATTGACCAGCCAGTCTGGCTGTGTGTTTGTCTCCCCCCAGCAGGATTGACAGCTTCTGGGTATCACACATTTTTGGGAATTCTGGGACTAAATCACAGAATTTGGGGAAGAAAATGTCCCTTATGTTTTTATATTTTTCACACTGTGTCAGGAAGTGAATCTCTGTCTCGACCTCTCCTTTCTCACAGTGATCACAGTGCCTGTTCTCCCTGGCCAGCCAGGTTTGCCTCTGTCGGCCTTTTTCAATGGCCAGGTTGTGGTCACTGAGCCGGTATTTGGTCAGGATCTGCCTATGCTTTGTGTTTCTGACAGTTACCAGGTAATCTGCCAGGGTGTAATTTCTATTTAGGGTCCGATAGCACTCTAGTTTGTTTTGTGTTTTAGTATTTGTATCCCAGTGGTCCAGATAGGAGTGTTTCAGGTGTTTTGTAATTTGGTTTACACTAATTGGAATTGTTTTTGCAGTGCTGTCCTGAAGCTGACTGATGTCAGTGTTGCTCATCTTGGAGAGCTTCAGGACCAGCTGGCTGAGGGGACTCTTTTCTGGGCTGAGCTCTTGGTATTGCAGGGCTTTATGATGGAGTGAGTTTGGGTCACTTGTTTTTAGATGAATCCAGTATTTTAATGCTCTTTTTTGGATATTAATAATCAATGGATAAAGGCCTAATTCAGCCCTGCATGCATTGTTTGGTGTTTTTCTTTGTAATTTCATGATGTTTTTGCAGAACTCTGCATGCAGGGTTTCTGTGGGGTGTTTGTCCCATTTTGTGTAGTCCTGGTTGGTGATTCGACCCCACACTTCACTGCCATAGAGAGCAATTAGCTGAATTACACTTTCAAAAATTTTGAGCCAAATTTTGACGGGGGGATTTATATTGTAGAGCCTCCTCTTTATGGCATAAAAAGCCCAGTGTGCTTTCTCCTTTAGTGCATTCACTGCCAGGTTAAAGCTCCCTGATGCACTGATGGTCAGACCCAGGTATGTGTAGCTGCTGGTGTGCTCTAGGGTGGTGTTGCCTAGAGTGAAGTGGTACTTATTTCCCTGAGATCTGGCTTTCTTCTGGAATATCATGACTCTGGTCTTGTTCATGTTTACTGCCAGGGCCCAGGTCTGACAGTACTGCTCTAGCAGTGCCAGGCTCTGCTGCAGCCCCTGCTCTGTGGGTGACAGCAGGACCAGGTCTTCTGCATAGAGCAGGAATTTAACTTCAGTGTCACGTAGAGTGAGGCCAGGGGCTGCAGACTGCTCCAACACTGTGGCCAGCTCATTGATATAGATGTTGAACAGTGTTGGGCTCAGACTGCAGCCCTGTCTCACCCCACGCCCTTGTGTGAAGAATTCTGTTCTTTTGTTGCCAATTTTCACACCACACTTATTTTCTGAGTACATCGATTTTATGATGTCATAGACTTTACCCCCTACACCACTTTGAAGAAGTTTAAGAAATAGTCCTTTATGCCAAATTGAATCAAATGCCTTTTTAAAGTCTATAAAGCAGGCGAATATTTTTCCTTTATTAGTTTGATGGACGTGTTTATTGATTAGGGTGTGTAGGGTGTAAACATGATCAGAAGTGCGGTGTTTTGGTAGAAATCCAATCTGACTCTTACTCAGGACACTGTGTTCGGTAAGAAAGGCCAGTATCCAGGCATTAATGATACTGCAGAACACCTTCCCCAGATTGCTGCTCACACAGATGCCCCGGTAGTTACTGGGGTCGAATTTGTCTCCACTTTTATATATGGGTGTTATAAGCCCTTGGTTCCAGGTCTCAGGGAAATACCCAGCTCTCAGTACAAGATTGAGGAGTTTGAGCAGGGCCTCCTGCAGCTTGGGGCTGCTGTGTTTGAGCATCTCAGCGTTGATGCTGTCAGGTCCACTTGCTTTTTTTGATTTGAGGGCCTTGAGTTTATCATTCAGCTCCTCCACCGTGATTGGGGTGTCTAGGGGGTTCTGATTGTCCTTAATACAGGATTCTAAATTTTTTAGTTTTTCACAAATGGCATTTTGAGTTTTTTGTTCTTTGTTTTGTATTTCTTTGTAAAGGTTTTCCAAATGTTTTTTCCAAATGTTTCCATTTTGGATGGCCAATTCTTCTTTTTTTGTTGAATTTAGGTTGTTCCAGGTTTCCCAAAAATGATTTTGGTTTATTGACTCCTCAATTTCGCTGAGTTGTTTATTAATATGGTCTTGTTTTTTATTTCTTAGAGTGTGTTTGTATTGATTCAGTGCCTCACAGTATCTGAGGCGTAAATCTGGGCTGTCTGGATCTTTGGATAGCTGTCTTAGTTTTTCCCTTCTAGTTTTACATTCTTCATCAAACCACTTTTCTTTGAATTTATTCTTTTGGTTGTTTTTCCGATTTACTATTTTTAATTTAGATTTTTCTGCTGCTTTTCTAAATATGTTATTCAAATCTTTTACAGCCAGAGTTACTCCTGTTTTTGTGTGTTGATACTGTGTGTTTTGAAATGTGTGTATTAGGGTTTCTATTTCATTGGTGCCAATTGCTTCTTTGTATATTTCTGTGCTGTTTGGAGCCCATCTGTAGGAATGGTTTAGATTGTACAGCTTACAGGGCTGTGTCTGTGTGTTGTTGATCTGCTCTGTTCTTTTTATGAACACAGTGATTTGGCTGTGATCTGACAGGGGGGTTTGTGGTCTGACAGTGAATGCATTAGTAAAGGAGGGGTCCAGGTCAGTGATGGCATAGTCCACCACACTGTTACCAAGAGCTGAGCTGTATGTAAACCTACCTAAAGAGTCCCCTCTGATCCTGCCATTCATGATATATAGGCCTAGGCCTTGACAGAGATTCAATAATTGTCTCCCATTTTTATTTACCACACTGTCTCTGACTCCGACTGTCTCTGACTCTGACTCTGACTCTGACTTTGTCTCTGACTCTGACTGTCTCTGTCTCTGACTCTGACTCTGACTCTGACTGTCTCTGACTCTGACTCTGACTCTGACTCTGACTCTGACTCTGTCTCTGTCTCTGACTCTGACTGTCTCTGTCTCTGTCTCTGACTCTGACTCTGTCTCTGACTCTGACTGTCTCTGACTCTGTCTCTGACTCTGACTGTCTCTGACTCTGACTCTGACTCTGTCTCTGACTGTCTCTGTCTCTGACTCTGTCTCTGTCTCTGACTCTGACTCTGACTGTCTCTGACTCTGACTGTCTCTGTCTCTGTCTCTGACTCTGACTGTATCTGACTCTGACTCTGTCTCTGACTCTGACTGTCTCTGAGTCTGAATCTGACTCTGACTGTCTCTGTCTCTGACTCTGTCTCTGACTCTGACTGTCTCTGACTCTGACTCTGACTGTCTCTGACTCTGTCTCTGACTCTGACTGTCTCTGACTCTGACTCTGACTGTCTCTGACTCTGACTGTCTCTGACTCTGACTCTGACTGTCTCTGACTCTGACTGTCTCTGACTCTGACTCTGACTCTGACTGTATCTGACTCTGACTCTGTCTCTGACTCTGACTGTCTCTGAGTCTGAATCTGACTCTGACTGTCTCTGTCTCTGACTCTGACTGTCTCTGACTCTGACTCTGACTCTGACTGTCTCTGACTCTGACTCTGACTGTCTCTGACTATGACTCTGACTCTGACTCTGTCTCTGTCTCTGTCTCTGTCTCTGACTCTGACTGTCTCTGACTATAACTCTGACTCTGACTCTGTCTCTGACTCTGACTCTGACTGTCTCTGACTATGACTCTGACTCTGACTCTGTCTCTGACTCTGACTCTGACTGTCTCTGACTCTGACTCTGTCTCTGTCTCTGTCTCTGTCTCTGACTCTGTCTCTGACTCTGTCTCTGACTCTGACTGTCTCTGACTCTGTCTCTGTCTCTGTCTCTGTCTCTGACTCTGACTCTGACTCTGACTCTGACTCTGTCTCTGACTCTCATTCTCCACTCCTGAACTCTCAACGTTGTGCAGCCGAAGCTGCAGCTTTATATAGTGGTAACTGAGGGATTAACTAGCTATCAATTATCCTATTAACCCCTCGGTCACATTTTGCATGAGTTTAATAATTCTGCATGACTGTCAGCTAATTAAATAATCAGTAGCTGATAGTCACGCATTATTTTAAAATAATAACAAATAATGGCAGACAGCACCTCGCTCGTCCTGCCAAACATAATACAACAAAAACAAAATCCAAATCATAATATGCACAGGCGCGGGGAGTACCCGTCACAGTATTGCATATATATATATATATATATATATATATATATATATATATATATATATATATATATATATTGTAATTACCGGTGTCCTGCTGGATGCTTTTAAACACCTTAGTATTTAAAAAACAGCATGAAAACAGACCTATCTTATTAAAGAAAACTATTGAAAACAAGGACTACAGAAGGTTGCTAAAATCGCATTGAAGGTGGCAATTGCTATTTAATCATTTTACTAACTGAATTGGTGGTATATATATATATGCAATTTTAAATTTTAGCAGAGATTGTGTAATGCCATGAATCCGGGTTCCTAAGAGAGATTCTTTTTTCATCACCTGGTGTATATCTGATGCTATTACACCTACAGAAGGGGAAATATGGTTCAAGCACTTAAAATTTTAAAAGAAATACAAATCTAAAAAATGGTCTTCAAAGCTTCAACTGTATTAAGTAACAGATTGATTATTTTCCACGATATTTGATCGGTTGTAAAATGAACTAAACATTAACTGTCATCCAAATAATGTGTTAAAAATGTGTTTGCCAATCAAGCAGTAAGAAACGTTCTTATTAAAACTGCCATATGGAACTGCATACTGTCTAGCCACAATATGTGACATTCATACCGGTAGCTTGTCAGTTTAATTGTGATTTAAGGCATTAACTGCAATAATGAATGGCTCCAGATTTCAGCACACATGGTAGAACGAATGGCTTTAATCTAGGTCATACTAGAAAGAATGTCAAGGGAACTCAAGCTCACACACAACAGAGGCACCTGCTCTTAATCAAGGCAACATACTTCAGCATGAAGCAGCTCACTAAAAGTTCAACTTTATTTAAAGTATTGCTATAGCCTTATTGGAAAGACAGTTCAAATTCCATTTTCCTTTTCACTGCCCCCTACCTTTTTATCATGTTTGCAATTATGTGTGGTAATTATTTCAATTACTCAAATATTGTGTTAAGGTGTTTTGACTGTGAGTTCAAGGGCTGCTATTCAGATCAAGTTTCTAATCATATGTAATGTAGACTAGATCAAGTGAATTTATATCAGTAAACACCAGTATCATCGAGTGCCAGCAAAACAAAGAAAACGTAATCCAAAGTAGCTGATTACTAGATGGCGCTGCTCTCACATATAAAGACACTTTGGCTGATCAAGCCTGTGTGCTCTGGACCCCCTCCCCGCTCACCTCTTCCAGGCTGCAGCCCCTGCTCTACTCCCTTTCATCTCCTCTCTTCTCAACACCTCTCTGCTCTCTGGCTGTTTCCCCTCTGCCTTCAAACAGGCCTGCATCACCCCCATCTTAAAAAAAAAAAACTCCCTGGATCTCTCATCCCTCTAGAACCGTCCTGTCTCCTTCTCCTGTTCCTCTCTAGCTCTCTGATTTCCTGTCAACACATTCTCTACTCGACTCCCTCCAATCTGATTTTCGCCCGGCACACTCCACTAAAACTACTCTTCTCTCTGTCACTAATTCTCTACTCTCGGCCTGTGCCGCCTACCTCTCCTTTGTCCTAATTCTCCTCGACCTCTCTGCAGCCTTTGACACAGTCGACCACTCTATCCTCCTGTCCTCCCTCGCTGATCTGGGACTCTCCGGCACTGCTCTTGCCTGGTTCTCCTCCTATTTTGCTCTCTTTCGACAGGTGTCCCCCAAGGCTCAGTCCTGGGACCCCTCCTGTTTTCTCTACACCCGCTCCCTGGGTCCCCTTATCTCTATTCTCTCTATCTCTATTCCTCTTGAATTCACAATACTCTCTCCCTCCTCATCCACCAAGAACCTTGGTGTTACCCTCAACCCCTCCCTCTCTTACTCTCAGCACATCTTTACTCTGGCACGCTCCTGTCGCTTCTTCCTCAGCTACATATGCAGAATTCTCCCCATCCTCACCGACTACTCCAAACAGCTCCTAGTTCAGGCGCTGGTACTGTCCCGTCTTGACTACTACAACTCCCTCCTGGCCGGCCTCCCTGCCTCTGCCATCCGTCCGCTCCAGCTCATCCAAAACACTATTGCTTGCCTTTTCCCTTCCTAGTTTCTCCCATGCTACACCACCCACTTTCTGCAATGGCTCCCTATTGCTGCTAGCGTCCAGTTCTTGTGCTTGCCTATCACTGTCTTGACCTTTCTGCTCCCTCCTATCTCCAGACTACCATTTCTCCCTACACCTCCTCTCGCCCCCTCCGCTCCTCCACCACTGGCAGTACCCTCCTCCACTCCCCCGCTTCCAGAGCCTGCTCCTTCTCCACCCTTGCCCTCCAGTGGTGGGCTGACCTACCCATTGATATCAGGACTTCTCAGTCTTTGACAACCTTCCGGCACCTGATGCTGTCTGAATACAGGTGTTCAGACAGCATCTGTAATCCTCACAACTCTCAACTATACTGGACTATATGGCACCCAATTGTACCAGTACTTGCATCAGCTTGTACTTGCACTGAACTGCTCCACACCTTGCCGTATTCTACTACTGCTCTTAATTATAACTACTTCCCGTATCTTGTATTTGACTTTACTCTTAGAGGTATCCGTATTCATGTTTTTTTTTTTCTAATTGCTCTTACCTGAAATCATTCTCATCCATTCATTGTACTTATTACTGCTCATACTGGACTTTACTTGTATAAGCAAATATTTTTGTTAACTGCTCTTAGTCGAACCCGCTCTTACATGTAATTATTCCCATTCTCTATTTTTTTGCTCTTATTTGAATATGATGTTTTTTGCTACTGATTTTATTGTACTTTATAGCTGCTTTTATCTGTAATGTGATATTGTGAACATTTTGCAATCTGATACTTTGTACTGTGATATTTTGTAACAATTGTAATTCGCCCTGGATAAGGGTGTCTGCTAATAAATAAATAAATAAATAAATAAATAAATAATACAGTTGTGTGTACCAAGTATGAAGCCAATATCTAATTTGTTCTTTATTATAATCAGTCACCCATCTTAGGATCCCAGTTCAATTTGAAGGGTTCTGTTATATTTTCCCCAAAGAGTTTCCATAACAAAACAAGTTGGCATCTCAAATTGTTTATGAATCTGAAGTAGCAGGGGGGCAGTGGTGGCATGACAATTACATCTGCTCCCCTCATGGGAACCATTCATTGATCAGAATGAGGAGACAGTGACGTTTTGTACAAATTCAAAGCCCAATTTTCTACATAAAATGCAACTTTGTAGTCTTTGACCTAGATCATGTCAGAATAAATGGTCTGACAAATAAAGCATTATGACAACCTTCTGTACCCCCATCAAACATTTTCTAGAGCACGTTGTTGATTTGGTACACTGTTTGCTGACAATAATTGTTTGTAAACCATACTGTATTTAAAATATTAATTTTGCATTGTAACCCTGTACTGCACTGTAACACCTGTAAATCAACTTGGATAAAGGTGTCTGCAAAATAAATAAATAATACAAATAATAGTTTTTAGTTGTTTAGTTTTTTTTTGTTTTTTTTTTAACTTGGAAGTGCCACCAGCCAGGTTAGCCCTTTAAGTTAGTCCCTATTGTGTTTTGAATATATATATATATATATATATATATATATATATATATCTCAAATGATTGATTTTTTTAAAAAAATATTTTACTGTGATTGTGTTATTATAATTATTTTAATTGCTTCAGAGTTGCAACAGCTTCAATGAACTGATGTAAAAAAAGCAATTTTTTTCACTCTGAAAATCTGTTAAACCTAATTATACACCTTCCAAGTAATTTTCAATTCAGTCCGACAATGCATTTTTTTCACTTTCTAGTTTCCTCTTAAAGACTTCACTGACGTTAAGAAGTTGTTTATATTGTCAGATACCAAAACAAACGGAAACTAGTTACATTCTAATATTACGTTGGGTCGCATTATCTCGTTTATCTTGTGCCTGTTACATCTTTGGAGAAATGCCCCTATCGTCTTATCGTCTGAATCACGTTTGGCATTGTTCTACCATAAATGTGTCTTCTGCCCATAGCTTGCTCACACACTTTGATGACTACGCTTGCGCTGTTCCACTGCAGCAGCAATGATGACGTCAGGGTGACGATTGCGTAAACTAACCAAGATGGCGTCTGGTCAACAGTGGGTGTTGGTGGAGATGGTGCAAGCTTTTTACGAGGTAATAAACTAAACTCTCAAAACTGGTTGTATTTAAGACTGTATCATCCAAAGGTATTTATTTCAGACATTTCAGATTGAGTTTTGGATAGACTTTTTTTTATTGAATAAGTTCATAGGTTATTGATAACTCCGAATAAAACTGGTGAACTGGATTGCCACTTCAGGAAGTGTTGTCGAGGCTACCGCTTGCAATTGACAGCAAGGAGAGCCAATTAATGTTGTGAAATAGGAGGTAGGAGCCAATCAGCACAGCGCAGAGGCGGACAAGAGGTGCTGCGACCTGCCCAATGTACCTTGTCAAGGTGTACTTGCTGAGGAGAGATTACCTGGATGTTTATTGAGTTCTACACACATTTTGTGTACATTATTTCAAATAATTCGATATACTTGTCTAATTCCTATCTTCTGTAACATTGGTAATTTCATCTTATTAAATTAATATATTTATACTGGATATATGTTGTCAGATGACGTGCACGTTAGTTAATTGCAAGATTTGAAATACAAATCCAGTATCTTCATATTAATAACGTTTTGTTTGCTCAGATTCATTTAAAATAAAATAAATTGTAGTATACCCTACAGCCTGCCATTGCCGCTACACCTTCTAAGCAACTACACGTTTAGTTACCTTAGTTAGTTACTATAATGGAATCTCTTGTTTATTGTAATTGTTTTTTTTTTTTTTTTTTTTAACTTTTGTTATAAGTGCACAACATATTACCAGTATAATTACACACACTGTTGCTTTTCCTTTTGTTTTAAGACATGTTCCCTAAATCAGTTTACTGTGTGTATAGTTTTAGGCCAAACGTCAGCGTTTCCTCATTAGGTGTTGATTGATCTAGGAAGTTTATTGACAAAGAAAGGGTGTGAATTAATTATCCAGAAAGGATGAGAAGGTGAGCAACAGGCCCACTGAAATGTTGAAAAAACTAATTTGGTGAAATTTGTAATCAACTTATCAAATTTAAATTATATACTAATTAACTATTTTTTTTATGAAATGCATACCCCCATGTGTCACAATTTGTATTTATTGCTACAATATTCATTTTTTATATGTGTACAATAATTACAATAGTGGAATCAACACAATATATGTAGCAGGTAACCTTGGGTTGTCTTACAATACACATACTCATGTCACAATGTCTTGGTTCCTTGTTTAAAGGAAAACTTCTGTTTTAAACATGATCAAATGTTGTATGTGTATAATTGGAATTTATATCATAAAAATTCATTTTTGAAAGTATAAATATTTCTTTACCTAGGCACCTGCTTACCATTTGATTTTGGAAGGATTCCTTATTTTGTGGATTGTCAGACTTTTGTTTTCAAAAACATACAAACTTCAAGAACGCTCTGATCTCACAGAGAAGGTAATAAAACCATTGGTAAACATTTACTTTGATGTATTTTGTAAAATAAATATAACATTTTGAAGACATTCCTTTTTGCATGACTTATTATATTAATAATGCAACCACACTATTTCTGTTAAAATTCAAAACTTAAAAAGCAGCTTGTGTGTGTAGTAAATATTAGGGGTGTGCTGATAATCATATATTCTGAGTATACCTTTAACACTAGAACCGCCGTGGTTATATTCATACCTAAAACCGCCGCTGGCAGTTATATCAATTACATTTTAAACCACATCAATATTAAAACGAAAGACATACTATCGGATACAACTCAAGCACGTCATATCAAACATCTGCACAGCCGAAACACCGTATTTAAATGAACAATTAAACATAAAAGGGTTTATTTTCTAACTTGCCACATATAAAGCACTACTTCAAAAAATGAAAAACTATAATAAAATAAACATTTCAAAAGAAACTAGTGTGTAAACCGGTATATGTACATACAAAACTGTAAGAATGAAAGTAGTTTTTAATTTAAAACGAGAATAACATATATTTTCTCGTGTGTGTGTGTGTGTGTGTGTGTGTGCGCGTCACTCGGTGCAGCACATAATCCAGTTTGAACTGCTGATTGAAATGTTTCTGCCAAAGCGCTGTAGCAAGCTTCTGATGAAATCTCTCCTACTGATTTTCCCAGTTGCATTCCTTGTACAAAACAAAGGAATTGATGGCTGCCAGGTCCAGTAGAGATAACAACAGGCTTGTATATTAAAAAAAAAAAAGAGAAGTATTGTAGGTTATATTAAAAACAAAAACATGAATTGTAAAAGGCAGTCAAAATGACGGCTTTGGCGGTTCTAGGTGGGTGGGATTATAACTTAGTTATTTTCAACTTAATTGTTCATTGTTACCCTGCCTTTCAAATGCTGTCAGGGTGTTTAATACATGTATTTAGGAAAAGTCATAAACGGACAACCGCATAACTTTCAGACACGCAGAGTAATTTAAATTTCAAAAAACCTCAAAACACACCTATTTATTAATGTGTGGATTTTCAAAGCACGAAAAGAAGATTCCTTTCCCTCACTTTTACAGTTGTGTACCAGTCAATGGCAATTAAGTTCCGCATTGAGTATTTTAAAAGCCGATTGGAAGCAAATTTTTCTGTCATCCAGGAGCTGACATTTTTTACTGCCGTACCGAGGCCGTAAACTGACAATGAAAATGTGTTACAAAACTAACAAATTAACTGATTCATCACGTAAACTAATTCGAGCTATAGCTGTGGACAATGGGATATATGGGATATATATTTCTTTTCAAATGGATAAAAGAAAGGTAAGACAATTAGTTGCTTATTCTATGTTAAATAACACTGGCGGATTGTTACTGATTGATAATAATTGTGTAAAAAAGGGAGTTTCGGCACACCCCTATTAAATATTGAAGTCTTAAGTAATGTTTTCTTCTTTAGATTCTTTTTCACCACTTCTGTTTGTCATCATATCTTTAAAACTCAGAAGTTAAAGAATAATTATTCTAAGTGGTAATTATTATTCTTACAACTGTGGCAGAATGTTGCAGTGGGCAAGTTAATGGTTACACTCTGGTGTACCTGAGTTCAGACAAGACTCTGGGAGCTCTATTGAGGCCACAGATCTTCATTGAACTTCTTAGTTTTTTAAAAAATTCACAAGGATACTGTTTTAAATCTCACATTTTGGACTTTCAGGAAAAAGAGGAATTGATTGAAGATTGGCAGCCAGAACCATTGGTCCCTCTTGTATCAAAGGATCATCCTCCACCCAAATATGACGTTGTTTCAGGGTACATTTATCTTCTTAATTGTTCATTGTTAACCAGGTTTCAGTGCATGAGTTGTTTCCAAGGCCCCTACGTTCAAGCATGTAGGAAAACAACTTAAACCAAATGAGCAGTTCAGTGATTGCTCTCAGTTGTTTCTTTCTAAATTTGCATTTTCTTTGCCTACATAAAAGTTCTTCTGTTTGTGATCATGAAACTTTTTTGGCTTTGGGATCTTTAAACATGTTTTCATTACTTTTTTCCATTTGAAGTCCAAATATTTTCCCCCCGTTTTATCTTAAACCAACTTCCGTCACAGAAGTGGAAACGCAAATAATAATCCCTTTGTACCTTCAGTATTTATAGTGCATGTTTGATCATTTTTATAATTGAAATCCTGGAAATGTATACAGTATACTTTGCATGTTTAGCTAATTTTTTGTTTTCTTATTGTAGTCCTACAAGCCATAAGATTATTGTGAACGGGAAGGAGTGCATTAACTTTGCCTCATTTAATTTCCTGGGACTGCTTGATAATGAGCGAGTTAAGGTGGGTATTGTTTATAACATTAGAGCAGGGCACTTAGCCTAATTTGTTTCCACATTGCTTTATTATTCATTCAGTGCACCATGGAAAAAAAATGTGGTTTTGGACATGTTTTAAATTAAACAGAATTATTTCTTCACTGGAAAACTAAAATACCCTTCAGAAGACCATTGTATGTATGTACATGAATGTATGTGTGTGTGTCTGTGTATACATACACTCTGTTTGTTTGTTTGTTTGTTTTATTTTCCTTAAATCCAGGGCTGACAATGCAACGTGAAACAAGCAGTGTGATTGGTTGAGCAAGGTTCCAGCTGTTTGTCTGTCCGTATATTAGATGAATGCGGACAGTTGGAGCCTTGTCACATATTTGAAATCACTGCGCTGCCTCACAGAATTTAAAGTACTGGTAGCCATCTTCTTTACAGCTACAGATATTCAGTAACTGTACAACTGAGTGACCAATTACCAGCAAACAAATCCCCAAAGTAGTACGTATACATGCCGATTTGGATGAACAATTAAATTAACTGGAAGATAGCAAAACATAAAAAAAAAAAAAAAAAAAAAGTGTCTTTATACTCGCTCACCCGGACTTTCATTTAAAATAATGTCTTTTTAGCGGTTTGTAAATGCTACAGAAAAACAGACACTTCTGCACATTATCCACCCTTCTGTCACACAGACCTTGTACAAATGAAACCCGAGACATCGTTGAAATTATTTTTATTCCTCCCGCCTGTTCTGCTCTCAGTGTCTGCACTGAGAAGAGAAATATATATTATAATTAGACGGCATAAAGTGCACCACAATGCTTGTTATTAGAGGAGCAAACCAACATAAGGCAATTTTAAAAAAGTCTCAATAAAGATCCAAATACTTTTATCGCTGTTGGCAAAGGGTTGTAGCTTGATGGTAGACCTTTTAGAGATGTCTTGGTTGCACACTCATCGTATAACTTCTATTTATAAGAACATGACCACTGCAAGTTACTTATTAAAACGTATTGCATTTTACTGTTAAAAACAAAAGCAGCATATAAACTAGATAGCTGTACATCACAACGCGTTTTGACAGGGTATCCATATAGAAAGATAGATACAGTGGCTCTCAAAAGTATTCACCCCCCTTGGACTTTTCCGCATTTTATTGTGTTACAACATGAAATCAAAATGGATTTAATTAGGAGTTTTTGCCACTGATCAACACAAAAAAAGTCCATAATGTCAAAGTGAAAAATAAAACCTACAAATTGTTCTAAATTAATTACAAATATAAAATAGAAAATAATTGATTGCATAAGTATTCACCCCCTTTGCTATGACACACCTAAATAAGCTCTGGTGCAACCAATTGTCTTTAGAAGTCACATAATTAGTTGAATGGAGTCCACCTGTGTGCATTTACGGTGTTTCACATGATTTCAGGTTAAATACACCTGTCTCTTCGAGGTCCCACAGTTGGTTAGTACATTTCCTAACAAAAACTACACATGAGAAGACGAAGGAACATTCAAAGCAAATCCGGAATAAGGTTCTTCAAAAGCACCTATCAGGGGTAGGATATAACATTTCCAAAGCATTTAATATCCCCCGGAGCACAGTAAAGTCCATTATTAAGAAATGGAGAGAATATGGCACAACTGTGAATCTGTCTAGAACAGACCGTCCCCAAAAACTGAGTATCCGGGCACTAGTCAGGGAGGCCACCAAGAGGCCTATGGCAACTCTAAAGGAGTTAGTCTTCCACGGCTGATCTGGGAGACACTGTGCATACTGCAACAATAGCCCGGGTGCTTCACAAAACTGGCCTTTATGGGAGAGTGGCAAAAAGAAAGCCATTGTCAAAAAAATCACATCAGATCTCGGCTAGAGTTTTGCTGATGGTCTGATGAGACCAAAATAGAGCTTTTTGGCATCAACGCTAAGCGCTATCTTTGGTGCAAGCCTAACACCGCACATCATCCTGAGAACACCATCCCTACCGTGAAGCATGGTGGTGGCAGCATCATGCTATGGGGATGCTTCTCTGCGTCAGGGCCTGGAAAGCTCATGAAGATAAAGGGCAAAATGGAAGCACAGAGAAATCCTGGAGGAAAACCTGCTGAAGTCTGCAAGAGACCTTGGACTTGGGAGAAGATTCATCTTCCAGCAGGACAGTGACACCAAACATACAGCCAAAGCCACACTGGAGTGGCTTAAAAACAAAAAGGTCAATGTCCTGGAGTGGCCCTGTCAAAGCCCGGACCTCAATCCAATTGAGAATATGTGGAAAGAGTTGAAAATTGCTGTTCACCAAAGGTCCCCATCCAACTTGACAGAGCTTGAGCAATTCTGCAAAGAATGATGGGCAAAAATTGCAGTGTCCAGATGTGCAAAGCTGGTAGAGACTTATCCAAATAGACTCATGGCTGTAATTGCTGCCAAAGGTGCCTCTACCAAATATTGACTCAAGGGGGTGAATACTTATGCAATCAATTATTTTTTGTTTTATATTTGTAATTAATTTAGAACAATTTTTGTAGATTGTATTTTTCACTTTGACATTATGGACTATTTTGTGTTGATCAGTGGCAAAAACTCCTAATTAAATCCATTTTGATTCCATGTTGTAACACAATAAACTGTGGAAAAGTCCAATGGGGGTGTATACTTTTGAGAGCCACTGTATATATCGATGTAATTAGAGGTCTGCACGGGTAACTGAAAACCTGAGTTTTAAATTACCCGACACTACCCTTTACTATCCAGGTTTTGATTTATTAATTTGAGTATTTAAAGAAAATGTAGAACATATGACAATACAGTTGTAAGTGCAGGTTTCTGGCTGGCGTAATAGATAACATTAAAACAAGCTTTTGCATTAAGCCTTTTCTTAACTGACAGGATATCAATGTTTTACAGAAAACAATAACACACAGCGAGTGATAAGTACACCTCAACAATAATAACTGCGGCGACTATTCTCAGGAACTAAATCGGAAACAAAACAACTACAGTGCGACCAAATTGGTCGCAAGACCTTCAGCTGTTTATGTCCCACCTCTGCTTACTTATAATTGGACTACTGCAGAGAAAATGCAGATCTTCTATTGGTTGGTTTTATTTTATATGTGTGTGTGTGTGTGTGTGTGTGTGTATAGTTTGAGAAAAAAGAAAACTGCTGTGTACCAAAATGATCAATAAGAAAAATGAAAAGGATATTTCAGGTACTTAAAAAGGTAGAATAATTGATTATTACATTTGTAATCAATTATTCTACCTTTGTAAGTACCTGAAATATCCTTTTCTTTTTTTCTTTTTTCTTATATATAAATTCTGCACGATTTAAATAGTAAAAAAAAATGATCTGCAATCAAATCTTTAGTTGATTATTCGGTCCGATTAATTTGTTAATCGGAGCAGCCCTTATATAACATTTCATACATAATAGGAATTGAGTACTTTAAACCTCCAATGAAAAAGTTTAACACTAATGAAAAGGACTAAAAGTGGACCACTTATTTCAATAACTGAGTAGTAGTAATATTAATACTATCCCTATATCCCTATTCAGAACCAAGCTTTAACATCTCTGAGGAAGTATGGCGTTGGTACTTGTGGTCCCAGAGGTTTTTATGGAACATTTGGTAAGTTCACATATTTTAAATTCTTGACAAAGTATGGACAGGGCTATGTCGCATTTTAGGATAATTACATATTAAACAAAGTAATAAATACAGTACATTATCAAGAATTAAGATAACACTGTATGTTTACTCAACTTTAACCTTAGAACATTGCATTGTAACACATACAGTATGCTCCTGAAGAGTTCATAATAAATGTTTTGTTATGTTTTAGCTAAGTTATTGAATGCTGGTTGAAACTCCAAGGTTTCTTTTTTGAGAAGTATTGATGTTGTTTTTTTTTATTTCAGATGTTCACTTGGAGTTAGAAGAACGTCTAGCTAAGTTCATGAGAACGGAAGAGGCCATTATTTATTCATATGGCTTTGCAACCATTGCCAGCGCTATACCTGCATACTCAAAGAGGGGGGATATTGTGTTCGTGTAAGTATTTAGAAACAACCTGGCTTATTGGGTTGCCATCAGCTGCAATCAGAGGATTAAGGACAATTTATTTTTTCTTCTTGGCTTTTTATTGAAATAAAGGTTAAAAAACCTCTTCCAAAATTAGTTATTATAATATAACATGTTTTAGAATTTGCATGGTAGAAGTCTCTCTTTTTTTTCTTTACATCTTTGTTATAAAACTAGTAAGAAACAACTTGTGTTGAGGTAGAAGCAATTCCATTCATGTTGTTTCTTACAAGTTTTAAAACCCTTACATTGTTTTTGTCCTTGTCAGAAAAATAAAGGACCAGCTGGTGCACACAGAACAAAAATTGGGCGCATAGACAATGTTTGCATCAAATGTGGATTAAAAAGTAATTATAATTACATGTACTCTTAGGGATGAAGCTGCATGTTTTTCGATTCAGAAGGGGTTACAAGCCTCCCGCAGTAACATCAAATACTTCAAACACAATGATATGGATGACTTGGAGCGTCTTTTGAAGGAACTAGAAACTGAAGATCAGGAGGTTAGTTATAATTGTGTTTAGAGAAAAACACATGTTTGTTGTTGTTTATTGGAAACACTTGATTAAGAGCTCCCAAATGTACCAGGTTTGGAACACCAAGCATGTTTGGTTAAATAAGTGATAAATCTTACTAACATGGAAAGAGGGCTTTGTATCACAAGCACACACCTCTACTAACTTTTCCAGTTGGATTTCAAACATAACCTTTCACTGTAATCCAAATATTGATTCTAACAGTACCAGGGATGAATGCCCATAATTACATTTGTGCCATTTAATTCTCTAGAATCCTCGCAAAGCACGTGTGACTCGCAGATTTATAGTCGTTGAGGGGCTCTACATAAACACCGGAGACATTTGTCCACTTCCAGAACTGGTAAGAGTGCTCATTTGTATATACTTTTAAGGTGACTGTACAAACATGTACAAGCTGCAGGCCGATTTATAATTTGAACTTGTATTCGTTGATTTCTTCAAGTTTTGAGTGTTTTATAGTTATGAACGAGTAAAATCTTTTTTGGTATCAAAGATATCAAAATAAAATGTAAAGTCTTAACTTTTTTTTTTTAATATTAAATTAGGTGCAGCTAAAATACAAGTACAAGGTGCGGATTCTTCTTGAAGAAAGCCTGTCCTTCGGAGTTCTGGGAGAACATGGACGAGGTGTCACTGAGCATTTTGGCGTGAACGTAAGTCTTTGGAAATTACATCAAAATATGACAGAATTTCTTCATTTTTATACATGAGCATACTCTAAAGTAGAACTGGAGTTTAATATCTTTCAGAAATTAGATGACCAACATATTGTCTAAATAAATAGAACCACAAGCCTCTATCTGTGTGGAGTCATTCCATGGTATTTGTATTTAAAACATTACTGTGATGTAACCCTTTGATTAATTCCACAAATCTTCAAACTAAAAGTGGCTGTGTGGCTTTGAAGAGAAGGGAAGTGCTGGGCAGATATATTGTTGATTTAACAAATCCAGTTTGTGCTACAAATCCACAGAAAACTGTTGAATCATCAACAAAACCACAGTCAGAACAATTCATTTTTATTAGGCAACAATCATTTCAACAATTAGTTAATTGCAGTATTTCAAATGTAGCAGAAAAGGGCTTGCAGTTCCAGTTTAGCATTTCAGATTGTTTGCTCAAAGTAATATAATTATACATTAACATAAAAAAAAAAAGTTTTCATAATTACAAATTCATTTCCACATAAACACTTCCCTTCTAATTTTTATTTCACTTATCTTCTGGACAGGTTCAGGAATAACAGTAATCTCAAATCTTGTTATCGAACAAGTATCAGTTAGGAAGGAATGTTTAAAGTGGCATAAACAACTCCAAAGTGTTGAATCAGTAAGAAAATAAAGCACAGTCTCTCATGCCTCGCAGTACACGAACCAGTGAATTATTTTTAACGATTCAACACTTAACGTTGTTCATCCCTTACATACATCACAGTGCACTGCTGTACCATCTAAAAAGCTTACTAAAAGCTTTGAGTCTTGCAGCCTTAAAAGACTAAGAACCTTACTGGTGTCATGTACTTTCTTTAATTGCTTTTTATCTGTAACTGTTTTAGATTGATGATATTGATCTGATCAGTGCAAACATGGAGAATTCCCTGGCATCAATTGGTGGATTTTGCTGTGGAAGGTCATTTGTTATTGACCATCAGGTAATTCAGGATGTATTTGTATATTTATTAAAAACTTGTGAGTATGTCAAGGTGGTATGCCCCATCTATATCTGAAGCAGCTGAGCACAAAGCTATATATGAAGGGGAGGATAGAACTTCAGTCGGAATTCTTTGGGATCAGACTGTTCGCAGGCTGGCAGTAGATCCAAAATGACACGGATAAAAAATCTGCCTGTCACATGCTCTTAAGCAGTGGTATAGTCGAAAAAACCCACTCATCTCTACCACTCCCCCTCTGATTTTACAATAATTTGATTTCCAATTAATTACACTTGACTTATTTCTTTCTTTTTCAGCGACTTTCAGGACAGGGTTACTGCTTTTCAGCCTCTCTGCCACCCATGCTTGCAGCAGCAGCAATAGAGGCTCTTAATATTATGGAGGAGGATATAGGTATTTCATAGAAATGTATATTGTATATAGTTGCATATAATGTACAGATACGGCCAAAAGTTTAACACCACCTAGAATTTTCGGATTGAGACGTAATTAAAAAAATTAAAAAAATAAATAAATACTGGAAGCCATAGTAGTAGTATAGTATTTCATGTTAGATTTCGAAATGTCATATTTTTCAATTTGTCAGTTTTTCGTTCAGTATATGCAAAGCGGTATGCAATTCAATATGTTAACGTAACATTATTCGTCAGGTTTCATTAGAGCTTATGAAGCAAAATTAGTTACTTCTACAGGATGGTGCAAAACTTTTGGCCACAGCTGTACACATTTTGGACATAATAAATATGATATTTGAATAGGGAGCTTTGACTACACACAAGTTGTAGTTTCTTGGAGATAACACAGTGAGTTTGGCTTTCAGGTTGACAGTAATTGACTTTACTACAGTATTTATGATATAGAAAATGGAACATTGAATTTCTGAAGATATTCATCGCCCTTCATAATTTATTTATCCTGGTTTCAGGTGTATAGGTTTTAATTTAAATCATATGCAATTATTGAAATGTTTACATTGAATGTATCTTAGAGTAAGTAGCGGGGTTCTGAAAAATATAGCGTTGCACGTCCCCACGTATATATAACATTTTTTTTCATTATTAACATCCTGACAACTTGTTATACTTACTATTTTAAAGTCTGTTTCAAAGCTCTCTTCAAAAAGTCTGCTCTAGTGCACTGATAGTTTAAGGATTATTGCCCACATTGTCAAACAAGTAACACAGCTACAATGATCCATGATGTACGGTCTTCCTGCAGTGATTTTGAAAAGAGTTTTGAAACAGACTTTAGTTATAAGTGTAAAAAGTTGTCAGGATGTTAACAATGAAAAGAAAAATGACAGGTACATTAAACAGTTGCAGCAATGCGTGGAGGTATGGCGCTATGTTTTTCGGAACCCCACTGCTTACTCTTTAAATGTAGTTGATATGCACTGTGTGCAAGATTTATGTAGAAATCCATTTTTATTAGAAGACTGATTTTTTTTTTTTTTGTTTTGACCAAGAGAATTGAACAAACTGATTTTTCCTGAATTTTCTAGACATTTTCAGACTGTTGCGAGATAAATGCAAACACATCCACAGTGCACTACAAGGGTAAGTTCATATTTTAAGTCTGTGTAGTTATTTTATAGCCTTTAAGTTCTTTGTCTGACCAGGCAGGGGTTATATACTTGAACTGATGGTTTCAATTGTCTTCAACATTTTCAGATAAATCAATACAGTAAAACATTGTAAATCCGAACAGAGGGAGGGAGGTGGGGGGGGGGGCATACTTTCAGTTCGGATTTGTGACATTTACTTCACATTTAAACACTGTATTATATATGTTTAAAAACAGCAGTACGATTGATTGAATGTGTAGTACAGTACAAAAAACTGTACCGAAACACATAGTATCAGAGTTCATAGTAGCAGGCTATGTCGCTCTCAAAAACAAACAAACGGTACCTTCTTTAATATACAGTACAGTACTCTAGAAAAATAACACTGCAACACATACCTTGTGTTTTAATTTCCCTGGGTGAAAAACTCTGTTATAGTTTTGTGTCGGTGACGACCTTCTCTTTGAGGCAGCATTGTGGTGCAGGTTGGGACTGGGGTATGATGTTGAACGGTCTCTTCATCACTGGAGTCATTGTTGTATTCTACGGCTGGCTGTGTAACAATTCACAATTTCTTCTTCAGTTAAATAAGCAGTGCCATCTAAATTGTCATCGAACCTCATCTATTGATCAACTTCAGCCGTATCAACATCATTTTCTACTACTGCTTGCTAAATCCAGAAATGTTCAGTGTCTTGAGGTAGATCATCATCATCATCATCCTCATTCTCTGTAACGGGTACACTTAACATGTTCTTCCACACATTTGCCAGGCCTGTGGCTTTCACTTCAGTCCATGCTGAAGCACAAGTGTAGACGGCATCACTTAAGGTAACGCTTTTAAGTACCCTTTGCAGTGATATTCTTTCTGTTGCACTGCTGTATGGGGTGGGCTCTGATCCCCCTGGTCCTTCGGCTGAATTTTACTGGTTGTGTTCTGGGAAAACATGCAGCGAATCTTCCCATCCAGTGATTGTAGCTCCGCAAGATGTCCTGTGCAGTTATCTATCAGCAGCACATCTTTCTTTTCGTACTGCACGCACACAATTGTGAAACCAGTCCTTAAATACTTCATTCATCCACTTTTTTGTGGGCTGCATATCTCACTGGCAGGTTTTCTCAGCATAAAAATTGGGTTAGTTTCCATGCATTCCATACATTTCATAAATTGGAGTGTCACAGGATCGTTCTTGCACAAACCAGGACCACATTTCATTATCCAAAGGTTTGTCTTTTGCCGTTCGCAGTGATTTTCGTTTAATTGCATTCACCGTATCTACGTTTTGCATAAATGCTTGAGGCTTTTCACAACTTTTTTAACGTCAGAAACTCGCTGAATTCTCTTTCATTTTGATGCAGCCATTGAAATGTAAACCTTGTTTTTAGAAAATGCTGTATATTAAAATAATGTATGTTTACTGGCACCGAACTACAGTAGCTTTTACCTTTTGCAGTTAATACAGGTTTTGCACATGTGCACTACACTTCCTGGGTAATCTCTGCTGTAACTAGTCTCTGATTGGCTGAAGCTACATATACAGTAACTACAAAATCTCTTGGGACATCAGCGCTGTTCAGATTTTTGATCAGTCCAGATTATTTAAAATTTGTAAGCAGTTGACCCACAGGTTGGCGAAACTTCCTGACCCAAAATATTCATATTCATATTCATATTATTATTTATTTCTTAGCAGATGCCCTTATCCAGGGCGACTTACAGTCGTAAACAAAAATACATTTCAAGAATCACAGTACAAGTACTAATACAATTAAGAGCAAGATAAACTACAATCACTTCGGTTCTAGCAAGTATATGGCCGAGAGCCGCAAGTCAGACACAAACAATGCTAGTATTTTAAATGCTAGCATTGTTTTAAACTTTTCTTTTTTATTCTCTCCAGGATTATAACGGGATAGAACATTGCAGAGCCTTACAGTTTCTGTGTAGTGTTTATTGTACTGTAGATCTACAGTTTATTAAACTTTAAATGTAACACTGGTGTTTTTCCATTATTTCTGTTTATACTGTATGTATTACCTTATATTCAGTTGTATTGAAGCAAAAATATGATAACTGCCTTGGATTTCACCAAAAACAACACATTAAATAAGGATTCTTTTTGACTAGCTCTTCCCTTAAAGATCTGAATGCTCGGTAAAAAAAATAATAATAATAATAATAATTTTGCTTCATGTATTAAGTACTTTTGAGAGCTTTGTGGGTGGCAAATGAACTGTATTTATTTCAAAGGGGATTACAGTACCTGCTCATGAGGAGACGGAAGATACATAAATATAATAATTTTAGACCTACAATATAACATTTAAACATGCATTCTCTAGTCTAGCGCCACCACTCCAATTTTATAAAAAGATTAATGCATGGGAATAAGGATGTTTGCCACGAGCGATAGTCCATGCCATACAAAACTCGCTTGAGTCATTACATCAGCTCACCTTGTAGTGTGTAAGCGATTTGTTGCAGATGAGACACAGAGGTTTACCACTGTTTTCAGTGAAAGCAAACTTCCTTCCACTCTGACTTAAAGCCTCGGTTTTCATCCTCATACTTTCATTTATTACTCGTAGAGGGTTTACTCAATGCCATTGTCTCTACTAAACGAGCGAGCACTTTACTCAATTACAAAATTGACTCTCAATTGCACAACAGGTGTTCTGTGCTACCTAGAAATCTGAGCTATTTGCACAAAGCACGCATGTGTGATTTCATTTTTTTGTTTTGTTTTTGTGACACGGCTACATCATTTTGGGTAAATTCATTGTTATACTATATTATGTACAGTTGGTTTTATCTGTCCTATTAATATCGACCAAAACATTTTGAGGTGAAGCGCTATTTTTCAGATTAGTCTATTAATCTGTGCTGCCGGCAAGCCAATTTTCAGTACACCGGCATTCACTCCAGGTGATCGCAATACGCATGCACCAGCGTGCGGTTTCGAAGGTCCTACGTGACGAAATGTCCTTGCAGTGAACATGCAGGCTGAAAGAAAGGAGAGAGAAGAATATAAACACGAATGAATCAGAGAACAAAATAATAAACTTATTTATTTTTTCTCTTTTCATGTTTGTTTATTGTTCTTTTTTTGGTTCATTCAAGCTGTAAAGTGTGTGTCACCCAGCATTTCACTAGGACCCGCATTGGAACTGCCTGGGAGCTGCATGGGGCTCGTGAGGTGCGGTTTGACCACCTCTGACCGCCTTTTAAAATGGATTTATTGGAAAGGGTGCCAAGTATGCATTAAGTACTGTATATGCAACTTTCTTTGAGTGTTTACATATCAAATAACACAACTAGTCTATGAACTGTGTAGTTTTAGTGGGAGTTATTCTTGGCTCACTCTGGTAAGGCCAAGCCTCAGGCAGTAATTGCATTCTGCGCTTATTCTTTAAATTTATATAAAATACGTTATTTTACACAAATAACCATGAATAAACTAAAATAAGAGGATTGATAGCGTCTCGCATTGTTTCAATTTGTCAAATTTGTCAACACTGCTCTGTTTTAAAGATCGCTCATCTCCAGTACAATTATTCAGAGAAATTGGATTTGTAACTAAATCTACTACAGTGTTTCCCTTGTCTGGTGAAATTTAAAAAATATAGAGAGAGAAAATTAAATTCTAAATACTGAAATGTATTATTTTTCTCCAATAACGGTCGGCGAAATTCAGTGTTTACCCGGCATATTAACACTCCGAATAAATGAATAAATCCAATGATTGGACGGCTGTCAGGTCTTTCACTTTCCCATTGGCTACTCACTCGCCTTCAATTTTCATGCAGAATCCCGTGATCGGCCTCTGCTTGCTTATGATTGGACAGATGGGTAAAACTTGGCAGATATTTGACTCTCCTATTGGTTAAACTAACTTCAGTACCTGCAGCTGAAACAGACACAGTTTATGTCCCACCCAGCTAACTTATGATTGGGCTACCGCAGAGAAAATGTAAATATTCAATTGGTTGATCGTATTGCAGAGGCCCTTCAGGATAAAAGAAATATGTTCAGTATGTACAAGCACAGCATAAGCAGCAGCACTGTCAACACACTGCTGTGACGCTTTTGTTGGAAAATGTGTTTTAAAGCTTTATTTTGCCACGCTACGACCCACCAGAAGTGTGTTCACGGCCCATCATTTAAGAACAGCTACCGCGGGCACAATGGCCTGGCTTCGCGGGCACGACCACTGCCATAGACAATACTTTAGTGTTGAACCAGCACTAAAATAAATCTGTAATGACCTTCTTTCATAAAACCTACAGAGTTATAGTTAATGTTCTTGGATCTAATATTTAGCTATGTTATTGTATTTGGAGCCTTCCCCTTTTATTATTAACATAAAGAGCTCTCATGTACCAAAGTGAATCACTCTGTTTTTATTGGCATTTACTGTACATGGGAGGCGAGCAGTTAAGTGGACTGCCCTGTAATAAGAGCTCGCTGTATGGCCAAGTGAGGTCAATGTTTTAGGTATGATAGTAAGTGTTTTCAGATGGTATCTGAAAAACTTTAATCATCTTTTGGGTTTTTGCAGCATTTCTGGCCTCGAGGTGGTTGGTGAATCTATCTCACCAGCTTTTCATCTGCAGCTGGAGAAGAGTACTGGGTCCAGGGAGCTGGATGTTAAGTTGCTCCGGGGTATCATAGATTATGTAAGTAGGAAGAACATTTTAAATTCAAATGTCAGACTAGACTCTTTTTTTTCTGTAAAGTATAGAAAAAACTGTTTATCCCTGAGGGTTTGGGGTATACTATTTAAAGTCTATTAGTAATGTGCAATTTGTGTCAATTCAATAATTTGATAAATATACCTCCTACTGATGCTACTTTTTACAATCTGAAAAAAAAAGCATACAGTCCTTGGCATTTTTATTATCTGTGACCAGCACAGCAACAAACTTGTTAAACGTATACTAACCACTATAATTGCTTAATCCACATAGATAGGTCTTTTCAACAATGTATATTTGTATTTAGTGTATGAACAGACACATTGCACTTACCCAAGCCCATTACCTGGACAAAGAAGAGAGATTTCTGCCACCACCTAGGTAAGAGCACTTTTTAAACCTTTTTAGTGTTGGCTGGAAACTCAGAACGTGGGAAAGATATCTCTACCAGCGTTTTCACTTCAGATTCTGAAGCTTAGCAGTTGGGTTTGCCAACTTCAAATACATTACATGATTTATATTGATTATCAGATATCTTGTATCAGTTAGTGCTCCACAGAAAATAACCTTTTCACTCAGTGATTTAAATCTTTCTCATATTTCCATTTTACTTAATGTTAACAAACCATTTGATCTGATGTGACATACCCCCTTACATTACTGTGTAGTTGGTGCTTTGTTTAAAGAGATGGCATAAGTTATATTATATATATATATAGTTATATAGTCAGATTAACCACACAAGACAAATGCCTGTTTTTTATATACACACACACACACACACACACACACATAAAGATTTGTCTTTTTCATAGTTAAACTTCAGTTTGAGACTTTTACTATGGTACAATATTTTTCTTTTTAACCATAAAGGCATTAATTCAGATTTTGGTTCTATTCTAGGTTATCATATTTCTTAGTATCTCATTTTTAAACACAAGTGGAACCAGCTGTACCAAATAAGCGTATGCTTTAGAACTGAAACCGAAACTAGTGCAGCGTGTCATTCACCCATATGTTTACGTGTTTCCACAGTATTCGAGTAGTGGTTACAATTGAACAGACGGAAGAGGAGCTGGAAAAAGCAGCATCTCTGATTAAGGAAGCAGCGCAACACATTTTGCAGCACACTGTACTCGGACACTGATGTCAAAGACCTGGTATACAGTGCATAGCTTTGTGGTGTGTGTAAGACTTCTACTTTAGAAGCAGATTTTTGACACGGAACATAGCCGGTCTGTTCAATGAAGTGTCAAGAACATGCCAATGAGAATCGGTTAAAATGACCAGTGGCAAAATGAAGACTGTTGTGAACCTGTTCAATAGTATCAGACTTTTGGGGATCCTAATATGGTGCAGTGCACAAACACATTTTTTTATTTGACAATTATGAAAGTAATATGATTGCACCAATGATTCTATTTTATTACTTTGGGTTGCAACATGTAATGTCTGAAACCCAATTTGTTTCACTTAAAATGTGTAAAGGACCAATAAATTACATTATTTAGGGTTGTACTAAGGTTCTCAATTTTATCAAGTAGTGGTGAGAAGCCAGATGAAGTCTGTCTTGGATAGATGGCAAGTCCTTAGTCCTTTTTTTTCTTTTTTTTTTTTCCTTATGAAAAGCTATTGCAAGTTTTCTCTAACATTTGTCTTTTATATGAACTTCCTGCTTTAACCCCTCTTAAGTTACTGTCCCTATTTAATATATATATATATATATTTTTTTTTACTAGTTTACATATCCAGTCCTGCTGTTCTGCTCTTTAGAGGTTTTTGAACCAAAGTTCTAGTTTGTCTATATCATCGATTCTTGGTTATGATAAAAAAAAAAAATCTATATTTAAACATCACTTTTTTGTTATCATTATTCAATAGGGTGAAAAGAACGATATCAAAATTACCTTTAGTGTTGCCACTATCCCGGCTTCATACTGCTTTTCTTCCTGTGTGACTCCAGATTATATTGTTATATACGCACAAACCACAGGTAACATTTTAATTGACTGTTCAAGTACCTTTCTATGCAGAGATGTTGCCATTTGAAGCTAAGTGATGATGAAGCCACAGATCAGCAAGCCTGTGCTTTGGTTATAAAACTGATAACAATATTGGTCAAGCAGTTTTTGCATGTAAATGCTACTGTACTTTTAGCAAGGTGTGGAGAATACTGGTAAATACCAAAATGCTGTTCTTTACCTCTAAAATACAAAATAAATGGAATCTTCTTCCCAGATGTGTTCAAGAAATGCATTTACACTAACTGTTACTTGTGCTACAGTTCTATTACTTTTACTGAAACTAACCAGAAAACTTTGTTATTTTTTATTATACATATTATTATTGCATAGTGTGACCAATTCAAATGTACAATTTTATTTTGTAAATGGACTTGGATGAGACAATGCTTTTGTACTAAGAAACTATGGTGCTATTTAGATAACACTATACAGATTGTACAGACCACAGAAAGTTTTATTTTTAGATGGTGAAAAAGAAAAATCAGCATTCCCCCTTGTAACTTTTTATGCACATTTAGAATTAAGAAAGAAACATAAATTACTTTTTTGATTATGAATTATTATCATTGAATAGCTTGATAAATAAATGGCATGTATGACAGCAGCACAATTCATTTAATAAGCAAACTGCTGCAATGAAAGATTAAAAAGGTTGGCTTCTGTATGTGGAAAATTACATCTCTATTAGTATAAAAAAATTACAAATTTAATTCAGACTAAAGTTTGCTGGAATTATGTATAAAGCATTGTCAGATATATAATTTAACAATTTTTTAGAGTATTAAAGTTAATTTGTATTCTGGCTGATTAAAAGTGGGTTAATGAATGTGCCTTTTTCTGTTGCTGCTAACAGTACTATGTGTTGGACTGTTTATTTAAATACAAATTATATTGTATTAAAAATAATGGTTTGATATGTGTTATGTTTAATTACATATACCGGTACACTGTCCTCCACCACGTATTGGGACACAAGTAAATGCAGAATGACCAGGGGTGGGACCGTCATCTTTGCAAAAACTAATTTCGGAGGGGGATAAAGAATAATGTCCCACAGATTAATTCTGCATTAGTTTTAAATAAACAAAAAGAAAAGGGTCTGCAGAATATGTATTCTGCCTAAAGTGACGTTCCAAAATGTAATATTTACTGTGGAAGTAGTTTCATCTCTAAATAGGGTTTATTTGCTGAAGTAAACTTGTCAATCGCCACATTCTTTTCTGTATGTATTGAATCCAGTGTAAGCCCAATTGTGCATTGCTCATATTAAGGTAATTGTTCTTACTTTGTACACCTTTTAAATGCGAACCCATCTTTGAACCACTTTAGTGTTCAGTATTGTGAGATGTGATACATATTCAAAGATGATATTGTCTAAAGATGGCGCACCTTGTCTGCCCTGTGATTTTGGTGAAACGGACAAGGGTTCAGACACAGTTTATTAGATTGAAATGTTTTGAATTCGTACAGAAGCAGCTAGCTTCAGATAACATAAGCCACTGGGTTGCTTTACAGTTCTATTTAATCTAGACTCGGAACACATGTTCCTTTAGGTTTTTACATTCCCTGTGTACCTCTGTTAGATAAGCTCAAGCAATAAGATGAAAAAGCAGCAACATTTTATTTCACTTTACACTGCACCGTATTTAGTAGTTTGTTTCTCTGCACCACCATCACCCCAGGAAACAAAAACTTAATTTAAATGGATAAAGTGTAAGTATTTGGATGTTTGTAATATGATCTACACTATTGAAAAATTGCTTTTTTTTTTGCTTTTACATCTGGTCCTTATTATTTTAGCTGTCTGAGAGAATCTAGGGCTAGATTCCCAAAGTGTTTTCCTCCAAATCGTCCTAAAGGAAAAACACAGCCAATAAAGCTACATAACCAAAAATAAATGCCTATTTTATTTAATTGTGGGTCTTATTTGAAGTCCAAAGTTACTGTGAATTAATTTTTGTATTGGAATAAATGTTTTGTTTTCAGTTTAACAGTAATAAAAATGTGCAAATGTTACACACCAAGATCAATTTAGCTTTTAATAGGATTGTCTTTAACGACTGTGAAAGGTGCTATACTTGTGTCATCTTGTTTGAGGAAAAAGCTTTGAGCAGTTTGCCCAAGGTGTTTTATTGTGTTGCTCAGTGAATAAAATACCAGGAGCGTAGACAACTCTGTGCTCTAGGCACATGTCCTTTTTGAGGATGTTGAATATCCTTTTGATTCCTGCTGCATATGGTATAAATACATGCAGCTGCAATTATCTGGACGTTTTCAGCTGGTTGGCATTTGAATATGCTTTCATCATCCCCTTCTTTGCTAACCAGTTTGGAAATCCATTCAGTTTCATTGAATTCTTGATGTGGTTAGCTTCCTGTTTCCATCATTTTCAGATGAACACATTTTCCTGCTCAGTTTTAGAGGCTTGTTTTATGCAGCTCATATTTGATTCCATTTGCTGCTTTGGAACTGTAGGCAGAGGGTTTTGTGAACCCTGAACTTGTTTTGTATCCTAGATTTGTGTTGTTGGTTATACATTTCTGCTTGTTTTTGCAATGTGTGATTTTTTTTTTTATATATACTGTATTAGATTTTAATAAAGTATACCCTGCAACATAAACAAATGATACATATTGATAAGCTCTATGTTGAATGAGCCAATCTTGTGCACTGGCTAAATATCTTCTGTTAGAACTGTCGGCAAAGCAAACCAACAAATCCTTAATTAAATTCCAGATAAAACAAGGTCTGTGTAAAGTGGGTTGAAAGTGCAATAAATACTGTTTTGAACTAACTTGTGCACATTTGGAAGCATTTTTAGATAGCTAACTATGGGGTCAATTTCATTAAACTGTATCCTCCCGGGAAGCCCCTTTTTCAGAAGCAATCCTGGGATTACCGAGGATCGGTGGTTGATACGATCCAGAATGATTCCCCAGTGCTATAAAATGCTCCAATGAAATCCAGCTGTGGGTTTTCCTGGACTGGTACAGGTTTCTCAAATAGCCCAGTGGTGAGGCTTAAAGAGTGGGGTAGAAAGTTCAAATCAAACCCCAACTGTGTAATAACACATGCAAATCAAATTAAATGCAGTAGGGATTCAAGGCAATGCATGCACATGGATTAGGGAGTGGTTAACATGTAGAAAACAGAAAGTACTGATTAGAGGAGAAATCTCAAAATGGAACGAGGTGACCAGTGGTGTACCACAGTGATCAGTATTAGGTCCTCTGCTATTCCTAATCTACATTAATGATTTAGATTCTGGTAGAGTAAGCAAACTTGTTAAATTTGCAGACGTCACAAAAATAGGAGGAATGGCAAACACTGTTGCAGCAGCAAAGGTCATTCAAAATGATCTAGACAGCATTCAGAACTGGGCAGGCACATGGCAAATTATATTTAATAGAGAAGTGTGTAAGGTACTGCACGCAGGCAATAAAAATGTGCATTATAAATATCATATGGGGAGATACTGAAATTGAAGAAGGAATCTATGAAAAAGACCTAGGAGTTTATGTTGACTCAGAAATATCTTCATCTAGACAATGTGAGGAAGCTATAAAAAAGGGCAACAAGATGCTTGGATATATTGTGAAAAGTGTTGAATTTAAACCAAGGGAAGTAATGTTAAAACTTTACAAAGCATTAGCAAGACCTCATCTAGAATATTGTGTTCAGTTCGGGTCATCTTGTTACAAAAAGGATATTGTTGCTCTAGAAAGAGTGCAAAGAACAGCGACCAGAATTATCCTGTGTTTAAAAGGCATGTCATATGCAGACAGGCTGAAATAATTGAATCTATTCTTGAACAAAGAAGACTACACAGTGATCTGATTCAAGTATTCAAAATTCTAAAAGGTATTGACAATGTCAACCCAGGGGACTTTTTCAACCTGAAAAAAGAAACAAGAACTAGGGGTCACAAATGGAGATTAGATAAACGGGCATTCAGAACAGAAAATAGGAGGCACTTCTTTGCACAGTGAGGGTCTGGAACCAACTCCCCAGTAATGTTGTTGAAGCTGACTCCCTGGGATTCTTCAAGAAGCTGCTTGATGAGATTCTGGGATCAATAAGCTACTAACAACCAAACGAACAAGATGGGCCGAATGGCCTCCTCTCGTTTGTAAACTTTCTTACTTTCTTATGTTCTTAAATGTATAGGTTTCCAACATATTTTGCGAAACATATTTTGGTTTCTTGCTTGTTTCTTATCTTTTTGTTTTTGATATTCAGGTGATTTATAAATAACACCATAAACGAGAAGTAGCTGCTGCTTTCTAGGCACACGAGCACTACAGTGACATGGCGGACGGAGGGTTGCATTTTACTGTATCTCTGTGTGTCTTCAGTCAGGGGTTTCTATACATGTTGAATGTCCCCTATCAGAAATGGCTGTCAAATGGAATTTAAAAAATAAGGTAGCTGCTACAATTTGAGCACACTGTGGATGGTAAGAACATATAGTTTAGAAAGAAAAAGTTTGGAACAAGACCAAATTGGCATGAATACCATAGCATGCCAGTGGTATTTTTACTGTATTTGTCTCACAGAATTATAACATGATGCGCTCAGTTTGAGGAATTCTCAATGCAGCCTGTCTAGTGAATTCCACAGGGCCTCTGTGAAGTCCTGCAGCATGTCAGTTTGTAACAGAGTGCTACAGAATGTTACAGAATTATGTAAATTTGCAACAGAATTTCACAATGCTTTCATAGAATTGCTGACTGGCTCCTGTAACATTGTGATACAAACTTTCTGAAAGTTCTATTGCATTTGATTGTAGACCAGTGTTACATTCCTTTGAAAGAGGAGTTTATAACTTTTGTATATCAATTTAATTTGATAATTTGTTCGTTTATATTGACAGGTATTTCTAATTGTTGATCCAGTCCTGTCATAATATGTATGCATGTCAGAAAATAATATTCTATGAAATCATGAACACATACAATAAAAAGAATGTAGTACACCACATAAAGTTATGTTCAAAACTACCCTTTTTATTTTGATAAAACTTGAAATGTGACTATTATATTATTTTCATATATATATATATATATATATATATATATATATATATATATATATATATATATATATATATATATATATATATATAATATCTGTTGACAAAAAAAGAATATCTTTGAAAAAATGAGCCAAAAATGTATTGTGATAAAATGTAAAACTGATAACTGAAAAATACAGACTCGCTCGGGAATTAAAATATATCTCTTATTTGATGTAATTTTATTCAGTAGGCTACTACAAAGGCTTAGTAAAGTTTTAAAATCAGCAACCTACTTAAACGACGTCATCAGAAGTGCGATTTGTGCAAGTAACTTCTGGTTGATGCATTTTAGTAAAATATTGGAACGAATGCACGTGATATAATCTCAGAATTGTGTTAAACCCGTGTCTCTGTGCCCAGCAGGGGGTGCAGTGAACGAAACTATCCCTGCTCACTGCCCTCCCCTGAGCGTTCCAAGGTGACGTCACGGTGGTTTGAGGGTTTCTTGTTCACTCTTTTTGGGACACTTCACCAAACAGAGGAGAGGGATAGAGAATAATATGCATGGTGCTTGCTTTATATTTAACTGTATGATCCACAGCATTTATTCAAAAGCAAAACATTTTAGCCAGCGCAATTCATTACTGACCAAAACTTTGAAACAGAACTGATTACGAAGTTGTATCTCTCATTTTATTCATTAAATTTAGATAACAAGGGAGTTTAAAGATAGTCAACCCTTCCAGCAGCTTTCCCAGTTTGGATGCAATTACAGTAGCTCTTTTTCGCCTGTACTGGAGTTTGCGATTTTGCAGAGTGATGTCCAAAAGAAGGATAAAGCCGGGGACTTTTGTCAATTTCTTCAACATCCTGGTAGTGATGGCTTTGTTGCTGCTGGAGGTGAACTGTGCAGGTAAGAACGTATTTTCAATTCACTTCGTCGAAGATATTATCGCTTTTAACGTCTATATTGAGAAACCTCTATAATGAGCATTTTTAGGTACCCAAAGACCTCGTTGGTGTGACTTTCTATCCGTTGGTCCTATGGTTGTGAGTTTTTTTTTTTTTTTTTGCACAGCGCAAAATGTAGGCTACATTTTAAATTTAATGTAATTGTTAGGTAACCATTTAAACATGTATTTCGTGTTTGAAGTACATACAAAAAACCCGGGGATGGGTCTAATTGAAAAACAGTCGTAGTATTGAGTCCTTAATCTTTAATTTTTTTAATTTTTTCCATCACCGTTTGTAGTAGAGCTAAGATTTAGATGAGTCTTGAGGTAAGCATGGTCTGTTTTTAGAGGGTCCTAGTTAAAGCGCTTTGTGATGGTGGTCCAGTATGAAAGGCGCTATATAAAACAAAGATTGATTGATTGAATCAGCTCTCTCTCTCCCCTGTGTCCAGGAAACATTAAAGATTCGCTTCAACAAGCACCGCGATTGTTTTCAGAGCTGGGTAAACTCAGGTTGTTAACATATGTGACCCAGGGCCATTTCAGTGCTTCACCGCTAGCATCTCTTTGAAAGGGCTCCAAGGAACTTGGAGGCAAGATAGAATTGCAGGCTTGTGCATGAACACTAGTTTCGTATTGTATTCTGGGCAGCTAAATGGCATATTACTAGAAGTCCTCATTTTTATTCAGAGCCTCAGTCGTGACTCTGGTGAAAACGAGAATGGGATGTATTGTACTTGTGAAGGTTTGCAATTTCCACTCCTGTTTTTTATTACAACTCCCTAAAGCAGTTCATATTTCCTTATCCATTAATGCTGTATAGTTGTTTATTTTTTTCAGAACTCTCATTTAAATACCTGTTGAGATTGTTGCCCAGTTGCCCTCTAGTATACAAAGTGCAGGCTCTTTTGACCCCCAGTGATCTCTGTGGGGAATGGCTATGATGGTGCAGATTAGAGAGAATGTGTTAATCAACTGAATATTTGAAAGTGCTCTCTGCCCTTTGTTGTTTCGCTAATCCATTTACCTCTCTCCAGGAGGTGACAGATGCCTAAATTTCCTGTTGTTTAACTCAGGGATTCTGAATCCTGCTGCCATTTGGTAGCATTGCTTGGGGGGGAGGGGACATGGAGTTTTCTCAGTTTTATTCAGGTTTATTTTCCACTGGCATTTATAACCCATCTAGCCTTTGAAATCACCCTGTGGTATGTTTTTCCTCCTGGTCTAAACAAATAGTCCATCTTTGCAGGCATTCTGGAGGAGAGTTTTTGAAGTTACTGGTAGCTCAGTCCTACAGGAACTAACAAAATGTGTTTTTGTAAACATAGGCCTACATGTTTAAACTGCAGTCTGCCTTATGTATGCAAAATAATAACACACAGTGTAATGTAAGCCTCCATAATTTAATACATCTCCATCTATATGTTTGTCATGGATAGGTGATGCTTTCAGTGGAGAAATTGATTGGATATTGTATGACGTGTAACTTGCAGGTTTCATTCACTTAGCACACTTAAACTTTTGGTTTTACACAGGGGTGCTTTTTGCACATTGCAGGCACCCCAGGCAAAAGGTGTTGGTGATATTCAATGTAGGCATTTACATGGTAATTTATTCAGTTGCTAATGACACATCTTAAAGCTGTAGTGTATTGTGTAAAACTGAAGCCAACAAAAAGTAGACCTTTAATAGAAATGTATTGTGGAGTCTCACATCCATTCATTGAGTTTTGACAGGTCTATAATGATCACATGAAACAGTGAAATTCAACACTCCATTCAATACATCATATATAGCCTGTATAAGGTTGTTTTTCATGACCAGCCATCTTTTTTTTTTTTTAAGAACACCTTGATTTCACATTGAAACCACAATATAGAATGATGTTGTGCTGTAAATAAGAATGGCTTTTTACTTAAACAAAACATGGGTTCCAGAGAAAGATTGAGGTTACCATATGCTCTATACCAATGGACCAATGGCCAAGGAGTTTTAAAGAAACAGTCAAGGAGAAGCTGTAGTTAGAAATGTTGGTAATATTTTTTTGTTCAGTGGAAATGGAATGGAATTCAAAGCTGATTTTTTTTTTAAAAGGTTTCAGTGAACTAAACAGTAATTATTTCAGCTCATAGATCATTCATTTTCAATACATTTTAAAACAAATTTACTGAAGATGGAATAAGTGAAAAGCCTCATCCTGAAGAAGTGGAGGTTGCCTACCCCAGCGCATGGGCCACATGTTACTTCCAAGTGGATATTCAAGCTTCCTAAGTGCTGAAATATATTATCTTACTTATAAAACACAGATGGGGCATAATTACTCTAATGGCTGTAGATTTTCGTAGGGTCTGTGGCTGGGAATTCCAAAATAGGGATGTATTAATCCATAGAGTATATTAGTTGGATATACCAGTAAGTAAATTCACATTCCAAATGATGTAAAGTTTTATATATATATATATATATATATATATATATATATATATATATATATATATATATATAATGACACACACACACACACACACAGATGACAACTGAAAGGTAAACCTAAGTTTGGCAGTTTCAGATTTAATAGGATGACATCTGTCAGGTCTGCTCTACAAGTGATGTTTATTGGACAAGAAGTTATCAGAAGTGGCTAAAGAGTTGGCCAAAGTTCAGATTGAATCCTTTAGTAACAGTTAGACAAAAGAACATCTTCAAAGACATTGGTGTCCTTGGAAGGACGGGGGCTGTTTGCTAATTCAGTTTTACACTGTAAGAGAGGGTGCTGGCAGCTTACCCCAGCTGAAATTGCCATTGTTTTCAAATGGATCATTAAACCAACAATTGTTTAATTTAAGGAGCCTCTTGAATCTGTCTTTGTAGGGGATGCATTCTATATCTACCCACGCTTGTAACTGAGGGTTGATAAGGTTCTTAGAAGTATTAATAATTAATTGCAGACACATACCCCTTCCCCTTTTTTAATGGGAACACAAAACTGTGACATTGAAAGACTGGGCATACGAAGATTACATACATTTTCCTATTCATAAGTTATTTTCAATCTAAAGAGAAGAAAATAATATTTTGTAAAATTATTTATTTATTTTAACATATTTAAAGACTAAGATTTTTTTTCTTCACGTCTTTAATAAGATAGCATAGATAGTTTATTTGTTCAGTCATGAAGGTAATTACTAGTTGTTTACAAATACATAGAGAAACAGATAATATGATACATTGGCCACCTGCCTTTTAATCTGTTTGGTGTGATATAAACATATGGGGTGAAAATGAAAACGACAGTGTCTAAATCAACAGGGGCTCACATCCTAGTGCAGTTTTAATACAGTTTCCTTGAACTCTTTACTGAGAATTTAATAAGGCGCGCTCCTGGATTCCTCACGGATTTGGTTCTTTGTACGCGACGGTTAATTACAAAGTGTTATGTAAAGTGATCAGGCTTTAATGTGACTGCGCAATAATATAGCTCACTCTGTACCTTGTGCTGGGGGACCAGTCCAGGTGGTCATCATCAGTGAAATGCTTAAAAAAAAAAAAAAAAAAACACTACAGCCAGCAGGTGATCTGACTTGCCTTGGGGCGTTTCTGAATGATGGCATAAATCACGGTTTTGTATATTTGGGGCTACAAATGCCATTAAAGAAAATAGTAACCTTTGACAGCAGGTTCAAAGTTGTCTTCCAAAGTTTGAAAACAACAAAAGTGCTTGTAGTAAACACTGTAACAATGCCCTTGGCTTTAAGTAGTGTAGGGCCTATGCAGTTGATCTAAAAAGGGTACAGAAAATAGGGTTCTTTGTGTATCAAAATATGGAAATCAAACCTCAGACATGGTGTATTTCTGATTGTAAAATAGGTTTTTATGAACTGCTTGAAGGGGCCTAGTTTAGGAATGTAAACAGTGAAGCTATTCATTTAATAGATCCCCTGTGTGGTATTCTCTTTTCTACTATTCTGTTATTGAAGTTACTTGCTGGGCAAATAACTCAAAACAGTCTTGGGGTCAGAGATCTGCTGACAAGCACACAGCACATCATTCTTAGTTAGGCTGCCCCTTCTTGTTAAGCGTACAACCTCAGACATGTCAGACACATTGGATTTGTAGAATATACACAGGAAAAGCACAGTTTGCTAACGGCACATTGAATCTCTTTAGCTCTGAACTGATCTCTCAGCCTGTTGCAATATCAGCATTTTTTAGATGCAAGCAATTGCCAAACAATGTGAGATTTATCAACAAACTGTTGAGGCCTCTAAACAAGCGTTAAGAAGACAAGCAACAGTGACGTCCTTGTGGAGCATGTAGATGTAGGGGCGATAACCCTGCTGATTTATAGAAATATGTGAACAAGACTCCCCTGTGTCAGGAAGCCATCAGGGACATCTAAGGTGACGACTCCTATACCTCCAAGCTTTTGAAACAAAGCTGGGACTGTGTTTTTTTCAGAGCACAGTGTGAACTATAGGGTGGGAGAGACTTGTTTTTAACTAATATGAAGTCTTTTCTGTCTGTGAAATTCAGCTCTGTTGGGAGAACATTGCACGGGGAAGGTAACGTTTGGAGTACAGTAGCAAAGTCTGCTTTTATGCATATATGGGTGTTAATGAATGAAGACTGAACCTTGCTAATCCTGTCATTTTATTTCTCTGTGATATAGCTCATTCACTTGCTCAGATTTCCACTGATGACATCCAGATGCTAAGAATGCACATCTAGTTAATTGCTGCTAAAGTATTCAGATTCCAGCTTTTTTGGATATAAAAAATGTACAATGATCTTGTTCCTTTGTTTCCACTCCATGCATGTGTGCATCTGTGATTTATGTGGTCTTTTGGCATATTTGTCAAGTTTCTTCACTTCGAGTTGTTTATACACATCCTCATCTGAAGTAAAAACACGTAGGGACAGCTACTAACTTCTATAAACCCACAAATCACTGGGTGCACATTGCATGCTCCTAAACACTGCAGCTGAGCTGGTGCTTCCACTTGTGCTGGAATTAGAGGGGAGGCACCAGCGCTAGATATGTTATATATTATATATAAATATTTTTTAGGGTCTGATGGATGAGGTGGAATTTGCTGATTTTAAAACTTTATGGTTTTCTGTGGCACTAAGAGGTATTAACCCATCCGTATAACGTATAACTCCAACAGTGACATATATAAATGATTATTTTTTGTAACCCAAAATGGATTTTACTTTAAGTGCTCAGTTTTGTGGGTGTGAGCCAACCAGCAACAAAAATCTATATTAAAGAATGATGGATGTAGCCTGCTGGTTTCAATTATTTTAGAGGGGGTGGGAGGGGAGGTGTGAAGATGATGTTTCCCAATGTTTGTTGAAGTCTTTACAACTAAATCATTAGGGCCACATTATTTGAATGCTTTTAAAAACATTCCAATTCCTTTTTTTTTTACTGTCCCCTAGCCTTTTTATAACAATTCTGTGTGGTTTGCATTGCAATTGCTACAATATTTATTTAATGCTTTACTTTGATCTTGAAGCAATATATTTTCAGCTGGTTGCTCTTTAAGCTTTATTGTGAGTGGCACATGGGCACAAAAGTGTCAAAACAAATTCCAGTGAAGCGAGCCAACACCGTCAATCAAACAGCAGTTAGTGTTGTATCATCTTCGCAGTAAATATTTAATAACCTTGCGTGGGAAATAGCATTTAGGGTTCTTGCCTTCACACATACAGTGCATACTGTACAATGTTCTATACAATATCGAGATCTAATCCATTTAAAATATAGCATTGAAGTCATTTAAAAGCAACATAGATAAACCAAGCTGCATGTACACCGAGAGCATTATTAAAACCTAGAAAACTGTTTAAAAAGGCTTTGACTTAGCAAGTTAATGGGGCACAGTTTGTTAGATTTCAAACAGTCCCGGGGAGTACTGTTAATATTATGACAACATTAATGCAAACGTATGTAGGCATTCTTCCACTGTGTTTAAATGTGTTGTACAGTTCATGCGGTGTATCTGTTTTTTCTATAATCATTATTTTCTGACATAGTGTATCCATTTTTCTATGGTTTGTAGTCTATGGAGGCTTGGTGGTCCTGCGGTTAAAGAAAGGGGCTTGTTACCAGGAGGTTCCCAGTTCAATCCTGGCTCAGCCACTGACTCACTGTCCTTTTGATCAGACTTAAAACCGGGGTACTATTGCAAGTGACTCTGCAGCAACAGTTATGATACATAGTTCACCCCCTAGTCTCTAAGTCACTTTAGATAAAAGTGTCTGCTAAATGTCTAAGTAGTAGTAGTAATAATAATAATAATAATAATAATAATAATAATAATAATAATAATAATAATAATAATAATAATACTACAGTATATTGCTGACCAGGGTTGAAGGGTGAAAAACAAGACTATTGGATTTGTGCAGAAGGTTCAAATTAACAGGTAGATTGCATGAGCTGTTTTGTTAGCATTTTAAAATGTCATTGCCCACTGTTTAAGATCAAAGGAAACTATCAGCAAGACATACTGGTGAGGTGTCTTCTGTATCCAATCTGTAAAAAAGCGTTTGTAGTCAAAGAAAGGTCCCTTTTAGCATGCATGAGCTGCCAAAAACAAATGTTCATTGATTTTAATGCTTGCATACTTAAATTTAATTAGCTGTAGTCCGTAATCTACAGGGTTACATTTCTTGGCAGGGCTGTTGTTGACACCTTGAAACAATATGCATTTGACTTGTTTTCTTTCTTTTTACTTTTTTCATGTTGACAAAATGTCTAACATTTTACCACTTTAGTAGAAATAATAAATCCCCTTCAACAGTCCTTTTCTTTTTTATAACAGAGTTTAATGATGCGAGACACACCAACCGGTTGCTTCTAAAGGGTCTGTTTTCCTACCAGAGAGGCAGGGAGATACCAAAAAAAAAAGTATTTCTATATTTCTACCAAGATGGAAATGATGACCAACAGGCAATTAATTCTGTGGTGTGGCATGCTGTCTAGCTATTCATTTTCTAACCAAATACATCATGAGTCTCCTTTAAAAATGAAGGCCCAGAATTAATGTAGCATTCTCTACTGCTATTTTTAAAAATTTCAATTAGTGGGATTGTTTCTTCATGCCATAACCACTCATGTGTCTTGGCGATACTGGCTCTAATTGTGGAATTGTTGTACTGTGGTTTCTTTTGCCTTATTTTTTTTAAATACCGCACTGGCAGTGCATTTTCAGTTTTGTTTTTTGTGTTAAGAATTTGCTGCAGTTCTACCCAAATGGTCAAATCCAGGATGAAATTAATGGCCTTTTATAAGCTATACTGGAATGACCTGAAATGGCTGCTTTTCATTAAAAAGGTGAATAAATTATAAGGTATAGAGACTACATGTATTGAAGATGTGCTTAAGTGTGTGTGTGTGTGTGTGTGTGTGTGTGTGTGTATGTATTCTAGATACATATGTTTTGGATTTGATGCAGACTTATACACACCCACATCTATGCGCATACTCACTTATATACAGACTTGTACAGTACTTTATTTGGTATACTCTGCACTGTACTTGAGACCATATCAATAAGTCTACTACTGCAGTTTACAGGAGTTAACCATATAGGCTAAAATGATGTTTTCATGCAGATGGCCACTATTTATCGCTCAGACTAATAATCACAGAGCAGGTACCTCTAGGCAAGGTGGAACATGATGCAATCTATATGGTAAAGATTGTCATTCCTAGTGAGGTGATGGCATCTAAATTGCAGCACCAGAGGGGGCCTTGATTCATGGGGGAGATTGCTTGCAGAGTGCCTCCTACTCCCTTGTGCTGCAATTGCATGGTAGGCTTACACATAGGCAATACAAAATAAATAAATCATGTATTGTAGCTTAGGGGTGATATCTACTGAATGTGGGGTTTAGCTGCAGAAAGATAAAAAAATTATTATTAGTTTATTTAGCAGACACCTTTATCCAAGGCAACTTACAGAGACTAGGGTGTGTGAACTATGCATCAGCTGCAAAGTCACTTACAATTACGTCTCACCCGAAAGACGGAGCACAAGGAGGTTAAGTGACTTGCTCAGGGTCACACAATGAGTCAGTGGCTGAGGTGGGATTTGAACCGGGGACCTCCTGGTTACAAGCCCCTTTTCTTTAACCATTGGACCACACAGCCTCCAAATACTGTATATGTTAGGACCCCAACCCGAAATACATCCCCATCTAGATCGGGTCGACCACATCGGGTTGGAGTTAATTAAAATTTTTAGAACCCCCAAATCTTTTCTTGTTCCGGGTGGGGTTGTCTTGTGAATGACCCCATCGCGATGCAGAAAATGCACTTAACAGGAAACCGATCTGAAGAAGATCATTGGAAAACACAAGCAGTGAGCCGCAATGTCACAGTGCACGTCAGATTTCTAATTAAAGCTACAGTACTTGCACAGTACGCAATATAACACACAATAAAATAACACATCAAATAGCACCCTAAATATTCTACATTTGTTTAAGACCGATGCACACTGTGACGGTGTTGCTCACTGCTTGATTTAGGGTGTGTCTTTGGATAATCTTCTTCAGATCAGGTTCAGGTTTAGTTAATTTTTTGCAACGCGACAAGACAACCCCACCTTGGGGTTCTAAAAATTAACCCCAACCCAATGGGGTCGACCTGATCTAGATATGGGGGAGGGGGGGGGGGGTTCGGGTTAGGGTCTTAACATATACACCAGGAGCAGTTCATCTTTAAATACTCATTTGGAAATGGACAAAGCAAAGGGCTTATTTTTTCTACCAGCTTTTTTATGCCAGTAATTGTCCTTTTATATAATTTTGTTATCATCTTTGTCTTTTTCTATTTTTATGTAATTTGGAAGAACCCTCAAACAGCAAGGCCCCTGTTTATATGATTTACTGCATTGATTTAACCCAGTCACTTGGATTAAGTTACGTGACACTAGTAACCTCAAGGCGAAGGGCAACTTGGATGGCTTTCGAAATATGGAACTTGACAAACCAGAATATTTGTTATGCCTTAAAATAACTGAGAGAGCCTTTTTGAGCAACTAATATAGGGTTTCAAAAAAATCCTTAAAAGATTACTCAGTGTCCCTTGAGATAGCCATACAATTCTTTACAAAGTGATCAGTTTGTAATTTTTTCAGGTCACACAGGGCTTTCTGGTTTATTGTAGTTCCATATATTAAAACAATAAAGTATCCATTGTCATTACATACAAAGTAAAATAAAATCCCCTTTCATTAAAATGGATCATCTTGACATTCAACCATCTGTAAATAATTGTACATAGTAAAGCTGATAGACAGTTATGAGCTGGTAATTTCCTGATGTCATGATGGAGTTTTCATTTTCTTGATGATTACAATCAGTGTTTGGATGTTGACTAGGCATGGTCGAATGTTTCCATTGATAGCTGCCAAATCCTCACAGTAAAATTACAGCCACTGACCATATTTTGTTCTTGTTATTGTGTTATATTACAGTACACAGTGTTTATTTTTAACATACTTTGGGGCTGGAAAAGGTGTTCTGAGAGGTCCAGTGAAATACAGAGGGCTGTGCTAGTGTTTGCTTTCTTCAGCAGAGAGTTTGGCTGTGCTCTGTTTACAGTACATCAAGACCACATGAAGAATAAAATTGCAATTACTCAACATTCCAGCGCATGCCTATTAATGCAGTGCAGCTGATAAGCAGTGAGGATAGAGGTCCCATAGATCCCCTGAAGATTAGTCCTGTCTCCATGTTCTGTATACATGGGAATTTTACTAATGTCTTTACTGTATTATGAATAAAACCATGCAGGGCCAGCATGCCTTGTGTCATTTATTTTGCTCACCTTTCAGTGGTTGTTGCTACATACCCCTTTGTTTAAACTTGAATACAGTCTAAACTGATAAAATACGAACGGCATGCTGAAGCAGATCAAGCTTTTCACATTTTGATAAAAAGTATTTCTCTATTGTCTTCCACAGTGCTTCACTGAATTCCATGAAATGTTCCCTGTTTACACTGCCATCGAGTGATGTGGGAAGTGATATTTCAATTCTAGCTGTCTAGGGAATATATTTTAGATGACCGTGAAAATGTTGCATGCACTGTATTACTGATTTGGCCAATTAGTTTAGAATCTGCAGTGTTGGTACCCAAGTTCTTTACAACACCGTAATAAGAGTTTGGGCTGCAGCAGGAATATGTCTATATAGGCTAAACTCATACTAGGGCTGCTACGATTAAATCGAAAATCGATTTTTCAATTGATTCTATTCCTCATTATATACATAGATATAAATACTTGATTCAATAATTACATTTTTGTAACGTGCATAGTTAATAACATTATTTAAGTTTATTAATGAAACTGCACCGAATGCCCTGCCTTGCTATTTACAGTATTTCTGCCAGACAAGCAGTGGGCGTGCTCTTCTTTTCCTGCTCGTGTTAACTAGCATCTGATTTGCTGGTCCCATCCTACCAGCGAATTAGTTTTGAAAATGCTTTGTAAGTACGCCCCTCTGTGTATTCGATGTAAACAACTGCCTTGAATCCAGAGCAGGACGACAGGCTTGTATTCCTGGCAAACAGCCTGTAAATACATTGTGAACATTGGAGGGATTTCTGCGTTGTGGGTTTCACAGATATTGAAGGTTAGGTCGTACAGTATTAACATGATGCATTGCGTGATGCTGTAGCTGTCCCTGAATAAAAAATAAAAAAAGATGGTTTTCATAAACTCGTGTCTAGTTTATGTAGACTGCATGCTTTAGTAATATGTAGTTTGTTAAACTTGCTTTAGGCTTGTTGCGAATGTTGTTGTTACCAAGGTGTAATTACCCCTCACATTCAATTGTTGTGCTCAAGCTTATAACAGCAATGATATTAAAATAATCACATTGGGCGGAGAGGAATAGAGCGAAAATGTATGTGGGCGGTACAATCCTCAATATTTATTCGAACGATTCAATTTTGTGTGCCCAATTAATCGATTGCTATTTGGAGGCTTAACTGACAGCCCTAACTCTCACCCATGTAATCCTCTTTTGAGTGCAAAGCACGCTTTCAGATTAGAAGGTGTGTCTATATAATTAGATTACAGGTTTCTTACAACTAGATTATAATCCGGTTGTATCCCTTTTTCGAAGTGTCCTTCGAAAGTGTTAAGGACTGATCTCAAGATGCCACTAAACATGTTGACATCTGGGAGACTAAAAGTTACTACTAAGCAGTGTTTAAAATGGTTTGAAAAAGGTGCCGGTATGTACAGAAAAAAATGTTATGGGGGGTTGTTTTGATTTTCCCACATTCAGCCAGAGCTACGGATTATGTTTAGTTTTCAAACATCATCTGCAATATTTCATTATTATTATATTTTTTTTAAAGGATTTGTTATTGTTTTAATGTTATACAACGAAAAACAATAGTTTTACTGTCAGTTGTTTTCTGATTGTGCATCAACAGTTTAAAAAAGGCAAACTATGAAGGAATGAAATGGAGACTAACAGAAGTAGATTGGAGTAAAATAGAGATAGCATCCACAGAAAAAGGATTCCTGTTTTTCAAAAATTGAGTACTAGAGGCACAAAACAATTACATCCCAAAAGTAGACAAATCAAAATCTAAAGCAAAATGGTTTAATAGATCAATTAAAAAAAAATATTCAGAGAAAAAAGGCACTTTACAGAGTGTTTAAAAAGGACCAAGAACAAGGTACACAGAAAGAGTGCTTGAAACTGCAAACCCAAATCAAAAAGGAAGTTAGGAAGGCAAAGAGACAGATAGAAATGAGCATTGCTAAGGGGGCTAAAACCAATTCCAACAAGTTTTTCCAATATTATGACAGCAAAAGAACATTAAAGGAAGTAAAATGTCTAAGAGATACAAATGGCAAAATCATAGATGAAGAGAAAAAAATAGCAAATATATTAAAAGATTACTTTTCACAAGTTTTTACAAAGGAGGATACGGGCAACATGCCCCACATGTCGACCTGTTCCTATCCAGTTTTAAATAACTTTATCATAACAGAGGCAGAAGCGTTAAAGGGACTAGGAGCTCTTAAAATAAACAAATCCCCTGGGCCGGATGAGATCCTCCCAATAGTACTCAAAGAAATGAAAGAAGTTATTTACAAACCGCTAACCAAGATCATACAACAGTCTCTTGAGACAGGGGTTGTACCAACAGACTGGAAAATTGCAAGCATAATACTGATCCACAAAAAGGGAGACAAAACCGAACCAGGTAACTACAGACCAATAAGCCTGACTTCTATTATATGTAAACATATGGAAACTATAATAAGATCCAAAATGGACAATTACCTATATAGTAACAGTATCCTGGGGAAAGGGAGATCATGTCTAACTAACCTGCTTGATTATTTTGAGGATGCAACATTGACAACTGATAACTGCAAAGCATATGACATGTTTTTTTTTTTTTAGATTTCCAGAAAGCTTTTGACAAAGTCCTGCATAAAAGATTAATTATCAAACTGAACACAGTAGGGATTCAAGGAAGTGCATGCACATTGATTAGGGAGTGGAGGCTGTGTGGTCCAGTAGTTAAAGAAATGGGCTTGTAACCAGGAGGTCCCCGGTTCAAATCCCACCTCAGCCACTGACTCATTGTGTGACCCTGAGCAAGTCACTTGACCTCCTTGTGCTCCGTCTTTCGGGTGAGACATAATTGTAAGTGACTCTGCATCCGATGCATAGTTCACACCCCCTAGTCTCTGTAAGTCGCCTTGGATAAAGGCGTCTGCTAAATAAACAAATAATAATAATAATAATAATAAAACAGAAAGTACTGATTAGAGGAGAAACCTCAAAATGGAGTGAGGTAACCAGTGGAGTACCACAGGTATTAGGTCCTCCTAATCTACATTAATGACTTAGATTCTGATTATAGTAAGCAAATGTGTTAAATTTGCAGACGACAAACACCACTGAAATTCCTTTTGCAAAAGAGCAACAACGCCAGAATGCCTGCCCAACATCACACTAGCTCCGTCAGAGCCAAATCCAATTAGAACCGTTTTTTTTTTTGGTTCGCTATAGCCATTCCTGTCCAGACATGCCATCAAAGCATTGAATATAGTCTCAGACTTTTCATTTGATAGTTCCACTGATTCAAGAAAGAACCCAAATATTTGCTGTAATGGGTTATTATCCTCCTTGCTGTCATCAGTAGGGATATGTGCACGCAAATAAATTATCAATGCCGATGCATTGCTTACTGATGTCAATTCCTCAATTAATATAGACAGTTTAGATTTAGATTTCTTCAGATGTTCCTGTAATTTTGGCTTCATTTCTTGAGAAATCTGCTCAGTAATGTTTTAAATTCTGCATCTTTCATAATTTTCTGAGCATTCTGGTGAGCTAGACTTGATTTATGGTCAAAATATTTTTTCTTAGTGCCTGCTTTTTATGTTTTGGTGTGCTTTCCAATGGGATTATACTACATGTTACCCACTGAGGGGTGAGTGTAACACCTTGATTAGATCGTATATGTTTCATTTCTTTGCATCACGACAATCTTTGCAGCCTAGACAACCTTTTGAAAAAGTCAGCCATTCATATTTCTCTTTGTATTCCAGATATTGTTGTTTGCTCAACAGGGTACTCAACAGAATTAATACTTGTGCGGAGTTTCTTTGCTCTTGTCCAGACATTGAAGATCCTGGCTGTTGAGTTTGCTTATTTGGTTCGAGCTTAGCTCCGACTTCTCATGTTTTTGTGTTGTCCAAACTGTCAGATTCGTCTCTTGGCGATTCCTTTTGCTCAGTGTTTGTTTGCTTGGCGTGCTGAAAATGAATATTAGCTAGTGATGCTCTTTTCATTTTGACGACATAAAACCAGCACACAAAAACACAGACGAAATTCCACACAAAACGAGTAGGGCTTGACTGGATGGGAAAACTGTTGTAATACGCACCAGTAATGCGTAAAATTGACGGCTACAGTGACTTCCAGAGGAAGTGCTTCCGGAGAATATAGGCAGTGACCTGAGGTGAAAAGTGTTTTATAACATTTACATTTACATTTTTTTTTCTGTTGCCTTTATGTCATACCGTTGTTGTTTTTTTCTTTCTTACCGGCATATATCGCCCCACTCTAACCACTGCTACTAAGGTACTCCCAGCAAGGCAGGGGTTGAGGGCAGTGAAGATCATGGATCATTTCAGTTAATCAACTGTTTCATTTAAATAAATTAATCACATATATATATATATATATATATATATATATATATATATATATATATATATATATATATATATATATATATATATATATATATATATATATATATATAACAAACCTCCATATTTGACCTGAGATTGTATAACAGTATAGCTTGTTGGTTAGAAAGGAACCTATGAGATTTGATATGAATTTCAAGTGATGATTGAGTCAATTCTTCAAATGTCATTAATTTCCTCCATCTCCAGGCTCTTTTTGCTTTATTTGGCACATGCATGTTAAATCAGCAATAAGTCACAAAAGCTTCCATTCTTTATCCACCTGTTCAAATCATTGATTTGCCAAATACCTTTTGAATGCAGGATAAGTTATTTTTGTTAGTAAAAGCATAACAAAGTAATCTCCTTAGGGTAACAAAGAACAGGTAATAAAATTTGACAGAATTTGAAAGATACTGGTAAAGTAGACATTCCATTTAAAATAGTATTTTTTTATTGTAAATGATACTATATCTTGTACGGTTTTGGTTTCTTATGGGTTCCAGTATTTTTTATTTTTTTTTGTCAGGCCCTAAATGTACTGAGTCTGCCTTTCTTAGGCATGTACAGGTAGATAGGGCTACCTGTAGATATTGAGGCAAATATCATACTTGAGCGCTTACCTTCCATCACAGAATGTCTCGCATCACTATTTAACAGACCAGAAGGAAGTTCCAACTCCTGTTTACTGTCAGCAGTGAACAAATACGCTATTCAAGCAACTTATGCATTTTACAGTGACCAAGAGGGAAATGAGAGTATGATTCCACAGAAAGCATGCATGGTACATTAGAAGAAGCTTGTATTTCAAGAAAATATATCTAGTGGCATAATCTTAACAGTGAACATTAATCCTGCTGTGTGTTTTATATGTATGTGGGAAAGGATTAAGTAAATACCCTTTTTGCTAGCTGTTTGTTTTTCTTCTCAATCCTCTCTCAACTTCTTACTAATGATCCTGTCTTTCTGTTCTGGAAGTGGTGTTGTTTTACCCTCCTGACTGCGGTATGAATGACAGCAATAGGGTCCTAGAGGGGACTTTGATCTGGATTTTTGATTACAGAAAAGGAGGGGGGAATTGTTGTATCTAAAATCTTAAAAGTCCTTCAATGAAAACGTCAATAAACAAAAGAGACTCGCTAAGGGAGGTTCACTTTATGGTGATAGTGCAGTACTCTGAACATTCCAGATACTTCTGCTGCATTTTTAGAAAAAAGCATTCAGGTAATTCATGTTGTATATCCTGCAGATATTGTGGATTAAAATAATTAAGGGGGGGCATGAATAAATAAATTAAAAATAATAATTAATCTGATGTAATCTGAGAAGTCCCCATAATTATAGGACTTCATCCATGAGATATAAACTCAACACAGTTAAAGGACACAAGCTATTCTGATTATGCAAAATACAATTTAAGTAGCATATGTATTTGAGATAGGGTTTGTACATTTTAATAGATAGAAGGTTAAGCTGGCAAGTTTGTTTGTTCTTTTTTAAATTAAAAATCAAAGAATTGTCATGCAAACATTACAACAAGTTTAAACATCTGTTTTTAAACTGTAATGGGGGGAAAAACCTCACTAGCTGAAACATTTGTCTTCAGAATTTTAATAAATAGCAGGTTAAGCTAGCAAGTTTACTTGATGTTTTTATTAAATACAAAGAATCGTCACATTTCAACGAGTTTAAACATCTGTTTCACAATTATATTGGGGGGGGGGGGCTGTCTAGCTGAAACATGTGTGAAATGCTGAAATGTCTTTAGTTTTCTTTATTAAGATATGGGATATGTTGGCTATTCAGTATTTTACACAAAATATTTGTTTTTGTTAAAGTAGACTGCCACAAACTCAACCAGTTTGTAATGTCTCCCTTCGTCCAATACCATTAGAGCAAGTGCACACATTGCATCCTTTAAGCACTTAACCTGAGCTGTATCAGAATACACTGCAATTGTCTGGGAATCCTTGAGGATCTTGGGCCTCTCAAATGGGCCTCATTGTTGAGCAATCTGCGGAACAGAGCTTTTGGCTGAGGGTCTGTGTTATCAGTACTTCCATGTTAATTTCACCATTAAGGTTTCCCTTTACTGCCATTGCAACCCTAGACTACTCCATTGTATCTACAAATGCATGTCTTGTGTGAACTTGAATCCGCTTGTAGTTCAGTATTGATACATGACTGCCCTGGTTTACATTTTTTTCATGTCATCTACTCAGACAAAAAGCTGCCTTATGTCATTATGCCTTATGTTAACTCCATATCAGCCTGCGCGTACATTGAGGTCAGCTGACCAGTGACTTACTTTGTGTTCTGAGGGTAAAGCACAAAAGCAAAGGAGAGGCTGCTTTTTGTTATAATGCTCCCACACTGTGGAATTCACTGCCATTCTCTGCCAGAGATGCACCCTCAATGTGTTTTTTTTTTCTGTTAAAATTTGTGTTTTCTTTTAGTTTGTATTGTATTGTTTTTTTTTAATCACTTTTGTACTAATTCTTTTTTTTTAATTCTCTGCTTTAGTATACATGTTTTATTTTTTCTGTATTTTCTTTGTAAAGCTCTTTGAGCTGCTTTTAGCATGAGAGGCGCTATATAAATAGTTTATTATTATTATTATTATTATTATTATTATTATTATTATTCTTTTGTATCGGTTTCTATATGAGCTTGCATGGTGGCCCAATAGTAACAGAAAACAATCAGCAAGGTCTTGTATTTTAAGATTGGTAGTTCAGATTTTATTTAATATTTGTGCAGTTTGTCTTTGAGTAACAGGAATACTGCATTTTATATACATAAGTATGGCTTGGATATCACATTCTATTGTCTCTTTCTGCGTTAAAAACAAACAAACAAAAAACAACAAAAAAAAAAACTGAAGGCACGCAAATAAATGATCAATGAATATGGCACTGAAGGGAATCTTAGGAAATCTAATACCTAAAACTGGCCAGCTAGCTGTTGTAGTATGAAGCAGCACTGCAGGCTGTTCAAGCATGCATCCCAAGACTATGACATGCATGGACTTGTTCTTGCAAGATATTGGTATACTTTTTGAAAACACATTTTAAAGAATTCAGTTTCTTTCATGGATGAAGGGCACCACCTAAAAGAAAATGTGGGTAGGGGAGGTCAAAGTAAATTAACATAGTCTGGCAAATAGATCCAAGGCAGCTGGTTATAGCTGGAAGAAGCAGTACAGTGTGTCTAGCTTTCAGATAAAGGGAAACCAAAAACAGACAGCAGTGTATGAACTGGTAAAGCGAGGAGGGCATGCAGCCCGAAAATAAAGTACCTGAAAATGTCTGTGGAGTGAGCAAAAGTTATCTTGGGATTAGTTGTGCAATTGGCAACCTAATTTTTAAATCCATTCTCACATGAGCATTTATTGATCAATAATAGATGCATAAACAACATTTTATTTTTTAAAATCAAGAACAAACATTAGGGTTTTTATTAGACGATCCAATAACTAAAAACACTGCTGAGCATTCAAATGAGAACACTTTTCATTAAAATAAATTGCCAAACATCTCTTTTCTGTCCTCCCTTTCCTTTACCCCCCCAAATGACCAATCTTCGTGTCAGATTCTTCCATTTTTTTAAATAAAATAATTTTTAAATCAGGAAAATGTAAATAAAATATTTTTTACTGATGTGACTTGTCTAATGTGAATCCAGACGCTAAAAAGTTACCTACCTACACTACTAGTGCTAATATAATCACTACATAGTAAATGTTTTAACACAAACTGGCAATGGGAGACTTCAGATTGGGCTCTAATATCAATCTGTATCGAAGGAAATTTAAGGACGGGTGATCAATAATGGATGCTTCAATACACTGTTGAATCTGTATTTAGGATGTATTCATTTTTACCATTGGTTTGATAATCATGTAAATCCTGTGTTTTTTGTTTTCTTTGGGTTTTTTTTTAACATAAATTTATCTTAGCAAATTGTTTCATGATCCAAGATCAGGGTTGACAACTCTAGTCCTTCAGGTTTATTAGGCCTAAGAAATTGCCTTACTTGATCCAGTTTAATAATAATAGTGAAAATGCAACTGTTCTCACATGTACTGTAATTATTTGTATAAAAATTTGCAATTTTCTTAAAGCATTTCCCCCCCCTGTGCCTGTCCTAGAATTTATGAGATTCCAGATTGATGCAAAGCAGGCTTTCGGTTGCGAGGCCCACCGGGAACGCAGCGAGAGTGCACAGAGAAGCTACTCTACGAAGAGCGTCAGATTCAATTTGTTTTAAAAAACTGTCTGTATACTGCCTGTGCCGCATGAGGCCTACACTGATTTTTATAGGATGACTTCACCAGCACTAGCGCCAGTGTGCCTCTCTTTTTATACTGTAGAGTTTTTCAGATTCCATTGTTCCCTTTGCTTTTCTTCCTGCCGTTTTAACACAAGCTGTAAAATTCCTCAGTAGGGAGGACTCGTTAAGCCTCCTTTCTTGGTGCTTTACAGCGGCTATCTTCCTTGCCTGCTCTCATTTTTAAGCTGCCTGCTGCTAACAGAGGATCTAAAGTGACTTTGTTGAAGGGGGGTGAGGGGGTAAGTAAAGTGCTATCCTTGACCATTGCCAGAAGACCGTAATCGGAGATGCTACTCATACAAGTGATGTATGTGTACATGGTTGAAAGAATCTCTCTAATGTACTAGTTGGACCAGCGCAGCTGTCATGTTATCTCAGGCGACAAATTGTAGCCAATTTGTCAAGCGATAATGCAACCTGTAGCCCAGTTTTTGGAATTAGAATGCTGAGGGAAGTGCACAGCTTAGTAGGAGGCCTAGTGTCGATGGTAGGCCTCAAACATTTTCACCATGGTTAGTCCAGCTGTGCAATGCACCGTAACTCAGAATGATGTTAGCAGCACAGTTGATCCCTCTGTTTGGTAAATGCACTTCCTGGTCCAAGCTAATCTAATATGATGGGTAAGCCTTCATACTTCCTGCCACAGATTTACGTGGCACTTGTTAATGTTATATATGCTGTTATATCAAATAATTTACTTTGCACAACTCTAAAGAGTCAAGTACTAAACAAGACATCATCGTGTTATGTCCGTATGCAGTACTTAAATGCTTATTTTTGACTTTGGCTAGAAATCAAGCCGTCAAGGCACCAAGCCACTGGATAGTTTATTGTACATTATTGAATCGCTCTGCATAAAATTGAAATGTATTTCTTTCTTAAATTCTCTTGTTAAGAGTGCAGGGGAGAAAGGCGTTCCTTTGAAAAGGGGCGGGACTGACAGTGATGTGAACCAGTCACATGACAGACTGAGACTATTGACCGGTGGTGTAAGGATGTTAAGATGTTAAGGCAATAGTTCAATCATCCTCCCATGATGAGGTTTTAATGAATCACAGGCCAGGATTTCTATAATATATATGACCCCCCCAAGATTCTTGCCATTTCATCTTGCCATCTTCCTGGAGGTCTTCTTAGTCACTTTATATCTCTTGGGATCCAATCTAGTATCTCCTTGGTCCAGCGATGGTCTTTTCTTCTTGCTACATGTCCAGCCGACTGCCATTTCAGTTTTTTCGCTCTTATAATATTACATACTTTTGTTTGCACTCTTATCAATTCCTTCCTTTTCCTGTTATTCCCAGCATGCGTCTTTCCATAATCCGTTGAGTCGTTTCTAATTTTTGAGTCATTTTTGCATTGAGGGTCCAGGTCTTGCATCCATAACTTAGCACGCATTGGTCAAAGACTTTCATCTTGAGGCATAAGGGTAGTTTCCCTTTAAGAACCATGCTTAATCTTCCAAAGGCACTGCAGCCCATTTTTGATCTACTGTTGATTTCGCACATTTGGTTCTCCGTTGCTGAAACTATCTGTCCTAAGTATACATAGTTATTAACTCCTTCAAGCTTGATCCCATTGATTTCAATTGCCTGTGGGTTGGTATATTTATTGAACATGACTTGAGTCTTCAGCAAATCGTAGGTGATTCAAGTAGGCTCCATTGATCTTCAGCCCCTTCTTATCCAGTGTTTTGAAAATGTCTTCTAGAGTGGCCGTGAAGAGCTTTGGGGAAATTGTATCTCCTTGACGAACTTCTTTTTTTAATCTTGATTTTGTCGCTGTTTTTATGGAGTCTTACTGTGGATGTTGCATTCTTGTATATGGTGCTGATCAAGTCTCTGTATGTTTTCTCAGTTCCTTGTTTTTTTCAGAGAGCTTAATACAGATTTTGTGTAAACAGAGTCAAAGGCTTTTTCATAGTCTATGAATCCCAAGCAAAGTGGTAGTGCTAAATCCACTCTTGAATCCTGTTTGCTCATTTGATTGTGCCGAGTCAAATTTATTTTGAAGTCTGTTGGTGAGTATCTTGGTAAAAATGTTGTAGATTTCTAGGATTTCTAGCTAATAACATTGGCCAGGTGGATTGGTGAGTGTCCCTTCCACTTTGGTCAAGTATGTTACTCAAGCTTTCACAGCATGGTTGAACCTGCCAGAGTCAGAGGACCCCGCTGTACTTCGTCTTGAGAACCCGTTGTCACCCTGCTGCCACTTTGAGACCGTGGAAGTTGGACTTTAGGAGGGATATACAGTATGTGTGTGTGTAATTACACATGCACAAAACACTTCACCATAATAGCAAACTTTTGTTTCTGCCATAAATATTATGCCAATGGAAGCATCAGAAATGCTAGGATTTGTGGATGCATTTATTTAATTACTAATGAATGGAAACCCACTATTGTGTTTAGGAACTCTTGTACAGCAGGTTGCATGCAGTGGAAATCATAAAGCACAAACAGCTTAATATTTAATTGGTTAAAGTGCCAATAAAATGAATGGGTTATTGATACCACCTGGTCTAACTGCCTCCAAGGTAACCCCGGGGGTGACTGGGTTTGGTGGCATGACCTCTAATTGTAAATGGGACATTCATGAATACCCAGGTGTTTGTAAAACACTGCAGCACACGGCATCTGCAGGCAGGCTGAGGTTGCTTCCTTGTGATGTCAGAACTTGGAGGTAAGGAGGGGCTCAAATTTCTTTACTTCTTAAATTATTAAATGAAACCATTAAATTACTCAACCCCTTCTTTACACATAACATGTGGAATCAAAAGTCTTTGGAAACAATGAGGAATAACAAGTTGTCGTTTAATTTAAACACATGTCAATTTATAATAGAGATTCCATTTAACAAACTGCACCAAAAACATGTTTGAGCGTCTGCTAATCATATCCATGATGAAGACATTAGCCGTAACATTTGTATTTCATTTCACACCAGCAGTCAGTTGTCCAAATTATTTAAAATGAAACAACTTGTAATCTTTGTATTTATGTTACTGCCACATGTAGAGGAACCTTTCAACTTGATCCTTTCCATAACTTTATAAAATATGTATATAACCTTTGACATTCCCATACACTATTAAACTATATTAAAAAAAGCGGTCAAGTCAGCTTTTGACTTGACAGCTTCTAAAGCATATTCCATTTTATTTAATTTCTTATGGGGCTGTAAAAACTGTAAAAACTATAATTAAATCCTTATAGGTAAACGTTAAGTTTTTATGTTTTACTTGTGGCGGTAGACATGTTTTTCACATTAAGAAGCTGAACAATACCAGGGGCTGCCACTGCAGCTGAACCTCTGTTTTTTCTTGGTTTCATATCCTTTGAATATTCATGTTGGAAACAAATCAACGTGCTGGATGTGCACCATAACTTCTCATAAATCAAAATAAATTATTAAAATACTTGAATAAGAAATTAGGTAATTTAAATTCCATTTTCTGTACTATACAGCCATGGAAGTTAAAAACAAAACGTAAAAAAAAAAAAAAGACCCAATGGCTATTTTTAATGTTTAGTTATGGTTACATTCTGACCATTCTGACCATTCTGACCATTCTTGACAAGGCCATCTGTAACCTCGATCAGTTGCTATCTGGATTAGTGTTACTTTTTGGAATGTGTTTCAGTACACAAAGGAGCGCCTTGCTCCTACAGGAACGGATAGAGAAGCATGATGAAAAATGCCACTGAGCACCTAAATCACAAAATCGCCGTGGAACAGAGGGATGGAGATTATGCTGTAATATGATGGGAATATGTTATTTAGAAGATGTAGCCTTACTAAATATCTTGCATCCGATCCAACATGTTTTCATAACCAGGCCTCAGGATTGCCTTTTTATATTGTGATGGCACGCTCAGCGACTCAATCCATAAAGTAACTCATAACAGCTGTAGGGGCTGCTGTAGAAAGAACAGCAGGTATGGAAGACAGGCAAACATGAACTTTGGGTTCTCCTCTTTAAGAAACTAAATCAATGTCAGGTTTCAAAAATACAGGCTGATCCTTTGCTTTAAACTAACACCACCATAGGAAGAAAAGAAAAGCCATGTGTAACTTTGAATTTCAAGAAATGAGCTCCTCGCTTTTATCATTTCCATTTGGCAGCAGGATTTGTGCTTGAGTAAGTTGCCGCCTTTTATCAAAATTAAAGAGAAGAGGGTTTGGGTGTGACGGAATGCACTGCCCAATGAAAACCAGACTTGATGATTTTAGGCTGGTGCTTCCACAGCCCAGTTATTTAATTATTCATCAATCGACTGAAGTTGAGACTTATTGATGGAGAAGATTTCAGCTGTCCTAGCTGGAAGAGACCGAAGTAAGATACAGAGCAGCTTTCAAATGCATGTGGAGGAGCTTCTTATTTTCCCTAGATTAAAAAACAAACAAACAAAAAAAAAACTCTCCCTTGATTTTGTATTGTTGGCCAGGAAGCATGATGATTGATTCGTCCAATGGTAGGCATACTGTTACAGGGAAAGGGAATAGAGAACCAAACAGAACTGTTCATCTACGAAGGTTTTTATGGTATCCGTTCGGGCACTTGCAGTACATTATGGGGTTATGGTCTGTTTATCTAATATCTTTTTACAAAGAATAGTCCTTTTGTTTACTGGGACCATGAAGGGAAACATATACACTCACAGGTTAAGGTCCTAAGCTGCACACAACTGCGCAATTGATGACTCTCAGAGGTTTATACAAATTATACTGTATCTTAAGCAAACAAGACCCAAGCAGCGAACTAAACCTAATACCAAGAAACAGACCTTAAGTGAAAACTCTGCTGTGAAATCAGATCCAGAAGGGGTAAAACAAAGTTACTTTCCATTACTTATGAAGGGTAGCAACCTGGGGTTGCCAAGACTACATTTAGAAAGTCTGTGTGGATGCTATGTGCTCCGAGTTTTCCTTTTGACTCCATAAAGATTCTAGCTACACAATAAACAATGGTAGAATTTGAAAATGTAACCAGAATTACTGGTACATAATAGAGCTGAGAGAACATTACAACATACATTATTAAAAGGTGACTTTTTTAAAGTTATTAGTGGAATGTAGCTTGTTTTGTTTTGCAGTAGAGGCTTTGTAACTTTATAAAGAATTGTAAACATTGAAACCTGAAGTTTTTAAATACATGGACCTCCCCACCCCTCGCCCACAATGGATCTGTTTCACTTATTTTATTCATGAACACAGTAATTCTATTAACACCATTCCATTAAAATGCAGTATTCAGTGATAAGTACTGTATGTCTGTCACAAGTCTATTGTAAATTTAAATGAGCCTTTTTGGAGCTCTCCTTGTGTCTCTAGGGATGTGACATGATTATATTATGTGTGTGTTTTGGGTATAATCTCAAAAACATCAAATAATAAAGGTGGACTTTGCTTGTTTTAGTCTCTGGAAGATGACATTTGATATTTTCATGAGTTTGCTTTCATTCTCAGTTTCAAAGCAGTGGATTTGTAATCCTAGTACAGTAAAGGAGCCCAGTCCTTTGTTATGCACGTGTGGCCACAGAGACATGATTGACCTTACACCAATAAATGGCATCTCATGTTATCTCTCTGTAAGTGCAAAAACTAAATTGTTATTTTGGCCTTTGATAAATAAATAAACATACTTGCTTGTAGTTAACTAACAAAGAAGCTGCTGCAGGTGTTAATCCCAGATCCGTTGGCGGGGACAGAGTGACAATCCCTGTTTGCCACTTCAAGTCCAGCAGTGTTTAGATAAAGTGAAATGGAAAAGGACCATGTGATTGTCAAACTTTGAAGGAGCTAGAAACTTAGCATGGTATATTGTAAATTTATACAATCAAAGCCTCTTCAGCTTGGCATGGTATGTGTTATAAAAACACGGAGGAAAGTTAGTTTAATGACAATAAGCAGACTTTATTATTTTACTGACTGTATAAGGGAACCAAATTGATCATGATTCTTCACATAATGACAGTAGTGTTTAGTAATGTTTATAGTAAGCTTGGGTATTCCGTAGAGTTTCCATGACTGGGAGGCATACCCATCTGTTAATTTAGAACAATGCTGTGTGGTCTCTTCCTTTCTTTTATTTCTGCTTTTTGAGTGATGCATTGGCTGTTCAGTTATTTCTAGGATTGTAATGTACTCTGTGGCAAGTTGCCTTAATTTGACTGTTCTATCCTTGTAAGAAAAGGAAAAGCTAATTCTTGCATCTTTGTTTAAGTTATTTATATTGGCTATCAGCCTTCTGAAATGAAGATTTCAACCTGGCTAATTTTCTTTCCTGCAGAAAAAAAATCATGGATAAGCAGAACGTCATAAAGGGGATGATATATATTACAGGCCATTCTATTTCCGTGGGGATGTAATACAGCTGTTTTGCTTTCTCCTTTCAACAGTAGTATGGGCTACAGTTTTTATGTTTTTGTTCTCTAAAGTACATTTTATTTTAATGAAACATGCATACGTATCAGTATATATATACAGTACTAGCTGACAAATGTTTGGTGGCCATGTGGTGATTTGAAGAGAAATGTATTTGAAATGCACTTTAATTACAAATAACACTTTTTATCCTTTTATGGTACAACAATGCCTTGTTTTAGAGTAGTTTCCCAAAAAACATGAAAACAGGACTGTGTTGTTTTTTTTTGCCCCCTGTGTACGACTTTCTCTGCTACTGTATGAATTTGGTCTTGTCAGCTGAGTGGTGTAAATGCTCAGTTAAAGATTTTGGGGGTTAAAGTTTTAATATTGCCATTGCTAATTGTGAGTTCTCAAAGTAGGTGACAAAGTGTTGTACCATGCCCCTTCGGTTTTGAATCCAGAATGTAGCAGCCATTTCTGAAGAGTCTGCGACCATGTTCCCTGCATCCTGCTGACACAGACCCATAATGTACTTGGGGGTCACAATCTGTAATGGAGGTCAAGATACTTTTATTACAGGGTTAGGCAGATAAAAGTGAAATGTGGGAAGGTACCAAGTGGTTTAAAGGGTTTCACTTAATGTGCAGATTTCAAGGTAAGAGTTGTGAAGGAAAATGGCTGGGGGATGGTAGTAAATGCTCTCTAATGGCAACCCTGTTATTTTATGATGTATAGAGAAGCTTCAGACATACAAACACAATCAGATGTTGTTGTGTTTTTTTTTCTTTGCTCCCTGACCCAGTTCCCAATAGGTAAAGGATTAAAGTAGAATACCTGTAATGTGGTCTCTTTTAAAATCCAGTTGTATGTAATGCAGTTGTAATGTTGTGCAGCTGCATTAAGTTTTTGCATTTTGGTATAATAATCATACTACACATACAAGTATTGGGTTGAAATTAGTCAGCAGAACCGTTTAATGAATAACCAATTTGTTTTGGCAATTTTATTTGCCTATTGTTAATTCAATTTTGTAAACGCCACAAACATTTCCTTTGCTGTCTGGTTGAGCATTAACAAGTCCCTTTTAAATCTTTTTCCTTTGGAATGTTTCCAGCTTATGAATTCAGTAATTAAAATAATTACTGGCTGTTTAGGCCCATTTTAGCTTGATAAAATCAGGGGAAATGTAAGGCTTATCTGATCCGTGGTCCTAGAATGTGCTGTGAAGTAGTATGTGACCGCTAGCCTTGTAATTGACAGGGACTGTAAACATTTGTCTGTTTTTGACTGAACAAAGAGAGACGTTCACCAGACTGCTAGATAGCCTCAGTACTTATTATATTCAGGATTTTATACCGCTAAGGTAACTATAGGGATTTTATCATAAAGCTGAATGGTTGGGTGTAAGCTGCAGCATTTCCATTATTGCCTCTCGCTATGAATTCACCTTTTAAGTCTCTTTTAGAATGGCTCATAATACTTTTTCTTTATATGCTTGTGGATTAGGACTAGAGGTCAGAGATCGTTAACTCATAATCCATGGTTGCAAGTGTCACTCTTAAACGCAGGTTGAAACAAATATTGTGCAAGCACAGCAACACTGTGAAATCGTAGTTTATGTGAACATTGGTTCAAAGAAGACAAGCAATTTCTTTTAAATGTTCCTCAAAAGGCTAAAGTCATAATTCCATGATGAGGGAGAAAGTTAAAGTAGATTTGAATTTGATGCTTTTGAGTATTGTAAAATAATGTTTTATTAATTAATTACAATTACTAAGGTTTATTATAACCCCTGTACATCAGTTTTTGGGGGTAAAGATGGACCAGACATTAGAATAATTAACCTGGTGACTTCTAACATTGCTCTCAGAACTACTCTTAATAAAATTGGTTTGAATTAAGATGTTTTTGTTATCCTAGTTTTAACTTACCTGGTCATAAAGTCTTAAAGATTACATCTACCTACCTACCTGCTCACTGTATTTCAGACTTTTATTGCGCCCAGGTTAATAAAGGTTTTTAAATACACCCACCCCCCCTATAATGCTATAAACAAAATTAAATATGTCATACTTCAGAGGTGGACAAATCAAAACTGGCATCTAATTAAATAACATTTATTAGGTCATACTCAGGACTGTGTTTGATGTTTCCAAGGCTCACAGTCACGAGTTAGAGTACAAAATAAATAAATTCTTTGTTTTCCACATCTGCTGAACAGATGCTCTGGCTGAGGAGATGTCTTGAAAGTCACTTATAAAAGTGAAATGAAGAAATAGTATCTTCTGTTTCTCATCAAATAAAAAAGACTAGAATTGATTGCACAGTTACAATTTTTAAAGACCAGTCATCATTCAAAATAGTATAGGATGGTTAGTCAAATGGATTTAACAGACTGGTGTGTATAGATATTCAATTGATATGTGCCATCTCAATTACAACTCTCTCAGCATCCACCAGAGTCCACAGCTCTTTCAGCAATACAGGATACAGGAACCTTAACACCATGACAACACAGACAATAGAATAACAGGCACAGCCCCTTCTTATACACTTACCTCTGCCCCTGTATGTAAATTAGGGCCAGTGTTAGGCAACTTGCCGTCCTAGGCAAAGCCTAGCATGGCATCCTTATATCAATCAGGTAATGATTATTTTACTGATTTTTAAAATCAACAGGTTTTTGATTCAGCTTGCATTGTGCAATCACTCTGTGTGCTCGTGTACAACCTGTTTCTGTTTTGTTTGTACGGACCATGTACAGATTTTAAATTGGGTATTCCACAGTATATGGAATTTTGAAATGACTTCAATAATGTCATCATTTTAAACTGTAATATTAAACAAAACGTACTGGTTGAAAATGAATGTTTTGGCAAAAGCATTAACGTTCCTTTGATGTTGCAAATTAACCTTTTCTTGCTTAACAACTATTCTACAGAAGAACACAACGCTATAGATAAATATCCAACCATTTTAAAATGGTAGGTTGTGGGGCAGATACTGATGATGGAATAAGCTAAGCAGACTGAAAAGATATAGCTTTTTAATTTACATAGTACACATTATGGATCACAATTTAACATTAATCTGTGTGTCAAATTATCTAATGTGTTGGGGAAACAGAAAGTTTATCTGAGGTGAAAACAGAACTATTTACATGAAAATATTATAAAAAAACATACTTGTAATGTATTGTACTGTAACGATCTGTGCATTTGTGTTTCCCTCCCTGTATTCCTGCCGCTGCTGTGTTTACCTCTGTGTGCGTGTAATTCCAGCCTGCTTGTGCGTGTTTCTGTCTCCCTTGTGATTGGTCCCGTCTGTATGTGTTTCCATTGGTCCGAAGTGTGCGGCCGAGGACCAATGGGATGTATGCAAGCTCTGCCCCTGATTTCATATAGTATACCAAAAGGTCACGATAAAGGACTTCCCCGCTTCGATTACTGTACACAGAAGATGCTGGAAATGTAGAGTGATGTGATAAAGTGTCACTTTTGCCAGTGGTAAACCAGGGTTCAAAATCTCCTTGTTTGGCACCATAAAAGGCCAGAACTCTATGGTTCTTGTGTCATGCATGATATTGCAGAAACCTTGTCTGCTGTTGAATGAACATCTTAAAGCATGCCTCTGGTTTACATTATGTGACCCCCCCTCCCCCCTCCACAAAGTAAACTTGTATAAAATGAAGCAGACGGGGGGTGGTGGCCCCCCTTTTAAATTGCGGAATCACTTCTGAAGTTTAATTTTCTTTGAAAGCTCCCACAGATTAAACAAACTAAATTAAAGTGCATAACTCCTTAATTACTCCATTCTGTCTGATCTTGGATTGCCCATTAGATAATATTAAAATAAAGTGGCCTTGAAAGAGATAAGAACAGACGTTTCAGAGGTACAATCTCTGAATGATTTTGTGGACCAAAACAGTGGCCATTCCTTATAAACTTAAACTGAGCTACTTCCAAGCCCAAAAGGGATATCAGCAACACTAAGGTCTACAATTGAATCCTTATCCCAGTGCCATTATCCTGAGCCTTAAAATGTAGCCCTTTGAGTCCTCCCTTTACATCCCACCCATAATCAGACATTTTGCCAACAGACATAAGGCAGAACTGCATTCTTGGGCAGAGCTGGGAAAGCAGTCATTTCCGGATAGAAAACAGAGTGAGTTCAGTCTAGGAGCTGCTGCTGCTTCTGAATGGAGCCTCAGCCTTTATTGAGGGGATTGTTTGTGTTGGTTTTAAGAGAATTCAAAGCACCCGTGTAAATCATAATGTTTGCTAAAGCTTTGGCTCACACAGCAGTTTAGCCTTCCTCATACAAGATGTTAAAGAAAAAAAAAAACATAATCAGACCTCCTCTGTAACTTTACTCATTGAAATGGATTTTGGGGTTCTGATTTTAGTTAGTGGTTGTTAGTGGTTGTTTCGGTGTACTGACGGCATCACATATACTTGTTTTCTCTCCACACAAACTTGCTGTGCATGATTTTCCCATTTTTTCCCATTTTAAATTAACACAAGGAGGAGGATGTATTATATTTAAACTAGTGAATGCTTAAGAAGCCAGCCTCAAGAGTCCGTCCTCAGTCCTCACAGTCCAGCTATGTATTTGCTTTGTCAATCCCATATATGGTGTTAGGCACAGGCCTACTTGCTTTATTTAACACACTTTTTGCCTCTTTGAAAAGACAGTGTTGGGTTAAATTCAGTTTATTTAAGGCTTACTCATTCTTCCTCTTGGAGGTATTTCAAAACTGCCTCAAAGCAAACTCCAATCTGTACTACACAATTAAATAAAGATTATTACCCATAAGTTAGGCAAGGAAGGTAGTACTCTTCAATTCAGCGTCAAGGTTATTATATCTCTAGGAGGAGTCTGAATCTCAAACTAATTAGCAGAGCTGGAACTTACAACCACCTGATTCTGTGAGTCAACACCCGAATGAGCCACGCTGCTGAGCTGCTGAGCCTTGTATTCTCTCAACCAGGTTTGGTAGTGAGCTCCTTTTGGAAGCTGATTTTAGTTTAACAAACAGCAGGAACAGTTTAGTCAGATTTGGTTTATGGCACAAGGGAGATGTTTAACATCTCTGGTTTCCAATCTGTTCCCTCTAGCTATGATGGTGAATGGTTGTCGGTTTAAAAGCTTAGGCGGCTTATAAAATATTTTGGAAGGCATTGCGTTTGTCTAGTTCTTCTTTTACAGGTGGGTTGTAATTTAGCACTTCTTTTTTCATTTTAAAATGGATTATGGACTACATTACGCAGCAGGGTTCCTGAGTGTTTCTAAAATAACCTCTATGAATCAAAGTGATGGACCTTTTCATCAATCTGTACCATTATATTAAAATGATACAACTTAACTTTTGCAACCGATGGTGCTCCTGCATACCATACCTATACCATGGCTCCCGTTTGCCCCATTATGCTATTCCACTATCTCTTGCCTTAGCACAGGTTCCCTTTACAAATGACCAGGGACCTAGGTGATTCAGTTTAGGAAGGGCCATATAAGGTCATGCAAACAGACCAAGTGTAGAGCAATATTTAATCAAAATAATATGTAATTGATTATGTATTTATTGAATCCCCCAGAATATGGCAATATGTTTATTACATCATCCCAACTTTACTCAACATTTATTGCCTGCTGAAAGTTAATACTGTTGGGGTCAAGGCAGGAGACCATTGTGACAGCATCTGACAAGCTACTTAGCAGCCTTGAATTGTGATTCTGGCTCTTCAAAGGAGTCTCTGCAGGCTCCAGACAGCTGGTACTCTGTTTCCAGTGGATATTCTGTTGCTGTGGTTTACAGTAGTTTATATTTATGGATGGCTGTTCATGTTTTACAGATATGATAAGGTTTGCAATATAAAAGTGCCTAGTCTGGCTTTACCTTTTATGTGTGACATATTAACCTGCAGTGAAAACAGAGCCATGCCATTTAATGCCTCAGAAACAGAGTTAAGGATAATGAAACTCCTTGACCAAACACAGATAAAAGTAATGGGCTCACCATTTGTCCAGCTGCTGCTGGGTCAGAGAAGGAAGATAATGTGTTAAATCTGCCAGCAAAGCAAGATACTGTATTGACCTCCATTCTAGAACTTCTGTTTTATGAGTCACTGTGACAGGATGGCGTGTGTGATGACGTCAGGCCAGAAGCAGGAACTGAAACTGGGTACCGCAGGTTGGGTGCAATGGCGTTTGCGCCGTCTTTATTCAAAATTCAACAAAAAATAAACCAAATGTTTTTTAACAAAAAGAGAAAACTGTGCTCACCAAGCAAAAAAAACAAGTCACGGACACAAAAAAGAAATACAATAACTGGTCCAGGTCAGGCTGAGCTGTAGCCGTCACTGTTCCTGGACCTATTCTTAAACTTAAAGCTTTTTCAGTCTCTCTCTCCCTTGTTGCTCTCGCTCCTACTACACCACCCCGAGCTGGAGAGCTGCAGACTTTTTATACAGGTGACCATCTCCCGATTAGCAACAAATTAAATCACCTAATTAATTCGGGAGATGGCCACCTTCTAAGTTTTCTAATCAACGGCTATGCCGTCACAAATACATAAATAATATACGCGGCGCTTCGCCGTCCTAAAACACAATAAATAAATAAATAAACAAACAAACAAACACAAACTAACACGGGCGGAGGGGGACCCCGTTCTAAAATAAAACAAACAAGTACTGTACAGGGCTGCTCGTCCTGTTACAGTCACTTATGCTAATCCTTTCTTCTGTGTCAAAAACCTTGTGCCTGTGTGTGTGTTTTGTAAGTTCTCATGAGGGTCTACAAACAGGTAGGCAACAGGGTTGGGGTCAATTCCTGTTTTTCAATTCCAATTCCTTTTTAAAATCAATTTACAATTTCAATTCCCATTACTTTGAAGGAATTCAAATTGATATTTCGGAGACATTAATTGTGATTGTTCAACTGCTTTCTTTTGAAGCCAGTTTTAATTGACGAGCAGTGATTTCAATTTAAGCAATTTGTTGCCACTGTGAGAAGCTCATTTTAACATAATACTGCTAATTGCAATTTTGATCAATGATATGTTGGAATTGATTACATTGGAATTGAGAATTGATTTTTAAAAAGGAATTGGAATTGAAAAAGAGGAATGAACCCGAACCCTGATAGCCAATGTACTAAAGAATATTTGATGGGATAAGGAGGAGGAGATCTAAATAGTACTGCCTATACTTTAGGGGACAAAAATATTCTGTTTTTGTTTTTAATGCTTTCCATTTTACTGATGACAAGCCAGACAGTCAGTATTGAAAAAACATTTGATATACTAGCTGCAGGTGGCACAATGGACCTGTGTCCTGCCTCCTGTTTTTCAGATTCCACGGAAGCTTTTTCAGGTTCAGTTACAGTACTTGAGACCATTGTTGTAGGATTTTTTTTTCTTTTTGTAGTTCTTACGTAGAATTCCAGAAGAAAACATGTGTTTATTTTTCCAGTAGAATAAGTTCTATACGAGAATCGACTTACTGTCATACAATTTGTCATACATATCATACTGTAATGTTTGGTCAGGTTTAGCCTGTTGTCATATGTCAAAATATTGCTAATGCATTTCTTTAAAAAGCTTGCTCCACATTGTGCTCTAGAAGTGTAAGTAGACACAGATCAGGTTCAGACACTGGGATTGATGATTACAGTTTACATGTACAGTAGGCTAAATTACTAAGTCTTTGTTTTACCAGAGCTAGAGAGAAATCAGGTTTACAAGCATTTCTTCAAATTCAATGTTTCTTTCTCTCCTTTTGTTTTTTTAAGGTTATAGTTGTATGTAATTGGTCCATGTGGTTTAGCTGTGCAGCAGCTGAAAGGGATTATTGCCATCTTTCTTTCCGTCTAAGCTTTTGCTGAAAAACATGACATCAAAGATCTGCGTGAAAAGAAGAATTTGTTTAAGCAAAGATTATGCCCTTTAAAGCCACAATTGAAAAAAAGTTTTAGATTTGCACGCGTTGGGAGAATCCTGTTTAATCGACTGAAAAATGCTTTGTTCAAAATGTTTTATTTCCTCCTATGGAGCTGGCTTCACTGCATTAAAAAATTTGGCAGTGCTCTTCATTCCAGGACCTGTGTCTTTTGTAAATTGTGCAAGCGCGCTGGTTCAGTTCATGTTTAGTTAAGACTTCTGACAGCAAGTACAATAGAGGGCTACAAATTACATTGTGAAGTTAATGCTATTGACCACAGTCATGTGGGTAAAGTACAGTTCTAGTCAGTCGTTTCTGCAGTCATTTATGTGAGCATCCATGTCAATGCAGGAGAAGGACAAAGATTGAGTCTCAACCCCTAAAAAAAAAGTTAAGCAATGTTCTTTGATGTGTTGTCCAATCATCAAAATGCCAACTTATTTTCTTTGAATTCTCAGTGTACTTTTTAAACTACAGATTGCAACCCAGAAACGCAATAAAAACAATGTTGCGGTGATCCATTTATTATAATTATTTTTTAAAATAATTAATGTAGGCTATAGTATGTGTCTCTGGGTTCTAGCAGTTCAATAATAAACTACTCAAACTCCACTCTCATTATTTATAATGTCACCAGAACCCCTTGATGAAAATAAAAACATACTTTTTTCCTGTAACCTTTTATTCTATATTTGGATGTGGTTGCTACTACAGACTTTTTCATTTGGTGTGGATTAATAAACAGAAGTACTACAGTTTACATTTTGTGTGTGGTGGCTATTTTTTTTGTTGTTGCTATGCAACTGTAAGCAGTTGTTGATATGCATGGTGGTGAGGAGGGGTTGGGTTACGTGGGAAGGAAAGGATTAAATGTCAACATCAATCAATCAGGCATTTTGCAGTAGTAGGCATTAAATCAAGTTAATCCCATGGTAGCACTTTGTAAAAAGCAAGTTAAATACAGAAAGCCTATATAGAAAGCCTTTGTTTTGGAAACTAAATAAGACACCAAACCCTAAGGAGATTCAAATTGTAATATTGTATAGTGTAGCATTTTGAGTCCTGCCATGCGCCTCCAGATTCAAGTTACATGCATTTTGTCATTTGATCTCAACCCTGTACACAAACATCAACAGAAAAGTGCTCATACAATTAGTAATGGCTCTTATATTGCAATGCTCCTATGCCTTGAATCAAACTTTGATGCCTTGCGGCTCTCCAACAATAAATCATCCTTGTGAATAAACAGTAAATTATCTTTGACAGCTGCTGAATTATACTGAGATTGGAAACTACCCTTTTATTCCTGTAAGGCATCTGGATCATTATAGTTCACTCCAGCCAATAGATGCAGTTACTTTTTCACAACATCACGTCTTGATGTTAATGCTAATACAATACAATGTCTCTTTCGTTTGAAGTGGTTCTGCATATTGCTTTGAAAAAGTAGCTAAACTGATCCATTGCTACTAGCAGGTACATGTGTTGTGTTTTTGTGTTAGTTTTTTTGTTTTTTGGAAGGTTCTGGCGATTGAGAAATGCTTAATGAGTTGCGCTGGTGCAGTCAAGGCAAGCTCCTTCTACAGCTGTACAGCGGGGCGCTTGTCGTTCCAAGGCACTTAAATGCTAATGTCCCCTTAGGGCTTTGTCAACACTGTCTGTAACAAATTAGTCTTTTGCTTCCTGGGTAGGACATGAAACCCATGTTGTATCTCTTGGTATTAATGTGTGTTTTTTTTTTTTTTCTTTTACATACCACAAAAATAGCCCAACATGTTTAATGTCATGGGCTGCTTTTCTTAAAGGCTTAGACTAATTGTAGGGTGCTTTTTTAATCAAAATAACCACTGTACTTTCAATTTGATTAAATATAGACCAGGAAAGCAGGGACCTGAAGTTTTTATGTTTTTTTTTTTTAATTTGGAATCTGCAATTGTTTTTTACCCAGTTTTCTCCCCAATTTGAAATGCCCAATTTTAAGCCTGGCTCACTGCTGCAACCCCCGCGCCGACTCGGGAGGGACAAAGACGAGCACAATCGTCCTCCGAAACGTGTGCAGTCAGCCGTCCACTTCTTTTCACTCTGCAGGCCCGCCATGCAGCTACCTTAACCCTTTGCGGTCCTGTGTCGGACCAGGTCTGATATTACAATTTTCCGACATCATCAGAAATACGTAAAGCACAGGTTTCTAGTCGGAAAAAGCCGAGAAAACCATTCAATGGCCGAGTGAGACGAATAGGAGCCAAGAAAAGCCAAAAAAAAGGGCGGGTCTGAGCAATACACATAGCCCCTGCACCACAGAGATAACACGGCCATAAACAAACAAGACAGCTCCTTCCGCATCCAGGGCTCAAAGAATATCACAGACATTTCCAGAGCTTTTTGAGATGTTATAGTAATAAAATAATGACTTGGATCGCATTGTTGAGGAGTTTGGTGATAAAACGAGTGATCAGGAGATGATTTATCAGTATGCATGACTATGAAGAGGTATGTGAAAAATACAGCGAACAAGGGGTGGAGCGGGGCTGGAGATGCAGTACTGAGTGTCCTGTTGATATGCAGTGCCTTTTAAACCTGTTTTACTGTGAAAAATACTTTTAAACAGCGTGTGTAAAATAAACTGCACGGGTGAAAATAAATTGGACCTGGCGCGTCTGAGACGCCCTGAATAAATGGACTGCAAAGGGTTAAGAGCTACAACGTCGGAGGACCTGCAGGCGCCTGGCCAATCTAAAGGGGTCACTGATGCGCGGTGAGCCGAGGACACCTTGGCCGACCTAAGCCTCCCCACCACAGGTGGCGCTCGGCCAATTGTGCGCCACCCACTGGAAACTCCCATCCACGTCCGGCAGTGGAATAGCCTGGACTCGAACCGGTGCTCTCCAGGCTATAGGGCAGAGTGCCTTTACTGGATGCGCCACTCGGCAGCCCCTGGAACCTGAAGTTTAACTTCTAGATTACCTTTTGCCCAATAAACCTTAATGTCAGTAAAATACATGTATTGTACAGTAGGTTAACTTTCTTTAAATACATTTTTCTGTGGGGAATTATAAACACCCACTGTAACCTGCTAACATAATTCACTTCCATTCTCTGCACAGCTGTCAGTAATCCATGCTTTGTTCTTCTTTTTTTTTCGTGTTAACTTTCAATGAACAACTTCACAAACACCAGCTGACAGAAAACTATGTTACTGAACTATCTATCTAAACAAATCTGCTCAGGATATTCTAAACAAAAATGGTAACTGAAACGCCACCCAGGTTTCTTTTCAGTGGCACACATGGAACAAGATAACATTGTTGGTAACCAAGAAAATGTCATTACCGCAGAATGAATGATGACTGACCTCTATCTTCCTCAGAAGATGCCACTGAATCAGCTGCATCATTCTGTAGACCAGTGGTACTCGACTCTGGCCTAGAGATCCATTCCAATCCTGGTCTTTATTCCAAGACAGGTCCTAAATTAGTTAATTGCCTCTTAACAGTTTCAATTAATTACATTAGAATATGCTTGGAGTAAAAGCCAGGACTGGACTGGATCTCGGTTGAGTACCACTGCTGTAGACTATCAAAGGAACACATACTGTACATACCCAAGGATAGAATACACAAGACATTGTTCATTCTTTTGCTGACATTAGTAAACACTTGTTTGTGTTAAAATGACCTCCTGCTCTTGTACCGGAAACTCTGGTACAGAAAGAAATGAAAAGTGTATTTTAATGACCATTTAAGCATATTGAATTATATTTTCTCAACTGTAATTAAACCACATTGTAAATCTTGACACAACTGAAAACCAAGGCTGACAGGTGATTTATAATGAGCAAGAAATTGGCCAAACATTACAGTGAACAAATTGTACAGTTATGCTGATATCATTTAAATGACATCGCTCAAATACTGAATACCATTCAGACATGAAAAGGATTTTTGTCATTATCTTTTAGGACATCTTTTTTTTTCCGTTCCTCTACTCAAGAGTAAACGGTTTAAGTTATTTCTTCTTCACAGCCATTACTTTCTCATAATCTCCTGACAGGTTTAGCTTCCTTTATAGGTCACAGGCGAGTTTTCTCTCTAAACTTATTAACTCTCCTAATCATGGAGTTTTAAGTAAACCGTGATTATTCCGAAATACGTTTGCAGCTATTAGAAATGCATTCCACCCCATTAAATGTCATTTAACAGCGCTCTTAGCGGTACTTTAAAACTGTTGTTTATTTGAGCTACATGCTTTAACATCTAACAGCTGGATTTATCAGGCATTGTTATTGGTGTTAGAGTTTACTGTATTCTAATCTTTTGGGATGCAATGAATTTAGCCCAGTATTGATGCATGTTATTTTCTTTTTGTCGGTCAACTGCATTTTTTTTTTTCTGGCCATAAAGGAAAGCAGAAACCCACTACGGGTCCTCTCTGGAATCTGCTGTGTAGTGTCTGTAGAGTATGGAGGAATTGGACCAAAAGCAGAAGGGTTTTTTGGGTTTTTTTTTTTTTTCAATTCAAATCTATTTTTCACCATGACAGGATTTTGAAATGTTTTAATTTACAGCCCAACAGATTACCAGCAAACAGATGGAAATGGAATCCCTTGAGGGGATTGCACAGTCTATAAAGGAAACATGAAAGAAATATTGTCTGCATACTCTTGGAGGCATTCTCTACAATGGGTTCTCCTTATGTTAGTTTACAGTTTGCAAATTGTGCTTTTAAAAACTGTCAGTAGATTTGAAGCAGTGCACTGTGGGTCATATGAAGAGGGGAGCTGTCGGCTTCAAACACATTCCACAACAGAATTCCAGTTGGGCAGACCAGAAAGGGTTCAGTTTGTATTTGGTTCTGTCTGTGAATGCTTGGTTCTGTACTAAACCTGGCACCACAAAAGGCATAAATTATGGCAATAGTTGTATAGACTTTGTTTTTCTGTTTTGGTACTGATGTAACAGACCTCTAGTCTTACAGTTGGTGATACTGTACTTCTTCCCTGTCAGAAGTCCAGTTCAAGATTCTGAATCCCCAACTACACCCACTACTTGCCTATACGACCGCTTGTTTTTAACACTGGGATCATGCTTTTGCTTCCTCCCATGTTGTTTTGTGTTTGTTTCTCTACACATTTCTCTTCTCTATTGTATTCCTGGCCTAGTTGCTTACTGTAGTCGGTCTGTGTCTAACCACACTGAATTTAGGACACGTGTAGCTTGGCAGCTTTACTTCTCTGTTCAAAACTCATTATACAAACACAATTCACTTTCCTCAATCTGTAAGATAGATGTTACAAATTGGGGTAAACTATAGGAAACTCATTAGTAAGAACACCAAAGACACACCTTATTAAAAATGTGTGTGTGTGGGCAGGTATTACTATCAATGTGCGGACAAAATTTGAGAATGTCCCCTCAAATATGGTAACTCCTGAAAAATGACATCGTGAGAACGTCCCCACTTTGTAAAACATGTTTTTAAGAAGTAAATATGCCTTTAAAAAAATAAAAAATACATAAAAGTGCCAAAATATTTAGTTTGTTGGCGACTTTTACCCTGTGTGGAGTTTTGTCTGACTGGAGTTAGAAATAGTAAATAAAAATATAGTGCGAGTCAATGAGAAGTCCCCACAAATATAGGAACGCAAACGTGTGTGTGTGTGTGTGTGTGTATACATAAGATAGTTGGTCCCTGAAGAATTATAATTGTGTATGTACAGTATATATTTTTAAAGAAAGGTAGTAAGTGTATTTGAACAGAATTTGAGTTCAGCAGTTTGTTTTTCACAGTGGTAAACTATTAGGGAGGCTTAAGCAGGTTTTCATGCACTCTAAACTCAGCTATGCGAAAGATTGATTTAAAAGTTGCTATAATGTTATTATCACAAAACCAGATCTTGAAGTATAAATGCAATCTGGCAATTTTCTGTTTATTGAAGGATCAGTTATAAGCTAACAGCTCATCACTTACCTGACAGAGTCCAGAAATATTTGGCAGCTCATTTCTAGTAAGATTATGAGTGTTGGAATGTTTACACATTCCCAGTGTATAGTGGAGGGGTACTGTATAGCCTTTTTGAAAGCAGTTGGCCTCAGAAATTATGGATTGTCGAATGAATCCAAAAATATTTAAAGACGGCAAGAAAGTGTGACCCCACCTGAAGCTGGCCCCAAACTTTCGTCAGAGCATGCCAGTTTTTCTCTTGATTATCAGCCAGCTGTGTTTTTGAAGTTGACTCATTGGTAAGAATCTAGCTGTATTTTTCTGGTCTGAGTGCTGAAGGGCAATAGTTTGCCATCATCACCTTATCATTATTGGAAATCAAGACATTACATTTGTCAAAGGATTAAAGAGGCCAACCTGAGCAGGAAGGCTAGCAATTGTTTTCATCATGAGTCAGCTATTCTGTTGAGACCCCTTTTCATTTTGGGTTGTGATACTAGATATTAGTCCTGGGCAACTGCACAACTCCTTAAAATTAGAAAATAAATAAACACACAAATAAAGCAACCATTCATGTAGTTTAAAAATAAAATGTTAACTTTTTTTTTGTTTTTTGTTTTTTTGTTTTGTTACATTGCCAAGTGCAAACACTAACCAGTTGCCATGACCTGCTGAATTTCTGATTTCTTATGCCAGACCTAAATTAAAACATATGAATCTGGAAAGCACTGTATGGCTTAAAAGACTATTATAAATATTACATTACTCAACCACAATGAACATAAATACATTGCAAGAAATTACCATTCTCCTGAGTGGAAAGTTTAGGTTATGCAAAAGTGTCAACAGCTGTAATTTATAGCTCCTTCTAGGCTGAAGTGTGCAAGTGATATTAACTACAGAAAGTTGACATTTGGTAAATGTATGTTTTGAAATCATGCCAGAACTAGCATTTCAACTAAATAGCTCCCTATGATCAAGCAGGCGATGCCCAGTGAGACCACCATTTAATATTGAGCTTGTTTAAAGGGGAGACGGACGGGGCTTGCGGTTAGCTGCTTTGTGTACAGTATGGTTACAAAACATTCCAGATCCTCCAGCATTGTGTCTGAATTTTAGGAGATGTGGGATTGTTGGTTTGTATATATGCCTGCACAGATAATTCAGTGAAGACTTCTTGTCTTTTATGAAGTGAACTAAGTTGGCAGGAAATCTGCTTGGGAACAGGGTTCTGAGTTTGCAGAGAGAGAAAGGAGAAGGAGGAGAAAAACAATTTTACCTTACTTGGCGACTTATTTCTCTTACTGTATGACAGGTATTTACTTTTTTTTTCTACATTTCACCTAAAAGTGTTGGGAACTACAAATTTAAAAGTGAAATGGTGCTTTTGACAGATTTACTTTTGCTGCGCCAATACCCTGAAAACACTATCCTTGTTGTGTAGAGAGTCTGGCAGTTCTTGTGCTTTGCTGATAACTTGGCGTGAGGAACTACCGTTCCTCTCAATAAAGATAATCTCTTTTCATTTGCATCAGTTTGTTACTTGACAGGCAGGTTTTTGCACATGATTTTGAAAATGCAGAGGACAAAGAGATGGTGTCATTAAAATGTATAGGAATGTTGACCTGAGCTATTACTTTGCCAAACGTTTAAGCCACCACCGCAGTAAAACAAAATATTTCAGCATTGTCTGAAATATTGTGAAGAGAAGACTTGGTTACATAGTATTTCTATTACTACTATAAATAGCGTGTATTAGGGCTTCGGGTTCATTTTGACCCACCAACCAGCTGCAAAAAACAGGTAGGTAGGAACTTAAAAAAAAAAAAGTAAGGAATTTTATTTGAGATACCTTGTAGATAAATTGTTTCCAGTGTTACATACGTTTTCTTGTTGGACATTCAGCCTGGGGACTTTTGACTAATTTCCCCAAGTCTGTTTGTTTATATGATGATGTTTAATCAGGAAAGGCTCACGTATGAAACAGTTCTTGTTTCCAATGAGAGTCTCAGGATAATGAATGTGTGCTTGAATTTCTTTTCTTTTATTTTCAATACAGTTTTCAGAATTGTTTTACTGTTTTAGAAGGTGAAGCCCTGTTTCCTGGATTCGGACCTGTCTGTGTTCCAGTACTTGTCTGTCACTAGCAATAAATCAGTGATGTTGACATATGCTTGCATAATAAAAAGCACAATACATTTAAAGCAGCTCATTTGTTGTGTTGGCAACCTTTGCTACAAAACAGGATAGACAGATGTAACACCTGCATACCAAAGCACCCACACTATACTGTCTGTTATTGGCCATGACCTCGAGGGGGAGGGGAATAGGCTTTGATTCTTCTGGCCGTTGTGCAGACTTTTTGAACTTAAGGTTAAGACGCTTCACTTCATTTCCACATTTTACTCAAAAGCATTCAATTAGACGAGAACAGCAATATATTTGTTTCTCTGAGCTACAATAGAGGAGACTAAAGTGCATGTTTTGTTACTTTTCCACTGGTCTTGACTAAGACAAAAGCTTTGGCCTTTATTCTACATATGTGCCCTAATCTGTTGCAGAGGTTAGAGGGTAATGAAGTCTCTGCGCCTACTCAATTCAGGGCCTCCTTTAAAAAAAAAAATGCAACCAATGATGACAAATTAATACCAATTTAGGCAGCGTTTGCAGTGTTTATTCATATACGCGAGGGGGCATAAACTCATTTCATGTAACACCTGCATGGCCAGCCGATCTGAATGGTCATCTGTCACTTTGAAGCATTCAGAGTTTTAGCACAGCTTGAAATTGTATTTAGCACTTGTTTCTTTCAGACACTTATCCTATTTAGTTTTCGGTTCATTCACTGTGTACATTTTAGTTTATTTTCAAAATACAGGTATCCCCCTCACACACACATATTTGACTTTTTTTTCAGTCATTTTCATTTTTCTCAAGATGAAAGTGTTAATTTCCCCTGTTAATTAGATATAGGCCTAATGCCAATTAACATTCCTGTTCCTAAAATACCTTTCAAAGATTGGTTTATACATTCTGCAAATTGTTGCCAATTTTCTAAATACTCAGGAATGCACAGATAGCAGTTGCCTAGGCACTCAGATGCTTGCTTAGACTTTCTTCAGTTTAGACTTTCTTCAACAAGCAAATCAAATGAAATCATTACAGCACTTTGACTACTATTTAACTAACAGCAGCAGAAGCAGAAAAGGCTGTTGTATATATATCTATATTATTGTTATTTCAAGTTTTATTTTTTTTGAGCCTTGTTTATAGGTTTCATAAACCATTACAGGTTATCCCGTAATCCATTTTAATGTACAGTACAGTGTAGCCTATATTCTTTCCAGTGTTCATAGCATCATTATATAATCTGGCATGCGGTAAAGCTTTACATCTGGGATTTTAGCAATGCAGCAACCACCTCTGACAAGAATCGTAAAGAAACGTGAATGAACATGATCACCTCAGGGCTTGGAAACGTTCCTTTGGCAGAACTCCACTCCTGGTTAGAAGTCATCAGAAACAGGAGGGCCAGGCATATTTCTCTGGCTTGGTTTGGCAGTAATTTTACCCCAGTAAATCAAGGACTCAAATAATTCATTTTAAAAAATGGGCATAATGCTAACACAAACAGAAAGGAATTGCAATAACTGCAGCTTGAAGTGGCCTGTACAGCTGATGAAAGCTGTCATTGTTAGTTACTTTGTATAGCCTTTATTAATTGAGATTGTGAGTTGAGAGATGGTACTTGGCCATTGACTGAACCAAGGACCTGTTACCTTATTGGCTCAAGAGCTGATGACTTTATACCCTCATATTCCTGGATTGCCACATACTATAACAGGGTTGTGTTTTTGATTGTTAACTGTTAAGCTGGCAGTATCATTAAGAACTGATTTACCACTTTTGATCTTTAAGCAAACACAGATAACTTGCATGCCCTTCATGTTTTAGCTAGCAGGAGAGCTATTTACTGTATATTCTTGTAACTAAGGGGCATATTCTCAAAGGACTTGCATGCCTCGTAAGGGTATTTACCCACGTGAAGAAGGTTTTATGCGGGGTCGGAGCTGCTATTTGCATTCTGGAAAGAGCGTGAGAAAAGCACGCACACACCTGGAGCACAGATGCGAGCTTCAGGACGCGCAGGATTAAAAGTAGGCGTGGTTTAGCTAAAAATAGGAGTTGCCACAGATACGCGGAAGATATTTGCATTCTGAAACTAAAAGACGAGACACCACGCATAAACTACTCAGCATGAGAACAAGAGTAAGGGGCACCTAGGAGCTTCAGCCTAGCGGCCATGAGTAGTAAACACAGTTGAAGACAACCACAGTTATGATTAAAACAAGAGGTTAAATTCTGCCGGTACTCACCGGTACTCTGTACCGGGATTTATTTAATTTGCTTTTCATCCAACGCAGATGCATTCCATCCACTCACACAGTCCACTAGCGCAACGTTACTCAAATGCGCTTTCATTCAGCACAGTTCGTGCTGCTTGCATTATGTTTCCTCATACTGCTTCTGTTTTTGTTAGCTGCTATTGGCCACTATTAACATCAGTATAATCATTGCATCTTGATTGGCTGAGCTTTCATTCTGATCAGATTTCATTTTGGCATGTCACAAATCTTCACCCATTTCGCTTTGTGTCAGTCCTCATTCGTTCATCAACGAGACTTTAGCAGTGGAACGTGAAAACAGCGGCATGGAGTAATTGTCATTATAATGAAGTAATATTTTTTTTCAGTGTGGCGGATAAACTGAAATATTCTAAACAAACATTGCTGCACATGAATTTGAAGGCAAAAATCCACGTCAGTGTTCGCCATAAATTACATAGTTGATAAATATTAGAAATAATTATAACGCGCTTTGCCTTGCACCCATTTATCACATTGCCAGAATTTGCAGGACATTTTCTAAAATGGCAAGTGATGTGTGGGACAGTAGGGATTAACAATAACATAAAAAAAAACAGGATCAAAGTGCAGCTTTTGGTAAGCGAGAATCACAGATATAGGTGTGCTTCATGCTTTTCACTGGCACAACTTGCAAGGTACATGTTAAGCATAGTGATCAACGTTTTGTTTTGTTGTTATCCTAGTATTTTCTGTTATGAGGACTAATAAATGAAAACCAAAACAGCAAGGTGTTTTTTCTTTGTACAATGCCCCCTTTTCTAAAACATTTTGAAGAGTTTATTTAAGTTAAATGTGAGTTTTTACTTGCATGCACATCTGAAAAAAAGGCATAAGTAAACCACATTAATGATATTACTTTATGAAAATGTGTCTTTTGCCACTTTGTTTCTTTTTCTGGACTAGATCATGGTAATTAATCTACACAGAAACACAACAGAGATATTGTAAGATAAGTAATAAGTACAAACTAAATACAAGAAACAGGGAGATATGTTCTAATCCAAGGCTATTATTGTAGCATGGCCAGGTACTGTTGTAGAAAGTATGGGGATGATTTCAGGGAATACTATGGAGATTAAAATGGCCAAGTACATCATTAGTAGTGGTAGTGCCTGTTACATAATACATTTGAGGGGTATTTTAGCCCCTATCTGTTCACCAAATTATAACCACATACAATACCCAGGAGTATGTATGTCAATGTTCCTCTTATAGTTAAAGCCTCCTTAAATAAATGTCTGAAGTTGTGCTTACAATTACACCTACATACATACAACAACCAAACATTTTTTAAATGACAGCTTTTTCCACTATGCCATGTTTGTGGTTTTAGTTTTGTTGTCCCAAATACAGTTAGATAATTATGTGGTTCAAGTGCCTAGCTTTCTGGTCTTCTTATTTAATTCATTTTTACATTTTCTTTTTTTTATGAATTATAACATGTCGGGTAGTTTTTAAAGAAACATATATGAAGCCATAGTAATCTTTTCCGAAACTTGAAAGGGAATTATTTTGACGGACTTCAACTCCCATTGTGGTTTGAGAGCTCCCAAACCCAAAAGGTCCTAGTGAAAAAGAGCAGATTGAAAGCGAGACAATCTTGTGAGAATGTGCAAGAGACGAGATTAAAATCAGCTGGATCTGGAAATTGGCTGCTTCTGAGTAAAGGAAATGGCTGAAATCAGTTCCAGCCTGTAAGAGAGACGACCGTTTCAAACCACCTCCACTGGCAATGTCAGTGATGAACACGCAGAAAAGAAATTAGTTTGGTTTAGCAGTGGAATCCAACAAATACAGTTGGGTCCAAAACTTGTGCAAAAACGTAAAGCCTTCATTTTTTAAAAGAAGCTGTTTATGAGGCTGTGCACAGAGTAAATGTTTTGCCGCGTTGTTCAATCACCAGGCACTCTAATCGCTCGCAGCCTTAAGCAAGCTAACACCCCTGCCCTTGTATGTCTCTCATTCTGTGTCTTTTTTTCTTTCTTTAAACAAGGAATGCTTCATTCTACTATGAGTTATGACTATCTGTTTAATTTTAATCTCCTAAATTCAATTTACACTGATAACAAAGCAAGTTATGTCACAATAAGTGTGTTGTCTCTGTGTGCCACTGCCTTCGCTTCAAAAACACAGTGAAACATTTACCAAGATATCACCTCCTAGAATTAGAAACAGTACAAATCAGTTTTAAAAGCCATTCATCTTATCATAATTTTGTGCATCTATGGAAGAGACATCTTTTTTTAAACTGATAATCTTGTGGTTAACGTAGCTAGATGGTGACCGAAATGAACTAATGTTCAGATTTTCTACTACCCTTGAAGATCTAATTTGAAGGAGTATAGAAAAACAGTAAGTCTTTTGCATCAGTATCTTAATTAGAAAACTTGCAGAGTCACCAAGAGCTTGCTATTATAACATGCAGTGTGATAATATCAGTTGGGTTTCTAGAAATAGATTCACAAGATCAAGTGATGGGCTGGTTCTCTTATGGGTTTACCTCCTGAAGAACTATGGATTTGGGGAAGAAAGGGGGTGGTTTACACTTTTCATATAATCTATTTGTTTAATAACCAGTTAGAAATGTAGCAATCGTGTTATGACTACCAGAATTCCTCATTATAAACAGAACTTGTAATATTCCTTGGAACATAGTTTGTATGTGGATAGAACTGTCAGTATGCCATAATTTGTGTACACGATCTAAAGAATTGAACATTCCTGCTGATATGTAATTAGCTCTGGCCTACAGTGTACAACAGAAACTGTCAGACATCTATACTTTGCAGTGGTATTTTTAGTTTTGCAGCTTTATCAAAAGCATGTGAGCCTTTTAAAAGTTTTCAGTGCTGGGTATGAGGTTGGGTACCACAGCATCTTGCAGAGGTGAGTTATTTTGCATAAAGGATGTGCTATTTTAGACTACAATAAACCATTTACATAACTTTTTGAGGTTGATCGATAATGGACTGACCTTCTACCAACGCTAAACAAGAAGGAAAAATGTAAGTGTGTAATGCTGTTGGGGAATGCACCCTTATTGAAATTAATACTGTTCTGCCAGAACAGCAGTGTTTGTATAAAACAACATTAAAAGTTATGCAGGTCATTTTTGTAGTCTAACGTTTCATGTGGGTGTGCCCCATTTTGAATGCCATTTTTGTTGCAAGCATTGCTTGGAGCCATGAAAAGGTTTTCATTTAGATGCAACGGAGATGATAACCTGAACTTTGTCCTGAGCTCGCTGTTGAAGTTGCTATGTGGTGAATGCACGAGGAAGAGAAATGGTGTTAAACTACCAAACATATAACAACACCAATGTGCAACATCAGGCCATGTGCTGTGCTGGCATCATGTTTTTTAGACTAGTTATTTTACTTCAACATGTCTTGTTTCATGAAAGAATGAGAATTTTCTTTAGAAATCTAAAACTTTTGTGTGGTTTAATTAATGAGATTGCATGCTTTTACAAATATGTAACTATTGGCATGCTTTTTCCCCACTGTTCTATGCAAACCTAGGGGAATAGTTTGGAAAGTTTTCCAGATACTTTTTTCTCAGATGAAATCTGCATTTAAGGTTTTTAATGCATGCATGCATGCACTATTAGAACTAGTTCATGTGGCAAATACAAATTTTGTGTTTCTTTACAACAGTTGTTTTTACAGATTTTAGCTTTTAGGTCAGGAGGTGTTAAAATGGGCAACTTCAGACACGTTCTCACCAAGTATAAGTTACACAGCTCTTCTTTTGTATCGTAACATAGTAGATTTGCAATGCGACTTGACCTTCTTGTTTTAAAGAGAGATTTATTTTGATTTAATACCAAGAAGAGAATGAAGCATTTTGTCAGTTTAATTTACAATGATTGTGTTTTGCAGATGTTCTTTCAATTTACTGGGTAATGCTTTAATTGAATGGCTGCTATAATTCACTGTATTGCTTTGGTTGGAAAGAACTCTGATGTGGTGCCTTTTTAGATGATGTGTGGACAGACTGCAACTGTTCTGTATTGGTTTGCACACATGGACATAAGCAAAAGCACCATCCTTAAATATGATGAGCTGGAACGGTATTAGGCATGTAAATGTGTGAAATATGATTACAGACAAAAGGCAGCATGGTGTCATTAATCAGCTTGAAACTGAAAACTGAGCCACTGTATTTGCTGTGATTCATGGTTCCTGGTCATCCTATTTTCTGTACTTTTTAAAAACTCTTTTTAAAAACAAACAATCTAAATCATTTAAAGATTTTTTTTTCTATCTATCTTTGGGCCTTTTGTTAAAGTGCTTTTTATTTAAGGTGCATCATTCTTCAGGGGATTGAGGAGGAGGAAGATGCAGTGTAGTGGCTGCCACCTGGCAGTCCTTGCTGTGTCTTAACGGGGATGAGAATATGTGAGGAGGAAAGTGAAAGGGCCTGCTGTGCCAGAGATGAAAGCTTTCATAACTAGAGATACCAGAAAGAAAGAGGCGTGCTCCAAGCTGGATCAGGCTGTCTAATGAGATTGGAGAGATCTCTGCTGTTCCACTGACCTGATAGCTGATAAGCCCTGGCAGCCCAGATATGAGTGGATTACAGGGTGAGAATAAGAACTGTTAACAAAGTTTATAAGCTAGTGGGAGATAGGACTTTTTATGTGCACAAACATGCTCACTACATAAAACATACACGTTATGGGAGAGCTGAACCGAAATGAGAAATGTGAACGCCTAACAAAAAGGGCCTTTTTTAACACTTTTTTCAGTTTTAACACGCACTTTATTTATTTAAGGCCCCTTTTTCATTTTATTTGTTTGTTTATTTATTTATTTATTTATTTATTTATTTATTACAGAATGTTTATGTGAATTAAATAGTGTTGGTATTTATGACATGTATTCTTGACTATTTCTAAATATCAGAAATGCTGGTTATGTAGCATCTTGAAAGAGTTGGGAATGTGCTTCCCTGATGTCGATGAGGAGATTTGCAGTATGGTTTGGGAGAAAAATAACTGAAATTATATACTAACAGACTGTGTTAGATGGGCAGAACCACTGGAGAGTGGCACAGATATTTTAACCACAATGCCATATATGTTAATATGGAGCAGTTCAGAATGTAATTGAAAGGCTTGTACTTTTGGATACTCTTAGACTGTACATTATACTGTAGGCAATGTAGTTTATTGATGTATGTATTTATTAGAAAAGGTAACCAGTACACTGAGGGTTTGATATCCCCCCTCTAGTGACAATTGTGTTGCTCTTTTTTGTTTTCCACCCCCTTTTTTTACAAGGCTGAGGAGCAGCGGCTTGCATTGGTTGCCAGGAGTGGCGGATGTTGAAAAAGGAATTTTCAATGAAAGGCAGTGATTCAGTGGCCTAAGTGCCCTACATCTCACACAGTAGTACACTGAGGGTTTGATATCCCCCCTCTAGTGACAATTGTGTTGCTCTTTTTTGTTTTCCACCCCCTTTTTTTACAAGGCTGAGGAGCAGCGGCTTGCATTGGTTGCCAGGAGTGGCGGATGTTGAAAAAGGAATTTTCAATGAAAGGCAGTAATTCAGTGGCCTAAGTGCCCTACATCTCACACAGCCAAAGTAATCAGATTAGCAGCTGAATCAAAGCTTTACAGTGACTTATTTTGTTGGGCACTACCGACCCGGTTACCGACTCTTGCAAGGGTCAACAATGTTCAATTTAAGAATGGAAGAAAATATGTAATAGGGTGGTAACTGGAAAGGGTTGTTCATTTACAGGCTTTGAAATGAAGTGGTGTTGGCAGAGAGGTCAAAGGGTAACCAAGGATTTAGGCATATTTTACTTAGATATTGCTAAAAGGTAAACTTAAAAAATGTGTACGGTAATTTGTTTTCTATATTTGTGATTCCAGTTTTTTTTTTTTTTAAATGTCTTCCAGGATATTTTGGGTTAAAAGTGAACCCTACTTCACCTGGTTGGACGGGAATCTTTGTCTGCTCAATTCTGGAGTTTCCCTCTTATTTGCTTTTATGCCCTCATTCATAGACAACAAAAGAGCATGGAGCAACCAATTAAGAATTCTGTTTGCTTCCTATAACCCCTGTTTAAGAAAGTGTATGTACTGTATTTCTTACCATAATACTGCTAGTTATTGTGTGCTTGTGTGTTTTTAAAATTAGATTATGCACATTGGACTATTTGTGAAAGGAGCGATGGACCCTCTTCACCAAACTCTGGAGTGATTTTAAAAAAGCGAACAAAACTGACAACCGTCTAGTTTCATGAATTTTGTCAGGCATTCTTTTAAATTTCATAGCTTTGTGAATAAGACCCAATATTTATGCCTATTTAGAAGCTACTCTGTCATATTGATGCCAGTTGTATTGTCTTGTGTATCTTTGTATGCGAATATTGACTGTAAATTACCTTGTATGTGGTAATAAAATATTACCCCCTTTTGCGCTTTTCCCTGGAGTGTCAGTGTGAGAGAGGTATCCTGGGTTTTAATCTTATGCAGTGTGTGGCAGAGGACTCCACAAGAGCATTATCGTCAACGGATCCACATCCACGTAGACAACTACCACAACACCTTGCCAGTAAGCGTTACCTTGTTTTCAACTACCACACGGTCGAGCCTTCATTGAGAGGGATTTTCTCATTATTCTTTTTAAAACAGCACTTCAAGAATTAGATTTACTTTTAAACTTGAAATGGTTCGTTGTGTACCCTTCCGCTGAGAAGTTTTAGGAAGTGTCCCAAAAATTTTCTGAAAAAGGAGAGAAAAAAACAAACAACTTTTATTAAAGAAATAACTTTTTATTCATTGGAGTTACTTATAGTTTATCTGGACTGTGCCAAATTTCGGAACAGAGCAATATTAATGAACTGGCTGTGTCTTGTTTTGTTGTTGAAAGATGCTGAGCTCCAGCCGAGCTGTGATTGGTTGACTCAGCAGTTGTGGGTACAGGACTGGTTGCTTTCATCAGTGCAAAGTATTGATTGGCTGGTTTTTGGTTTTTAGTATTTGTTATCCAATAGATGTGAACTTTGCTTTCATTATGGCAAGTAAAAATGAAAAAGCAGATACTTGCGCGGATTGATTTAAGTTTGATTCACAGTTGATGCTGTGATGAAGCAGCAGTCATCTACTGCCTGATTTAGACGATCTCTAGAGCTGGAAGCTGGTTGGCTGAATATACTAAATTTTCTAATACAATATTATACACTTTTTTTTACCTTTTTATCGGATTTCTAAGGAAAGTTTCAAACTGTAACTACTTGCCTTTAGTTTTGGTAATTCCTTTGTTTTTTGGGCAAGTGTAGTTTTAAGTAGACGTAGGTAAAGTACACATGATTTTTCTGGTTTTGTTCATTAGCACTGTGCCCATTATTATTTTTTGGGGGGGCTTTACCATGGCTTAATGTTAATTCCTTTAATTGACCAAAGTTTGACATAGTAGTTGATTTTATGCTTGTTGCAGTCCCTTAGAAATTTAAAGAAATCCTTCAAGGTCATGTTTCAGGCTGTCACATGTATGCTTTAGGCATGTTAGGAAAGTCACAGTTTAAAACATGTGTATTTCATTCCTGCACAGGGTAATGAACTGTTGAAGCATGGTAGAAAATTAGAAATGTGTATTCTCTTGTTTTGTAAATGTTTCTCTTCAAATACAAAGGTTGATTAATAGCCCGATTCAAACAGGACAGACAATCACCACATAAACAGGTGGTTTCGGAATTTTTACTGAATACAAAACATAATTGGTGACTCTTAAAAAAATAAAAAAAATAAATAAATAAATAAATAAATGGATGCTTTGAACGGTGTGTTTGAAGGCATGTATGGAAATACATATCACTCAAGGGACGAAATGGTTATTCTAGCCTTTGGAAAAGAAGGCACAACAAAATTAGTTATTTACACCCGGTTCTCTGTTTACAAATCATGCACAAAAGCGCCTTCTCTGGCCACAACATCACATTTCATTTAGAATTTAGCGACTTTTCTTGATGAAAACTAATCTGAGATTTAGAAAGGCCAAGAGAGAGATAGAAATGAGCATTGCCAAGGGGGCTAAAACCAATTCCAAAAAGTTATTCCAATATTCTAACAGCAAAAGAACATTGACGGAGGAAGTAAAATGTCTATACAAATGACAACATCATAGATGAAGAGAAAAAAACAGCAAATATATTGAATTATTACTTTTCACGAGTTTTTACAAAGGAGGATATGGGCAACATGCCCCACATGTTGACCTGTTCCTGTCCAGTTTTAAACAACTTTAGCATAACAGAGGCAGAAGTATTAAAGGGAGTAGGATCTCTTAAAATAAACAAATCCCCTGGGCCTGATGAGATCCTCCCAGTATTATTTATTTATTTATTTATTTATTTATTTATTATTATTATTATTATTATTATTATTATTATTTATTTCTTAGCAGACGCCCTCATCCAGGGCAACTTACAAGATATCACATTATTTTTACATACAATTACCCATTTATACAGTTGGGTTTTTACTGGAGCAATCTAGGTAAAGTACCTTGCTCAAGGGTACAGCAGCAGTGTCCCCCACCTGGGATTGAACCCATGACCCTCCAGTCAAGAGTCCAGAGCCCTAACCACTACTCCTCACTGCTAGTACTCAAAGAAATGAAAGAAGTTATTTACAAACTGCTAACCAAGATCATGCAACAGTCTCTTGACACAGACTGGAGAATTTCCAATGTAATACCGATCCACAAAAAGGGAGACAAAACCGAACCAGGTAACTACAGACCAATAAGCCTGACTTCGATTATATGTAAACTTATGGAAACTATAATAAGATCCAAAATGGGAAAATTACCTATATGGTAACAGTATCCAGGGAGACAGTCAGCATGGTTTTAGGAAAGGGAGATCGTGTTTAACTAACCTGCTTGATTTTTTTTTTTTTTTGAGGATGCCAGATTGACAATGGATAATTGCAAAGCATATGACATGGTTTATTTAGATTTCCAGAAAGATTTTGACAAAGTCCTGCATAAAAGATTAATTCTCAAACTGAGTGCAGTAGGGATTAAAGGAAATGCATGCACATGGATTAGGGAGTGGTTAACAAGTAAAAAACAGAAAGTATTGATTAGAGGAGAAACCTCAAAATGGAGCGAGGTAACCAGTGGAGTACCACAGTGTTCAGTATTAGGTCCTCTGCTCTTCCTAATCTACATTAATGACTTAGATTCTGGTATAGTAAGCAAACTTGGCAAACACCGTTGCAGCAGCAAAGGTCATTCAAAATGATCTGGACAGCATTCAGAACTGGGCTGGCACATGGCAAATGACATTTAATATAGAAAAGTATAAGGCAATAAAAATCTCCATTATAAATACCATATGGGAGATACTGAAATTGAAGAAGGAATCTATGAAAAAAGATCTAGGAGTTTATGTTGCCTCAGAAATGTCTTCATCTAGACAATGTGGCAAAGCTATAAAAAATGCCAACAAAATGCTTGGATAAATATTGAAATGTTTTGAATTTAAATCAAGCGAAGTAATGTTAAAATTTAACAATGCATTAGTAAGACCTCATCTAGAATATTGTGTTCAGTTCTGGTCACCTCGCTACAAAAAGGATATTGCTGCTGTAGAAAGAGTGCAAAGAAGAGCAACCAGAATTATCCCAGGTTTAAAAGGCATGTCATATACAGACAGGCTAAAATAATTTAATCTATTCAGACTTGAACAAAGAAGATTACGCAGCGATCTGATTCAAGCATTCAAAATTTTAAAAGTTGTTGACAATGTCGACCCAAGGGACTTTTTCAACCTGAAAAAAGAAACAAGGACCAGGGGTCACAAATAGAGATTAGATAAAGGGGCATTCAGAACAGAAAATAGAAGGCACTTTTTTACACAGAGAATTGTGAGGGTCTGGAACCAACTCCCCAGTAATGTTGTTGAAGCTGACACCCTGTGATCCTTCAAGAAGCTGCTTGATGAGATTCTGGGATCAATAAGCTACTAAAAACCAAACGAGCAAGATGGGCCAAAATGGCCTCCTCTCGTTTGTAAACTTTCTTCTGTTCTTATGTTCTTATCTGTTTCCTGATTTGTGGTTATGTACAATGGTAAGTAACCTGCAAATGAAAAATGCAACCACAACATCCATACCTACACAAGTTGGTCATGCCTTCGATGAATATAGCTTGGCTTTCGTGTAATAAATTGCATTACTGCAGAAAACTGCATTTTAAAATTGTTGCAATATAATATTATTATTATTATTATTATTATTATTATTATTATTATTATTATTCACTTTATCATAATCTTTCAAGATGATGTACATGTTATTTTGTACTGATTGTAAGATTGTGCTAGGCCATCAACAGTAGCTAGTGGATTTAGCTATAAACTCTAATCAAATAAATATGTATAATTCATTGTAACAAACAATTCAGTGATGATTGTAGCCTGAAAAGTTTGATTTTTAACTGTCATGTGCTGTTATCAGACATCAGATGGCTGTATCTGTCAGGACCCGAGGGGGAAATAAACTGTGGCATTAACACGCTTTTTGTAAACTATTATCGTCTAGTGCATTCCAGAGAATCACAAGTCTCACACACTTTGAAAGTGCAGTGGTATATAATTACGTACTGTCCTGATAAGCTACAGCTGTGATGAGTGTGTTTTATGTAGACATACAAAGGAAAGGGAGATTGGGAACAAACCAAAAACTGTCATTTAAAGGTTTAGTGAAGCGACTTGTGTTTGTGGTAATGCTGCCGTGGCCTCCACATACATTCAGTCATGTTTCAGGCAGAAACTAAAGCGCATCAAATCCAAATATTTCTCAAAGCATTAATACTGGACTGCAGAAAAAGGATGTGCTATCTTAATTTATTGTGTGCTTGTAAAAATCTAGCAAATAATGTGTTATGCAAGTCATTTGCGAAACATATCCAGACAGGCCTCAATTTTACCCTTCCATCTATTTATTGTTTTAAGAAAGTAATAGGTCTTTAAGTTCCCCTAAGTATGTCATTAGATGTCAATTACATCTGGTACAGTGGTTAGTAAGTAGAATAGAATACATATTTAATTACTCCATTGCCCCTGATACCAAATCAAACTGATGTTCCATTGTACCTAATAACAAAAAATCAGTCTGCCATTATTTGGGGGTTTGTTTGGTCAACTGTAAATCCTGTGTAAAGTTTTGTAATACATTTCATGTGGGTTTTGTATGAATCTCCTATTGTTCCTTTTATTTACCAGGCTTAACTCGTGCCCTTTTTCAACCACAGGGTCTGGGGTAGTAAATGGAAATCTGTCTGTAAAATCACAATTAGAAAAAGGGCTCCACTTGAATTACTGTATAAAGTGACACATACGAATGGTTATGTTTGTCTTCTCAGTAAACCAGACTGCAGTAGTACTCCAGTTTAGTATACTGGTTACTGTATAGTTAAACAGCCCCAGAAGGGAAGGTTGAAGTTGGACCTTTTCTCATGATGATAGGTCAGGTAAGGGTTTAACCTGAACCCTGCTTCTATAGCTTTTATAAACTACATCAAAGCCAAGAAACACAAACACTGGAATTTTGCAAAAGGAAGCTGACATTTATCTTTTTGTGTTTCTTTTTCCTCCCTGTCAACAGAAGATGCAAACTTACCTCAACCAGGACAATCATTGGGACTGGCTGAAGGCCAAGACAGAGGGGTGTCCGTGCCCAAAGGTAATGCAAATGTGTTTAATTTAAATCACAGAAAAAGGAAATCTATTGCCTGAAAAAAATAAAAAATAAAATAAATCATTGCAAATAATGTATTAAAGGGTACTGGCGCAATATACTTACTTTGAAATATACATTTACTGTAGTCTTACGTTGGTCTACCCCAATACTAGCTTGAAGCCAATTGGTTGTTCTACTCAATAACTGTTTTTACAAGTACATAAAACCCACAGGTCTTTTTAAATAGTACATCTACTCTTCTAAATGGGGAGGGAACATGTAGCTGGTAGAGAGTTTGCTGAAGAGACGGTCGGGTATCGAAAAAGAAAACTGCCTCTGTGCCTTTGTTCTTTAACTATTTAGTTATTGCACTGTAAAATAATGGGAAGAAAGATGCATGGAAAGATCATAGACTTTTAGGCATGGGGTTGCAAAGAAGCTGAACCACATGATCAGCTGTGTAGTAAATGTATAGACGTGAAGATTTATTGGACTCTGTATCCCAAACCCCAAATGGGAAACTGAGGACCACTGTGTCACATGTGAAAGGATTGAGAAACAGCCCAGAAGACCAACGTGATCAGTCTACATACAGCAGAAGCAACTACTGAAGCAATGAAAGTAGGGAGCATGTTACAAATGTGTTGACCAGAAAAGGGCACCAGCAGATGAAGTGGTCTCTCCCTAATAAAATAGCAGCATCGGGTCCAGTTTAGACAAATCAGTTTTATAAGCAGTTATGTTTTGAACAGCAAGAGTCATTGACCGGTACAGATTTTAGAATCTCACAGCTATAAGTTCGGAGATGGAAGCAAGGGCAGTTGTAGCGAATAAAAAACATTGTCCAGTCCATTGTCTACCTCCTCTGTATCACACAAAGGCTTGACCTGTGCTCACAAGCACTGTGGGGCAGGAGTAGATAAGCCCACTCCCACCCCACTGCTTGTCTATTTTTTTCATTATCCAATATTTATATTCCACAACATTAACAGATTAACGGACACTGAGTGCACATTACTGTAGAATCCACCTAAAAAGCCGGTGGGTGCAGCTGCCTATAGATTTCCTTGCATGTGTAGGTCTGTTTAATACCAGCAAAGGAAAATATTGCTGTGTACCACAGAAGCTATTTATATTGGCCCGACATCCTCGATGTCACTACCAAAATAATCAGACACTGTATTTACACGTGTACATAACAAATAGGTGCTGCTTTATGGAAGCTCTAATAAGTTTGTTTTTCTTTTTTTTCTGTTACTTGGCTATGGCACCTCCTGCTCGTGATTTGCAATCAGACTAGTAGGCAGATGGCATGTTGTGAGGAATTTCCTTGGGTGGGGCACTTCTGCTGACCTGATGTATATAAGCACAGCAAATGGAGAGTAGAGCAGGGAGGGGGGACCCTTGTAAAACACCTTTTTTTTTTTTTTAATTCAATACCGAACACCTAAAAGGCAAGATTGGTTTCTTTTGGATCTAACAGCCCTGATCAAACAGGTATCCTGCTGTGGCTCGAGCTAGACTGGATAAGTACAGGACATTAACTGTATTATTTGATGAGGTTTGTACCCTGCTGCTTTTCCCACTGGCTCACTTCAGCAGTCAGGATGGTCGGGAAGCTGGGCTGCTCAGTGAGGGGGGTTTCAGTCTAATTCCAGTCTTGTTGAACGCCTGTAATGGAATATACAGACTGTCTTCCTGCAACCCATCCTCCTGTCAGTCTATGACATCATCCAAACCCTGAACATTACAAACTCATCCATGATTTCCCCATATTGCAGTATGTATATGTGAATAACAAACAGTATACATGCATTTCCTTTTAGCCTCAGGTACTGATGCAGTTGCTGGTCCTAATTGAGTTTGATCACAATTGGATATGTGCGTCTCTATAATATGTGCAGATGTCAGTGTGCCATGCGTACATGGCTACCAACAGACGGATAGGCACTTTCATTCCTCTTATGAAGCAGAACACAAACGGCACGGTCTCATAACTATGGCTCCTGACTAGTGTTATAAAGGTGGAGCACTATCTATCTATCTATCTATCCTATAGCTTTTTTTTTTAAACCTCACTATTATGCTTTTTTTTTAAATGAGAGGTTTCCAACACTTGTTTTTAAACATATGGAAACAGTCATCGTTTTTCGATGAAAGCTTGCAGTGTACACTTTAAAAAGTAACTGATAATGATGTACATCTGTGTAGAACAGGGTTGTGTTGTGTATCTCTGACACCACAACAATGAATGCTGACTCCCCTGCAGAGATGAATATCAGGAGTCAACTGTCCTAACGGCATTGCACTCATTAAAAGCAAGCTGAACATAAACCACGAAACTGCAGTAAATACAGGAACATGACTTAGGAATTCTGGTTAGTAGACAAGGCAAGGGGACACTTGGCTGGTTTTAAAATTCATTTTTATACCTTTTTCAATGCACCCTTCTTAAATCTCTCTAGAGGAGCCCTCTTCTCTCCATGCTGGGTTCCTAACCCACTCTCTTTTCAGAGGGAATGTTTACCGCTTAGTCTTTTATGGAAATTCCCTACTTCTCTCCACTGTGAGCCCTTGCTGGGAGAGCAGAGCCTGAGCGATCATGGGCCTCCCAGTGACCACTTGATCAACACTGAAACTGATTCAGTTTTGATCGGTCATGGGGTTGGTGATGACTAATCTGTGATTCATTTTGCAGACAGTAGACACATTGCAAGACAGAATCCAGTAGCGTTGCCATAAAAATGTCAGTATATTTTAGAGGTTTTGTATTAGGAACGGTGAATAGCCCAGGAGGCAGACATAAATCTGTGTACATCCTGTATTGGAAATGGAACAGGAGAGAGTAACACATTGATGATGTGTTTATTTAATCCAATATTCCGTGTTTGCTTAGTTAATTATGTGAATGTATTTCCCACCAGCTAAAAAGTTAATTGAATGAAGCTATTCTTAGGAGTTGAGTCTTGTGAACTTCCCAACACAGAAGCCTATAAGGAGATAACAAATATTAAATATGATTCTGGTAATAGCATTACACTTGTTTGGCCATCTACAGTATAGACAAGATTCCTGAAATGAATTTGTTCACTGCGCTGTAGAGTTAAGAAGCATTTTTAAAGAAACCAGAGATGCCCCAAGGCCAACTGTGAGCAGCAGGATCTTTTACAGCAGTGTCATTCTGCTGGTATCCAAAATTAAACAAGAGCAGTTTCTTTTTGTTGACTGTATAAGGGTTAATGTAATTGCTGATGAAGTGCCATTAAGTAATGAAGTAACACACACAGCTGAATCTACTTTTCATAATGCAGATAATGAAAGAAGGTGTAATTTGTTATGGAAGCTGATTTAAATGGAAAGAAAGTTGACTAACCTGAGTTACTTCACCTTTAACCAGGCCATACTAAGCTTCAGCTAGTGAATGGTGCCAAAAGCATGCAGCCCTAGTATTGTTCATTTAATTTCCTAATGGAATTAGTTGCATGCCACTTCTGCATTTGATTTTGATTTAAAAAAATATATAAATATGGGCTTTAGAACTCCTGACGCACAGCTTCTGTGGCAGCTGGAATTACGTCATACAGACTGTGAATAAAAAAAAATTAAAAAATTGGCAGTCTTTGGAGACTTGGAGTTGTTTCCCTATAGGAAACTATAAACATGCTAGACGTCGTCCCCTCCCCCCCCCCCCCCCCCCCTTCAGTGGTATGCAAAAGCATGATAGATGCTTTTGCTTGCTGTGATCTTTGCAGTATGCAATGTTGCACCATTATAATGACATTTTATAATAACGATTCCGTTTAGGCTGTATAGTTCTCTTCATACACTGATCTCTTTACAAAAGCAACATCCCTCGTTGAGAGATTTCCATAGTTAAATGCATTCTAAAGATTGCTTTTGAATTGACTCCCCACATCCCAGAAGGGCTCCCCACTGAGGCTGCATTTGAGGGCTCTCTGCTATTATGTAAATTTAAACAGATGTCAATTCAGTCAGGACAGCCTCTTTTTTTGTAGCTGCAGTGTTCTAATGGGAGAGGGTCTTAATAAATGGGGTGTGGCATTTTATAAAGTCAGGAAGGCCAACGTTTCAGGTAGTGCTTCATGGTTTACCTTACATCAACCTTACTTTTCATTTATTATCCATACAGTATTGACATTATTGGTTTGAGACTTAATAGGTATATATATATATATATATATATATATATATATATATATATATATATATATATATATATATATATATATAAAATATATTTTCGTATATAATTTTAGACCTTTTGTAAATCCAAACGTAAAAATCCCTTTATGTTCCTTTCTTGGCTGGTATCGGTACCCAACGCAAAGTCACTCTGAGCCTTTATAAACACAGCTTTCCAGCTTATTAACTGAGCATGCCCTGATTCCTTGATATGGAGCTGGGTTCTTTTGTGAGCTCTGATCTGATCTTGCACTGCAGGTCATGCTTCACCGCAGCCAGATGAAAGACAGAGGCGTTCATGTGAGAACTTGCTTTATACCAATGCAAATCTGTTTTATGAGAAAAATAGCTACTTCCTCTTTTTTATTTTATAATGTCCTCTGTTTCCAAAAGCGAAGTATGTACTTTTTGGAATTCCACCCTAATGCTTCCATGCTTGTGTGAAGTGCTGCATATTAGGAATCCCTGAAGGTTGTGCTTTTAATATCAATTTACTTAATTGATGTAAATACACTTATATAGTATGCCAAAGTCATACATTTCAGGATGATTCATTTAGAAAATGAGGCTATGTGCATGTAAAACGTTTTCACACCATTTTTTTATAAATAATAAAGGGTTGAAAACTCAATTTAAAATGCATTTAACCCTAATGGTGTTAAATGCTTCTTAAAATGGCCTCCTGTTTACAGTATAATTTGGCTTTTCTCAACACAGTGACACTCTGTGGAGCACAATAAAACCTTGTAAAAGTACTAATCTGTAAAAACCGGATCTATTTCCCTGTTTACTTCACTGACTATCTGAACATTTGCCCCATTACAGAGAAGCCACATTATTAAGTTCTAAAAAAACAAAAACAAAAACACTGCCTTAATGTCAAGCACTAGGAGTCCAGTCTGAAGCACGGTGGGGGTTAGACTTAACACCTTCTTGTGCCAAATCCCTTCATGTCCTCCGTTATTCATTAGACTGCACAGTGAAGGTGACGGGGGCCTTGCGGTTCTGTTTACCAGTTTTGAAACCCGCAGCTTTTAAATCTAATACAGATATTTACAGTTGTGTTTAATCTTTGTTTTTTAAACAGGAAGCTCCATTTGAAGTAGGTCTTTAGGAAAAGGTACTCCTAAGGAACTGAATAATCTTGTGCATGGTAAACATCCCACTTGTCCAAATAGTAAACTTTGGGTAAAACTACTAGTACATTAGAAAATGTACAAATGCGAGGCCATTCTGCCCTTCTGAGCTCATTCGGTTCTTAGTAGCTGATTAATTTCAAGACTTTGTCAAGGTTGGGTCTTAAATCCAAGTGATTCTGCCTCAGCAAGTTGACAAGGTAACCCATTCCATACTCCCAACTCCCTCTGTCCTAAGTCTGTCTCCACTGAGTTTCCAACTGTATCCTCTGGTCCCAGTTTCTGTACTGGTTAGGGCTAACTATGTCAACTCCTTTTAAGATTTTAAAGTCTTCAATCATGTCCCCAAAAATTATTCTTTGTTAGAAACTAAGTAAAGTGGACAGATGTTTCAAGCTTGATTAAGATGGGAAGTTTATCTACTTGAGTTTCTTATTGTGTCCATGAAACCACTGGATTTCAATTGAAAAATAACCCTACTGCTGCATCCTCAACTGTGTAAATCTAAAGTATAAGAGGATAAAGCAGCAGCAGCATCCTTGTGTTATAAAACTGGTTCTGTTCCAACATAAATAGCTTTCTATTAAATATTTCATGTTTGCTTTTACCAGGTCAAAAGGTGTCTCTTGTAGGAAGGCGTTTGTTTCACAGAAAAGTCATTGATACTTAATCCAGATGTTGTTCCCTTAACTGTACAGCACTAATGTGATTATGGTATCAAGCATGAGATCACTGGGTTGGCACAATAGGTATCGACCAGTCAGATCTAGTGTATTGTGTCCAGAAAATAACACACATCTGGATCACAAAGAAGCATTAAAAATCGCTATGAATAGGAAAGCAACTGTATCTAATTTTGGTTTTAAAAAGGCAACTGCCAGAGAGCCAAAAGCAATCTAGAAGTTGGCATAGGTAATCGGAACAAGACCGGTTACGTTTATGCATTCATGTGCAGTTTTAACCTTTGCTCACCTTTGACCTTACAGGTGACTCCCTGACCTTCTTGGAACCAGTGAACAATATCACTATAGTTCAGGGACAGACGGCTACGCTGCATTGCAAAGTGGCAGGAAACCCACCACCCAACATAAAATGGCTGAAGAACGACGCTCCAGTGGTTCAGGAACAGGGGCGAATATCGATAAGGAAAACAGAGTCTGGTTCTAGATTACGCATCCAGGACTTGGACACCACAGATACAGGATACTACCAGTGTGTGGCATCCAACAGCCGGGAGACCATAACATCCACTGGAGTGCTGTTTGTCAAGCTTGGTAACATTTTAATGTTTTTTATTGCTTAGCTGGTTCTAGCCAAATGTCTGTTGCTGGAAATGCAGACAACTCAGCCTAAGGGCGGGCCACAAACTAAAGGCTGTTCACAGATTTTTGAAGTCCTGGCTTTTGTCAGCAACACTGCATGCCTTTATGAAAAGCCGTATTGTTCACATGACTGCACAGTACTTTATACAGTAAAACAAAACAAAAAAATATATAGTCTTAACTGATATTAACAAATGTAACATGTAACAGGATTTTAGCTCACTGAAAAGCAACACCACACACATAAGGTACTTTCATTCCAAAAGAAGTGCCAGCACATGAGAAATGACGTACACCTATACTTCTCCCACAGCATAAAATAATTACATATACAAATAAATAGGGTATTTACTATAGAAAGGATTCAATTCAAATGCTTTTATAACACATTAACTCTTTAATGGTAGGGGAATGCTAAACTTGTGATATATAGTGTGTATATATAAAGATACACTTCTATTTGTTTACAGCATCTGACAATTAAGAGTTCTACAAAGATTAGATATCTGGAATATTTTGCGACAGCAGTTTGTTAAAAGCTCCTCTTTGTAGGCAGTCTTGTGAACATTTTAAATTAGGTTTCAGTAACACTGAGCTTGTTATGTTTTTAGCCATTAAAAACATTCAAATTAAATCTTCGAATTAAAATATATATATATATATATATATCATGAGCTTTCCTCCTAATTAGGTTTACCCTCAAAGACTTGCATACTTTTTTTAGTAAAGGTACATCTGGTTAATTCACGCATGGCATCGCTGCTACCTTGTTTTTCTAGAGGCAATCTGTTTTTCATTAAATCACCTATGAATTATTTGTTTTATCTGCAGGCTCACTACTGTGGGAAAAGGTGCGGACTGCAGTAGTGCATGTCCTTTTAACAATTTAAATGAGTCCCTTTCAGTGGAAAATGTGTAAACCTCCCGGTGTTGCTATAATTTTGGGTGCACATTGGGGGTATTCTGGACAGTTTTAGTAATAGCAGTGTGCACTTCAGCTTTTTATGTGCTGGCTGCCATTGGGTCAGCATTACAATCTTATAGCCAGCCTTTTTTTTTTTTTTTTTTTTGTTAAACTATTTCTGGTCGTACCAAATGTTGCCAATTAATTGTGATACCTAAGTAGCACTGCAGTGCTTTTTAAATGACAGTACTTGAGCAGTGCTTTTAGTTGTTACTTAAGAAGTATAAATAAAACTGCTACTAAATGCACTGAAGAGACAGACCAAAGTAGCTGGCCTAAGGGTTTCCCTTTATTAGTCCCTGGATAGTGACTTTGAGTGTTTTCCATGTGCAGTTTAACAAGCACTATGATAGTTAGCTCTACAGAGCCCAGGTGATGGGCAATGTGTGCCTGTTACTGTGCATCACTAAGACAAGAAGTCCATTCCAAGAACAAAGCAGGTGGAATAGCAGTGAACTCTCAAGCCCATTCTAGGTGGAAGTCGTCTTTTCACTGCCTCCAGATCCATATTAGGAATTAGAGGAACATATTACTTTATAGAAAAACTAGAACAGATCCTTATGGTACAAACGATCTATCTCAGTGTGCAGGCTGCTGTTTTAAAAAAGTTATGACGTTTCCTTCAGGCATGTTCTCCTAAATGAGATGAGAGACTGTATGGACGTATCTGATGGTTTGGTAGATTGCTTCCTTTAGTAACCTGTGTTCTTCTTCTTTGTTTTTGCAGGGCAGTCCCCGACTGCTGGTTCCAACTACAATGACCAGTAAGTATTTTGTCTGATCAATGTAATATTCTTACAAGCTATTGCTATTTGATTCGGTTTTGTTACACAGCAAAGAAACATTGTACCTGACCAATAGATCATGATTTTATCAGTATTGAAATTAATTCCTGTACTTTTTCGTGATCAAATTTGACAGTACCGGGTAAATCTCCACAATGAAGAATGCTCAGTATTTGTTGGAGAACGCACTATACATGTAGCATAATCTTGTTTGCACGTATGAGCTACGGTTATTTCTGAGGTGAAGGCTGCGTTTTCATTTATCCACATGCCATGAGAAAAATATGGGGTGTGGGGCATTTTTTATTATCTGAAGTATGTAAAACCGTGCCTTTTATTCTAAGTTATAGAAAGGAAGGCACTTCAAATCTGTTGCAGCCACTGGAAAGTGAATTTGACACTGAAATCTGTAGCATAGGCACTCAGTTTTTCAGAAAATCAATGGCCTTCAGTGTTGTGTATTTATTATTTTCTTTGCACTCCAAAGTCTCGGTGAAATTCTTGCTTTACACAAACCTTTTCAGTGCTCTCGAGGCCACCCTACTGCTAAAGCACACTTGGTGGTTTGGGCTACAGCTCCATTCAACAAAGCTGACAGGGAAAAGGAAGAAGGACATGAACAGAACTCTGGACTTTCTAATCTCAGGGTCATTGGTGTATCTGACTGGAAGAACAAAAAAAAAAACATTTTCTCAACTAACTCCTGTGCAGTATCTAAGAATGCAATATGTCCCTGTTTGAAAACATACCAGTATGCCTTCATAAGCAATGACAAATAGTGCATTGTAGGATTCCATAAAGAAGGAACATTTAAAATGCCTTATGGGTTTTAATTGTCATTAATTAACCACAACTTCAAAAAGACTATCTTAGATTTTAAGGTAAAACTTAAGTAGTTTTACACTGATGAAAGCACTTGGTCACTTTCAAGTTTGACCTTTTTCTCTAATTTAACCCTTCCTTCCTTCCTTCCATGACTGTAGAATGGGATTGTAGGTGGATTTATACGGTAGGGTGCTCATAACTGTCATTAAAGCCAGGTGTTGGCATGAGGGGTTGGAGACTAGACTTTTCCAAGCAGGGCCTGCACATCTTGCCTTTCAGCATTCTGGTTGTGAAACCCTGTCTTAATGCTACTTTTAATGATGACCTTGAATGAGTTCATCACTGTGTAGGGAAGATAATGACAAGAAGAAATGCATTGCTGTTTCAAAGGAGTAATTTGCACATAGCAATAGTAACCCAGAGGATATAATATGACATTTCCACTGCAGTACTGAATGTATCCAGTTTTTAAAGTGAGCGAGACGGGCAGGTTAGGCAAAGTGCCTATCCAGGGTGATACAGCATGTCAGTAGCAATGCTGAGACTACATAATTACTCCAGTCTTCAACTCCAATTACTAGACACCCTTACTTCTAGTAAGTAGCGGGGTTCCGAAAAATCTAGCGTTATACGTCCCCACATGTTGCTACAACTGTTTAAATAACGTACCTATAATTTTTCTTTTCATTAACATCCCAACAACCTTTTACACTTATAACTTTAAAGTCTGTTTCAAAGCTCTTTTCAAAATGGCTGCTCCAGTGCACTGATAGTCTAAGGTTTATTGCCCACGTTGTCAAACAGGTAACAGCAATAATGATCCATGATGTGGTACAAAACAGAAAGCCAGAGCATTTCTTTCTTTTTTTTTTTGAGCAGCCATTTTGAAAAGAGCTTTGAAACAGACTTTAAAGTTATAAATGTAAAAGGTTTTCAGGATGTAAACAATGAAAGAAAAATGACAGGTATGTTATTTAAACAGTTGTAGCAACGCGTGGGGACGTAAAAAACGCTATATTTTTCTGGACCCTGCTACTGCTTTAAGACCCGACCTGCTAGCAGCAGGTCACAGACTGGCTCCTTGGATTGCTGCAAACTATTGGACATCATAAATTCCAGTCTGAGAGTTTCTTTGTGTTACCACAAACCTTTGTGAATCAGAGCCTTTGCATGTCAGAGCAGAGGCTGTTTACCCCCAACCCCCTTTAAATGTTAGTGCAGCATACTGTATGCTTCCTTTTTGTAGGAAGAAAGTACCACATAAAACGCAAGTTTAGGTGTCAGAACAGGGTGTCCCAGATAACAATATATTGTTGTTTATCTAAACACCAACTGGTTGAGGAGGATGAGGGAAATGGTCTGCATATTAGAGGTTCTACGGTTGTTGTCTGTGACAATTTCTGATACAGGATACTTAAGATTAGAGCCCAGAAGGTGTTGGAAAGTTGTTGGACACAGTGCAGGTATCTCTTATTACGTAGTTGTTCTTTACTTTTAGTAAAGTTATTTACTCTTGGAAGAAGCCCAAGTTATTATAACAGAATGCCATCTGGCAAAATCCATAGAGGCAAGCTAATAGATGGTTGTAACATGTGAACTATTTTCTTAGGTTCCAGCTATGACAATACATTATTTTTTTTTCTTTTAGAAAAAAAATGAACAGGCTGTGGTTTGAGGAATGCTGGAATTGTAATTGTATAGGTTGTGGTATAGTTGTGTGAAATTTAAAAGTTACTTTTGACATTCCTCTGCTTTCACACTGTAACATCGTGATTAAAAATTCAGATACTGCGTGTTAAGTTTATTTTCCTGGAAGACAGGTTAACTTTGTGTTTTAAAGAGTATTAAAAATACACCATAGAGTAGTATCACAATTACACTAAAAAAAAATAAAATAATAAAGTTTAGTCTGTAAAAATGTACTAGACGCTAGGTTTTACCAGGAAAATAAACCCAAAATAGATTCTTCTGTTTCTCCACATCTTATAAATGGCCTTACTTACTTGCAGAATAAGTTCTGCACAAATGTTCCTCTGTTCAAGCTGTTCACCAGAGCGAAAGACTTGGCTCCATTCAATGAAATGTTAGCACCTTGTTCTTTATGCCTTCCTTTCTGTGTCACCTATATGAGGTGCAGGCAATGAACTTAAATCAGAAATCTGGTTTCTATTAAATCATATTACAGCTGCTAGGATTAGGTAGATCACTCTTCATCAAGGATCTTACAGAAACGTCAGTCACTGTTACTGCTACTCCTTTCTGTGGTCTTAGCTGACTTGATTGAAATAGCTCAATTAAAAAACGAATGTAGGTGAATTCTAACCAATTCAAAACTACTAGTCTGTGAAATAATGAACACTTTTGAAAGGTTTATTAAATACAGTTTTTTAAGGACATTTAAATAAATGCTAATTTCATGATATTTTATATCCCAGGATGTAAAACTGCAGTGAATTTTTGCAGTGGCACTGGGCCTGTAAATATGAGGTGGTAAACTAAATGCATTTGATGGCTTAAGTTTACTATGTGCTATTTTCTGCTTTCTGAAGTGTTTAATTTTGTCTCTTCAGATTTGAAAAATCTGAATAAAAAACAAATGAGTCATTCCCAATTGCAGAGGAATTGTTACTACATGTCATCTTTCTTGACTTCACAGGAAAATAAGACCATTTAAATATCATCTATCTTCTACTGGTTAAACCTTGCTAGAAAACTTACAAAAAAAGTTGGAGCTTTGATGCTGAACAATGCTTTTGGAAAACACTGCGAACCAAATATGTTTCGCATGTTTTATTTCGATCAAAATTAATCATCTTTTTAAATTTCTAAAGTAACTGGACATCCATATTTATGTTTATATCAATATATTATGCAAGGGAAATTATGGCATATAAAGCCATAATTTCCCTTTTATTCTCATAAAACAAATAGCTGATTTATCATAGAACTGTGATTATTACAGTGTGTTTGATTTTACAGAATTTATGGTGTAAAATATTTTTGCAGTTTGATCTTAAGTGCAATGTAACACATCTGATGTATTTCTGTTCTCCCTGCTCTGTATGTCCTTGGCTTTTGCAGTTTGTCTCGTTGCAGGGTGGCAGGGCCCTCACTTTCTTTGATCTTGTAAAATGCTTGGAGCTTAGCACATTGCAGCATGATGTGTATCTCCACAAGCTGCTGGCCAGTATAAACATGGCCCCGCTTCCGATGACTGAAAAATCAGGCTCAGTAGAGTGCTAGCCAGAAAGAAATTACATTCACCTTGTTTTACATCGACAGAGTAATAATTCAAGGAGTAATAGCATCAAGGACAGCAGCAGCACAAGAGGAGAGAAACCAGTTTTACATACCTTAACTGAAAGACATAAATGCATGTATACATTTAAAAAGGATGTACATACATACATACATACATACGTGCAATCTTTCATGCATACTTTCATGTTGATCAAAGCTACACCAGTTCATGTCAATCCTTCTAATATACAGGTTGATTAGAATGTAAGTTTACCACATCTACGCACCATATTTCACAAATGGTAGGGCATAGGAAGGTGAAATTGCACATTATGTACCCTGTACATAAATGAAATAGCTACAAAAAACATCTGCAGCTAATCATGATTCAAACTTTGGACGTACAGTGAACATACAGTAGATGTTGTGATTCATATCTTCGCAAATGCTGGTTTGCTCATTATGACCACAGTACTCTACAATCATTCATTTTTGGTATTCAGAACATTTTAATAAACCTGATTGTATTTTACTTGGTTTGTTCTGACTGTGAACCAAACATTTTGCAATTTGTTGATACATTACGCACATACCAGTGTCACATTTTAACAGCTATGCTCACAAATGATCTGGTATTTGTCAGAATGCTTTGAAACGTCATCTTCCTTAACTATTGCACATCAGCAATATTTAAAACACTGTATTTTTCTCAATAAGGTGTATTCCCAGTGCTGTATTGTTACAAAATGCTATCTGATGTCATAAATCATGATAATATACAGCTGGGCGCAATACTACACTTTCTCTTACATGTGTGGAAAATAGATTACAGCTACTTTTATTGAGTTTCCATTTGGAAAAAGCATGTCACATTTAAAGGAACATCTCCAATCAGCTAACACTGGGGATTTCGAATAAGCTGTCTAATGAATAATGCAGTCCTCTGTTTCAGTTCATGGAATTTGGAATGTTTTTTCACAGCTTGTAAAGTCTTTGGGCTGTCGTATGAATATCTGAATTGTACTTCTATGTAAACTTTTCCATTTTACTTCCATTTGGTGGTAAAGCTACAACTTGTTTGAATAGTCACAAATTTCAAAAAAAGCTAGTGTTTCTGTAGTTTCTCCTGAAAGCGATACAAAATAAAACATTCTGGGAATTTGGGTAGGTGACAGCAAAATGTAAATTGGGCTTACCATCTGCGGAGAGGATTTATAATCATAATTAAAATACATAAAGATGTGTCTTTTAAAATAAATAATAATTTATATATATATATATATATATATATATATATATATATATATGTGTATGTGTGTATATGTATAGACCTAGTGCTTGTTACCGTGTTCTGTTAAGATATTTCTTAACAAGGTAACAAGCACTGGGTCTCGCTCCTCAATTAAGCCCGAGTCAAGCAGCCACAACAGTGACTTATTGTGTGCTTTGAAAGGACAGGCTGGCTGTTGAGTCGAGAGCTGGGATCTCAGATTGAAGAAGACAAGAAAATGAAAGCATTGTGGCCCTGGAGGAAGTTGTATGTAAAACAGACTGCTTTAATTAAAGAAAAAGAAAACCCATATTGGGGAACAAACATTCATCAATCAGAAAGCATAATAAACATTTTCACATACCTCACGATGGTGTGAGCTCAGTCTTCCTGTTCTGTTTTCGGAGGACTTTTAAAGCATCTAAAGCATTCAGAGTCATACAGTTCAAAGCAGAACTATGTCAGAATGAGATTAGGCATGATAATCAATGCTTTAACTTAATTAACACTGTCAATGGCCCCCTTTTCTGTCAGAATTAAAAATACCTTTTTTATCATAACAATTTTATTTATTTTGTACAGGATATGCAAATGTTTTAAATTCAACTCTATATAGTAACTGCTGCATCCTGATGCAGTACTGCAGGTCACACGTTCTGGTTGTAGCTAGAGAACAGAGTGAATTTGAACTATAACACATGATTAGGTAGCAGGAAACAACCATTTCAAATATCTGTATAATATCCTAAAGTGTGAAAAACAAGCAGTTAATGATGTGTAGGGGCTGAACACCCCAGTATAAAAGTAGATCTTCTAAAACAATACAGTAAGAGTTGGCCCCAAAACAGAAGCAGCATTCCCCCCCTGAATTACAGCTATTTCATTTTGTGTTGTGTTTTTCATCCTATGTTACACCTTCTATTAATATTTATTCAGTGGTTGTGCAACAATCTACATACTGTGACTGCACAGAAAATACCCTCCACCTCAGCTTTGCAAAGCACTGACTGTCCTAAAAGGTTTCTTCCTTGCCATGTTATCCTTTTAAAACCTGGACATACTCCACCTACCAAAAGGAAACCAGTCACAATCCTCCATGTAGTCCACACCAGTCGGTGGAAGTTCAGTTGTTTAAGCTGTAATTACTTTCCAGACACAAATTCCCGGTACACTGCATCTTTGTTTATCCTAAAACAAGTCTGTGTATGTATACAATTATATGCACCATAATACGTGTTCATCAAATTCAAGTTGTACTACATAAAAAAATGTTTAATTAGCATGGCCCACACAGGGTCATGAGAATTACCACTGCTTTTTTGGCTTTTAATATATTTTTTGTTAAACAACATTCTGGGGGTATTAGATATACAGTTTTGTTTCTCATGTACCAGTTGATAATTTGGCAAAAGAGTAACCAAGTTATTTTATTACATCGGCAACATTTAATGTTCACCTGGTCATGACTGAAATTAGAAAAGGCATTTCTGTTTTTGTGTAGTGTATGTATTTGGGATAAACCTCTTGATTTCTAGTCCTCAAATCGTTTGTATAATAGTATTTTGTAGTTGCATTGTTGTTGCTTTTAAATAGAGTCCTGACCTTGCAGGTGGCTCTGGGCAGAGACCTTGACTGGTTTATATTATCTCTCCCCTATACTTATATGAGTGTATCTGTGTGGCGCACTGGAGCCCTGTTTAATTAAAATACCAAGCAGGAGCCAATTTGATGCCAGTTGTGTGAGAAGATGGATTGACTTACAAATATAAGTTCTCCAAATAAAATGCAAAGCTAAACTAATTTTGATGCTGGCTGTGAAAAACTGGAAGTCTTCAATTACAAACTGTGTGATTAATCAGTCATCCTAACATTACAGTTGGGTATAACCACATTTTCTTGTGGTGAAAACAAGGCCAGACTGGTTGGAAACAAAGATTAGGCCTACTGGGTGCTCTCTGAGATGGTTACTATGTGATGAGATAACAAAAGATTTTTGTATGTGACAGTTGGGTGTTCACCCCATACTGAAGCATTTACTTTGCATAAGTATAACATATTTGCAAAATTCCTTTGGAAACATTTGTAAATTGACTTAAACTGCACCTATTAAGCAATTATAGTTTAGGGTTTCTTTTAAAAACTTTTTTTTTTTTTTTTTTTTAAATGTACATGCTAACTTTTAAAGCCACTGGCTTCCTCCCAGTGGGACTGTAACATGTCTGACATAAAATTATCAGATTTTTTCTGCAGTGTGCCAACATATGGGTTAATGTACAATTATATAGTACGTAGAACATGATAGAGTTGATTTAAAAAACCCTTTTCAATTTAGGCTATTGGGCCGTATTGATGTCTATACATATACATATTAAAAATAGAAGTATTGAAGTGTGAAAAACAAATGTATGGACCTGCTTTTATGAAACAGACTAGGATTGCTGTCATATAAGGGTTAATGAATGCTTTGGCAATATACCCAATGGTCTCTTCCTTCGGATATAAAAGACCATGCAGCAGGCGGTTTTATACAAAGGAGGGAACCATAATAATTTGGGACTTTGACATCTGCAGTTATATTTTATAGAATTCATTTGTGTTTTCAAAGCGACGAGTTCCGTGAAGAAGGTTTCTGTCAACCATACCGGGGGATCGCATGTGCTCGATTCATTGGAAACACAACCATTTACGTGGACTCCCTTCAGATGCAAGGGGAAATTGAAAACCGAATCACTGGTAGGAATTGCATGCTTCTGGCCAAACAATTACCATATGAATGAATAGCAAAGCACAAGTGTACAGTTGCTTCACTATGTTAAATTACAGTACTTTGATTTGCATCAACTGAATTGGTTATTATATGAGGTTTACATGGAGAACAGAGACACCTTGAGGCGAACTAAGGAATGACAGTACTATATAGTTGTAAGCCACACTGAACCTGCATATAGCCTTGGGTTGTTAAATAAATATTCATCGATATTCATGAGTAGATGGCTCGGGTAGATTTTATAGATGTAGGGTTTAGAACATGAAACAAACAAGGCATTTATTGTTGTTTTTTGCCTCTGGTCTTTTTTTCGTGTAGCTGCATTCACTATGATTGGCACCTCGACCCACCTGTCAGACCAGTGTTCCCAGTTTGCAATCCCCTCGTTCTGCCACTACGTGTTCCCGCTGTGTGACGAGCGCTCACGCACCCCCAGGCAGCGGGAGCTGTGCCGCGATGAGTGTGAGGCGCTGGAGAACGACCTGTGCCGGACAGAGTACACGATCGCTCGCTCAAACCCCCTCATCCTCATGCAGCTCCAGCTGCCAAAGTGTGAGGAGCTGCCCCTTCCCGACACCCTGGAGGCAGCCAACTGCATGAGAATCGGCATCCCCGTGGAGAAACTGGGAAGATGTAAGTGCCACGAACTTCTGAGTCTTGTACATTCGCAAATCTATATTTATTTAATTCAAAACTGTGTGATAGCAACAATGTTATTAACATCACTAACTAGGTGCAAGGTAGGGAGCATTGTTTGTGTGCAGGCTGTAAAAGGTTATATATATATATATATATATATATATATATATATATATATATATATATATATATATAACCTTTATTATTCAACAGTAGATGAATAATAAAGTTCAACTATATAGCCTTCCACAGCTGAAGAGGGTGATAGAAACAAATTTGCTAAAGTTTATGGGAAAATGCCCTACCTGTTTCTTACCAGGTATACTGTATTTACTCAACATATATCTTATCTGGCTGTATATGTTTAATGTATTAAGTTGTGTGTGTGTGTGGGGGGGGGGTGTTATTACCTGTCATTTCTTGAATTCAAGATGCTTGTTTTTAACTAATCAAATAAGGTGTTTTTGTGAATATATATTTTGTAATTCAACACCTCTCACTAAAAATCCTTGTGAAAGATCCTCCCACAGATCACAAGTGTTACAATGGCAGTGGAGCTGATTACAGAGGTACGGTCAGCGTCACCAAGTCTGGGTACAAGTGCCAGCGCTGGCACACCCAGTTCCCTCACAGTCACCAGCACACTGGTGTGGAGTTCCCCGAGCTGGGGGGAGGGCACAACTACTGCCGCAACCCTGGAGGTCAGATGCAGGGCCCCTGGTGCTTCACACAGAATGAGAATGTGCGAGTGGAACTATGCGACATTCCTGCATGCAGTAAGTAGACAGGGATAAAACAGCAGCACAAGAGCACACACGGAGCTGGCAGCTTTTCTTCATTGAGCTTATTTGGCATGTCTGCAAGGCCCGTCATACTGTAACCTAATTAGGACTGACCTTCTGATTTAACAGTTGATATCAGTTAAGCCACTTTTCTAGATCACAAAATGTACTGCTGTGCACAAAAACAGCCTTTAGGGGTAATTGGCACTGATTTTGAACTGGCTTTCCTGTCAGAAGCAAGGACGCCTGATTATTGGCTGTTTTAAAAGGAGCTCTATTTCTGGCTATTTGAAGATGACTGGGCTGCTTGCCCAGTCCCTACTGGAATATGGGTTAACTGCTATTACAACGGCAAGTAAACCATATATGGCCATTCTTCCACACTGCCACTAGGTGGGGACTTTGTAAATGCCAAGTAGACACAGTTTCTTCTCCATGTACATACACAAATGATAAGAGGAAAATTAAACTGGCGATCACTGTTTCATGTACAAATGTATTCATTGTTTTAATCTAATGCTCCAGTTCTCTTCCCTGTATTTCAGATCCCAGAGAAAACAGTAAAATGGAGATCCTTTACATTCTGATCCCTAGCATTGCCATCCCCTTGGTCATCGCTTGCCTGTTCTTCCTAGTCTGCATGTGCCGGAACAAACAGAAGGCAACCACAGACACTCCTCCACGTCGCCAGCTAATTGCGTCACCCAGCCAGGATATGGAGATGCCTCTCATTAACCAACATAAACACCAGGTAACATTACAGAATTCTAACACGATTCTGCAATCACTAGCTTCTGTGAAAACTACTGAGTTTCATCGAACCCCAAAAAAATCAGCTCGTGAAAAAATAGATATCATTCGTTTTATTCTGGTAACTAGTAAAATAGTCATAGTGACGGAAAGAAACTTCAGTGGCAAGTCTGCATTGATATTATATCAATCTGTAGTGCTGGTAATCCAATTTTCTAAAATAATCTGTGCCTTATTCAAAAGAATTAACATGTTTTATTAATTTTTTTCTTACACTTCTGCCATAACAAGTTAAAGTACCATATAGCCTGCTGATTTGAATCTGGTGTACATCCAAGTTTGTTTCCTACATTTTTAATTATTGTTCCACTATGGGGCAGAAATGTTAAATGCGAGCCTCCAGCGCTTTTTTTATGTGATTTAACAGTTCACAGAAAAAGCTTTTAGCGGTAATTGGAACACTAGAGCAGTGGTACTCAACCCTGGCCCTGGAGGTCTATTCCAGTCCTGGTCTTTATTTGAAGCAGGTCCTAAATTAGATAATTGCCTCAACAGTTTCAATTAACTACATTAGAACCTGCTTGGAGTAAAATCCAGGACTGGACTGGCTCTTGAGGGCCAGCCGAGTACCACTGCTGTAGAGCGTTAATCCATATGAAGTTATATTGTTTAATGATTTGAACTGGCTTTTCTGTCAGATGGAAGGATGTCTGTTTTAAAGGATCTCTCGTTCTGTCTGTTTGAAGAAGACTGGGCCGTGTGCCCATTCCATACTGGAATATGGATTAGCTGCTGTTACTACAGTATTACTACAGAAAGCAAAGCCATATATGGCAATTCTGACAGACAGCCACTAGGTGTAGACTTTGTAAATTCCATGTAGACACAGTGGGTCAATTGCAACAAACTTGTAGATTTAGTACAGGTGTTCCGTACTAGCTAATATGGTACTATCTCAGGATCACCCCTAGTTGCGTGCTAACTTAGTACCGATTGAAACGAAAAAAGATGGGAAACAAAGTTGGCAACTAGCTGATGCACAGCTTTTGTACGGAACTCAGGATTAAGGTAACAGGAACTGAAGGGGGGTGGTCCAATTGCTTAAAGGGACAGATAGTTGTCTCCAGTGAATCAGAAAACTGACATAAGTAGACACTAATGTAAGTGTATACAGCACTGTGACAGGGCAGGAGCTCTGTGCAGGAAGAGGTTTTTTTTGTTTAAATGTATATTGTAAATAGTGTGTGTTTATTGTAATGAATTAATGAAGTACCTGCCGCTCCTGGGAGAGCCTGCCTGCCTGCTGTGTGTGATTACCAGGTGTGGAATCTAATCAGGTGTGTTCCAGCGGGGCGTCAGGTATAAAAAGGTTCCATTTATTTACCTCAGGGCTGCTACAAAACCAAAGCCAACTAGGCTAAAGTATCTAAATACATTTTCTGGCACCAGTCTTGAAAAAACGATACCGCCTTTTAAACTCCTGGTCATTGTATGTGGTAAACATTTAATATAATTTTTGCTTATGAATAGTTCAGTTTGGCAATACATTTTTCTATATTTGTTCCAGTTAGTACGAGAGCTCAAGTCTTTTTAGTCTACAGAAATTGCTGGACTCACTCAGTAACATGTTTTAGTATCCTAGAGGGCAACAGCAGTTACTTTGGGTTTCTTGCAATTGAGCCTAGTTCATTGCAATTGGTATTAACTTGCGTACTAGTTTAGTTCTGTCCTCCGTACTACCCATGGGATCCTCCTCAGTTAGTACACTACTTTTAGTTTGTTGCAGTTGACCCAGTGTACGTAACTTGTTTGGGCAAAAGTTTAAGAAAACAATAAAGTACCATATAATTAATATGCTGACTGAATCTGGTGTACATCAAAGTTTATTCCAATATGGATCGGAAATGTAAAACATGAGCTCATCGTTTTTTTGTGTGATTAATGTACATTTTCTGTTTTATTGTTAAAGGCGAATTTAAAATTTTGTAAAAGCCCAATTGGTTCATATATTCTCTTTATTTGCTCCCCTAGGGAAAACTGAAAGAAATCAATCTGTCTGCTGTGCGGTTCATGGAAGAGCTGGGAGAAGACCGATTTGGGAAGGTCTACAAGGGACACCTGTACAGCACAGCCCCTGGGGAGCAGACCCAAGTAATTGCCATCAAAACTGTAAAAGACAAAGCTGAGATGAACCTGCGGGAGGAATTCAAGCATGAGGCCCTCATGAGGTCACGGCTGCAGCACCCCAACATAGTCTGTCTGCTTGGGCTGGTGACCAAGGAACAGCCCATGAGTATGATCTTCAGCTACTCCGGCCATGGGGACCTCCACGAGTTCCTGGTGATGAGGTCACCACATTCTGACGTAGGCAGCACTGATGACGACAAGACAGTGAAATCAACTCTGGAGCCAGCAGATTTCTTACACATTGTGACTCAGGTTGCTGCAGGGATGGAGTACCTCTCCAGCCACCACATGGTCCACAAAGATCTTGCAACCAGAAACATTTTAGTATGTGATAAACTCAATGTGAAGATCTTAGACTTAGGGTTGTTTCGTGAAGTCTACTCAGCTGACTACAATAAACTAATAGGGAATAACCCTTTCCCTATTCGCTGGATGTCTCCAGAGGCTATCATGTATGGTCAATTCTCAGTTGATTCAGATATTTGGTCCTACGGAGTGGTCTTATGGGAAATCTTCAGCTACGGGCTGCAGCCGTACTGTGGCTACTCCAACCAAGATGTTATAGAAATGGTCAGGAACCGCCAGGTGCTGCCCTGCCCAGATGACTGCCCTGCCTGGATATACACCCTGATGCTGGAGTGTTGGAATGAATTCCCTGCCAGAAGGCCGAGATTCAAAGACATCCACACCAGACTAAGGACTTGGGAGAGCCTGTCCAATTATAACAGCTCTGCTCAGACCTCTGGTGCCAGTAACACCACCCAAACAAGCTCCATCAGCACCAGTCCTGTTAGCAATGTCAGTGCTGCACGGTATGTTGGTCCGAAGCAGAAAACCCAACCTTTTCCACAGCCCCAATTCATCCCAATGAAGGGCCAGATTCGACCCATGCATCCACCTCCCCAGCTCTACATCCCAATGAATGGTTATCAGCCTATGCCAGCCTATGGAGCCTACCTACAAAACTTCTACCCCATGCAGATCCCTATGCAGATGCCACCGCAGCAGATGCACCCACAAATGATACCCAAACCTGGGTCTCATCACAGTGGCAGCGGTTCCACCAGCACAGGCTATGTCACAACTGCGCCTTCAAACACTTCCATGACTGAGCGGGCCACTTTGCTTCCTGATGATTTAAATGCTGCGGAAGAAGGGAACAGTGTGGCAGATGGAATGTCCCAGACTGGCCCTCAAGATGAAGAAGTTTCAGTGCCGGAAACAGAGTTGCTGGGAGACATTGACGTTCTGCAGACAGACGATCCAGACATACAGTCAGAAGCATAGAAAGTGCTACTACCCATGGCTAACTAATCCTTTTTGTGATGACAAAATACCTTATGTGAAGGGACTGAATGATTAGGTATGTGCAGTCACCTGTCTGTGTGACTTTTTTGTTTTGGATTTCAATTCATGGCTGTGGGTGACTTAAGATAATATCCCAAGTTGTTACAACCAGTAGAAATGTGTGCAGATGCAAATGGTGGGCAGTATTTCTATCATAAGTGTTGCATACCATTAAGTAAGGTTTTTTTTTTGTTTTGTTTTGTTTTTTTTTAAAACTGTTGCTGTGCAACATAAAGCAATACAATGATTTTTTTTCAAGTTACTTTTTCAAGATAAAATACCTGAAAATCCACTGCGTATCTGAACTGAAAGTGTCTTTACATTTGCATTTGCAATCTCTCAATTGGGGGAAAGAAAGACAAATGGATAAAATCTCAATGGAGAAGGTTAAAAATGAACTAAATCAAGATATTTCAAACAAATGAAATACTTTTTTCTGTGGATTTATGGGAACAAAATGCAGATTTAAGGAATGCTAGTTTTTATCATGGATTTTAGGTCATAAAATAATATAAACTCCAGAATGTTATGAAGCAAATGGCATCAAAGAACAATGAAATGTTTTGGAATAAGGACAAATCGCTGCTCAGGATGTCAAAGAAGCATAGTCATTGGAAGAAAAATTTCAATACCATCTGTATGACGAATGTAACGAGTTTCCAAGCAGTTGAAGAGCATGCAAAGGCTTTAACATCCAATGATTTTAGTGATAATGATGCAATTTGTACATTGATGTGTTCCTTCTTATTATTGGAAACCCTGTACAGACATGTAATTTATATGTTTTTATTATCTGAATAACTTTCTCTTTGAAGTATTCTGATTTTTTTTTTTTTTTTTTTTTGAGAATATTGTAATTTAAATGTTTGCTCTGTCCACTTTGGTTGGAGTTTATTAAATGGTATTACCTTTCTTTTACTTTGGCAAAAAGGTCCTTTTTCACATTTTCAATATGATTTTTGTAAACCTCACAGAAGTGATAATATCTCTGTATCCAGCTCACACTTTAGCCATATATTTTGTACATCCAGCCACATGGAGTATCCAATAAAGTGATACAATATATACGTTTCCACTGAGTGTGTATCTGTGATACTGATACAATATAGAATGGTTGCTAATTTCAGTTCTCATTGTTCCCCTGTTTGTGTGTGTAGTGTGCATTGGATTATATGTTTTTGTGCGTACTTTCATATCGGGAAAAATTTTGACAATCAACTGCTGATAATGTAAACAAAAAAAGAGGCGATTGATTGATTGCCAGAAACGTGGCAGAAGAAAAGATAAAATGCAAACAAAAGCTGGCTTTTTAAAGAGGCTTAAAAACTGAAAGCCTAGCAATCCCTAGACTGAGGGTGAAAGCACAAACCATCTAAGCCAACAATGTGTGGTTTCTGGTGAAGCAGAGTGCACAGAAGGCTAAACTATGGAAGAATGTTCACCCACAATCATATTTTAGTGTAAATCTAACATGATTTGGGGACTTCACAACTTGAAAAATGTATACCCTGGCAAATTTATTATTTAACAGTCATTGGTACAACAGATCATTTTAGATAATAAAAGAAAATGGTATCAATTAAAAACAGCAAAAACAAGTGGGGGGGAAAAACATTTACGACCCCGTTCACACTTGTGATTTCAGTCGGCCCAGGGATGCCAAGGGTTTTGTTATATAGCCATATGTTCGGTAATCTTCCAAGAGAATGAGGTAATGCGAATGTTCAGTCTTTATTGGTAATGGTCAGGGACTAGAGAATAATAATGACAATGATAATAATAACGAGTAAACAACAGACTAGTTTAACGATCGTGTTTGTAAACAGAGACGGTGTTCATGCAGGTTAAACAAATACGTATAAATGAGAAGGTGGTACAGGTGATTGTTTAAAATATAAAGAATATGGAGTCACGTGAGGTAATTAATTGTTTGACGTAATTATCCTTAAGCTCTTTAAGTCAGTGCTCAGCCTTGTGTTACGTACGTTTCTCTACAATCTCATTAGTTTAGCAGTTTACCCTCGCTGATAACTCTAATAGGCTACTATAATAAACAGAAGGGTGTTTAGGGAAAAAAAACATTATCCTGCTCTCAAAAGTTAATGCTAAGGCCATTGACAAAGTTAGACCTAAACAGATCTTCATAAGATGACCCAAATACATTGTTCATCACAGGCGAAAGAGTTTATTCATTGATCTAATGGTGGATTTTAATACTGCCATCGGTCAGTGCTTTTCACTTGTGGCTCTTCCATTCCATTCCAGTCAAGTACTTTCTTCCAACCGTGTCCTTAATTATTGGATTACAAAGTGTTTTCTTTCTGATTAGCTGCACTCTGTGGGCCAAGAAAAAGCATGGGCCATGCAGGAGTAAGACTTTCTATCTGTATAAATCTGCACAAAATTGCCTGTATATGTTACTGAAGTGCAGATATTGATCTGAAAATTAATGTTTATTTCTACAATACTGCCATTTATATTACATGCATACGTGAAACGTTTTCTAGTTGCTTGCATTTGTAATACAGTGCTCTCTCGATATAACGCGGATCTCGGGCGACACACAATGAGCGTTGCAACTGAAGAGTGTTATAAACTGAGGTGAGGGGCGCCGTGGTACACATAACACACACTTGACTAAAATACAAAATAAAATAACTCCCTCTCTATAATGCACATATAGTGAAGCAAAAATGTAACTTTCCGTGAATTAACCATGCAAAAAGCACCGTGTAATCAACGCTATAGTTTTTACAAAAAAAAAGTAACATTCCCACTCGTGGATCATTTTAATTAGCAGTTTTTAAACTATAAATAGCCTGGCTAAACGGCGGTCGGGAGTTCAGAGTTCAAAGCGACAGACAAGCAAACCAAGCGTGAGAAGGAGAGCAGGTCGGGAGAGGGGAAGAGGGAATGGGGGCTCGCCCCAGGTTCGGCTGCCGGAGCGGGATACAGTCACTGATCCAGTTCTTGCCACTATTGTACGCCCTGGTGGATTTAATAAATATGTATGTATCTTGGGAAATGTATAGAATATTGGATGTATAGGATTACTTTGTAACAATCAAACTCAACATTATTTATCCACATTCTGCAATACTTTTTGTAAGATATCTGTAATTTCTTTCTTGTGTATTTTATTATAATGTTGATTGTGTTATGTGGGTAAAACAAAAAGAGAATTAAAAAAAAAAAAATGTGTGAACACAAAAGTGCTATAAGGAATCCTAACCCCAAATCATCAATAGCAAGACATTTTACCCCAATGGGACGTGACATCTGCTCCCTTAGATTCTTGTACTGAATTGGTTAAGAATCCAAGGAGAGGTGGTGATCGTGATGACATACTCTTACAAAAAGAAGCGAAATGGATACATGGGCTGCAAACTGAATATCCAGGAGGGTTAAATGAGAAATTTCATTGGTTCTATTTCTGTAATTGTAAAATAACGTATTGAGAAACAACTACTGTGTACTGTTTTATATTTTAATGTTTAATATGTCCCTTTAAGTATTAATTAATGAACTAATTGTAATAATCGGCAATAACTAGATACAAGTGTTATTTATTTTGTTTGAATACATACTGAGGAAGACAATAGCCGCAATGTATCTGTGCTTGCGTGTCTGCTGTTTAAAATAATGTATTTGAAACAGCAGACACGCAATTGTGTCATTTTTTGATGTACTATATGCAATTTCACTTGTAGTGTATGAGATTTCACTATATAGCGTATGCGATTTCACTGTGTGGTAGCTATGTGATTTCAGTGTGTCAGTGTCAGTTGTTTTAATTATGTCCCTAACGGCGCCTCATACTTTGACATAACGTTCAGAAGCTTGTAAAATGAGAACTAGGAACTTATTTATTTTTAATGTAGTCAATAAAACAAAGCGTTGTGCATTATTTACACCAATCAGATGTCGACAGGAAAATTGGAAAGCATCACCGTAGTTTTACTACGTGGAGGTGTGGCTAAAGTACTCAAATGTACCAGTGTGTGCCAGTGGCCCATCCTCAGTGTTATATATAAGTAACTTGTGTCCGACTCGCAAAACGAATGAAAACAGTATCGATCATGGATGTTATCTGTAACCCTCACAGAGAAACCCAAAGCCTTGCCAACCGCAAAAATATCTCAGTAAATGAAGTGAATCGGGCAATGCTGGCAGTAGTTACAAACTCAGAAGCAGACAAGGACTTTGACTTCTCTTCTTTGCCTGATATGTTCTCGTCTCCCATGGCTAAGGAATTCTGCAGCACTCCCTCGTCAGATTCGACTGGCACACCTCGGAGCCCTTACAGTTTCTTTGCTAGATCTTTCTTAGGATTACAGTCACCCGCTGCCCTGAGCGACCAGGGAACGGGGAGTTCAGTGTCTAGGAGAAAACGAGAATTTACCCCGGACGAGCTAAAGGACAGCAGTTACTGGATCAAAAGAACAAGGAACAACGAGGCGGCCAGGCGATCAAGGCAACGGAGGCGAATGGAGGAGATGCGGCTGGAGACCCGTGCTGTGGAGCTCCTCAGGGAAAACGAGAAATTAAAGGCAGCGCTTTTTGCTATAAGATTTATGGACACAAACGATTCAGAACAAATGCATGAACCTGCCGTATCACACACCTTTTCCAACTATTTACCTCCTAACGCTGGTCGAAAGACCCCTTTTTACCAGGTGCTCGGGGTGCGATCAGCCCCTGCGCCTGCTCCATGTATCGATGGTGCAGCCACCAAATCTTTGTACAGGGAACATTTTCAGCAGCGTGCACGCATGGACCCACAAAATAACCTCGTTGCTCTTTTCCCAGACAATAAAGAGCCCCATTTAACCTTTCAGAGCAATTCCTTTGCAGATGGCCCTCGTTTTACGCACCATAGTGCCCAGTTTGGAGAGGCTTCAACGCTATGCAATAGCAGTCGGTCCAAAAAGAATTTGGAACTTGCTGCAAGTAAGAATTCTGGTGTCCCTTTAGATTCATCAGACCCTACCTGCAGCGAACTTCCAGTCAGCCCGACCACTTTGAATAATACTAGTAGATGCATCAGTGCTTTAAAAGTATATCCATTTAATGCTGATGATTCTCTAATTTACCAGAAAGGTAAAGAAAGCTCAGTAAACGATGCAACTGACGGTCAGAACGGTGATCCACCACAAGAAACCCACCACGATTGCCGATCAATACAAGAAGGCGATCAGAATAAAGGAACGGAATCTACTTGTGTAGGGAACTCGGGGAAAGAGTCCCCACCCCCTTCATACATGACCACCGTCGAAAACTGGGTGAAGCATTTGTCATTTTTGCCTCACAAACTGAGATTAAAAGTATCAGGAATGAAAAATGGCAGAACAAACCAGACACTGGACCAGAAAACATTGTCTCCAAAAGAAGACGTCGCCGTGGAGCGTGTTTCTTTGGAATCTCCCTGTGGATCAGGCGCACATTTGAAGTATTTGCCGATCACAGACGAAGACAGTGGTCCACATCAAGATTTGGGGTTAACAGGCACGTCTGTTCACGGAAGTCCAGGGCAAAACAAAAGCAAAGAGGAATGTGAAGTCAGCTGTGCACATGGCGCATCAGAGAAAACATTTGCACCAGCTGAGCAAAACAGACGACTACATAAGGGAGAATTTACACACACAGAGAGACATATTCAGGAAACTGACTTTGGAAAAATATCTGCAGCCGGTTCACAGCGCATTGAGAGAAACTGCCGTTCTGTCCCTTTTAAATTTTATTCAAAAGATATGCGAGAGAGGACTGAAAATGGACATCTCAGAAACCAGCTGGCTACCCTCTCTGCTGAAGTGGAACGTCTAAAACAAATACTTTTGTCAAAATCGACGGCATAAAAACACTTTCATTAAAGCTGCAGTGTCCCATACCTAAATTGTTAAACAGAAACTCCATACAGTTATGGAAAACGCAGAAGTGAACTATATTCTACACTGATAATATAAAAACTAATTCTACACTGATAATATAAAAACTATATTCTACACTGATAATATCAATTATATTATCACTGTAGAATGTAGTACACTTCTGGGTTTTCCATAATGTTACACACACTTGTTTTTGTAAACGTAGTCTGTTTTAAAAAAAACAAAACTCTAGTTTATGGTTGCTTCTGAACAGTAAAGTCAACTTGCTTACCTAATTAACATTGAATACATTGTCAGTTGACATTATTAAAATGTTTGTTATAGACATGTGTTATACTGTTTCATAATAGCATGGGTACATGCTATTTTAAACCTGAAAAATATGCCTTGCTATGTTTTTTCAAGGGAATTATTGAAATGCAGTGCATACCTACTTGGAAATATTTTTTGTTAAAACACTCCCTCAAACCAGTATTTTGTACAGAAAGAGCATGTAATCAAGAACACAGATTGTTTTTTAATGTTTTGATTTTTGTCATATCTGCGTTATTTTTATTCCAACAGCAGATGGCGCCCTTTCTTTGAAAATAACACCATGGCAAGACTATACATGTGTACAAGCATGACCCCCAAAGTGCATCAGAGATTTTATGCTTGTCAGCAAGATGTCATAACTATGGTTGTTTATGGTGATTTCAGGTAATATTCTGGTTCGCTATGTGGTTGTAATCATGTCTCACATTTGTATGAGATTGTCTGTGATAAATATGTAAAATACGATAAAATGTACAGTTCAAAACATTGCCTTGATGTCTTGCGCCAATGAAAGAGGCTTCTGTCATAATTGTGTTTCAATATTAAATATTTCTGCAGTTTGTCAAAGAGAGAATTGTTTTGGGTATTTTTGTTTTTTAAAAATAATTTCTAGATCAATGTTATTAAACATTTTCGGAAATGTAACGTTTTTTGCTTTGAATAATATTGTAATAAATTGTTTAAAATCTGTTTTATGAAGTAGTTTTTATGTACACTAAAATCACATCTGACAGAACACAATGAAGCCACCTGAGCTTGTTGACAAGGTGTCTAATTGCTCTGGGTTCTTGCTCCGACACTAGAAAAACTGATCGGATGAATTTGATATTTTAATAAATAAAGTCAGTTATTTTCCTTCTGCTACTTGCTTGCAAGACATGGTGGCTCAAACTGTTAGAGGCAATGTCATACAAGGTAGATTAACCATGTGCTGTGTAATGTGATAATGTGTGCAGTAAAATGGGTAGACACAGATTCATCATTATATCTTGACTTGTTGAGCTCACCACCCTTGATTTGCAGAGTTCGATTTGACAAGCTTTTTGAAGCAAACTTGTAAAATGTTCTTATATACTCACTCTGTTTAATCAGGCATTTATAGCACTCACTGATATCACCTAGTGTTACTGTCTTCTTCACTTGCTTGCAAAACACTTGAGTTATTTTCACACAGTGGCATTTGGCATTCATTTGCTAAAAGGAAACCATGCAATACTGTCAATTTCCCATTAACAATTCAAAAATCTAACATACTACTTAGGTAACAGCCCATTTCAAATAAGTAACTGTTCATTAATGTCTGAAAAACAGTCTTAATTGGCTTGTTGTTCCATTGCTTTGTCAAAGCTCATTAAATCTTCAGAAAAGAAAACTGAATTCTTCTTTGTTCAATTTTCTTGTCTCCACAATAATTTTCAAATCGAACGAGTTGCATGTTTTTTTTTTTTTAATACTTTTTATTTATCACTTTTACTGTACAAGACGTAGGTCAAAACATCATGTCAAATACACACAATATTTATTCAATATATCACATTCCCAATGGAGTGGCCCAAATAACAAACTAATATTTATCCCAGTAAGCAGTTAGTGAATGACTATTTACATCGATATGAAGGATAACAAAACATGCCCTATTTGTCAGTTGCCATGCTTGAAATACTGTATGCTGGTCTTTTTTTAAACACTAGATGGCACTGCACATTGTACAAAGAATATGCAGTGCCATCTAGAAATACAGCAACATCCCTTTAGTGGGTCAAAAGCTACACCCCTGTGCTGAGGTTGAGGATGTCTACAGCCGTGATTCCACTGATAATGTAGCTTCTGAAGCTCTGATAGGTTTACAGCAGAATTGCACTGAAGCTTCAATATACCTCTGCTGTTTACAGTTTTGTTAAGAAAAAAATTGGGGATATCTATCTCAGCCCTCATGTCAACTAGAATTTCTTTCTAGTGTATAATTGTACACATTCCTAAGGCAACACCCCAGCCATCAGCAGTGTCCCACCCCAGGCTTTGGAAACAAGAAATTAGGGGCCAATTATTTAATCCGCCTTTAAAAAGTACCCAAGGCAAGTCTCCAGGACAGTTAGACAAAAGCCTTCAAAAGTGTTTTAAGATTAAAATATGAAGCAACCATTTGTTCTTTGGCATGGGAGGAAAATGAATCCTCATCATTTCAAGGACATTTTTCTCTAGGGTGGCAACTCCCCCCTCCCTTTCGTTTTCATGCCATTATCCAGCAGGGTTAGTTTGAAACTTGTTTGGTTTTCCGATTGGACTGACCTATTGTAAAACAGTGCTCTGTCTGTTTATTTAATGATTGCTTGTCTCCTTATTTCCCCAGCGTGACCTGCATATTTGATTGCTGAGTCTCTTGGATTACAGCATCAGTACTTCATGTCTTATGCACTCACTGTTCTGAACCTTCACCCTTGCTCTTTAAATGTCAGGATCCCCCCCCCACCACATACCCTTGAGTATTCACATGTGTCAAGGCTCAGACTATTTACTCCCCTTCAACTGCTAATCAGGTGCTTTTACTTAAGGAAACCAAAATGTGTATCAACAATATAACAAAGATGCCAATCCCAAATTAGAGCGCTCAGCATGGTGAAGAAGATGATTACCTAATAAGAATAAGTATTAAGAATAACAGCAATGAATAAAAATGGGATATGTAGTATTTAAGACCTAAATGCCATTAGGTAAGCAAATTAGATGTTTGTTGGTATCATGGTAAAGTATATAAAAATGTATGATTTACAGCAAAGTGTACATACAGACAGATGGATGTGCAAAGAGAGCTAGACACTTCCATACATTCCCAATATCTGATAGTCCCAATAATGTTAAATAATGTTAGCACCAAGTTTCATAACAACAATGCAGGGGATAGCAAAGCTTGGGTGTTTGGGGTTGTGTTTATTTTGAAGAGTTTTATTTGTAGAGTTTTGTTCAAACCTTTATTTTGTTTTTGTTTGTTTTGTGATTTATTAAACTGTGTTTCTGTGTCTGGGTCTCATATTTCAAAGAGCACAGACCAGCCTTGCCCGGGACGCCTCGCCACCCCTCACATGCACAAGTGTAGTGGATTACATTGGTGCTGTAGAGCTGGAAGGTACAACATTGAAGCACAGTGCACTTTAGATTGCCATCTATACAACACTGAAATATCTGCTGTATGGTAGCCAGCGATAATGGAAGATGAATGCACTTGCCTCAGCATAAAACCGTCGACACCAACTTGCTCATTAATGTTTAATAAAGTGGTGCAAAGTGTCAAGAGCTAAATCATTGAAATCACGGATATATGAGGTACATAAATATGAGAGATGATCAGGATGACACAAGCCATTTGCTTAAAACAAATGAATAATTGGCAATTGTAACTACATCCATTCATATTCAATCGCTTATCCTGATTTCGTTACTTGTAGGATTTGGATCTACAAGGTTTTAATACATTTTTTTTAGCCTATCTAAGCTTTGTGTCAATTTGATGTAAGTTGTGTACTATTAAGCTTCTTCATCATTGCCCATATCTTTGGAAGTGCTATAGAGAGAACTTTTTTTTTCTTCTTTTTAAATGAGTAGCAACAGTTTTGTATGTTGGTAATTTATCTAATTTTTGATAATATCTTACCAGGAAACTTGCAATGAGTAGATGAGTATCATGGAGACATTAAGATAAAATAGTCCTGACAGACAGTTTTGCACTTATACATATCAATTACAGTAACAGTTAGTATTCAGTTTCTCAACATCATAGAATTTTAAAGAGGCATAGGAAGATGACCTTTTGTAACCATGCCAACTAACATAAAACTGAATTCTAAAGGCAGGCATACATGATACATTCATCAGGCTAATAATGTAGTGTAATACATCTTAGAGTGGTGTACAGTGGAGGCTCCTTTGAGGAGGCAAAGGATGCAGTGCCTCAAAATTTCAAAGTATATATATATATATATTGCTGTGTAGCATTATAATATTACAATGTTCAATACAATGTTGTCTAAAAATGCAAGAAAAAATGAAATTTTAACCCTGGATTCAACATTCCTATAGTAACAGCATATTATAAACGCCTATCTCCTATTAACCACAGTACTAGCAGTAGAAGATCATGTGATCTGAGCACTGGTTTTAATAGGAGTGGTCCAAAGAGATTTTTTTTTTCATCAGAGGAGACAAGCATCCATTACAAACTCCTATCTGCTATAACCACACATAGTACAGTACTAGCAATGGCACATGACATAGGCTGATCCCTGATTTTAAATGGAGGAGCAACTCAAACCCACCCGCCCCCTGCTGAAGCACTGCTTCACTGAGTATGCACGATTATAAGTGAAGTGGAACAAGATTTTGACCAGCAAAAAAAGAAATCCATCATAAAGGCAGGAACATTTTAAAAACATCTGAGACGGTAGACAAAACAAACTGCGTCACTGGTTGATAGAGTGGAAAACCCTTGATTGTTTATCCCATTAAACCAAAGTTAAATGAGAAGGCAGCGTTGTTGACATGCGTGGATTATGGGAGTTGTAGTTTTATTTTCCCTAGCGCAGGCAAATCCCTGATCTAAGCACCCTGTTACTAATCCTCAGCTGATGCACTATCCTTGCACTACTAATATGTCATTGTAGATATAACTTGTTGTAATCCTAACTGGTTGCGTCCTAGTTTATATTGTATTTTAGTAGTATCATTTGCACTTCCTGTAAACTATACTGTATTTAAATATTAATCTTGCATTGTAACCCTGTACAGTACTGCCCTATAACACCTGGAAGTCACCTTGGATAAAGGTGTCTGCCAAACAAACAAATAATAATAATAATAATAATAATAATAATAATAATAATAATAATAATAATAATGTTATGAAAAGTGTGTCAGTCAACATACAATAAGATTCTACTGTTGCTAGGATCTTAATGGGACCCCCAAGCCCCCTGTCTTTTTTTCTGCCTCCCCATTTTTTTGGGCTACCAGCTTCCAGTGGTGGTGTAATATAGTCAAGTGTAAGGAGAATACTACAATTGTACACTGATGGTGCTACAGACTCCAATATTGTACTTCCTTGGATTTGGGTCATATGATTATACAGTGCCAGACAGTTTAGTTGCTGTTCTTCTCTTCAGATGTAAAAATAATATTATGAAGGATATGCTTCATTAAATGTATATAGATTTCCATAACTACTTCTGTTAATTGCATTATTCCACCACTCATCATCTTTCTCAGTAGAGGCAGCTGTGTTTTTCAACATGTGATCACAATATTCACATGACAGAATTATGTTCCCTGATGACCTAATTTTACAACAGTAGTACGCTGTCACAGGAGAACAGAGCTCCTTTCTATTCCATACCACATTAAAATGTAGCATACAGACCTGTAATAAACCGTGCTTCTCCCCAGCTGTTGTCTGTAGAATTTGTGCAATGTGTCTTTAGAACTGGTTGCATGGGAAATGGAGAATTAAGATCATCTTTTTTTCAGGTTGTTCTGTTCATAAGAACACATATCTGGGTGACATGTCAAACTTTGAGAGGTATCTCCCCAGGTGACTGCAAATTCATTCCCCCAGTGAAACAGAATGTTATTCTATATCTATACCATCCAACTTTAGATTACTGGCTGATAGAATGGTTAAATTGGGAGGGCTGTGAGGGATACATTCCCTGATGACTAGGAAAAGGGAGAAACATAGGGGTTTGTTACACGGTGTCAAAAGAAGGTGTGAGCAGAGGTAAGAATGAGTTCTGTTATGCAAACATATGAAGTTCACCAACCATACAATAGTGTCTCCTGCTGGATGGAGATAAATAAGGCGCTGTACAATAAAACAATATCTCTTTAGACAGTTATGGCTAAGAGGGAACAGTTAGGCCACATCCAATTACTTTATGTCTTTCCTCACCTGCCGGTTTTATCGCCTGTTTTCTCAACATGCACTCATTAATAGGTATTTGAGTGTTGAGCTCAGGTGTATTGGGTGTTGGCATGTAAAATCCTTTCCATTTTCCAATTGAAAATGCATTTAGAAAGGGACATTCCATTAAAATATTCAACAGAGGTCACTGTTGCTTTATGCACTTTGATCAAAGGTACTGTGTCACCACAGTGGTATTTAAGATAATCAGTTGGCAAATGCATTTGAGCCTGTTCTTTTACATGGAAGAACAGTTCATAATGAGCCAGGGGGGCTAGAGATTTAATTGACCAGATTCTGTTCTTAGAAAAAGACCTTTTAAATGAATGTAATCAACTTGTTTCTAACAAAGAATAGCCTCCCTTTAAGTATAGTGGTTCCTACGCATTCATATAATCGTGCCCTTGACTGCTTTTACTGGAGATAGCCCCTAGCTTTGAGCAAGTCTGACCCTGGTGCAATAAAAGCCAAAGCATATGATTCCATTCACCCGTTTACAAATGAAATGAGATCAAGTGTGGTTACATTCTGTGTTCTTTTTGTTAATTCTCACTGGAGAAAAAGAATGTATTAAGATAACATCTAATTTTCAAGGTCCAGCTAGTATCTGTAATCTAAGTTTGCATCTGCTGTTATTGCACCAAGCAGCTTTAAACAATTTTTATATGCAGTTTTGTGGCGATTTCAGTACAGAGACATTGCATACCTGTCACATGATATAATATCACTAGCTAGCATATGTAAGGAAGCTATATATGATCCAATTCTTATTTAATGACAAATGTCTTTTGTGAAATCAATGAAAACAGACATTTCTAAGAAACATTTAGAAATCTGTCCTTGGACCACTCATGTTTCTTATCTACATGAACGACTTAGATCGGGGATAATGAGCAAACTTGTCAAATTTGCAGATAACACAAAGCTTGGTGGAGTGGCAGACATGCCTACAGGCACAAAGGAAATCCAAAAAGATTTAGACTGAATACAGAACTGGACAGAAACGTAGCAAATTAAATTCAATCTTAACAGGCCGGTCACAAAAGAAAGACGTAATGTAGTGTTGTAATAGATTCATCACTATCAGCAACCACACAGTGCAAGGGAGCAAACAGAACGCTTGGGTATATAGAGTACAAATGGAAGGAGGTTATGATGAGGTTGAATAATGCACTGGTGAGACCTCACTTGGAATTCTGTCTCCAATTCTGGTCACAACAGCACCACAGGGTCAGCGTGGCCCTAGAGAGAGTCCAAAGAAGAGCAGCCAGACTAATCTCAGGACTTAAAAGACAGGACTGCTCTACGAGTGTATGGAATGGGTTACCTAGTCAGGTTGTTGTGGCAGAAACACTTGAATCTTTGAAGACCCAACTTGACAAAGTTCTGAGATCAATGAGATTCTAGGAACCGGACAAGGTTAGATGGAACAAATGGCCTCCTCTCATTCATACATTTTCTTATGCTCTTAAAAAGGGGGAAATCAGTGGTGTTACTGTTAATGTTGGTGCTAAGGTTGGTGAAGGAGCTATAAATGTGTGCTGTGCCATGTGATGTCGAAGGGCGAAGGTACTGCTGTGTTTTTTATGGTGTTTGTTTAGACCATTTTATTTTGGCCACTGTGCCTGTTTGTTTGTTAGTGTGTTTTATTAAAAGTGTGCAATAGCCATGAAACTGCAGCGTCTCGTGTCTGAGTCTCTCTCCCTGACAGTAACAGCCTTGCCAGTTACAATACCCTGTCACAGGGAGTCATCACAGTTTATGTGACATAGAAATGGAAATCTCACATTGGTGCAATTCTCCGAACAGAAGTAGTAATGGCTAAATACAGCAGAATGAAGTTTGACATTTTGACTAAGTGAACACCTGTGGGATCAGCTGGGAAGAGGCTTGATCCCAACGACCCCTAACATCATAGCAAAGCATTCCACAGTGTATCTCAAAGCCTAAATAACAGCAAGCAACGAAGCTCGAGGCTGTGCAATTTGAAAGCTAGTCAAGCGAAACAAAAATACTTAAACAACATAGTACCTCAAAGTATGCAATGTTATGCTTCCAAGTTTAAACAACTTACATTTTTAGAATGCCCAATTATTTTACCCTTGTTTTAATGTCCAATTTTGTTTCCTCGCTGCGGCAATTCTCTAAAACAGCTCCAGAGAAATATGGAGTGTCCTCTAAGCCCATTCAGAAAAAAAGGCACAATACCGCAGTAGTAATGTCAAAATGACATATTCGTCTAGAAGATTATACTTGACCTTTGACCCATATTTGACTCCTGTGCACCCTGACCACTTCAAACAAAATGTTTAGTTTTAAATTACTTGACAACACCACAATTCTTGGTTTTTAGGCACTTTTAACAAATCTGTCTCTGTGAAGATTTAAAATAATCCTCCACCAACAGCAGCACCAACCAAGCGAACAAGACAAATCTTCGAAACTAACAGCAACTAAAAAATAAAATATAAAGCATACCCCATTGAAACACCTTTTCCTTAAAAATACATTATTTTCATTATCTACCCAGTTTAATTCACCGTTCCTGAATTATCATAAAGAAAATATATTTAAGATTCTTTAATATTGACTTAATTTACATTACTATTATTCATTAAATTCACTTGCAATTTTACAATATTGTCATTTTTTATCACAGATAATATCCATGTATTTTAAAAACATAATAGCTGGGCTTCAGTGAGATAAAGGAAAATAATTCCATCTCGGGTTTCTGGGTTTCTGTGACAGTTTATAAACTATGCGACCCAACGGTCTGGTAGTTTATGAAGTCACATAAACCCTAGATGGGCTTCAGTGGGTTACAGGAAAATAATTCATCTATTCATTCTTCTCTCTCTCTCTCTCTCTCTCTCTCTCTCTCTCTCTCTCTCTCTCTCTCTCTCTCTCTCTCTCTCTCTCTCTCTCTCTCTCTCTCTCTCTCTCTCTCTCTCTCTCTCTCTCTCTCTCTCTCTCTCCTGTATAATATTCTGGATTTTTTTCTTTACTCTCATAATATACTGTTTTACTGCTTGTTGTTGATCACATTAATTTATTTAAGTACCAGTAGTTTAAACCAAGAACTAGAATCTGAAAATAAAACTGCTTTTCGTAATCATTCTTCAACGCATTTTATTTACATACTAGCACAGTAGGCCTACTTTTAGACGGTAAATGTGGTGCTAAATCTTTGCAAATATCATTGCGTATGTTGTTGAACTTTTTAACTTTTTTTCCCACAAATTAGCACTACCCCTGTCCCCCAAACTACTACTTTTGTGTGTATTAAACTCAAAAGTATCGATGTTCCAAGGTGATTACAAGGTCTTGATTTGTAAATGTTATTGTTCTGTACCCGGGATGGTTTTCTCAGAGTTCGCTGTAATCTGGGGGTTTCTGAAACAATGTGCGACCTTAACCACGCTTTTCTCTTTCTATTGGATAATTACGTAAACTGTCAAGTTCCCCAAACCCAGCTGTAGCTTTTCTCCCTGGTTATGCAATCCGGTGCACTTGTATTTATACTGAACTCGATACACAAGCTATATCCGTCACAGTTTCAAACCCCTCCTTCCTCTTACACCATTGGTTAAAATCAAATAAACCTTCTTAAGGATTTGCTCTTTCAAGTGTCAATACTAGGGAGCTGCCAATGCGTTTCTTTACTGACCTACTAACACAGATCTGTGTCAGACACAGACTCCAGCAGGAGAAAGCTTTGGAGAGAGCAGTCGGTTCACCTCAATTCATTTGGATTTGTACCGTTAAGGAAAACAAGTTCTGTCTCTTCGATACTACGAGCATTATTGACTACAATGCCATAGGGTCCTCAGATTCGGCAATTGATAAGTGGTAGATTTAACAGGTAAATAAGAATAATTATGTTTATTGTAATATTATTTAATTGTGCCTATTTATCTCAGTGGGATAATCGCCACCTTAAGTGAAATAGTTACATTGCAGTATGTTGGAGGGTCACGTAGTCTTTTCAACAGCATTGCAACATAGTTGCATAATACATATGTTTAAACTCTGGACTGAATGTTTATAATATATTTGTAATACATTTTGTGACATACGTTTAATTAGCTGCTTTTCTTTGAAACGACATTGTTGTAAATGTAAAGCGACTGGCATAGTGACCCAGAAAACTGATTATGTGAGCCTGTATCTTCATATAAATGAAAATCTACAGTGAGGCATGCTGCAAGGAGCAATTTTGACAGTATTATTGTTCATTCCAATTATATAGGCTACAGTTATCATTATACTGGGAAATGTGTTAATTATTGGACATTCTATAACTAATTCATTACAAAATCGGCAAAGTGGTGTTAATTTTCCGAATAAAGAGTTTTTACATTATTTTATACAAATACATGGATAAACATTTCTAAAAATTAAAATGCGTAGAAAATGCCTGTAACGGTGTTTTCTATACATGAACATTATTTTGTATCCCCAATATCAGTCACTAGTTCAGAGGACGTAAGCATAGTTCCTGGATATGTTACATAATAGAAGGGAATAGAAGGGAGCTGATTACGCGATTTTATAATCCTGACAAAAAGAAAGAAACTGGGGAACAGAAATGAACAGTTTAATACAGACAAGTGAATGGGAAGCATTCAGCGCAGTCTGGGTTTAAAAAAAACAAAAAAAAAAAAAAAAAAAAAACTCCGAGGTGAGTTACTTTTAACTACAGCTCTATATGAAACTATTGCCATTTTTGGATGATGCAGCTTTTTATATTTAACTTCTGATAAACAAGCGCGAGATAATTTATTTGAATGTAGGCTACATTACGAATCCGATTGTAAAATGATGTTTGATCTACATACACATTATTTTCATAAAATATAGAGCAAAATAAATAAATAAAAATAAATAAAATAAATAAATAAAGTCTACAGCCTACTAAGCTCGTCGAGTTTGTTTTGTTTGTCAAATACAACACTTGTCCCCTTATATAATTCTTGAGTTGCAGTTTACAGTTTTGATTACATCTCTTTTGTGGTGCAGATGTTATGCCAGGGCGTTGGTGTTTCACATTATGCAGTCTTGCGAGACCGCTGTCTATAAACGGGAAAACAATGTGTACATTAACAAATTACATAACTCATACTACAGATGTGTAGATTTTTTATTTTTTTTAAATCTCCAATTACAAATTTGGTTTTACTTTCTAGGAACATGAAAAGTAAAGCTTTAGTTGCTATTATCCACAGGTGACATTCACAATCCACAATGTTTCCCATCCTTCAAAAAATAAAGTCTGTTTTATAGCGCGTTTTCTGCAGTTGTTGGTGTACAGGTTGCACGTGTGTACACAGCCGGGCTGCATTCCTTTGTTCTTGGAGCATTGTAATAAACACTAGAAGCTGCTGAGAGCAGCGAGTCCTGCGATCCTGCCTGCATGCTGCCTCAGTCACGTCTCATGTATTTTTCCAACGATACAGCGTCGCAATGAACAATCAGCGGCAGCACTGCTTAAGCAATTTCATTTAGCCCCCACCCAAATGCAGGGTGCATATTAAATATGTATTACACGTGTTTTATTTATTTTATGTCAGTCTGACATGTGTGTTGCCTATATAGTGTTGTTTCAGTATCGGATTTAAATGCGCATGTCAAACATGTTAGAAAATAGTATTTCTAAATCCTATATTTTATGTGATTATAATGGTTTTCAAATTATTTGACCTGGTTTTGTTGGGCTGGTCCAGTTTTGGCACATTTTACTGTATATATACTGTGTGTGTGTGTATATAATGAAATATATATATTTTGTTTGTTTGTTTGTTTGTTTTGTTTTTTATCGAAACTGAGATGAGCAATAGTTAAGTTTAACAGATGTGATGTTTTCAATTCGTTAAACAATTTGAAATCCTGTTTGGTCACGAGAGTGTTGTGTCTAGAATTGGAGTGTAAAACAGATCCGTAAACTGTACGTTTGTTTTCATTGCTTCAGTCTATATAATTACGCAATGGACAAAGAATAATGCAGTACTCTGCTGTACAGTACGTGCCTGGATGTTTGTATGGATTACATCATTTGGAAGTGCAGTAAGGTTCCGTGTTGCACTTGTGTAACGCATTCAATAGTGCTGATGTTTAAAGATAGTTACTTTAGTCAGCGAGTTACATAACTTTCCAAATTCCCAGAATTTGTTCAACGGAGTTTTTTTTTAAGTTCTCCTCTTACATTAGTCGAAAACAGTTCCTCATGCTAAATCACACGTAAAAACTGCCACAAAGTGTTTGGATAAAAGACCCTACCACTTTAACAACGTGGAACAATAATACATGCCGAAGTGTTGTTCCGGATTATATGGTCCAATCACCGTCGTGGAGGGATATTCGACTTCAAGTTTAAATGAACTACTTCAGGGTTTGGATGGAAGTTTAATTGTTTCAATTAAACAATTCAGACCAGGGTTGGAACAAAGACCAAGAGTGGAGGAACCAACTTTGCCTCCTCCCCCCCCCCCCCCCCCCCATTAGTGTTTTAATTAGCTGTTTTCTGTTATATAAATAGTAAAGTTTCCATGACTACCTATTTACTGTGTACACATTTATTTTAAGATCGAATTATAGTTTTGAGGTTTATTTGAGTTAATGCAAAACAAAGCAAAAAAAAAAAAAAATACTAGTTCTTATTTTACAGTCACTGATTCAGTTAAGTGGCAAACAACTTCTTTATGATATGAAACTGAAAAGGTTCCTCTTAATTTTCAAAATAAGAGAAATGTATTTTCAGAATGAATGCAGTAGGCAAATTAGACTAGTGCGGGAATTTACAATACAGTATACATAACTGTATCCCCATTTTTATATAACTTTAAAATCCTACTAGAATGATAATGTACTTTGTTGAGGGACACACAAACGGTTGTCATTATTGGGGAATTTAAATACATATCTTTTGCATTTCTAGCGACTCATTATTAATGTCATTATTATTATAATGGATATGATTATTATTACTATTAAGTAATAACAGTACCTGGAATTATAATAATAATTACCTCCAAGTAAATATAGTACACTCCTGGCATGGCTGTAAAAACAAAATTAGTGTCATCAATGTCATTAAAAAAAAATGACCATGTCCTACAGCCACCTACAGTACATGGACATGTAAACATGTAAGTCAAACATACGTACATAGATACGTACATAGGTTCCTGGAGGGCCGCAGTGTCTTCTGGCTTTTGTTCCACCCGAGCTCTCAGTTACTTAATTGGTCTAATTATTTGATTAACTGGACACATTTAACACTTCTCTTCAGGCCTCAAAATATTTCACAGGTAGTGTACCTTGAATCAAGTGCATTTTTAAAACCATCAACTGTAAAAGAATTTGAAAAATATTAACTGTCAAATTGAACAAATAATTAGGTCAATTATGTTAATTGAGAGCTTACGTTGGAATAAAACCAGAAGACCCTGTGGCCCTCGAGGACTGGAGTTTGACACCCCTGATATAGAGGGACAAGCTTGGTACTCCACGAGGCATATGCATCCCTAGTGGGAGAAAAAAAACACATTAAAAAACATTAGCTGTCACTCATAACTTAATGATTTTGTAATGAAGAAGGCAAACCTAGTTCTGCTTACTCTTTATGATTGAAATACCCCATTTCTAGATTTCAATTTTTATAGCAGAAGTAGCACTAATTAGAAGTTTATTATTATTATTATTATTATTTACTAGGATAGTTCCTTTGAGATGCTGCTCTCCAGTTTACAAAGGCATCCTGGTAAGCTTATGTTCATACGTTGAACTGTGTAAGCAGGTTGTGTAAGATAATATTGAAGATAAGTGACTGAATCACGGCATAATCTGTATAATTTTTAATGTATTATTCATTCAGTGCAACTGGTGCTGTGCTGTTTTGTCACGATTCACTGATGTAATTAAATTTGTATCTGGCTGCATCACAGTCAAGTCGCACTAGCGTCAGCTGCCGTCAATTTATTTAGTTAGATTTCATTTTCTATGTGCAGATTGCTAAGGGGCATGTTGAGTCATGTTGTTCACAGGATGTTATTGTGACTGTTAAACAAGTATTCATCCTCAATGTTTGCATTATGTTAATATTCCAATTAAATGTTTTGTGTGTAATAATCTGTGTGGAGTAGTGGTTAGGGCTTTGGACTCTTGACCGGAGGGTCGTGGTTTCAATCCCAGGTGGGGGACACTGCTACTTTACCCTTGAGCAAGGTACTTTACCTAGATTGCTCCAGTAAAAACCCAACTGTATAAATGGGTAATTGTATGTAAAAATAATGTGATATCTTGTAACAATTGTAAGTTGCCCTGGATAAGGGCAATAAATAATAATAATAAATGCTAATAAATAACAGCAATTATTTTTGTTGTTAAGAGACAGTTTTTCCTGTGGTATTATATGGCAGAGATTAACTCTGTTTACCTTTCAATACACCTAAACGTGGTAACACTATATTTTCATAAGAGAGTGTCAGAATGGAGGTTTTGGTAACAATGTTTTTTCTAAATTCCCCTTAACTTACTATTATAATATTGTATTAAAACTTGAAAAGAACAGCTCATTTATGTGTATTGCAGATATACTAGTCAGAGGAAGTTGTACTTGTCATTCATTCAAATTCCTTAAGTGAATACTGTTTAGGGAAGGAATATGCTTAAACTGGAGCTTTCCTCTCATAGAACTGTATAGGTGTGATATTATCCTCCTATGATTTTAAAAATATATATTTTAATTTTTCTACAGGTAGTCCAGAAGCATTATTGCTGGAACAAGAAATGAATGTTTTCTGGAGTTACCAGGTTTTAAGGTGAAACGAAGAATTTTTGTGTTTATTTTATTTATTTTTTGCTTTCAGAAAAAACAACTTATCATGACCACCTTTTAGAGATTTAAAGCAGATTAAGAAATTACGAAATAAACTAAAATAAAAGATGCATGCAATCAAGAAAGAAAAGCCATCTATTGACTCTTGTAATGGAGACAATGTAATGGCACTGGCTGTACAGGACTCAAATTCAGATTTAGAGGCTCATGAACTGTCTAACGGGCCCTTTAAACAGAAAAACTCAAGCTGCCGTAGAAAACGAGAGTTTATTCCCGATGAAAAGAAGGATCAGCAGTACTGGGAAAAAAGACGTAAAAACAACGAGGCTGCCAAACGTTCACGGGAAAAACGCAGATTGAACGACATGGTCTTGGAGACTAAACTGATGGCGTTGGGTGAGGAGAATGCTACCTTAAAAGCCGAGCTGCTGTCTTTAAAACTCAAGTTTGGTTTGGTAAGTTCAGCTGCATATGCCCAAGAGGTGCAAAAGCTCTCAAACTCCACAGCTGCGTTTTATCAGGATTTAGCATCCTCCAGTGCTAGCAGAAGTTCATATTCAGTTGAACCAGAGCCTGCTTTGCTGAGCAGCAGTTGTATTTCTGTCATTAAGCACTCTCCGCACAGTTCCTTGTCCGATGTGTCTGAAACGTCTTTGATTATCCAGGGCAGCCCTCTTCGAAGTACTTGCAGGACCCCGGAAATCATCAAACAAGAACCTATGGAAACCGTCACTTACCCACGAGAGATCCGAGATGAGAACATCCCCTATGATATGTACAGGAGCTACATGGGGAACACATTCGCGGGAAGTTACTCTCAGCCATCTCCAACTTTGCAAATAACTAGGTCATCAAGTAACTCTCCGCGAAACTTGGAGGCAGATGAAGGTACTGTGGGAAAAGCCTCTGATGGAGAAGATGAGCAGCAGGTTCCCAAAGGTCCTATTCCTTCTCCAGTGGAACCACAGAGTATAACCACCACTGTTGTCAAAGTACCAGACACAAGCTCTTCTGCCCTGCCTCACAAGCTGAGAATCAAAACAAAAGCCATCCAGATTAAAGTCGAGTCCGTAGATCCCGACTTTGACTCCTCAAAGAAACTACTCTCCCCAATTGATATGTCTGCCAAAAAATGTTATCTGCTGGAGAAACACACAGCTTCAAATCTGATACAGTCTTCTCTAAGCCCCTTATCTGTTCAAGTGATTAATATCCAGGACTGGTCTCACCAGCCAGATCACTGGCATAAGAAAGACCACCCAGAAATAGTTCAAAGTAACTGTAAAAACAGACTTGGCCCTTGCTCGCCTGGGACATTAACAAATAAAACAGTTGCTAACCTAAAGGACAATTCCTACAATGACACTGAGTCAGAGAACTTGTATTTAAAACAGGGTATTGCTGACCTATCGGCAGAAGTTGCTTCTCTGAAAAGACTCATAACAAAGCAGCAAGTACCTGATTTTGAGTCTGGCACACGCAAGACTGATCATGGCTCATTGTCTAAAGGATGTTATATAAAATAAGATGTTTGTGTTTGCACAATGCTCCATTTGACCTGGAGCTGTGTTTGTGATGTCACTGTAACGTTAATGTAGTGTCTAAATTATACATTTTGGTGTCTTTTGTGCACAGATTGTTGTAGTCAATGAATGTGTCATAATTACTCCATCTGTACAGTTTATAATAGCCTGATGTCAGGCTAAATGTAAATTTAAATGTTAACATTTTCTCCATTAAGTTTTATTGTAAATTGTGAGTTTTTTTCATCTACAATAAATGTAAGTAGACAAGCACTAAACAACTGTTTTATTATTATTATTATTATTATTATTATTATTATTATTATTATTATTATTATTTGCTTAATGATACCATGTAAGAGTTTTACAAGAAAACAACAGTTATATTTGTTTTTGGTCACTTTTTTTGTTTTTATAATGGTTAGGAGATCATTTTAAAGATGTGTTGAAATACTGCATAAAATATAAAATGCTTAGTCTGGGTTAAACCAAATGTTTCTCAAGCAATCTTATTGCCTTAAAAGACTGTAAAGACTTCAATGCCACCATTGTACCTTAGTTTAGGTGCTTCGATAGGACACCTGGTATAGATTTTGTCCCTGACCTCTGACTTCCTTACTGCCCTAGTAATTTATTGTGGTTACCATGAGGGAGGAAGTAAGAGGATGGGTACAAGATATATTCCAGATGTCATCTACTGGTACTTAAAATTACTAACATTCCAAAACGGGGGATGACTATCGGGGGATAACATATCTGCATTCACACATTTTTAGCAATATCTCTAGAGCTGAACATTCAATTGTGAAGAAATTTGGTCAAGGCATTCCTTACCACAAACAATTTGAATCGACTGTAGCCTCTTGGTGATATACTTTTGCAGGTGTTCTGGCGGTACATACATTTAAAACAGCTCGGACATATTTTTTTTAATACAAAGGTTTTTTTATAATTATATATTTTTCTACTTAACAAAGAGAAGACAATGCTAGAGGCCTGCAGCCAAGGTTATTGTAAATTCAATCACTGATGCAATATTCTTGAGTTAAAAGTAAGCATTAAAGCCCGTGAATTTTTGGAGTAGGGAAAAGGGGAAATACTCATAAAACACCCAGACTATCCAAATGTATACACTATTTTTAACAGGGTTTGCAAACGTGTTTCTAAACATAAAAATATGACTTTATTCTCATGTTTTTAAAGGATGATCAGGTGCACTTACAGTAAGCATTTGGTTAAATACCAGCCCCACTTTGCCTTATAATAGACGTTCCAGTCTTGAAGCATAGGTCAAGTTTAACTCTCTTGACACTAGGGTCACATTGCAGACATTTAATGGTGTCTGGGTCACAAAGTTCTATCACTTAACTAGCTATTGCTGACTCTTTGTTTCTTGAATGCATTTGTCAAGTGACATAGAAGCCCAAGTTTGATTTTGACACATGGTGATGTCATACTGTATACAGACCATCCATATACATTTTTGACTATTATGCTGAAGACATTGTCTTTATATTCAGAAATGTATTTAATCCTGTTAAATAATAATAATAATAATAATAATAATAATAAACAGGTTCATATCAAAATATAGTGAAAGGTATGCCCCAAAAATCTATTAGATGAAAAAACCCAAACCAAAACATACATTACAAAACTACAATACCAAGGATGACACATGATAATTCCTTTTATGGAGTTTTGCTACTATCATATCCCAGCGTACTTATCACAGCTAGTTCAAGTTATCTATACAAATGTAAAACAAAACGTTACTTGTCATAGCACTGCATCTATACCCAATCTTTGAAGGGGTGACCATTTGTTGTAAGTTGTTCCTTTTTATATATACGGTATCACATCTTTGTATGGTTTATTGTTTCTTCTGCTTTAATGTAACTTGGCAGGAGCCACTACTGCATGACTAGTCACTATGATGTGGCATAAAAAAGTTCCTGATGTGATATTACACTGGTACAAGTTAACTCAGACATTGTATTATAAACAGGGCTTCTGATTTTCGGTTATAACCAATAAAAAACAATAAATCACCCCGATACAAAAAAAAATTAAATTGGTGTACAGCCAATAAACACGTGGACATGGTTACACAATTCATGTTGACCACCTCCTTCCCATTAAAAACAAAAGCCTATTACAAAAAAGAAATACATTTCCCAGTGTTGCTGGGCAATGTCCCTCCTTCCTGACTTGTATCTATCATTGATTCGTTCTCGATACTTTAAATCCACCCCAACTGAGTGGCAGCACATTCCTACATTTCTATTGGAGACGCTTGTGAGATTATAATTAGGAATGGAGGCTTGTTCGTGGTATTTAAAGCTGTATTACAGTTAAGTTACAGAGGATTTAAAACAGAACTGCGAATTGTGGTGAAATGTAAAAAAATGCCCACACACAAAAACCCCAGAAGAATGTGTCCGTGACCATAGGGATTTCGTTGTGGAAGACAGCAAAGAAGGTACAACTTAAGTGTACAGGTACTGTTGAGTTACTACTATACATATTTTGACAGAAAAAAAACAGCCAAGCATTTTGGAAAGTAACCGAAAACAATAATTAAAACTATCCTCAGTTACCATATACCTTTAATATCATATTTAACAAAACAAAACAATAACACTTTTTCAATAAACAAATAAAATCAAACAATCAACAAATCCAAATATGACACAATGGTACTGGAGTAAAAGTTTTTAAAACTTGGCCCAAAGAGTAGGGAATTTTCCATCACTCCAATACTGTCTGAGTCAGTCCCCAAAACAGTGCTATTAATATTAGCCTAGTTGTTTTGACATTGGCAGACTGTTTTCTGTACAGTAAGATTCTTGTAACAGTTTATGTAAACCATGAGTCACATGTAATGTTGTTAAACTGTTAAATCAAATGTAATTAAGTTTTAATACATTTACAAAGCAGGGATAGGTTGCCCAGCAACAGGTGCACATGGTGATGAAAACATAATCCAGCAGATGTGGAAATATCAACTGCATTTGTATTTTACATTGCACTGGGAATTTATTACACACACACAACATTATATAAAACTGAGAAAAGTTTGTACATCAAAGTATAAACATGTTTTGTTTTGCATGTTTCCATATAACAATGTAAGTCTCTGATTGCATGTTACCCGGTTCATGTTTTTTATGACCTCTGCCTGGTCTTATGTGTAACAGTGGCAGACCCTCATAAACTCCGTCTCCAGATTCCTCAGGGCCACTGCTGGTTCTATAGACTATACAGTATCTGGGGTTGGTTGGTCATGCACCTGCCCAGGAATCTGAATTCAGTCACTCCTTAAGAACTTTCTGTATTTGCAAATGTCATGTCAGTTATATTACAGATCTAAAAGAACACATACATAAATGTGAAAAAAGGGTAACCAATTTATTGAATCTCAAAAGATGTTACTGGTAGAAATTATATTTAAAAAGGCCCTTTTTTTGTTGAGGGAATTACATTTTGCTCTTATCATTATGGGTATGAAATGTATGGATACCCACAGATATTAAACTTAAGTGATTATTGTCCCTATTGCTTTTTTCACCATTGACATAATAATGTACTGTTCTCCATCAGCATCCAAGATATATTTACAAAACAACCCCTAGGCTAGACCTCTTATAGCTCAGGTGGTAGAGACGACTTAAGTGTTAGGGATCTGGATGGAGAGGATTCAGGTACACAGAGCACTCATACTGTCTGAGAGACATGGGACGAGACTGTGACTTTATAAGAGTGATTATTATTCTGCTGAACTGGATGAGAATTGCTATTTATACAGATACAGTATTAGCTGAAACCAGTATCATCAGTGGTTTCAGAGGACATACTGGACTCAATTAGTAAAAATAGCCCAAAAATTATATTATCATTGCCACCTGTAGGTAGATGAAGAACCATTAAATGCCACAGACTACCACCATATCTATTTTTGTTATTGCAGTGGTGGACTGTAATATGGCCACCCAAGCTTTAACTGTACATTATACATGCTGGGTATTTATTAATGCTCTAACACCACTAAATACAACAAAAACCTAGGATATCCTCTGGGGTAAAAAAACCCCTCTGCATTTAGGGAAAAACATACTGTACACTATTTTAGGGAAACCAATGGGCAAATAAAGTAATAATCTGAGTGTGACGGGGTACACTGCTGTTTTAGGTCAGCAGGAAAGGGTTAATTGCCTCCCCTGCCAAATCAATTCATGTGTAGAATGTGCCTGAGCCCGAATGAATGACTGACAAGCAGTCGAGCTCATGCACAGCTGCATAAAAGAGGCATGAACCTCTCAGTCTAGGTTTAGTGATCAGGGAGTAAGAACGAGAGAGAGAAAATATAAATATATACAACTGCTACTCGTGCTGGATTTGTTACTTGTTTGGTCACTGTGTTTTGTATGTCTGTTTATTTTGGTCACTGTGCTGTTTTGTTTTGTGTGAAGTGTTTTGTGTTTAAACCTTTTACTTATAATAAATGTGCATCAGCGCTTCAACCTGCAGTGTCAGTGTCTGTCTCTTCCTGGTCTGACGTCACCACCAAGCCATCCTGGTCACACTGAGATTTTGGCAAAACAGTTTATCCTAAAAATGTAACACCCTTAATTGCTTTTTGCTAAAATGTACTGTGCATATTTTCACTTCTGTCATTCACATATGTTAATGGAACAATGGCATAATGCCCATTATATCAGGGTTGCATGCATGCACTGTGGTGTATTCTGTGGTTGCATAGACATCATGTTGGGCTGACACTTGGCACATAATGTAAACTAGGCTACCTGATAACTGATGACAGCAGAAATTATTTCACATAACTATCAGAAATGTTGGGCTGTTTAAGTTGCAGGATGTGATGCTGCCCAGCTAAGACTGTGCTGCATGCATTCTGTGTAGTACCAGGTGTAAACAGAACACTAAGAATGTCGATTTTGAATTTCAGGTTTACTTGGCAGTTACATTCCAAAGGTGGGAGATCTTCATGAAAATAGCCTGCATGCCAGGCTACAAATACAATACGGTAAAGTGCAGGATTCTACACACATTCTGCCCCACCTTCTTTTTTATTCTGAGGAAAATTTCCATGAAAACCGATAGTTTAGAGGAGTTTTCAGGGGAGGTTTCCAGGAATGTTGAGATAAATCTTATATTTCCACCTAGAAAATAATAAAGCCAGTGACAGAGGCAAAGCATTAATAATATATATTTACAGTACAGTTTAGCAGGGGGTTACTATTTGGTTGATGGCTTGTTGACAATTAATTACAAAAAGGTGGAATTAATTGTTCCAGGTTCTTTTTTTGTTTGTTGTGCATGGTTATATTGTATATTATTAATTCAGAAACGTATACACAGGTTCAGGTGTTAATAATGTAGTCTATGTGAACATATGTTAGATTATTTATATAGCCTTAACTATATGCGCTCACCTACCTGTCTTTCAACTCTCCACGACCTCCACGTTCATTTTTTGAAAACCGAAAACCCCAAATACATAAATAAATAAATGTACTCCCTGCCAAATAAGCACGATAATGATACCTGCACTGCAAACGGAAGAAAATGTGATCTCTTGGAAAACACAGTGCACACTGCTAATCACGTGATTACATCTCTGTGTCACAGTTCGGAGTTCAAAGCCAACAAACACAGGCTGTGCAGCATGGCGGTTCTGGCAGGCTGCGGACATTTTTCCCGGACATTTCGACCTGCACTGTGTCTATTCCGTTATGGGGCTAGCAAGCTACAGTTGCATGCAGGAATCGGGTACCCTGCAATCTGTGCAAATGAACCGCTGCTGCGCAGAACCCGGGCTCTGTGGGGAAGTGGAGTGGTGGGTCGTCATTTCAGCTCAGATGGTGGAGACGATCTAAGTGTTAGGTATCTGGAAGGAGAGGATTCAGGTACACAGATCAGTTATACTGCCCGCGGGATCAGTGAAGAGTGTGACGTAATCAGCCATTGTTGTAAAGTTTAATTTCCTGTAGTGAGTGATTAGCGCAGGGAGAAGCGTGGTTATCATTCTGATGACCTGATGAGAATTTGTATACATAACGATACGTGGACTGAAACCAGTATCAGTGCTTTCAGAGGCTGTAAGTAAATATGATCAAAATAGTCCAAACCTATATAAAGGTTGAGTTTAATTGTACCATACTCAATATTTAGAATGTCCTTGTCTTAGATCCAGGCACACTGTAGGCTATGACATACTTTCTCAGGGTACCACCAAGGTCATTCGTTTATTACAGTATAATACCACTAGAACAGATTGTCATTTAAATGTACACTCACATTTTAATGTACATATTAGAACAATTGCTTATCATAAATGTAAGAATCGTAAACAAACAAAATAAATAAATACTAGTCGGATAGTGGTAAAATGTATTAAGTAGTTTTAAGTGATCTGATGTATATAGGTTGTGCAAAATAGCACTAACTATTCTGGAAGGTATAAAATGGGAAATATGCTCTGATAATCCAGTTTTCACATTTAAGTGTAACTCCACAGCAAGCTTCCACCTTTACCAGCTCTGACAACCCCCCCCCCCCCCCCCCCCCCAACTCTCTAACACTACTAAAGACAAACAAATAATAATAATAATACTCAAGAGAACCCAGAAACAAGTAATATACCACATTAGTCTAATTCGGAGAATAAAAAATAGAAAATTCATGTATAATTTCTAAGAGGAACAAAAGGCAGAAACTGAACAGAAGTAGCTGAAATGTTTAATGTTTTTGACTTATTCATGTTTGTTTGTATTTTGTTAGGAATTGTGGTGCTTGGAATAAACAGACCAAAGGCCAAAAACGCAATCAGCAAAAATCTTGTTAAACTGGTAAGTATGTGCAGTGTTATTGACTTATTATAGTTGAGGAGATCAGTGTTGAAATTTGAGTTTCCGTTGTACCCTAACATAATTGGGCTTATTTTTTGGAATCGGTTTATCATGAGGATGAACTTTACAGTGGGTGTCAAATTTTCTGGTATCGACATTCGGAGATACAACCATTCACCTACAGGTCCTGGCCACTTTACTGTTAATCAGAAGCAGCTATAAACCATCAGGCAAAGCAAAATGTTAAGGTGTGAGAGGCGCCACACATGACATCAATTACATCCATGAGCAACCCATATCCAGCAGGACAGTACATAATTAGCAAGGATATACAGTAACTATATCATCATCATCATCATCATCATTTAATTTTACATAGAAAAAATTGTGTTGACATAGAATTTTTTTTTTTTTTAAAGCAAAAAATAACGGAATATAAATAATTTGTGACATCAACCTAGAAAGCCAGCAAGCCTTAGTTTGAGGAACAAAGACAGCGGGTGGGTTCATAAAGTATCAGAAGGTCGAACATATAAGAGAATGTGACACTAAGCTTACTGGCCAAGTATTTAAAATCTGTATGAGATGGTATGTGTAGCCAGTGTAGTGAATGCAAGATAGGGGTCTCGCAGCTGAATTTTGTAAATGCTGCCATCTGGCTAAGGAAGTATATGGAGAACCAGAATAGAGAGTCTCATACATCAGTACACTAGTGCATAAATCAGTGTTTTAATACCAGAACAATTAAGACAGCTTTGACGTCATGCTATATAAATAATAAAAAGCTGCTTTTGTAACAAGCTAGGACCAAAGGACAGCAATGCGATTAACTGGAGGTGTTTGAGTTGTAGGCCAGCCCAAGTATAACAACTTGGACCCATATTATGGCAATGGAGCACATGACTCAAAGACAGCATATACATTTCATCCAAATGAGACCCCTTTCACACTAAATGTCATGCCATGAATATATTCAGTCAGGAGAAAGAAGGTAACTGCTTCTGTTAATGCACATTTTAAAAGGTTTTAATTTCCCTCATTTGTTGTGTTTTTAGATGGCTGAAGCAGTGGATGCAGTGAAGGTTAACAAAAGCGTGCGAACAGTCATTCTGTGTAGTTTGGTGCCCGGAATATTCTGTGCAGGTGAAGTACTGTTTACAGTATAAACTATGATTAGCTCATTATTAAGCAGCCATGTCCACCACAGCCGTTGCTTAGTCAACAGCTCAATAACTGTGAGATACAGAATTTATATTTTCGGTTATGGAAACTTCTCAGGCAAAGTACAACAATACCCTTCACTTTGACCTACAGCCTACTGTCGGATGCCATATGGTGGCCATCTGACTGTTTGATTTCCGAATAAGCGCTCCACATTCTGTACACAACTCTATTCTGTAATTCTTTAGGTCAAGTTTGTTTATGGGTCTTGTGCAAATGGCAGTCATTTTACACATGTCACAAAATCTCAACAGGAATAAAAAGCTGTTGTAATAAGGGACTGAGAGATCATCTTTAAAGTACTTATGGGTTGCAGATTGGGGTTGATACAAGACTTTGCGGTATGGGTTAGAACTGTTTCAGTGAAACCACTGTGGTTAATAATACTTCCCAGTTGACTCACTGACTTCTAACAATGTTTTCGTTCTGAAAGAGGGAAAAAAGCTGTTTCATTTTTAGGATTTTAAGGTCTCCACACACCGGACGCGATGCAACAAGCGAATGTGTCGTACGACATACCGCACTACGACAAAAAAAATAAAACATGTATTTTTGATACAAGACGCTCGCACTGCTTGCGATGTGACGGGCGACACTGAAGCGACACAGAAGTGATGCGTAAGGTAGTGGCAGTGTTGCAATCCTTGCGGGAGGCTGTACTCACTGCTAACCCAAGGAAATGTGCTATTGGGAAGAGTGAGTCGGAGTATTTGGGGTATTGAGTAGGGAGTGGCCAGATCAGACCGCTGATTGCAAAGGTGAAAGCCTTGGCTGAGTGGCCGATCCCAAGTGCGCTCCTTCTTGGGATTAGCGGGCTACTATAGGAAGTTCATCCTGAGCTTCGCCACGCTCTCTACTCCCTTGACGGACCTCACCAGGAAGGCTGCCCCAAATATGGTCCAGTGGACAGAGCTGTGTCAGAGGGCCTTTCTCGCTCTGAAGTGAAGGCTGTGCGGCAAACCAGTGCTGTGCAGTCCTGATTACAGCAGACGGTTCACCCTGCAGACGGATGCATCAGAGACAGGTCTCGGGGCAGTTTTGTCTCAAGAGGTGCGGGGAAGCGAGCACCCGGTCCTGTACATCAGCAGGAAGCTCCTTCCCCGTGAGAAAAAATATAGTACCATCAAGAAGGAGTGCCTCGTGGTAAATTGTGTAGTCGAGTCAGTCCGGTACTACCTCCTGGGGCGACACTTCACCCTGGTTACAGATCATGTCGCCTTAGCATGGCTTCACCGGATGAAGGACAACAACGATAGGATAACACGGTGGTACTTGGCACTACAGCCCTATGCCTTCAGGATAGTCCACCGAGTTGGGAAACTGCATCAAAATGCAGATTTTTTCTCTCGGGAAGGCATGGGGGTGTAGAATTTTCGAATGGACCGGTGGTGCCATTCTGAGGGGGAGGATATGTAGCATGGCGATATGTAGCACGGCGACATCTGTGCTGCGTATCTGACGGGTGCACGATCCTGCAGGGGAGGTAAGCATCCCTGTAGGATCCGCCTGTCAATCACGGCAGTGACACAGAGAGGTTGGGTGAGGATGTGTGGTCTCTCCTTCTCTGAGTGGTCGGGAGGTGGTCCTTGGGGGGGGGTCGCTAGACCTATAAAAATAACCCTTTGCTGTTTCCTCCGTCTTGCCTTTTTAGGAACGGACAACGGGAGTTGTGTTGACAAAACAAAAACAAACCTTGGATTAAAAACCATAATAGAACACCAGTGTCTGGAGAAAGAAAAGCGGTGAGCAAGCGTAGCTGAGGAAGACAGCCGCTGTAAAATAAATTAGATTGATTATTACTTACCCGAGTGGGATGTAGCTGGGGAGGTCTGGACAACCCTGAGAGTTATAGCAAAGGAATAGCAATGCACAAATAATACCGCAGCCACATTGAATAGCGGTGGCTACGGAATACTGCCAGGGGCAGCACCTTTTATTTGTAGGTTTATTGCTGTGTTTTATTTTCTCTTTTGCTTTCACCTTTGGTTATGGAATATTATTTTTAGCACTAGCATGTGCACATGAACTGTGACTGTTTCTACCTGAATTGGTAAACCTGTGGTCCTGATTACTGTTGTCGGTATTCAGGCCACGGACAAGAACGCCCTCTGCGGGCAAAAATAAATCAGTGCACCCCAGTGGTGTTTCAAAAGAAACTTCTGTCTCCTGTGTCTGTGAATTCACTACAACCCTTTCACAAGGAGTCAATTTCGAAAGAGCTGGATAAGCCTGTTACGTATGATTTATTGCCGTATATGTTGAAATACTGTCAGAGAAGACACTCAGTTTCATGTTGACAAATATGTACCAGCCTTGATCATAGTTTTGTCAATAGCAATTTTTAATAGTTGTGTAGAACGGGCAGTTTTTAAACCTGTCACATCGCCTATTTGTCTCTTCTGGTGGGTGTGGTCACGTTGCTGTGAAAGTATCTTGTCGCCCAATGAAAAATCACATTGCATCAGGTGTATGGCAGCCTTTACATTACACTACGGTACAAGTACTTTTACGGGTCTCTGCATTAATATCAAAGAAGATAATCCAAAAATGAGATCCAGCCTGGCACAATACAGCTGTCTGATAGCTTACACTTCAATCAAGCATTTGTCAGCAGAGATACAGCAAGCGCAGCTTGTAACAGTTGCAACAGTTTTGATTAAATCTGTCGCAAAATATTTGGATGCTTGGTATATCATGTTCTTAATCATTATTTAGTGCCATTTCAGCATAATGGATTTTTAATAGAAAGTAACTAACAAACATACTGTTTCAGGGAAAGAAATTACTGGTGCACACCTTAAACCCTGTGGCCATTTTTATAAGGGCCGCAGGACACAATTGTAATAATTGTAAGTCACCCTGGATAAGGGCGTCTGCTAATAAATAAATAATAATAATAATAATAAACAGATTTAAAAATAAAATAAAATAATAATATGCAGATTTAGATGGTAAAGTATTAATTTCTTATCTGTCTTGAGATTTTCCATCCAACAACAATAAAACCGTTCTTGGGGGAACTGCAGTCTAAGTCACTGTGGCCCACTGAACTTCATGGCGTCTGATTGGTTGAGCTCGAAAGCTGTGTCTTTACTACACATCTGGATTTTTATAAATTTGTGCATGAGCATTTTTTGCGAGAAGTCATTTCAGATACTTTGAATGATAACCTTTTCAAGACACTGACATTTGGTTGGATCACTGCTTGAAAACAGTCTGATTTTGATTAAGATATGCATGGATGGCTATGGCCAAAAGTTTTGAATTACCCTATAGAATTAACTAATTTTGCTTCATAAAATCAAGAAACCGGCTGAATAATGTTATGTTAACATATTGAATTACGTACCAATTTATGGTTTTCCATATACAAATTGAAAAATGTTTAGAAAATCTAACATGAAATACTGTAATACTATTATGGTTTCCGGTAGACTTTTGCAATATCATTTTGTAGTTTCTCTGATTACATGATGTTAAATAAGATCAAAATTATGTTCATATATATATAATATATATATAATATATATATCTTTTTAGATTATGTCTCAATCCTAAAATTATAGTTGATGCAAAACGTTTGGCCATGCAGTAGCTGTGCAAGCAATTAAAGCTACATGGTGTGAAGTTCTATATTGAAAGCAGTGGAAGTACTGACACCTGTAATGTGTTATTTATATCATCTGCGGGGGGGTGTATGTGAAATGCCCAATCTGTAAGAGACTTGCAGCTTTGCGTGTCTCGCTTTTTAAACTGTGTTTTCATACCACCTTTCTGCAACGTATCTCAAGAAAGATTATATCGTGAGTCTACTACACTTTAAAATATCGATGACATATTTTTATTTCATTTCTTAACGTGTCTTTACATTATCTTTAGGAATCTGACGCTGTTATTAAATTGGTGGTATAAATTGGTATTTTTTTTTTTTTCTCTCTGGGACTTGGTTGAGTTGCTTAAAGAAGTCCACATTGCACCCTGGTCAGAATGAAGAGTACACTTGACAATATTATTAAAACTGAACTAGACTGAACTTCTGAAATCCTTAACCTGCCAATTCAACAGAGGGCTGTTGAAGTTGTTGCATTTATTTTTACCTTGTACAGGAAAGCCATGCTACAAGTATTTTTTGAAGTTTTTGAAGTTCCATTATTTGAAATTCTGGAAAACAACCTTTTTTTAATAGAATGTGAGTTTGTTCTAACTGTGATTGACACTTTATCACTTGCATTCTGCTGAATTAATTACAATTCCTGTGTTTATTAACATGTTGTTTAAATACAGTTCATGTAATTGATCATTAAGCTCATAGCAAAACCTTGAATGGTTAAACTAATATTATTTCCCTGAATTTTGAGAAGTTCATGATAGTTGCTGTTGTGTTAAGTTAGTAAGTTAGAAAGTCCCTACAGTAGAAACAGCTGTGTGCACTGAAGTGGGGCATCTTGTTTGATAGATTTTCTTAATATTTATTTCTGTCGCTTTAGCTATATCGGTGTTTCCTGGAAAGTGTAGCACAGCTGCAGACATTGGTGTATATTACTGTGTTTCAAATTACCCACTACTTACTTATACCAATTATAGTCACTCTGTCTGTCTTGTTCTGTTCTGTTATTTTTGTTGAGTTATAAATTATCGCAATGCAAATTAATAAGGATGTAGGAACAGCTAATATTAAAGATTATGTGATATATTATTTAAATGTGAAAAGCAGCCTGGCCTTGCTTGTTATATTATGATCTACATACTGTGCTTTGTTTTCTAAAGTGTATTTTGCTTGTATGTTTTGATGAACATTTATTTTTTGTACTGTTTCTCACCCACCCCTGTATTATTGCTCCATAACAATGTGTAACAAAGTACTGCTGTATCTTGTATTATGCTTATGTCTGCAAAATACAATGGACAGATTTATCAAGTATTTTTTTAATTGCAGTACTGTTACATTGCTGAATGGTTAGATAGACCACTGATTTTATGACACACACAGCCAAGCTTATTTTTAATATATGTGTGTATATACAGTGCCGTGAAAAAGTATTTGCCCCCTGTCTGATTTTCTGCATTTTTGCACATTTTTCACATTGTATTTGGTCAGATTTATTTGTGGGTTGTAGTAGTATATAGAGGGAGTCTGAGAGAAAAAATGACACCAAAGCTTGGTGCGTCTTTCATTTGTTTGGTGTGCAAGGTAATCAAACATGCAATCTTCAGGTGTGAAAAAGTTATTGCCCCCCCCAGTTAACTCAACCCAATTAAAGGGATAATTAGGGTCAGCTGTTTGAGTACTTTGGTTAACAACCAGGCCTGATTTGGGCCAGCCCTGCCCAATATAAATCTGACTAACTTTGGCCTTTACCATCAGAGTGAAGTTGTCAGCACACAGATTCTAGAGGCACAACATGCCACGAATGATAGAAATTCCTGAAGACCTCCGGAAAAAAGTTGTTGATGCCAATCAGTCTGGAAAGGGTTACAAAGCCATTTCAAGGCTCTGGGGCTCCACCGAACCACAGTCAGAGCCATATTGTCCAAATGGAGAAAGTTTGGGACAGTAGCAAATCTTCCCAGGAGTGGCCGTCCTGCCAAAATTTCTCCAAGAGCAAGGCGTAAAATCGTCCAGGAAGTCAAAAAGAACCCTAGGACAACATCCAGGGATCTGCAGGCCTCTCTCGCCTCGGCTAAGGTCAGTCTTCATGACTCCACCATCAGAAAGACACTGGGCAAAAATGGGATTCATGGCAGAGTAGCAAGGCAGAAACCATTGCTCACTAAGAAGAACATGAATGCTCGTCTCAAGTTTGCCAAAAAGCACCTGAATGATCCTCAAGAGTTCTGGAACAATGTTCTATGGACAGATGAGTCAAAAGTGGAACTTTTTGGCCGATATGGGCCCCATTATGTCTGGCGAAAACCAAACACTGCATTCCACAGTAAGAACCTCATACCAACGGTCAAGCATGGTGGTAGTGTCGTGGTTTGGGGATACTTTGCTGCATCAGGACCTGGGCGTCTTGCCATCATTGAAGGAACCATGAATTCTGCTCTGTATCAGAGAATTCTACAGGAGAGTGTCCGGCCATCTGTCCGTGAGCTGAAGCGCAGATGGGTCATGCAGCAAGACAATGACCCGAAACACACAAGCAAGTCTACATCAGAATGGTTGAAGAACAAGAAATGTCAAGTTTTGGAATGGCCTAGTCAAAGTCCAGACCTAAACCCCATTGAGATGTGGCAGAACCTGAAGCGAGCAGTTCATGCTCGAAAACCCACAAATGTCACTGAATTGAAGCAATTCTGCATGGAGGAGTGGGACACAATTCCTCCACGGCACTGTGAGAGACTAATCAATAACTACAGGAAGCGTTTGGTTGCAGTTATTGCTGCTAAAGGTGGCGTAACCTGTTACTGAGTCTAAGGGGCCGATTACTTTTTCACACAGGGGCATTGGGTGTTGCATAACTTTCTTTAACAAATAAATGGAATATGTATCACATTTTTGTGTTATTTGTTCAATCAGGGTCCCTTTTATCTAATATTAGGTTTTGGTTGAAGATCTGATAACATTCAGTGTCAAAAATATGCAAAAATGCAGAAAATCAGACTGGGCAAATACTTTTTCACAGCACTGTATGTATATATATATATAAGTTAATTAATCATCATGACTGGCTTCGTTTAAAAGAAGGACTCATAATGATTTTTTTGTTTTGCAGAGAAAAAAATGTATTTTAGAGTGACTCTTAAACACAGTACTGTAGTGCAGTCATGTTTTTATTTATTTTTTCAAAACAGATATTACTCATCATTTAGCTGGTGTCTGCACTGCTGTATTTATATCGAATCTAGCTGGGTGAAGAAAACCTGGCAATACTGACATTTGTGTTCTGTCTAAGTCTAGGACATCATTTACCCAATGACTCATTTTAGAAAAAAGTCTTGGAAATATGATTCAAGTGGAACATTTTACACAGAACTACTTTAGAATGGGCTACTCAGAAGTGTAACACTATGCCATCATTTCCCTTGTGTGTCCCACAGTGGTGGCTTGTACTGTGATAACATTGCTGTGCATGGCTTTGTTTTTTTTACTGGATTTGAAAAAAAGCAGTACAGCAAATTGTTGGTTTAAGCAGGTCCAGTATAACTCATATTAACCCTGATGAATATTCAATTGAATATACTGTACTACACATTTTTGACAAACTGGCCATTTACGTAGGCCCATCCACAAAAGCATATTAAAGATTGGTTGAGTCAGATTGTATAACTCCTTCCAGCCTTTGGAATTCAGCAAGTGCAACATCTCAGTGCAGTCTGTCAGTACTTTGATAGGTTGAAATTCCCTTTTCATCCAAGCCATTTGTTAATACAATTATAGGAGGCTTGACTGTACCAACACTTGCAAAGAATGAATGTCCTACAAACCAAGTAATTGAAGACTGGATTATTTCTGTTCACAGTATTTATAAGAAACCGAGTCAAGCAGACGCACGTTTCGGCTGGTATTTGTCTACTCAAAGTACCTCATAAGTGTTACCTGATCATTTTGATTGAGTGTTTTGAAGTTATGGATAACAATATAAATCAAATTGTTTGTGCACATTAGTGTATTGAGTTCTCATAATTAAAGCTCATACATTTCCTCATTAAATAGTCTCCTGATTTTCATTCATTGTGGTGAAAGATGAAGAGGAATCTACTTTGATTGTTGAGGTGGGGTGGGGTGTTGGGAATTTGGAATGATTTATGAATTGTTGGAAACCTATTTAGCAAACAGTTACATGTTAAAATTAGGGTATTATGTTCTAATATTCACATAATATTTATTAAAAATAATTTCACATGAAAACACAATAATATATGCATTCTCATAAAATAGATATTATCAGATTGGTTTGTGTGAAAATCAGTCTGCTAATATACTGTAGAACGTTCCTGTTTTTATTTTTGTAAAGAATTCACATGAGGGAATCTTCTCCGCCACCGCAGATTCAGCTGATAATATTTCAGAAATTGTTTGCGTCCAGCTTCATTATTTTCAGTGTTATACAACCACAGGCAACAATACTTTTCACTTTGTCATAGTGTGGTCATGTGACTTTTCGGGTGATAAACATTCTATTCTCATTTAAGTTCCATTACTTGTGTTGAAAGCTTCAAATGCAATTATATTATATGGAAATGTTACCTTTTGTTTTGTATTTGTCACAATAATGTGAATCTGTTGTAAATGAGCTTTTTTTCTGCAGGTGCTGATCTGAAGGAGAGAGCAAAAATGCACCCAAGTGAAGTCGGGCCATTTGTGTCTAAAGCCAGAGCTCTCATGAATGAGCTAGGTCAGTAAGCCTTTTAATACATTTTATTTTATTGTCATTATCAGCAGGTTTGGGAAGATTTAAAGGCAAAAGGTATATAAGAGACCTACGAAACCTACGAATTGACAATAATTCATATCAAGTATAATTACCTGGAATTATTTTATCCACCAACTTTTTAAAAATAATCTTATTAAACTATTTAGTTATTTAAAGCTTACCTTTTTAAGTCTAAAATAATTCTCATAAACATGGCTAAGTTGTTCCAGATGTTATCAAAATTGCGGGCTAACGGCAAGAAAATCATGAAGATTCACCTTTGAAGTGCTACTTAATATCGAAAAACATATTGACGTTCTGTTGGCAGATTAGGAAGGCAGTCTAAACAGCTCTCTGTGATCAGATAATGCAGCATATTTGTATTGTATGAGCCGTGAATGTGAAGTGGGTGTTTCCTGTCTCATGAGCGGGCAAAGCATTCCATTAAATATGTTTATCTAACATAATCTAACTTTTACTCTAATAGGTAAAAGACGTAGGACATTAATCACCCACTCTTAAAAACAAACTTCTGTAATTGAGATTAGTTTAGTTTTTAAATTTCATTTCATTTGTACTTCAGTTGATGAGTATTTGAATTGTTTTGCTGAGCTGAGCAGTTGCAGAGTAGAGTTTGAACTGTATCTTTTTGCACAGTACTTGGTGTGCCCTGTCGGATAGCAGTTCCCCATTGTTTTACCGCCAGTCAGTCTCAGTGCATCCTTTCTCCCCATCTAAACTTTTTATGCCAATTTCTGCAGTGGCTGTCTTGTTGTCCTTAACCGGCCCCGAAAATCAGTAACAACATAGCAGGCTTATTATAGTTGTATCCTCATCACCTCTTTACTGTGCTGTACAAGAAGTTCACATGCCTGCCTACTCTCTTTATTTCACAGAATGCCTTCCTCTACTTTTATTTCGGTCTCTTTGTTCACAGTTTGATTGCCACAGTCATCTGTTTTCTGTACTTTTGCAAGGTGTCCTTTTCTGTTTAAAACCTATTCCATAATTATGAGCAAAAATATGAAGTCCCCATTTGCTGAAACCACATATAAACCCAAGATCTCATATATGGTGTTAAAATATTTTAGCAAGATATTCCACAAGTGCAGTGGTACCCCAAATGCTATCCATTTACTACCTATGCAGAATGACTGGGGGTTTGCCCCCTAAAACACAGTAAAAGCTGTCTTGGCAGTCACAGTTGCAGAAACCCATTCTTGGGGTAAAATGTGGACCAAAAATCGATTTATCTGGCTGCCAGTCATGCCACCACAGCCTTAATGAAAGATTGTTTATAATTTCACTATTCAACCTTTCAAAAAGAAAGCCCTTGTCATTAAAGCACAGTGCAAAATATGACCCTTTATCACTAAACAGTATTGGACTGCGGGCAGAACAGTGTTTGTGAAGTAGGTAAAAGTTTATTACTTGAACATGCATCTTTTAACCTAGCTATTTAGAGTTGATGAGAACAGCGTGGCAAATAATCGGTTCTAAATGTAGCCGTCTCTGCTTTTCAAAGGAATTTATTTGTGCATTCCTCATGTTACAGTAGACATTTGGGGTACATTTTGGAATACATTAAAGGGATTATATCGTATGAAATAGTAATTCGATGCACTTCCATTCACTATGCAAGTTTAACAGAGAGGACAGGCAAAGTGAGACAATTCTTTAACCCAGTATGGTGCCATATAATATTATTTAATGTGCTTTTTGCTGCTTTCATAACTGTGCATGTGAGATATATGGAAAAGCTTTATGGAATTATTTCATTATATGTAATCCTTTTAAATATGTGCTAATGCTCAGTGTAATTAAATACAGTTTTTTTTTTGTTGTCTGCATGTAGAACATCTGTATTGGGGATATTTGTAGGTAAAAATGTTAAACAGACTTGATGCCTTTTTGTGACTGAAAATAAAGGCTGACATGGACGTGGCGGTTGTGTAATGGGTGACAATGTTTTAATTTCCTTGGATCCAGGGTTATAACCCTGTTTCCTGTTTATTAGAACTCCGCTTTCTAAGTGGAATTTGGATAAGATTGGTTCATGCATGTGACCTTGGATTAAACCCGGCCATCTAATTCAACAGTGGCAGATTTAGCTTGTATCATCTGTTTGGTTGTTTTATGTATTCCTTTTTAATACCATACATTTGATTGCTGTAACAGATCACTGTTTTCTGAAAAAACATTCAAATAAAATGTTGCCCTTGCATTGGGTAGTCTTTTGCTTGCTAAATAGCAGGACTGTGCAGGTTTCCAAGTAATGCATTTAAACCTGTTAAAAGTGGTTAGGTATTAACTAAAATTGATTAAAACCTTTTTAATAATATGTTAATTACCCAACACAAAACAAAGCTTCCCCCTGTCTACACAATGATTGAGTACCAATCAATAACAACCGGATAGTGGGATTTAATATAGAACCTGTTGCGATAAACCAAACTAAAACCACTTGTGTGATTTACCTTTCTTTTATCTGTTTGATAAAAATCATTTTAATTTCACTTCCTGATTTTCACTTTGTCTTTTCCATATAAATGCGTCTCCCATTGTGATCAAGAGTTCAGCAGTGAATTGTGGGATAGTAATCTTGGGCAAAATTTAACTTTTGATTAAACCCCACTTGCGCTATGGCAGTAGAAATGTTAGCGGAAAGGAAATTCACTTCCATGCAGCTTTTAAATCACGCAAACAAGTTCATTGCCATCGGTTGGTACTCACTTGTGCAGATGAGGGAAAGGAAATGAAATTCGGTTTCATTTAAAACTGCACACAAAAAAAACATATTAAAGTGAATTATGACAATTTGAGTAGTTTACTGCCTGGAAGGACATTTTAATTGGTTAAATTAAACAATTTAGAACTTAAATCAATTATGAGGCCAGCTGGTAACCCTACCAGGCATGTACATTACATACGTTTGTATTTTTATATTACTGATCTTACTGGCTATGTTTTGGGACCAGGAAATTAGTTTTCTTTTTCTAGATTTGTGATATAATCACATTGCATTTAAAATTACATGTAATTTAAAAGCTGCATAAAACTCTTCAAAAATGCAGGCAACTTGTTTTCTATTTTTACTTTTACTTGTTAGTGGGGTCTAATTTTGTGAGAATCTGAAGAAGATTAGGTGATTTCTGTTTGAGCTGGAACTCCAAGGCTGTGCAAGGCCTGGATTAAATCAAATTGATGTTGGCGGATTAGCCATTATAAAACATAGCAATGGCGGCGCCACAAATTTTGATTTAATTCAGGCCCAAATGTTCTCTGCAGCCTTTCTTTGTGTGCATGGTTTTCATTTAACCACATCTAAAAATAGCACTTGGTGGTGGTGTTTCAGTCGTGGAACGAAGTAAAGGCTCAGTTGCTGACTTCTGGGTGGGTAAATGCATATTCGTTGTGGTTTACCTGTTTACAATTAATCTGCCGCAAATGGGGCCGGCAGTTTAAGACAAAATGTCTAACAACAGTGCTTATCATATTTTAACATTTAAAAAGCTGAAAAATGTGAAATGCAAATTAAAAAAAAAGTAAAATAAAATAAATTCTAGTAGCTTAGTTTAAAGCTGATGTGACAAGGTGGAACCCCTGCTAAAGTTAAGTGAACATATCATTTCTTTGTCATCAAGCATCAGCCTTCAAAACACACTTCAATGTGACGCAGGAATGATAGAATTCAGTAACAGAGCAGAATTCTAAAAGCTCACAAAGGATTTAACAACAAGAACATTACTTACATTGCCTGCATTCCCAGCAATGCGTTCTTATTCTGTATCATTTTAACTTGGTGTTCAAAGTCATTCTTCTTCTATCGGCAGCACTTTAGATTGCTTCCCATCAGAAACACTGGGTATTGGAGAGGCAGCATTGCTTGAAAGGCCTCAGATTTAAATTGGAACAAATGCAATTAAATAAACTGTGAGGGAAAGAAGCTGTGATGATATAGGTTGGATTGAATCCCCCAGTACAGTGCCATACCATCTCTGCAGCCACAATGGTTTATTCCAAATTCTCAAACAAGGTCAAAAAATCTACACAGCTTTTAAATAACCCCATTGCCTTCTGATTTAAATGTTACAAGGCCATTTTATTGGTTGTATGGAGAACATCTTGCGTAAAGTTTGGTCAATTTGAAAAAGTTTAGGTTTGAATCACTTTTATGAAGGTACACGTTGAAGCGTTTGTCTACTTATAGGTTGTACCTTGTAATTTTGATGGCTTTTGAATGAAATCACAAAGAATAAACACCAAAAATTGGAATCTAAAATCTCAATTAGGAATTGTTATGTTCTGCTTGCCTGATTTCAAAATATTGCATTACATTGCATATGACCAAACATTTAGCATAAAAACAGCCAGATAAAAGGATCGGACATGTACAAAGGTTATATCGACAAAACGGGTCAAGTTACAATATAGTTGTGATACAATACAAAAACAGGCATGTTAAAAAGGACTCGGGTGTGGCTTATTTTAATGTTGGAATAGATTTCAATTTAATAAAATGGGTCATGGTTTCCTGACAAACTTGCGAGTGCAGATCCTTTTTTTTCAGTGCTGTGGCTGCAGATGAACTTTTTAGAACTAAATGTGCTCAAGGGGCAAAGCTGCAGTATCAATTTAACTTCTTATTCCTGTGTTATTAATATTCTCTTTTAAACTGCGTTTATACTACTCAAGATGTAAGCCTTATCGTATCGTAAATAAAAAATGGCTAAATGTATATTTTAGATTCCTGTTTTATAAAGCTGTTGACAGTGACAGTAACATGAAGAAACAGGAGTACCAGGCGTCACAACAATTTTTGGTACCAGTCAGATTTTGGTACTGGTAAAGTGTACTACAGAGGGAGTTTAAAAAAAAAAAGAAAGAAAAAGAAAAAAATTATCTGTAGCTGACGGCAAATGTTTTACATTGAAGCATAGCATTTTCTCAAAACTGTACAAGTACCTTCAAGTACACCTTTTGTAAACTTGTTTTGCAAAGGTGGCATACTTATTGTACTGTTGTATATTATAGTGCCAGAGGTGAGCCCATTTGGGCTGCATTCCTAAGAGGAAAGTCCCCAAGACCTACTTAAAGAGGAAGTGTCAGCATTAGTGGTATGTGCCTTTCTGATACTGATTAGATTTCCTGTTTGTTTTTTTCAAGCACAGAGTGATTTGTTTTTTTTTTAAGTGTATTTTTTTTTTTACTTTGTTACACACGTCACTTTTGTATAACATTTTTATAGGGCTGACTCTTGCAGCTGTGTCTGTTTTGCCTGTATTTCTTTCTGTTTGGGTACATTTTTAAAAGTTTTCAGTTGTATATTTTATAATGCTGAATAATTTAAGTAGTTTTTTTTATGTCATGCTTCAGGTTTGCTATAAAGTTCTGTCATTTATACAGGAGTTTGAACTCTTTGAAAAACATTTCTTGTCCAAGGGACAAAATGCTAGAAAAATCTGCTTGCCCCCTCCTCGTCGCACAAAACACACACAACAAAGTAGAATATAACTTGTAGGATTTTGCTTTTATTTAATACCACTTTATTACTTTCAGCTTTTTTGCACAATGCAGGGTACCTCGTGCATTTTTCTACTATTTATTCCCCTGGTCCCACCCCAAGTCCAGTAGTGCCAGATCAGAGGTTTTCCCTCCAGATCTAGAGGTTTTATGTTTTGACTCAGGGCAGTCTGGAGGTAAGGAATGGGCAGAGGTTTTTTTAAAGGTACATTTTTAACTTTAGAGGATTTTTAAAGGGTTTTTTTCTGTCTGAAAACATTTTGTTCCCGAAGATGTATTAATAATGTGCAAGTCCTTCCTTTACTAAGATGGCGGCTGCATTGTGACATCATACTAGTTGGCACCTGCGACCGATGAGTTCTATAGAATTTTTCCAGACGTGCGATTTACTTTGACTGCCCAGTATAAGACCGCGTCATGTGCAGGAATTAGGGCCGATAGGCACACATAGAGTCTGTGCTGCATAGAATTTGAATGAGAGGCACAGGTGGGGGCCTAATACTTTCATTTAGTTGTAAGAGCCGTGTTTAAGTGTTGTGGCAGACAGTGAATATGTATTCTGGAAAATTAAGCAAAAACTACATTTACAGATTATTATTTTTTACAATGTAGCCATGGTGTGCCAATATAATATTACTGTAGGTTTAAGGTTTAAGAATTATACAAGTAAAGTGCATTCCAATGAATTGCATACATGATAATTGCATATTCCTGTTAACTTAAAAAAAGTGACGCACATTTCCTATGAAAATGCACATGCAGTAGATTCATGTGAACAGTTTTATACATTTAACCAGAATAAGGAACGTACATTTTCAAAAGAAATGTACTTCACAATTCTATGCAATTATCAGGTAAACAATTAAATGTATTGAACTGTATATGTTGCTGATAATTGCATGCTGGTAATTGCATAAAACTGTTACAGAAGGCACCTGGGCTATGCAATTAAGAAGAATCTACTGTAATAGGACAATATGATGTGCTTCTGATATTATTTAATTTGGGATTTCAGTCCTACATGCATGAATTGTCTCTTAATAAATGTGGTATATATTGCAGTTTAATTGTTTGTGTTTACAGTTAGAACAACAGGAACTGGAGCTCTCATACTAATTCATTTTTTTCCCCTCGAGGTATTAGGTGCAGTTCTAAAGGGTTTCTTGCATTCATCTAGAGTTTTTTTTTGGGAGGGGAACTGGAAACACTGCCCACGTCGTTAAATGCAAATTTTCTTCAAAAACAAAACACTGCTCAGCGAAATACTTAAGTCTGGTTGGGTGATTTTTCTTTTTTTTAAACTGTAGATAAAACGAAATATTTATCTGCTTTCTAGTCTTCTATCTTTTGAAACTTGGTTCTTGGTAGGTCCCTTTCTGTGTGCTGTGACCTGTGACCTTGGTAGGTCCCTTTCTGTGTGCTGTGACTCCTGTTTTTTTTATTTTTTTTTATTTTAAGTGGCAGTCCTATAGCCCACTCAGAAACAACCATCCATGATCAAAATGTCTCGTTTTTATTACTGAGGAAAAAATATATACAGTTTCAAAAAATATATACGGTAATAAAAAAAAACAGATTGGCCATATTGAGGTATATTTTTCATAAATACAGTAAGTGTTACAATCAGTGAATATTTAGGACAGTAGTTCCCAACCTTTTTGGGTGTGCAGACTCCTTCTGAACCTCAAAAAATTTTGCGGACCACCATGTACAACTGTCATAGTGGTACACAGCCACTACAGCTGCTTTCCACTATAGTGCAGCAATTGATGACCATGCCATACAGGAAATTGATTAACTTACCTAATGAGATGACTGGTGCTGTTTCAGTGATGTCACAGCCTGGATGTCTGGTTGGAGTGATGACGGTTTTAGCCTTAAATCTGGTTCCACATCCAGTCTACTCCGGTACTTTGATTTCAACCCAACAAGCACAGAAAATCCACTTTCAGAAGAGTATGTGGTGGTGAACGTGTTACCAGAAGTCAGTCAGATTTCGTTGCGTGAAGACTAACTTTAAAGAGCTGTCACATGAAAGCTCGGTTAGGCTGTCTTACTACTTTGATGTCAAGTTTGTGTGCATTTCACTGTCAGCGTTCGCAAATGGGTTTCTTATCCACTTGTTTTTGGAGTCCTTTCACACTGGCACTCCTAACCGGGTCTGGACCCGGGTCCTGGCTACCCAGGTCACAATCCCGCATAGTGTGAAACCATGACCCTGGGTCATACCCGGGTTGACCCGGGTCCCAGAGACCCAGGATGTAGGTCTACATGCTTTCACCCGGGCTGAGCGAGGCAAAATGCTTGATGGCTGTTCGTGAGCCGACACAATAACAAATAGCCACGTCTGCGTGAAGGATTCACTTCTGCAAGGAAAATTTCTGTTTGTTCTGTTTAGCCATATTTTTGTTGCATGAGACACACAATGAGCCAGACTGCAGCAGAGATAAAGAAACATTTGCTCTAATCAACATTTGGGCCGACGGTTCAATCCAGAGAATCTTGAATTGAAGCATCAGTAACAAGCTGCTTCCGGGCATTGACACGCGTATTGTTTATTTGCGTCTGTCACCCCAGTCAACCCTGCTTTAACAAAAGCAGTGTGAAATCACATAGCCGACCCACATGACACCGGGCCCTGACCCGGGTAGAGCACGCCAGTGTGAAAGGGGCTTTAAACTCGCTGTGACCAAGTGTAGATGGGCAGTGCACTAAATAGACCATGAGTGCCTTTGGGCATTTATTAAGACATTGTTTTCATGTAAGATCTGGAATTAGTGAGCATACAATTAGAGCATGTAGACCTGGCAGTGGTGTACAAGGTTAGTACAAGAATGTCAGGTCCAGGATATAAGACATAATCTAGCTATTCTTTGTCATTTTATTATATCTGATTGAAAGTATTTTATAGAATTGGCATCTGAAATCTGAAACTAAAACCTCTAAGTAGGTAATCGTAATTACTGTGCCCCATTTTGGTAAATATACATCACTCAGTTTTATTTGAGTCAAATCCACAGGAATGCAGACTCATTCATTGAACTTCTGTTCGAGTTTTTTTTTGTTGTTGTTGTGTGATAAGATTATCTAGAGCTTTTCTAATTAATAAGAATACAAAAAAATCTAAATCCAGTGAAATCTAAAAAAAACATGAAACATCTTTTATTTGAATATTTTAATTCAGCAAAATGCAAAACAACTTTCACTTAATGTCATTCATGTAGCTCTTTATAGTGAATAACTCAAATGCAGACGATGTAGCGGGTCATTTTGGCGAGGAATTAAATGTTTCTGTATAGCCATGTCGAAAAATAAAATAAAATATGTCAATTACACAATGTATTATAGAAATACAATCTGCAATAAACGTTTGGTGCTCTGGCTGCGTATCAACGCACTACTAATAAAAACAAATAACTAGGTTAAATGCAAACCACTGCCCTGCCAGATTAAGTAGAAAAGTCTGCTGAAAGAAATGTTAAAGTAATAAACAAGTAGATAGCCTAACTATACAAGCCAATCTACTTGATTTTGAAGTGGAAACAACCTTGACTTCCAATTTAAAAAATGTTTTTAAAGAAAGTGGGATCATCTAGTTTAAACAAGGGTTTACCTTGTTTAGTGCATTCTCGATCCTTTGTGGTTGACTCACTATCTCGCAAAAGAACAACAGTGGGGTTTGATATAAAGTTACATAATTAGTTGGTTTTCTGTAGTAACAGAGCCCTCCTTCCATTTTGAAAGTGTGATTCACCATTTTGACTGGCTTATTCAGCCTTTCCCTGGAGCTGATGGTAAAATGCTTTAGTAAGAAATCCCCTTTGCATCTGCTTGGCAGGGGTGTATTGGTTTTCTCTACTGCTTAATGACAGGCAAAAGTTTCAAATAACTATTGGTTGGTTTTAATCTATTTAAAAATACTTTATTTTGTTGTAAACAGTAGCATTTCACAAATGCACCTGGTAATGTAAGCATATGGTTAAAAATGACAAACAAATAAGAAGTTCACCCTTTTCCAGATGGTGATCACATGTCAGGTTTGAACTCTTCTCTGTCTTGTGTAGCTCTGTAGACTTGCCTTGTTCATGTGTGAAAGAGCTTCTGCGCTGTGGCTGGGTGGAGATTCTGGAATGTAAGGAGTCTCAGGTTATGGAATGCCATGCCTTCTTGCTTTGGAAGCCTTCTCGCATTTTCTGACTGAAAATCACCAAACAAATGTAATTTAAATGATAATATTTATATTTTTAGAACAAACCCAAAGTGCATTTGCAATTCTACATTAGCCACAGCAGAGCTCATTTTTGTGTATTTTTAAATGGAACAATGACTTTTGGTTTAAGGATGTAAGATGACTTGTACATTATGTACACCGAGATTTTTAATTGTGGAACATGGTGAACTGTACTTTTGGGCTGCTTCCAGTATGTTGATCTAGTTAGGTTATGTTTTATGTAGTAGGTTTTAGTTAAAAGTTCTCACCCCTGTTTTTTTTTTTTTAATTATTATTTTGGTTAATTTCCCAGTCCTTTTTAAATGTTTGCTGGATTCTAAATGGTTGCGAGTCATTTTAAGTAGTTCTCAAAAATGTACAGGATTCTCCAAGAATAACCGGTAAGTAAAAAAATCATAGCTACCGGTATCTGCAGAGTTTTGTTGGTGAATGTACATTTTGTTGAAAGGTGTACTGTATATACAGTCCACCTCAGTTAACTCGACATCCCACAGGGATGCCATTTAGTGTCGACTTATCCAAGGTGTCAAGTTAACCACAGGTGCTCATGAGCCATGGCATTAACATGCATATAAGTAACAGAACTCATTTACAGTATTACACTCTTTACAAGTTTATTTTTAGTTAAATGTTCTTATGAAAACGGTCGAAAGTACCGCAGTGAATGAATCAATTACAGTATACAGTACTGTACAAACTCGGTACAACTCGTATAGTTCGACTGAAATAAGAATTAATAAAATAACAGCAGCAAAAGTTAAGAAATGAACATTATACAGAATTAACCTAGTGAACAAAAACAATAATAAACAACAGTTTCACACAGAAATCAAGCATGGTCGATTGTTTCGCATGCAAAACATGCACATGCTTATCCCGAATAACCTGAGCTTTAAAGCCAATTGAATGGGAACTCATTTTTCGCTTCTCACTTATTGTGAACTGATACTAGTCTGTAACCAGCTGCACTTGGTAGTTGCGAATGAATGAATGAACGATCCATTTCCAGTCAGAGGTCAGTCACGTGAAAGAAGAGTGTCAAGTAATAGTTTTTATCCCTTCGGTACCGGTAATAAGTATCGAGTTACGAGTAAAGCGTGGTGTCGGATTAAAAAATGAAGAGGCAGGACGCATATATTTTATATGGAGAAAATCCGGGACCAAGACTGTCTGTCGAATTAAGAGAAGGTGTCGAGTTATCCACCAGTCGAGTTAACCAAGATTGACTGTACTTCTTTTTCTCTGATTCAGCGAACTCATTATTGCTTATGAGGTTCAGGAAGTTAGTCAGATCAGCCGCTGCATTGATGCATTCACTTTTCTCAACTTTACCATTGACTCTAAAACTAATCGCCCACTGTCTACCATATTGCTCTATGTGTTTAAATAATCTAAGTTACTGAGATGACTATTATTTCTCATATGCAGACCAATTTCTAAGAATTATTTGCCGATGAACCCAGATGCTTTCGTTTTTGTAAAATACATCTGGGTTTATTAATAATCTGAACAGCAGTGGATATAAGAACATAAGAACATAAGAATTTTTACAAATGAGAGGAGGCCATTCGGCCCATCTTGCTCATTTGGTTGTTAGTAGCTTATTGATCCCAGGATCTCATCAAGCAGCTTCTTGAAGGATCCCAGGGTGTCAGCTTCAACAACATTACTGAGGAGTTGGTTCCAGACCCTCACAATTCTCTGTGTAAAAAAGTGCCTCCTATTTTCTGTTCTGACTGCCCCTTTATTTAATCTCCATTTGTGACACCTGGTCCTTGTTTTTTTTTTCAAGTCGAAAAAGTCCCTTGGGTCGACATTGTCAATACCTTTTACAATTTTGAATGCTTGAATCAGATCGCCGCATAGTCTTCTTTGTTGAAGACTGAATAGATTCAATTATTTTAGCCTGTCTGCATATGACATGCCTTTTAAACCTGGAATAATTCTGGTCGCTCTTAGCACTCTTTCTAAAGCAACAATATCCTTTTTGTAGCGAGATGACCAGAACTGAACACAGTATTCTAGATGAGGTCTTACTAATGCATTGTAAAGTTTTAACATTATTTCCCTTGATTTAAATTCAACACTTTTCACAATATATCCAAGCATCTTGTTGGCCTTTTTATAGCTTCCCCACATTGTCTAGATGAAGACATTTCTAAGTCAACATAAACTCCTAGGTCTTTTTCATAGATTCCTTCTTCAATTTCAGTATCTCCCATATGATATTTATAATGCACATTTGTATTGCCTGTGTGCAGTACCTTACACTTTTCTCTATTAAATGTAATTTGCCATGTGTCTGCCCAGTTCTGAATGCTGTCAGGATCGTTTTGAATGACCTTTGCTGCTGCAACAGTGTTTGCCACTCCTTCTATTTTTTTCTCATCTGCAAATTTAACAAGTTTGCTTACTATACCAGAATCTAAATCATTAATGTAGATTATGAATAGCAGAGGACCTAATACTGATCCCTGTGGTACTCCACTGGTTACCTCACTCTATTTTGAGGTTTCTCTCTAATCAGTACTTTATGTTTTCTACATGTTAACCACATCCTAATCCATGTGCATGCATTTCTTGAATCCTTACTGCGTTCAGTTTGAGAATTAATCTTTTATGTGGGACTTTGTCAAAAGCTTTCTGGAAATCTAAATAAACCATGTCATATGCTTTGCAGTTATCCATTGTCAATGTTACATCCTCAAAAAAGTCAAGCAGGTTAGTTAGACATGGTCTACCTTTCTTAAAACCATGCTGACTGTCAATACTGTTACCATTACCATATACTTATATTTTTAAAACAGTGTACAACATTTTACAGCTATTTTTCTTCATCTAACATCTTGTCCCAGGATGGCTAACTGGAACACTGCTGCAGCAGAGTGATGCTGGTTTTCAACATTATTTCCCTGCACTACTCTTACTGAAAAATAAATACATAAATAAGTGAATGAATACATAAACACATTGCCATGAGATTTACAGTCTCTGTATTTTATTTTAAAATAATAATAATATTTGTATAGATAATCTCATATATAAACATTTCATTTATATCATTATAAACATATTTGTCAATCTTCATGTTTTAATAAGTTTTGCTTATGTTCAAAGTAAAAAAAAAAAAAAAAGTTAATCATGCGTTTAAATATATAAAAAAAAATGTAATATGGTAAATGGCAAACTAGGTTAGCAACACTAAAATCGAAAGGAAAAAAATCATTACATTTTTTGCCTTGAAATGCTTCTAAACAGTAAACTTCACATTTTTTCTAATCCGCTAATACTTTAGCGACTATGGTGTTTGTTTGTTTTTGTACATTTACTAGATTGCTGCATTTAAATGTTAGGTTCATGTATGAAGAAAGCAGTATCACTTATTTGCTAATTTACAAAAAACTTAAATAATAGCTTAAGTTTAAAAGATTAGTCTGCCTTGCCAGATGCTCTCTTGCAGCCATTTCTGGGTTTCTTCGTAACCAATTGAAGATCAGCTTTTTCCACAGCTAGCCAATCAGAAGTGATAAGGTTGGGACATAAACACTTTTTAAAACTTGCATGGCTCTCTAGAAACCCGTTTTTTAGCACCAAAATGAACATAGGAAAAATAAATAAATAAAAAAACTATTTGTCCAACGGGCAAAGTATTATGGCAAAACTTGTTGTCCCTCGCATAAATGTTGTTGTCCCGGGTGTCGGGCGATATGAATTGCATACCCCTGTTATGGATGAAATATGTGTGCATTTTTTTTAAAGCCTATAATGTAAAACAACCACAAATACTGTAGAATCTGTTTTTGCTGCTGTGAAAAAACAAACAAAAATAAACACTATGTATTAACTGCTCTGTATATTCAGCCACCTTTTACCTTGAGAGGGGTATTTCCTCCCCCTATGCAAACTTTTTGCTCAGATACTGTTTACTTCTAGTGTTTTTATGACGCAGAGGAAGGCACACATTGAATTTCCCATCAGTACCTCCCTGTTGTTTTAACTGTTTCAACACAGGCCTGTGTAGAGGTCCCACAAAACTCCAGACCCCTGACTTATGTGTATTTATTTTAAGATTCCTTCCCAGAACAGAAAGACCTTGAGGTCCAGCTGGTAAAGCAGACAGCTGTTGTTAGAGTGTGAGTTTGCCAAATATTAATAATAGAGAGCATGCCTAAGGTACTTGAGCTGGAGTGTCTTGCTCTATATAATACTTTCTCACTTCTTCGATTACTCTGAAAAATCTCAGTCATTTCATGAAAAATTGTACACTTGTCAGCGTGTGAATGCCTTAACTTTTTGTCGAGGCCTGTCAAACAGAGTGAAGCAGAAACAGGGTGTAAGAGAAAAAGTCATACTATTGCACTTTAAACATTTTTATAAAACACAGCTTCTTAACAAACCAAAGCGTGAGCACTTCCTCTCTTGTGGTAAATGTAAAATGTGTAGACATCCTGGTTTATCCGTTACAGAGTGGCTTCTTTTAAAATACTATGACTATGGATGACAACGGGTGGCTTCACAGTTAGGGTTCTGTTTATTTATTTTTATATTATTTTGATGGTTGCTTCTTTTGTTCCTAGGTAATCTTCCAATGCCAACAATTGCTGCAATAGATGGGGCTGCCCTGGGAGGAGGTCTGGAGATGGCTTTAGCCTGTGACATAAGAACTGCTGGTAAGAAAGACATTCAGATTACAAGTGTACTGTTATATAATGGATTGTCTCATTAATGCCGCTCTTAAGGTCTCTTATATCTGGGGGAGTTTTAAATCTGTGATGCGTCACTGAAATAAACACACATACCCGCACACCTGGTACTGTTTAATTAATTCATCATTAGGCTGATGCATCCTGCTGGCTTTACAACAGACAGAATAGCAATGGCAAGATTTTATCATAGTAAATTATGTTCATTTCTTGTTATGCCTTTATAGGAAGAATTGTTTGAAGTTATTATTATTATTATTTGAAGATACATACTGTAGAAGGCAGGGAACAATAAATATTTAGTTCACAACAACAAAGCCAAACATTCAACTCAAAAAAGTGACCACGTTCATCTCTCTCAGTGCTGTTGTCAATCATAAACGGTTTTGCTGTTTTTACTGTTAAGTATTTTCAGGTAGGAAAAAGCTTTTATAATTATGAGATTGATTTTGAAGCTAAGATGCTATACAGTAGCTGTAGGTTTGCATTGGAGCAAACAGCCCAACAATGCAATCAGCCAAATGCACTAAAGCAAAACACAATGTACTGAAGAGGCCAGATGCAGATCAGTCCTGCTCAGTTTGGAGTTCCTGAGTAACTACAAAAGGAGCTTGGGGCACTTTCAAATTAAACCAGCGTTCTTTTGGGGTTTGAAAATAAGCAGAAATATAATCTCTTTTTTTTCTCTCTTTTCTTTTTTTTTTTTTTTTTAAATAATTTAGTCGTTGCCAATTATATTTTATTATTTTCTCCCCAATTTGAAATGGCCAATTATTTTTAGGCTCAGCTCACCACTACCACCCCTGCGCTGACTCGGGAGGGCGAAGAAGAACACACGCTGTCCTCCGAATCATGTGCCGTCAGCCGACCTCTTTTTTTCACACTGCGGACTCACCATGCAACCACCCAAGAGCTACAGCGTCGGAGGACAATGCAGCTCTCGGGCAGCTTACAGGCAAGCCCGCAGGCGCCCCTGTCCCCTGGAAGCTCCCGTCCTTGGTCGGCTATGGAATAGCCTGGACTCGAACTCGCGACGTCCAGACTATAGGGCACATCCTGCACTCCACGTGGAGCGCCTTTACTGGATGCGCCACTCGGGAGCCCAGCAGAAATATAATCTAAACAATTTCACACAGACCTTCTTTAATGCTTTGACCATTTCCGTTTTTGTTTTGGGTTTATAACCACAAGGCGGGTGGGGACAGAGACAAACATAAAGTGGTCCTGCAACCCCTAACTGAACTGGAGTGACAGGATGCAGAGGTGAAGGGTCACTGTCTCTTAAGTAACACGCTCCTGATTTTTTTTTTTTTTTTGTCAGGTTCACAGAAACACAATGTTTTTGCTTTTTTGGTCGTGATCTTTATCTAGCAGGTAGTGTAAGTTCAAATACATCTACTATTTACTCCATAGATTCCCTTCACAGTATATAACATTAAATATATATTATGCTTCTGGGGATGTTTCCAAAAGCTGAGTTACATTCTGATCTATGTCACCCTAGAGTGAATTTACTCTGTTTATTACTGTGGACTATTATCATGTATGCTGCCACTCCTATTTCTTATCTTTCCAGAGAGGCACAGCAGATTTTGTACACATATTTTTGGATGTCAGGCTAAACCACAAAATGGCGTGGTAACCTTGAGCCATTATGTTATGAGTAAAAGCAAGGTTGAGCCAGAAAATTATCTTAAAGTGTATTTGTTTTTCATAAGATTCACTATTACAGTAGAACCTGTCGTATCCGATCATGTAAGATAGAATATCCTCTATTAACCGATGGATCTCTGGAATGTAATTTACACATGCCGCTACCAACTGAGCTCTTGGCGGGACAGAATGGATTCAATTGAAAAAAAAAAAAACTTTTTACATACTGTCACTTCACATTACTGCCCAGTTTAACCATGTTAAATAAAAGAAAGCAAGGGGTTAAAGCTGAAACTAGCTGAAACTTTCTTGTTGTCGGATTACTTTGTCTTAGAATGAGACAGCATTGTAAGAACTGTTTTTGGAATGCTGTTTTGTAAGCTGCCAAATACTGTAATACAGTGCTTTGTTTTGCAATTGTCACAGATTTTCTTTCTATCGTATATGTACAATACTGTACTGTGGTGTTTTAGACATACTGATGTACCTGACATTGTTCGTTTATAATGCCTCAACGTTAATAAAGAAGCTTCAATGTTTTATAATGACTCCCTCTGAGATAAAGTATTTTTACATATCTGATGGACCCCCGGAACCAATAAAATTGGATAGGACAGGTTCTACTGTAGCTAGTTATTATGTTATTACCAGTAAATTATTTAAGATATGTTGTGTCTTGAATTGCCTTGACATTTTACAAACTTTTGAACAGTACTTGTATTGATGTGAGGTTTCTCACAACTCATGTAAGTTTTGCAATAGGTTATTTTGCTCTTTGGGGAAAACGAGTGACTATGCTGGCTGCGTAACCCAGCTGCGTATATAATTATCAGATAATTATACACTAGATGTAATAACACACTTTAAAATACATCTTTCACATACTCCCCTAATTATATACTGGTTTGGGCTTTGAAGTATGTAAACAATTAGAGGTAAAACCAGTGCTATAAATGAAAGCTTTTTAATGTGCAATTGAATCACTGGATTATTTCAGAAATACAAAATATACAAGATGGAAAAAATGCCCTGCATTCTAAACTGTTAAGCATTGATGTGGTTTACCTTAATCATAGCATCTGAATTTAAAGTGGTTGCCATCTGCTCTGGTGAAGAGAACAACTAACCAGTGCACACACATGCAGAGAGTCCTCAGCATAACATTTATTAAAGCAGAAAAAATAGCATTGTGACATTCAAAATTGATGATCTCTAGTTATTATACAACAAATGTTCCTAAATATTGAAATCCGTACCTGAAAAACAGTAAATGCTAAACTGCTAAATATTTTTATGTCCACTTTTTTAAAGACATTATATTTTCACCATTAGTGAATTATCAAACAGAATAAAAACATAAAGAAAAGTCAAAATAACAGACACACGTGAAGTGTCCCCTTCCCCTTGGAAAGAGCGATCTTTAGCAAAAATATTTTCGATCTTTGATTCAGCTGGTGTCCTTTTCACTTACAGGAAGCAAACTAAACCAGCTGCCATCAACGTTTGCTGTATTTATTTTTAAGTGATAAAAAATATGTATATTTACACTTTTTTCAAAAGTAGGAATTGTCATGGGGAACTAAATATTACACTGCAATTGGTAAATTTCACAGAAATCATGAAATCCATGATAAAAATAAAAATACAGCCTTACTTCTCAATTTTTATGACCTAAAGATATTATAGATGTTAACAGATGTTGACAAGTTTCTGTTTGCAAGTGTATTATTTTGCACATGTCATTAAGTTTGTTGATGTGGCTGCCCTTCGATTGCATAAAGTTCTGACCTTTATTACACATCATTGATTACCGTCCCCAGTGTGACAGACATTGATATACTTCCACCGACAGCTGTGAATGCTTTGACAACCCTTCACACAAGACCAACTTAAAAATGTTTTAGTGGCTGGTATAGGAGTGTGTTATATGAGTACTTGATAGTAACAGAAAACCCTTGTAGACATAAGATGAAAAAGGAAAGTTCTGTCCACACAGACTTGGCGGACTAAATTGCCCCTAGCGAGTTTGATACATTATGCAACCTGGAAGAGCTTACTTGCAACCTGTTCTGTAACAAAGGACAAGAGTGTAAGATGGGAATTTGCCGAACAATGAAATATTAAGGATAGAAGGAAAATTAAAAAAGAACAAAAGAAAAGTTTGTGAACGATAAAAAGGCCATTCTGCCCATCAAGGCTTGTCCCTTGTTAGCACACCATTTTCCCCTACTGGGGGGAACTAATTTAAAAGCATAGATTCTAGTCTTTTTTAAAATGTTCCCAGTGTTTTAGATCCTACTAAAAGGCTATTCCATTTATTTATTTATTTATTTATTTTTAATTGTTTGATTTTTTACCCCGTTTTTCTCCCAATTTGAAATATCCAATTGTATTTTAGGCTCAGCTCACTGCTACCACCCCTGTGCTGACTCGGGAGCAGTGAAGATGAACACATGCTGTCCTCCGAAGCGTGTTTCGTCAGCCAACCACTTCTTTTCACTCTGCAGGCCCGCCATGCAGCCAACCCAGAGCTACAGTGTCGGAGGACAACGCAGCTCTGGGTAGCTTACAGGCAAGCCTGCAGGCGCCCAGCCAGTCTACATTGGTCGCTGGTGTGCGGTGAGCCGAGGACACCCTGGCCGACCTAAGCCCTTCAAAAATAATTCCAAATTTTAAAAAAAAATTGCATCTTATAGACCTTGTCATTTGGTTACTCATGAGGTAGCTTTTATTTCAGTTCAGATTTCTTGTAAAGTTGTTCACGTGTTAGCATCGATGTTGTCTTGTGATGTCATTGTGTGTGAAGATTATTTTTTTCAAGCAAGCTTTGTGCTGAACCCATTGAACCTGTTGGTTGTTTTCAGTATTCCTGCCTCCTTCACTTGGAGCCCCTGGCAGTACACTGTAGACTGCAGCTTCATTAAACAAGTAAACCTAGCCACGACAAATCCTGAATATGTTTTTAGTGAAATGTGATGGAAAGGGCTTAAATCCTGTAAGACTCTTAATGGAAGCACAGCAGTAGCTGGGGGTTTGTTTATTTTATGGTTTGTTAATTGCTGGTGTCGAAGATAATTTATGAAGGGAATTAATATCATTTTTGCCCAATAAATAACAGGGATTCAAATACTCACATAACTAGTAGCAATAAACACATCTCAGATGAATAGGAAGTGCTCCACTGGGGAATTCACAAGTGCTGCATTACTAAGCACGTAAAGCTGTATTTGCTTTGTTAGTCTGGAGAGTGAAGCGTGGAGCCCTAATTCAGGCTCCTGTTGTGCAGTAAATTGTTGAGCTTGTCAAGTACAGGTTGTTGTTATTGCTAAATGGATTAAACACTGATCATATATCCGCTGTCATTGTTTATGTGAAATCCATAGAAAAAGTTGCAAATTGCTTTTCATGTGTTCCACTAAAATAGCAGCTTATTAAGACATCTAGAATGATCTTGACAACAACAGTTGAAGATGAAAAAAGGGGCCTTGACCCCAACAGTTGCCTTCATTAAGGATCCATTTTTAGGAAAAGTAATAAAAGCCTGATTTTGAACAGGTGGCTGAGTTGCAATGTGCACTTAGCTGTGTTCCCCAGGAAACACATCAGACAACTGAGGAATTGGTTGTCACCAGAAATAAACAGTGTGTTTTTTAAAGAATCTAACAAAAATAATAAAAAAAAATTTTTTGGATAGATCTCTACAAAGAAGCCAGTTGCACAAGACTGTTGGAATACCTGTGCTGAAACAATGGGCTTCATGTATAGAGAGACGTAATTAATTTAGTTTTAAGTTAAGTGTGTGAATTACCAATCAGCCCTTAAAGGAGTGATTGGTTGGCTACTTTAATAGCCACAGTATGAAGCTGGAAAGAGAGGAGAGTTATTCAAAGCTCGAAGGGCTTGGTAACAAAGGCTCTGTCTATGTGTTTGACAAACCCTGAGCTGGACATTAGACTGGTTACCTGACTGGCAATAAATATGCGCAAAGCAGCACTTGAACCTAAAATCATTTGTGTCCCAGCTTTATTAAAACACATCTGGTTACTTTGACCTTCCACAGTCACTTTTACCAAACCTGTAACAAGCCTGTTTTTTTTTTTACCAGCCATTAATATACAATGTTTTTTATTCTTGTGTTTTAGCCTTCACTGCAAAAATGGGACTGGTTGAAACGAAGCTGGCCATCATTCCAGGAGCAGGTACGTTTAATTTTAAAGTTTGAAATGTTCTGTGTCAGATTGGTCAATTATGATATTGCAATGGTAACCATGGGCAACATGTTATCAGTGTTTTACACCAAATTGCAATTGTACCTCAGGTCTAAGAAAGGAAAGTAAAAATTAATTTGACAAAACTAGTTTAACCAAAGAAGTTATGTGTTAATTGTTTTGAAAAGTTTAATATATAAGGATGAAAATAAGACTCCTACTGCATAGCAGTTTCGTCCAATCCAGGTTTTAATACAAGCTTGATTAGCCACAGTATGTATGTAACAAGCTCAGGTGCATCTTATTAAACTCAGGAATGGATCAAACTGCTATGCAATGGGAGTCTTATTTCCATCCATGTAAATAGTATAATATATGGATCAGAATATATTACCACACAGTAATATGTCTTGAGTTAGTTTTGAGCTGTAATGCACGAGTGATGCAGCCTCACAACACTTATTTATTTATGTTACTTATAATTGACTTTTACAGTTTTGATCATTTTGTTCCTCGCTTTTAACTTGTTTCAAATCTGCTGAAATGTGTAGTTGCTTCTTTCATCCCTTTAACAAGAGAGGCTTGTGGTACATGACATCAATTGCCAACATCATGTATCCTTTTCAACAAAGTGAGAGAATTTCCAGTGTTAGATCTTTTTTTAAGGAGGTTCAGATGTACTGTGATCAAATTAAGTGAGCAAACGTGTTGAATGTCAAAGTCCTGAGAGATAATTACTTTGTAGAAGCCAGTGGAACATGAAGCTGTTTACTGAGCAAATTCAATGATTGCTAAACTGGATAATGTGGGATACTCCATTCAAGCATACTTTTATTCTTTATTACACGTATTTGCATGATGACTTGTCTGTGCCACTGTTGTGGTAGCTTTATCTGACATACCGGTACTTGCCGCATATTCATAACTAGAATATTTACCTAATTTAATTCATCAGCAGGTACCACTAGCTTACAAGTATAATTCTGTTCAAATAAACAAGGAAGCGCATTGAACTATTTAATTGCATAGTTATTTTCTTAGTCTGCTTGTCTGCACATCTGTGTTTGTATACTTTTGTACCACAAGTACCTCAGCCACAGCTTGTGTTCTGTTAGTATGGGTGGTTTCCATTTTCTTTAAAGATAACCAAATACAGTAGCTATATCTAAATGGTAACCAAAATACTGCTAGTAGGGCTGCACGAGGTGATGTCATTAGTATAGTTACCCCTCCTCCCCGTGCTTGCCGGATAACTCTGCTAAATATTTATCATGCTCCTGACAACATAGCAAACCGCTATTGAATGCAGTAAACATGAGAACAACCACAACACTTTGAAGTTCTATTCTCTTGTTGCAGTTTGAAACAGTTGCTTTTCGACTACTGAGAACTAATTAGGCCTCCATCAAGTAGCTATTACAGTACCTGCTTCAGTGTACCTCGCTGGCTGCCCAAGCCCAACCACCTCGGTGCTTCGGGTCTCCTTCACTGTACTGTTACACAAGCACTCTCGCCCACCGCAGCTTATGAGCCTTTGTGTGTCCTTTGTGTAAGCTGCGCACTGCCAAGTGATAGATTACACTCGGTCAGGGCTGCACCTGCCTGCTCACCCTCGGTGCATGCGCCCTCGGTGCTTGGCCTGCTCGTGCACGGGGTGATTAATTCCTCCATGCATTCGGTCCACCACTTTGCCTGGTGGGGCCAGGCGGTCAGTGGCTCTGGCAGCCCCCGAGTCCCCCCTCTTCCAGCTCTCACAGAGCTCACCCGTGTCCTGTCCTCAGCCACAGAGGCCACGCCAGTGCTCTCCCTTTCCAGAGCAATCCACAAGGCGAGTAAAGTGCTCGACCCAGGCGAGGGACATTATGGACCTGAAGGCCCAGATGGCCCAAGTGTTAGAGCTCTTGGCCAGGAAGAAGGCCCTTAACCCTGCTCCGGTCGGGGCACCTGAGGCAGTGCCCGCACTATGCACAGCCCCTCCTCTCCCTATGGAGATGCAGGATGAGCTGGAACCGATGCTGGGGATAGCTGAGGAAGACGCTATTTCTTTGGCTCCCTCGTAGGATGGTGACATCCTTTCTGAGGAAAGGGGCACAACGTGCCAGCTGCCTCTTGAAGCGGGCCTCAGCTCCAAGATATCCCCATCTCCCACGGGGAGGAGCTCTACTCGAGATACTTCCTAATACCAAAGAAGGATGGTGGCTTCCTCAATGGTTTTCTAAAAGAAAAGAGGTTCCAAATTCTGACCCAATGTAACATTCTCCAGTCGATCTGGCCGGTTTTACCACAGTGGACCTTCCTGAATCAGCCTGGGAGGGCAGAGGAGTCCGCGGGTCCTGGTCGGGCCCCTGGATGTCCCTGCACATAAATATGCTGGAATTACAGGCAGATCACCTCGCTCTCCAGCACTTTCTCCCGGAGCTCCATGAAAGACATGTGTTAGTCCGGACGGTAGAGGCATATGTCAACCACCAGGGTGGACTGATTTGGGCCCAGCAGAATCTGCTATCCCTCAGAACAGTCCATCTCCCCCGGAGTAGTGAATTCGGCAGCGGACCTTCTCTCCAGGAAAGGTCCACGTTCGTCAGAGTGGTGACTCCATCCTCAAGTGGTGGAGCACATTTGGGAACGGTTCGGGCAAGCGCAGGTTGATCTCTTTGCTTCAGCAGAGACGACACACTGCCCCCTATGGTACTCCCTCTACTACTCAGATGGTCCACTCGGCGTAGACGCCCTAGCCCACGAGTGGCCCAGAACGCTGCTTTATGCCTACCATTATCGCTGCTCCCAGCCTTCCTAGAGAAGGTCCGGTTTGAGAAGGCGACGGTTGTTCTGCTGGCCCCTTGGTGACCCAGGAGAATCTGGTTTGCAACCTTGTGCCAGCTCCTTCAAGGCAAGCTCTGGGAGATCCCACTCCGTCTGGATCTCCTCAGTCAAGCGAAAGGCACTCTTTGGCACCCGGAACCAGGCAGGTTCCAGTTATGGATCTCAGTGCCTTCATTGGACAAAAGGGTCCTTGAGGTTGCACACTCCCACCACTGACCTTATCGGTTATGTGTGGTTGAGGTATCCCTCATTAGCTGTCCGATCATCTCCCTCGCGACGGCTTTGTGGTCGTCTTCGAATTGAAAGGGAATGTTAGGTTATGGATGTAACCCTGATTCCCTGAAAGAGAAGACGACCACCAACCAGCGAGGTTGCTTTAGTTGCTTACGCGGCTTCGAGGTAAAAAGACCGAGCATTCTGCGCAGTGACTATTTGGTCTCTCGGGAGGCGGGACCTGGAATGTCACTCTGCAGATGGGCCTGTCTGCAGCTTTGATATAAAATGCTCAGAAATACCTACCAAAGGCAGGCAATATCCCAAAAGTATCATCGGTGGTCGTCTTCTTTTTCAGGGAACCTGGGTTACATCCGTAACCTAACGTTCCTCTTATTTAGTTGTTGAGACAGGAAGTGATGTTCGTGACCTGCAACAATGAAGCTTTTTACCGAGAAATGTGTTAATTAACGACCTCATCGACTCAATTTCAAAGCATTAAAGGATTGATTTAATTAGCACATTTCGTTTGAAAATCACTTGCTACTGAAGTTCGATAAAATGGCAATGGTTTTTGAAAATCCTGCCCAATAGTTCCTGTAATAAAAGGGCAATGCTGTTTTTTTCTTCTTCATCTATAAATTCATCTATAAATGAAGTAGTGATTGTCTACAATTAAAAAAAAAATAATAATTGTATGAACATAGACTTTTCATGTTTGAATGTTCATAATTCGTATGTATTGTGTTGGGTAGGCTATGGTTTTTCAGTGCTGTTATGTGTTTTAATTTAGAAAAGGTTAAAGAACAATACTTTCATATATACATTTGGGATCACAAGTTTAGCCCCGAAAGCACTCCATGGTTTACACTTCGAAATTCATATTGATTTTAAAATATTTTAATTTGTGAGCTGGTATTGTTAACACATTCATCTCACATTCAGCCCTACTTTGACCAAGACACCTATAATCTACAGTAGCTGTATTGGTACAAGGCCCCAAGATGTCACATGCACACACTGAAACATTTCCAAATAAGGGAATTATGAATTGGAACTCCACATAGTAAAACAGTGGGTAGTAATTGCACTAAGTGAGCCAAACAGTCATAATTTCCATTCTCTTAAGTTTTGTCAGGCCCTTGAACACCTCTCAATGGCAGTGTAACTAGAAATGAAAAGGTCTAAAGAAATAACCAGTTCATTCAGTCATTTAATGAACATGTTGGAGTGTGTGGAGGCAGGGGGTGAAATGAAGAGCTGATGCCCCGCCCAGTCATTCTGTATTGTTATGAAATTGATCATATTTGGTAGACCACTGCACCTCTGTGGTGGATTACTGATTAAAACATTTTGCACGTATTGTATTTGAAGAGGGGAGAGGATATCAAGATATTTAGTAAGAAAGATGTGCTATAAAACCGGCAACACATGTCCCAGTACCAGCCAATCTACAGTTATTAATTGGCATTTATCTGTATAAACATGTCTGCTGCATTCCATGCATTAGATCAGCTAAAATAGCAGCTATTCAATTGTTTTACTATGTTCCTTTTATAAATCATCTTTTTGAGGATACTGCATATTTGTCTGTTAGTGTAATACACACAAATAATTGAAGAGGCAGACGGCTAAGCTCTTAGAAATATATTAACTATTAATGGTTCCAGACACACGCCCGCAACTGTGTGCGGCAGACGGATTGCATTTAATAACGGGTCAGTGAATGAATTAGTTCCAGGGCACTGGAAAGTATGTCTGTCAAATAAAAATGGCTTTTGCTGACATTGTATCACTCTATTTCTAGAGGCTGTGCACTCTGAATAAATCTCAAAAGCTTGGAGAAAAGCCAGAAAGCCAGTGACCTGCTTTCAACCAAGAGGAAAATTGACAACAACAGGCTTTGGTAGAGAGAGCTGCCTATTTAAGAAATGTGTTATTTATACCAAACATTTAGCTCACATTGGTTTTAAACCTGCCTCCCATTTTTATTTATAATCATACAAGGCAAAGCAAAGAAAATGTATGATTCAGACCGTGTGTTCATCAGTCCATGTCTTCTAGAAAAAGTAACGCTCTTTCGCACAGGTAAACTAAATGGCAAGAATTGTGGGAAATCTATGACCTTTAACCTCCAGATGAAGGTCAAGGAATACCAGTGCAATTGTCTTTTATCAAAATTCAACATACAGTTACACAGTTATAATGCTGTGATTTAGAAAAAAAATGTTATACAAATTAGGTACAGCCAATCGGTCTTCTCATCTTCTTTTATTAAAACATTCCTTGGCTTCAGTTCAACAATCACATCAGTAAAGCCTGGACCAGCACAGCATCTGCTGACCTATTTTTTCCCCCCTCCGGAAAACAAGGTCCATCTGAACTAGGCATGTCAGTGCAGCATATTAACTGGAGTTAATATCCCCACAAATTAAGCAGCGACTACTAGTATCTTTGTATTTCATTTCAACTGCATTTCCTTATTTGTAAGTATAAAAAAAATGACTGCGATAAAGCTGAACTTCATAAATGACTTAAAGTTAAATAAAAATACATACATTCTTATTCCCATTAATCTTTTTGTTGTCGCAGTAGATTTTGTTTAAATGTGTGTTGTTTACGATCCACAGGTGTGTAATGTTCTTGTTTGCTGTCTCTGCTGTCAATAAAGTTTGTTAGGAAGAAACAAATCACTTCTTCACTGCCCTTTTACATTAAGGTGCATCCAGGGTATTGTTTCTGTGCTGCGCACATGTGACCTTCTCGATCAGTGACCCTAGAATGTGCACAAACATTATGTTTCATTTCTGCATGATAAATGTAGCCACATTCTCAACAACGTAGAATGGTTTAATGTTTCAAAACCCCTAGCAGGTCTTATTGTGAAGAGACTTAGGTTACTTGTTTAATTTATGTTTAGATACTGTATTCACTGTGATACATGAGACCATGTCTGATAAATGCTCCTTTTACCTTTGGTTGTATTATCAAGCAACAATGGGGCTGTATTATCTTGTTCTGTAATAATAAGACTTCCTTCATTTAGTTCTACAGTATGGTCACAGTTCCCATTATTTAAGCTGTTTAATATTTACGTTTTACTCATATTTTTACTTTTATGCCTCTTAGACTACGATATGTAATTACAAGAAGGGGGTATTTAAAAAAAAAAAAAAATGTGTTTGAATTGTTACTAATTGAAGAACTTAGAATATTAAGATGGCAAATTCTAGAAATAAAATAATTTATTTTAGCATTTCTAAACTTGGCACTGGTGAGGGTTTAATGGATCAAATGGTTTAATATTTACAAACCATTGCAGTGATTTTCTTTTGAAGACAGCATCAATGTTCAGCATTATTGTGCAGAAAAGCCATTTGGCTGCCCCTCTAGCTGCCCAGATGATTCATAACATTTCCCATGTGGTGTGTTATGATTTATAATTTTTATTTACTGATACTAAAAAGGGATGCATACATTTGTTCAACATCTTAGCCTTGACCACTCAAATAAACAGGTTTGTAAATAGTTTTAATCAAGTTACAGCTTATTAAAACACTTACAGCATGGACAAGCGCCAAGTATGTGTGACAGTGAGGGAAGGGTGTGTGTGATTTCTGTGCATGTGCCCGTCAGCTAGAGTACTGGAACCTCTAGAATCCGCAGGTGCAACCCTGGTTTAGACTGACTCACTAATTCTGCTCATGTCAATATCAGGCTTCCATGAAGTAACTGCCTTGGACTGCTATAATCCTAGGCTGCTTCATTGCCAAATCAATTAATGTCATTGAATCTTAAGTAGCAATCTACAGCGCCTTAGACAATGGCTTCCAACAGATAGTATAGTGCAGGTGCGTAGAGCACCAGCAGACCATAAATCATAGACATACCTAGATCCACACACCGAATCTCACTAAACGTGACCAAACTTCCGATTTATGCAAAAATATAAAGCCATTCATTCTACACAGAAGCACATGCCAAAAGTGCCAGACATACTTTTGGATCAATTCAAGACCATTCTCACTGCAGAAGTGGTCTGTGCTTTTTTTGCCTGTGCTTCTGTATAGAATTAATTACTTTATATTTTTGCATAGATTTTCCCATTTTGGTGACTTGTTTTTTTATTGCCATATTTAGTGGTGTTCAGCTTGTGGATCTAGTGTGTCTCCCAACCAATTAATGAGCACTGAAGAAAAAAAAAACAGCTGACAACAACTTAAAATAGAATACAACAGGCCTTAGCCCACTGATGATAAACTTGCCCAGTGGAATGGAGGCTGTAGCTCAGGTGGACAGTGTGGGTGTTCTCACTGATGATAAACTTGCCCAGTGGAACGGAGACTGTAGCTCAGGTGGACAGTGTGGGTGTTCGGTTGTCTTTTTTGGAGTGAAGGCCATTCTGTTTTGTGCAGAAGAGAGAGTTCAGAGTGAGCACCCTCTCTTCTTGTTTTAAATGGGGGATGTAGACCATGCATGTTACATCAGACTAACTAAAGTGACCTCCAACAATACAGTCTTTGTACAGGTGGGCAGTTTGAAAAAGAGGTAGAACCAATATATGTTAAGAATCTTTATTCCAAGTAATGCTTTTTTTTTTTTTTTAAATCAAAGGACATGGAGACAAGGTAAATTAAAAATCACAAATGTCATATTGTCGTAATTTAGTACAAATGTTGCATTACACACTGTTTCATGAACATTGATAGTCAACCGGTACTCCATATGCCTGTTTTGACAAGCTGTATTGGTGCTCAAACATAAATACTGTACTGCTTTAGGAAATGCAAAATCAACGTTATTTTAGTTTTGTTTTGTCAGTAAGCAAATTACATGTCCCATTCCAGAACAATATAGTCAACGTCTTGAGCTTGTAAGCATATTTTGTGTATTTACTGAGCATGTGTGAAAATGTCTTGTGCAGAGCCAGGGATAATGTAATAACAAGATTAAAGACTCTGTCAGATATCAGCAGCAGTACATGTACATTATGTACTATACTTTGCCTGAGAAACAATAAAGACAAATAGCCTACTATTGTTTGATCACACAAAGTGTTGTGGGGTTGTCCTGAAGCCTTTCCGCTCTGCTTGGCTGTACGCGCACATCTGTGACTGATGTGTCAGACTGTCATGTCTTTAAGGCGATTCATTGTTAACTCTAGTTGCTCGTCAGCTAATCAAACATTTCCAATAAACAGCCTGTGACTGCATTGGGGTCAGAGGCACAGTGTTCACAGCCGTTTGTAGATGTATGCAAAGCCATGCCTGTCAAATGAAAAGAGTAATCAAAGGGACATCTGAGGTGTGAGAGGGAAGCAGGAAATCTCATAGCAGGAATTTGGTTTCAGTGAATTGCAACAATCCTTGACTTAAAGAGTAAAGACAAAAAGATTAGAAAACCCATGCATTGTTGACAGTGTTATCTCTATTGGTCTTTCTTGTTAAAGCTTAATAGTACCCCCTCCCCTGTTTTCTGCTGAAAGTAAAGAAAATGGTTTAGTGTCAGAGTGGCCAGAAAGCTTCAAGAAGGGACGAAGTGTGTGCCTGTACATAAAACTACTGTGCAGTAGGTGATGTAAACAAACTGGTTTGCCAACAATGGCTGAATTTTGGTGAGTGCAGAGAAGGCTACAATATAAAAGTGTGATGTAAATGTTCACACAAGTTTGTAATGCCTGGGTTTATGCACTAGACTACACAAACCTCAGGAGGCCTTGTTTCGGTGGTTTAACCAAGGAACACATAAAAAAAACACAACAACTATACAATAAAATAAAAGCCTAAAAAAAAAAAAAGATGGAGTGAGAATAAACTTCTCCCTTACTACCAAAAGGCACGGTACAGTCATCTTAAGGCATAGTCACAGGGCAATGTGGGGAAGCTTGCTTCAATAAAGAAAACTTTTTTCTCTGCGGTCCACCCACTGCCTTTTATGAGCAGGAAAATATATCCAGAAAAAGAGGAAAAAAAATGGGTTTGGTAACATCACCGGCCTTGTCACCCCTTGAGACCAATAAGACCTCTCAGTGTTTGTAATCTGAGCCTGTTTAGCATTGGGAAGGACTGTGTATTATAGATTTCTTGCTTCTTGTAGTCGTGTAATTGTCTACTCTTGAAGAACCGGGCCATCATGAATAGGCACTCTGCCCCTGCGGACAAGGCAATAGTTGACGTAGTCATGTAGCTCTGATGGATGGGAACAAGTGCATGATTGCTATTAATCCATTCTGCTAGAAATCGGATGGTTTGATGATGTTACTTCAAGATACAGCCAAAGTTGCATTTCTGACAACACTTATGTAATGTAGTCTTGCAGTATGTTATACAAAAGAATGCATCAGATATATTAGATACCCCTTTTTTAACTGACTTCAGCTGGTTACATTTTTTTTTTTTAGAGAAAAAAAGGCATGTGATTTAAGATCGCTGGGTAGTTTGCACCATGCTTTGTGTGTTCCACCCGGAGGCTGGTGCTTTCTTTTAGAGAATTTGTCCTAAATCTGTGGATGGTGCTTTTTTAATTGCTGCAGATCCGAAATGTTTAATCACACAAGTGTCAGGTTTAAAGAAGATAAGATCAACCAGGGCTTATCTAAATGACAGCAAGTATTTTTTGTGTTTGTTTTGTTTTTTTCCACTCGCAAATGCAGTTTTAATGCTTAACAGGAGATTTGAAAATATACGATTGAGATAACTGGGACATGTGCACTCACAGCGCACACCAAACGAATCAGTATTCATTTGTGCCATTCCGTCAGCATTGATCTTCTAGCTGTGTTTCAGAGGTGATGTGCACATTGGCTCCCTCAGTATTTGTGAAGTGAGATTTGATTAATGCAGACAGCCATCTGCTATTTATTGCAACTGAAACACTGTTCTGCTTCAATGCTTGTATTCAGGACTAGTGTGAAGGTATGAGGGAGAATAACAGATTGGTGTTTGGAAGAATTAGTAATACCACATTTTTGTATCCAAGTTAATATTGGTTTGCACATTCTTGTTCATAGCTTAGACATGTCAAGAGTATACTGTACATTCACCATATGTTTACAACGTTATTTGCTATGTTCGATGAAGGTTTGGGAAATCTTTAGGTAATATGACATTATTAAGCACCGTACTTACAATATCATGTTTTCTACTTTCCTACCTACTGCTACAGTCTACCCTGCCTTAAGTGTCTGTCATTTAAGTGTACATTCTGGCTTAAGTGCATTCAATTGAAAAATCCAACCCCATTACCAATGTTGCATCATTAAATGTACCCTGTTTAAGTGTTTAAATATTGTAAGTGTATATTCCCATTTTACTGTACAGCTGGTGATGCTTTTCATACAGTTAACCGAGCATGTGCATTGTAAACAGGCAGGGGAACAGTGTCAGGGACAAACGCTTTCAATAGCTGCACAAAATGGTTGCAAAAAAGAAAACTGAAAGACTTTTCATTCATAGACTGTAAATGCTAAAATGAACACAGCATTTGTTAAAGGTACGTCTAATGATTTCTGTTCATTTTTGAAGGTGGATAAAATTATATGTAGATGTGTGAAGAAACTATGAATGAATACAGTTTTCAAAATGAATATGGTGAATTGTTTGCGACGTAGATACTTCATTTAAATAACAATTATTTCCATTTAATTATTTAAAGATCAAGGGGGGATTTTGTGAATGTGCATCACTGTGCATTTTTTACCATTTACTGTGCATTTATTTAAAATACGGTATAAACTGATGGTTCTGTGTTTTCTTCAAGTTAAATTAATAAATTGTTGGCTTGAATTAAGTGCAGCCTTAGGACTGTAGTGTAATGCATTTAGATACCGGTACGTAATATTTTATAATAAGAACTAGGATTGCATATTACCAACCTGGTGAAGTGTATAAATATTTGTGTTATACACGTAAGTGGGTTAGACTGTATCTACTGCACCACAAGAACTGTGCTGTTGGATACTGGTTACCTGGAAGTTTGAGTTCTGGATGCTGTTGCTGTTTCCAGTTAACCCCATCTCATCCCCCTGATGCACTAATTCACTGTGATTTATTTCCTTTAGCATGTCATTGGTGGTATTTTCTTGTTAACGTAATTCTCCAAGGCAACACATTGAAGGGAATGAAGCAGTGCAAAATGTGGACAAGTGTCTTATGTTCTTATATTATTATTATTATTTATTTCTTAGGAGACGCCCTTATCCAGGACGACTTACAATTGTTACAAGATATCACGTTATTTTCACATACAATTACATTATTATATTTTTACACATTATTTTTACATACAATTACCCATTTATACAGTGGGGTTATTATACTGGAACAATCTAGGTAAAGTACCTTGCTCAAGGGTACAGCAGCAGTGTCCCCCACCTGGGATTGAACCCGCGACCCTCCGGTCAAGAGTCTAGAGCCCTAACCACTACTCCACACTCCACACTATGTGACTGGATGCTGGATCACTCCATAATGTAGGCTTAAGGTGTTTTTGCAAAATATTTGATGGTCTTGCAGGTTGTAGTATTGATACCTTTTAAAATGTATTTACAGCATATGTAAAGTGAGAAATAAAGAGAGACCTCTACCCAAACCAATGCACCAACACCTGGTTACTTAATGCCAGTGACAAACTCATCCACCCTGGACTTCCCTGTTTTTACACAACTTTCCCATTCCCAGCTTTGGCTGAAAACAGTTCTACCCCAATATCTGTCTTCCTACTCAACCCAGTGAATGCTAATATCCATTGGGGTGCAAAGTTGCCCAAGCTTTCCCTATTGGATGTAGAAGCTCTAAGCACATGAAAGTGAATAGTCTGCAGGTACAGTATCAGAAATCTAGTGTATTCATAGTATCAAATACCACTGTTACCATTATTGGAAATAATCTGTGGATGAAAGCTTAGTGCAGGGTTACAGGGTATAATGAGACTAAGGCAATGGACATGATACTGTATATATTACATCTGGTAAGTGAGGCTGTAGCATTGTGCTTCTAATCAAGACTTAAAATGCAGGAGCATTTGAGTGAAAGTTTATACAGTAATCCTCTTGGTAGCACTGACAGTGAACATGGGAAGTTGATATTACCCTTGGACCAACATTTAGTTGCTATGGCAGGGTTCAGTTACAGCTGCTTTCCAATATCATAAATTATAGGATTACAGGCTGTGCTTTGTGGCTGTAATTCTGCATCTTCAGGGATTTCCATAGGAATAATCGTTTTGCTATTGACTGTATTGTATATTGTGTGTTTATATGAACCCAGTTCTACTTAAAACAATATGTACTTGATTATTTTAGGCAAAATAATCAAGTACCCCCCCCCCCCCCCATAAAATTAGGGATTCTGTTTTTCAGCTGCAGTCAAAATGTATTGCTAACCCTTTTTGATCATTACACAATAGTACATTTACAAAGCACAGCTGTATTTTATTGTGGCAGGGTTATAACAGTATTTAAGTATATCTATCAAGTACTGTTGAGTCAAGTTCTCTTCAGCTGAATCAAGGGGATTTGTTATCCAGTGATATAAAGCAGATCTGCCCTAGGAATACCAATGCTTTTATCTAGCCTTGAATAAAAGCAAATGTATTACATGTATTGCATTCATTATGTATGTGTTTGTTGGAATAAGAACATAACAAATAAATACATTGCAGTTTTTGCTGATCTTTAACTTGTATCCCGACACTCCCAGAAAATTAGGGAACTGAATTGTAAGATCAGTAGTTTGTTTTGGATGTTTTCCCCTAGCAATTACTGCAGTAAGCAGAGTGGACAGGATCCTTATCGTGGTGAGAAACATAGCTGGGTATATTTATGCAAAGCAGCGGTATTGTGGCTCAATCATATGTATTCAAGAAGAAACTTCTGTTGAGACAGACTTTGGAAATGGTTGTGCATGCTACTAAAAAGGGAATGTTTCTGAATACCTTGGAATACAGTAACATCATTGAGCATTTTCAGTACCACTTCTTTTTGCTGTAAAAACAATAGAGATCCTGAGATGTTGGTCAATAACTGCATTATACAGGTTTTTTTTTTATGTTGTTACTTTCTTAAGGGCACTTCTTTAGGAACACCGGACCAATTGAGGCTGATTATGAGGCTCAACTGAAATGTCTGTTGCCAAGGGGCTCATATCACAGATGCCTTAGCTGGACCACGACTGTTAATTACACTGGCTGTTGCCTTCACAGGACGTCATTTTATCTATTCGACCAATTTATTTTCCCAGGCCTACATGTTATAAATCATACTAGCTGCAGTTCACACAAACAGGCATTCTGTTTGTTTTTGGCAGGAACATATTAAACAAACGGTCTCAGTAAATGGCATTACCAGGGTTTGTGAATCTGAACAGGGCCTTTAGAATAATGTTTACCTCAGTTAAAAGATTTCCAAGTCTGTCCCCACACTGACTGACAATTACGTTTTGAGTCTTCAACCTCCATTGTTTTTTTTTTGTGTGAGTAATGTGGAATAAAAATGTGCAACCCCATATTAAATGCCACACATCAAAACCTGGTTATCTTTGTTTGCTGGTGTTTATGATATCCTGAATTTAACTGAGAATAGTATTGTAGTCACAAAAAGAGATAATTAGTGAGATAAGGGAAACCACATTCACCAACCATCTTGTTTGTGTGTGAATTTGAACATAACATGAAACTCTTTCAAACAGCATGGGTTCCAAATCTATAATAATGTATGTATTTTATAAGAAATTTGTGGATTGTGGTACAAGTGGTGGGTGGGGACTACAAAAAACAGATTTGAATTGTACTGTGGAATGAATTAAATAATGTGCTGTTACACACAGCAGCATCAGGTCATTATACTGCTGTTCTAAAGTTCATTCAAATAGGCATTATAATGTAATACTGTACCTGTTAATGGAAAATTGGTGGACTTTTGCAAGAGAGACCACAAACTAATATGGGAGCTTTAAAATAGTCGCCGCACATTGTTCATGATGCAAAATACCATTTGTACCACAAATGGAAAGAACTGACCAATGCTTATAAAGACCAATGCTGAAACATAGGTAAGGCGATGTTGCAGTGTGATTTAGTACATTTCTGAGATGAATGGCAAGACAAAATAGTTACATATACCTTTGTGAACTGTCCCACTTAATATTTATGTTAAAGGGATTCCTTAAATCTTGTACGATCTCCTAATATGTATTTATTACATCTTTAATATCCTATTTTGTTTGTTTTTAAATATTCGCTACTGTTGTAATGCCTACCCACAACAACTTTAAGATTTTACAATGCAGTTGGACAGATGCTACAAACGCTTACTGAAAACAACTATAACCTTTTCATTCTAAAATATATATCAAAATACAGTGGTGTAATACATTGAAAAAATACCAACAATTCTGTAGATATCTGTAAACATGTTTTTGTTGTAGCTGCTATCATGCATAGGGTCCATGATTCCTGCAACAGAAATTGTTGAATTCTGCGGTAGCCTTTTAAAAGTTAAAACCAACCCGGTTCTTTGTTCATTTCACCCTGAAGCTATGAATATAAAACATGCATATACTGTAAGACTTGTATACAATTTATAAAACTTGTAAACGATATACAATGTAGCTTGCTTTTAAATGTCACTAGACAGTTGTGAACTGAATATACAAAACTGAATGTGCTTGTGTTATAATTTTAAACATGATGGACATTTTAAGCCTGCTGTTAGTAGATATGTTTTGTGTATTGTTTCTCATTGTAGTTTCAAAAGCCCTCAGGAAAGATAAAGCATATGGCAAGTAGTAGCAGGAGACATACAGTAACTGCCACACCCTAATGTATAGCAGTGGACTAGATTACAGTTTGCCAAGAAAGCTGTGCCCTTGATCAAACATTAGAATAGTATTGTATCTTGTGTAATGTCTGTTAATCATAATCTTGATACATCTTTTAATAATAATGATAATAATAATAATAATAATAATAAAAATAATAATAATATAGGATAAAAAATACATGATTTTTCATGCTACTGTTATTTATTTCAATGAAACATGGATTTTCTGTGTCTGTGGGATAGTGCTTTGTAATTGTACTACTAAATTGTATTTTGTGTTCTGAGAGGATTTAAATCCACTATTTAATTAAAACGGATGACAATATTATTACAAAGGGGTTAACAGTTATGTAGTGTATTATCAATGTTCTGTTTTCACATGGATGTTCAGAACTGATAACTGAATGCAAATGCAAATATGGGACTTTCCAATGCATGAGTTCTGGCCTTCAATTTGTTGGTTTGTTTTCACAGTTGCATCTCAGATTTAATTAAACATTTAATTGACATTTGTTTTTTCTCCACCTGCTGTGAATGAACTGTATCTTATGGTGGCCTACACTTTCACAGCCCTGACCATGTGATAAGCTGAGCTAGTGAAGGCTACATCTTGGGAACCATTTTTTTTTTTTTTTTTTTGTTTGTTTCGAGATACTGAGATCTGTACTGTTTTTTTTTTGTGTTCTTCTGCAGGGATATGTATGGAGCTGACATACGTACCTTCTTTTAGTCCAGTTCGGCAGCTTTTGTTCTTATTTTTAAAGGGAACATTTGCATTATTACTGCTGACTTTTGTATTATGTGACTCACAGATGTGTTTTTTTTTTTTGTTATAATTAACTAGTGTAGGGATTTTAAAAAAATAAATAAAAACACTTGGAGGCAAAAAGCCTTTGTCTGAATGTCTGGAATAATCTCCCTTCTGCATGACTCCATGTTGTGTTACTGACCTAATTTCAGGCAGTTAATGTGAGCCTCAAAGTAGGTGTGGATGTAACTGGCAGGCGCAAATATGCAAGTTTCACTCTCTTTTTTTAATAAGGTGTGCAAGATATATTATAACAACCATTTGTAGATGGTCTTTTGAGTCATTTATAAGGAGAGTTGACTGTATATTGATAAACATTAATATGATTTTTACTTGTACCTGTGACCTGTCAGGGATATTCTGTTGATTATTCTTGGAATATTGTTTTTTCTTTCTTTCATGGAACTACAGTATACTGAGCCTGCAGCTACTTCGCTGTTCATGTGGATCATGGACTGGACAACCAGGGACTTGTCCTAAAACGCAGCTGGGCTGTAATCAAAGTGCAATAATGTGCATATTTGGCTGGAACTTTGTCAATCGTGTTGGGTTTCTAAGTTTGCATTTGCAAGTAATAATGTCCAGGGGGCCTGTTTTAAAATCAGCCAGGTAACAAGAAGAACTCAAATAGTACTTTAGCAAAGAAAGATACTTTGGTATTTTGTTACTGCATTCCATTCAGAGTTTGACTATCGTAGTGCATAGATAACAGTTCTGGTGTGTCTCATCATCTTTTAATAAAACCTGCATTGAATCTTTATGCAATAGGAGTCTGTCTTACTTCTATTGCTGTGAAAACAGAATGATGTAAGTGCGAACCCAGTGCAAAAGATTGGACAATATCCAAAGTTCTTGCTAACAATAGTTACTGAGATTTTAGTGTCGTCTTGAATAAAATACATTATGTAGCTGGTCCTCTTGGTAGACTAATTATCCTGTCACTCATTACAGGCATCATCTGGTTGAAGTTACTTGTATTGGGACCAGATTTGTGTTAACATAGAGTGCTGCAGAAATATAGGGCACTATTCATAGAAATACACATAAAACTAACATAGACTGTTGCTGAAATAGCCTTTTCATGAACATCAGGAGCACATTGTTTACAGCTTGTCCCTGTGTACAGCACTTATGCTATTAAAAAAATGTGGCTGTTTATTTTAGGAGGAAAGAAATAGAACTATATCTTCAAATATGACAGAATTCTAAACTAGGATAAGTAGTTGAAAAAAAGGTCAGAAGTATAAGTCTTACAGTTGCTTAGTAGTTATTCAAGTCCTCATTATTTAGATTTCGCACACAACCGTTAATAATATTAAATATTTCTGTCAGCTGCTGGTATTTTACAGCATATACAAATACAGTTACAGTACATTGAAAATGAAATGCAAACAAAAAGCAATGGGTTCATTGGTTACTCTGTAAACAGTTTGACTTGTTTTTTCATGACCCTCTTTCATGTTATAACTTCAGTTTCCAAGGAATTAGTTTCAAGCGCTTTCATTATCTTGTATAATCTGGCCTTTACTTAGTTCTTTAAAAACAGAAACTCAGTTAAAGTGTTACTGAACGGGCTGTAGGGTTTAAAACACAGCACATTACATTCCCTAGCTTTGTTGTATGTATTCCTGCAATATCTTTTTCAATATAATTGCAATTGTTTTGAGATTTTTATTAACATATCCCTGGTCATAAATCAGTTTTGACCAGTTGTTTTCGTTTCACACTGGTTATGCATCGCATTGTTCTGTCAAAAGGTCTTAAACCTGTTCCCGCCCCTCCGAATCATCTGTGCCAGAGTGAGCAGGACAGGTGAACCAATCAAAATGATGAACTTTGGGAGAGGGAAGATTGAATTCAGAAGACATTTTAACAGGAAGACCCAATGCATAACCGATGTGAAATGAAAATAAATGATTTATGACTATGGCTGTGTTAATAAAAATATCAAAACAATCATGATTTATGTTGAAAGACATAACGGGAATACTGCAGAAGGCCAAGGAAAGTAATGTGTTGTGTTTTAAGCCCTACAGCTTGTTCAGTAACACTTTAACATTCACATTATTGATACAAATACATGTCTCATTACTTATTTTAAATACTTATTAAATATATTGTTAATTAAACCTAAGGCTGTGTTCACACTGAGTTTGTTAGGGGTGTTGGTTCTGTGTGGTTCAATTAATTTAGAGTGTTGTGTGAATAACAACGTTCACTTGACAAACAAACCGAACTGAGACCGCATGAAGAGGTGGTCTCAGTTTGTTTAGTTTTCCTGCTTAGCTACAATGCGAACAACAGGGAAACTCGGTACATTTGCACACAGGAAACAAACCAAACACTTTGATCTTTGTAACTAGATGAGGAGAAAGTGAAGTTCCACTGTTATTTTTGTGTAGTTGGTTGACAGCAATGCATGTCTTGTTTCTGGTATTCTGCAAAAATGTGAAGTATAAAGTTGTGCCAAAAAATGTCAAGGGGAACTATATGGACAGTGAAAGAACATGGACACTTAGAAATTTGATTGGACACCAAAATCTAGACGGAACTTGACAAAGAGAATGCTGTCCCTCCAGCTGCTGTACTTTCCTCCAGTGTGTGCTTCAATAGTGATAAAAAGCAATACAAAATTGAAATGAATGCTGACAAAAAACAAAACAATCCCCAAATCACTGTCATCTTAAAAAGATACCAAGATGCATTGGAGACAGTGTAAACATCCTGTTCACTGATCTAACCGAGTTCACTTGCAAATTGCAATGTGAGCACAAATGAGCAGGACTTATGTGGTCTGTCATTATAATCAAAACATTTAAAAAAGGTATTCTGACTAAAATTATAATAATCCTGACAGGAGAAAGAATAGAAAATGGATAGCCTTGTGTTTCCTCACTCATAGTTCTTCTCGTTTGTGCAATAAAGGACATGTTTGTGGTGTTTGACACTGCCAGGCGGCTTGGCTGGGACCTACCAAGTGTGTCTGAACCATGAAGGTTAAAAAGAGTCAACAGCAAACGAGAGTTATTCAGGTCAGGTTAATAAATAATAAATGTTTATACAACCACTGTGGCCATGGTGTTGTAACTATATACTTTTACTATCCAGACTGAGGCAATAGACTTTCTAGATGCTCAGTTTGTTTACCTCAGAGGAGGAACTTGGTCATGTTACAAACAGTAACTTGCATGCTCAGTAACCATTTACAGAAACCTGTTGACTGCTGCTTTCTTTTGGTTTACAACCTCCCACCCATTTCTTGTTTAACTTTAGGCCTTGGAAAGTTTAGTTTAAGTTTAGGAGGAGGAGTTAGCTTCTCCGTGGCACTCCCATTCACTATATAGATCTCATACAGTACACTAGATGGAGTTTGGAAAGATGCAATTATTGAAGCAAACATGAGCTCTACTGCAGTAAGTAAAAATAAACTCTGTTTGCATTTGTGTGCTATTGTTTCACTTCTTAGGATTTTTTCACCTTAGCTGTGTCTTCAGGGTCAAAGCGTGTCATTGGCTACAAAGCACTGGAGAAGCAGCTCATTGGTTGATGACAAAGGGTTGAAATAATTTCCCTCTAGATGAAATGACAAAGGAAGTTAAAGCCTGAGACATGCTAACAGAACTTACCAGGTGCAATGTTCAATAATGTGATGCAAAAACTTGTGAGTCTTTCAAACTGCACATGTGAGACAGACCTGTTGTACAGTACATAAGAGGGTAAGATTATATTTTATGAACCACTTTATTTTAGGGATGCACCGAATCCAAGTTTTTGAGATTCGTCCAAATACCGAATCCATCTCAAAAGATTCGTCCAAATACCGAACCGAATTCCGAATCTACAAAAAACTGTCAAGAAAAACTGAAGGAAACTGTTGAATGAAAAACAGACTGTCGGCTACTAAGAAGGGGCATGCACAATCTATTGTTTTGAGCCTTTTAGTTCATAGTTTTTTTTTATTACCAAATGGAAATATATCCCTGAATAAGATTTCAGTTTGAAACTTACACAATTTACCGCTAGCCCCCTCCCCCCTCAATAGAAACGTCAAAATACAGAACTGTTTACTTTACCTTTACAAGAAAGGAGAGCTGCATCTTTGCCATAACCCACTATTTTCTTTAATGACGTTTCAACCTGTGTCAACTGATCTGGGAGTAGGGTTGCCAACAGGCTCCAGAGTCTCGGGACACTTTAAGGAAAGTCAGGTTTTGTAACTCGCCTCTCTAAACTGCAATGTATTCAGTAAAGTGAGTGTGAATTGTGCCAACTGTCAGTAAATTAATTGAATTGTTTTACTTATTTGTTACCAAAAGCACACACCTGCCTGCGAGGATCGTTTCCATCAGAGTCTTTGACTGGGTGGGACTGTGTGAAGCAAGAAATATTAAACAAATAGAAACTTTACCTGCTGTCACAAGGTTAAATGAAAGAGTGCATGTGAGTGCAAAGTTAAAATAATGGTGTTGCACTATTTTGATAGATATTGTTTACTGTATAAAAAAATTCAAGCAATACGGTTAATCATTGTTACAAGGCTCTCCGGATAGAATCGCCACCACAATTAAACAATTAAATACATCTACTAAACTGCTCAAGCAATTCACACTCACTACATGTCAAATACATTGCAGTTTGGAGAGGTGAGTTAAAAAAACCTGACCTGCCTTAAAGTGTCCCGAGATTCTGGAGCCTGTTGACAACCCTGTCTGAGAGCTATGAGGAAAAAATTACCGTGATGAGTGACCTGAATCTCCCTGCGAAATAAAACCCACATTGATTTAAATGCACCATGTGTGTAACACCTATCAAATAGGCTACGAAATAGTTTTAAAATTATTTTAATAAAACACAGCAGTTCTCAAATGGTTCAACTTGTATTGGCACATACAGTAACGTAACATTTTATTTACTAAAGTATATTGGTTTTTTTGGGGGGTTTCTTTCTCAGTATGATCTCTAGAACACGTTTCAGACAAAGCAGCAAAGCACAAACATCTACAACAGTTTGCCATTACTATATGTTACAGGTTTGCTGCATAACTTTACTCCATGAAAAAAGTGTGATGTAGATGCATGAAGTGTTTAGTGCGTGCGCCACCAGCAGGGAGTTGAGAGCCACGACACAGTTCATTAAACGTGTGCTTGTTATTAAATACAAAAGTTATGTTCAATACCGGATTTGTGTCTTTTATTTAAAGAAGAACCACACACATTGGAGGGATATATTAAACTGGATGTGCGTCTGGGCAGATATTGGGATTCGGATTCGGTTCACCGAATCCTAAATATTCGTCCGAACCCGAACCCTGCTCAAAAAGTAGGAATTTGGGCCGAAACGGAATCCCAGATTCGGTGCATCCCTACTTTATTTATCCTTGGTCGTTAACATTTGAACATTTTTATTATGGTAGTGGGTTTTGGTCCTTCCTCTTCACTTTGGCTTAATTAAGGTTAATCAATTGAAAGTTTAGCGGTGAAGTGTGTTCAATAATAAAAGTAATTTAGTGTTTTGTGTTAATATGTACAGATGCAATTCAGTAAATAGGGGGACAACTTTTGCTGTAAAAGGCTTTTTTTTAATCTTTTAAATTTGTTTTCTGTGACACATTGTCTAGTTTTGATGGAATATCACCAAGTACATCTACATTACGTGACCATTTGCAAGTTTATACAAGATATTTCCATTCAGTATACACTGCACTTTGACATTGTGGTTATCTAGGCATACGTTTGTGTTCCACCTGCAAAATACAGTTACTGTACATAATTAATCCAGAAATTCTTAGGTCACTGAGTTTGTTACAAATGTACTGTTGTGCAACACAGTAATGGGAAATTTGCTGGAACAAGACATTTGCTGGAATTTGCCAAAAAAGTTTATCTTGCAGTCTGGGCACTATTCCAAATGGAATTAAAACCTCCATTTTGTTTCTGAAATACATAGGATTTGAACCAGTGGAAATAATCCTGTTTTGAAAATAGTCATACATTGGTCTGGCAAGCTTTCAAAAGCAGATGCACAGCATTTCAGAGCTGTTGTACATTTAGGTGCTGCTACGTAACCAAAACATTGGTCTATGTTTTATTTGGCTATGTACCTGGAGAATATTAGTCTATGCAAAAAATGTGATGCATATATTTTATATCCTGTCAAAGCTACTATGTGCAATGATATTCTTTCCCATAAAAACAAACACAAAAAATGGTTAGTTTCTGATGTTTCCCCAAAGTATTTGTCAGAAAATGTAAACTTAAATGTGTAATTACATTTTTTTTTTTTTTTTTTTTTAACAGGCTTAATGTTTTTCTAAGACTATTGGATAAAGTGGAAACATTGAATCCTATTGCTGCTTGAATCCATAGTGTACTGTGAAACATTTTACTGGACTGCAAGTTGAACAGAAACATGAACAATATGTGTGTTTATTTATTTATTTTTTCTTTGGTCACACATATACTGTTGTCTTATGTTTCTGTCTCAGTAGAAACACACATACGGTACTCATCTGAATTGCCTCTTAAAGATTAGTATCCTGGATGGTGCATGTGGTGTGCACTACAGTTTTGCTCTTACATCTAATGAACTCAGCAGTGCATTCTGGGTCTCGTGAAATCCTTCAGAATAATGGCAAACATCATAGAAAGGCATGAGAGAGGCAAACAAATCTAATAAGATACAGTTTGTGTATATATATATATATATATATATATCAGTGGCTGCTGGTGAACTTTGGGTCAAGTGGGGTGTAGGAGAAAGAAAATGAACGACTGCAGACAGTATAGGATGTTTTCGCACCAATTCTTTCTTACCATTGAAATTTCACTGTGATTTAATATGCCTTGATGTTATGTAAAGCCATGTATATTTACATATGGCTAATTTAAACATAGTATTATTATTTTTTGTGTACTGTGCAATTTAATTGTTAAAAGTATCCACATTAGCTCTACATACAATATATATTAATACAAATATATTTTAATGAACAAAAATAGAAACATCATATGTATAATTACATAAAGTAAAGAGGTTATATAAACAGTACTCCCGTACTTATACAGGAATTTTGCCCGACGGTCTTTAAGGGCAGCAAACTTCTCAATGGCTCTCGTTGAAGTTTTGTATTTAGTGGATCAGCTGTTTCTCTATTGACAGTATCACCAGTGCATTGAGTTGATCCTGGCTCATCGTGTTTCTTAAAGGTTTTATCCTCTTTTAGAGTTGAAAAACATCTCTCAGATTCTGCCGTTGTCATGGGTGTTGTGATGAGAATTTGCAGTAATGTTACAGTCTCTGAAAACGTATCCTGGAGATTATTTTAAAGAAACAACCAAAATAGTGCCATAGCACCACTAGCACAACGAAATTCTGGCTTGCCGTATAAAACAGAAAGTTCAGTGTGCAGTCTTTCTTTGTTAAGCAATGGATACGCTTGCACTGTGTCAGTTAATGCTTGCATTGGAAAGCATTGGTTGTGTCTTTCAAACAAGTCAATTTGCAGTAACTTTGCACTCACCAGATGTTTTGTGAATGCAAAGAGTTTTTACATTTTCTTCACTTCGGCTCTGCATCTGGAAAACTCAGCAATTTTGAACCCAGATCGTCAATGCATTCACGCACTTTGTTGATACTCCTGATAAACTCAGTAGTAACTCTCTCAACATAGACTATGTCTTATAGCATCCGATTAACCCCCCTGTAGTCTTTTAAATGTGTAAAACTGTAAAACCTTTCAACAACCGATAAACCAGTCCTGACTGACACTTTGTCGATACATCAGTAGTATCGTCTGCTTGTATAGCCAAATATTCTGTGCTTTTCAGCTGCTGGACAATGTGCTCCCTAGCATTCAGTGGAGCAGTTCATTCTGAATGGGTTTTGAAGCACCCTTAAACACTGTTGCAGTTTTCACATGCTTCTCCACTGCACTGTCTGTACTGGAATACAAACACTCCTGGATTCAAAGATGACTCTGTTTCATTGTGACCACGTAATGCCAAATCAAAAGCACCACAAAACTGTACACAATCGATTAATTTAGACAGAATGTACCGATTCCTTTCAACGTCCTCGTTATGCTTTCTTATCCTGACTCGATAGCTCTCATCCAGTTGTGTTGCAATATTTACACTTCCTAACTCTGCCAGCTTTATTGTGTTGTTTAAGTGGTATTTACACGATTTATGTTTTTAATATTTTTGGAAAGATGTTTTAAGTCATGCATTAAGTCATGCACTTCACTGCTAAACAGCAAGCAGGGAAAACAGAACAAGGGCTTTCTACAAGCACTGCCACAAAGCCACTTCTTTTTTTTTCGTACCAGGCCGTTGTAAAACTCTGAACACACTCCTTACCCCTGTCTTTTGAGAACTGCTCCAGGATTAAGTCAGGCTGATGAGGTCCTAATCTTTTCACCAGAAGTTTATCTCCATAACTCAGTACCAGGAATGGTTTCACGAGTAACTGTTCAACTGTATTCATCTTGTCTTCTGGCAGAAATGAGCCATTGTGCCAATTATCATTTCTTAAGTAACGACCGCAACGCAGAGAGCTAAGATGGTGAATCCAGCGCCCCAGATCCCATTAAAAACTAGCTTTACCTTCTTCAAGAGACCTTGGAAATCACACTGTGCATGTGCAACAGGGGCGGTGAAGAAGAACGCCCTGCTATGTTCGTGATTTATTTTTAGTAACTATACACATACATACTGTATATACAGGGGTGTGCAATTTGTATCGCCCGATGCCCGGGACAACAAGATTAGTGTGAGAGACAACAAGTTTTTTGGTTATACTTTGCATGTCAGACAAGTAGTTTTTATTTATTTATTTTTCCTATGTTCATTCTGTTGCTAGAAAGACACTCCAGGTATATTTCAAGAGAGCCAGGCAAGTTTCAGAAAACTGAATTGCGGAAGTCTAACACCTACTACTATTTTTTAAAATAAAGTACAGACTGTAAGTCTCATGGCAATGTGTTTATGCATTAATTCATTTCAGTAAGAGCAGTGCAGAGAAAGAATGCTGCCTCCCCCCCCCCCCCCCCCCCCCAAAAAAAAGCCATCAGGGTTTGAAACCAGGATCCCCTTGCTGCAGCAGTGTTCCAGTTAGCCATCATGGTCTTAATTGTCTTTCTCTTAATTGTATTATTACTTGTACTGTGATTCTTGAAATGTATTTGTTTACGACTGTAAGTCGCCCTGGATAAGGGCGTCTGCTAAGAAATAAATAATAATAATAATAATAATAATAATAATGGAACAAGATGCTAGATGAGGAAAAATAACTGTAAAATGTTGTACACTGTTAAAAAAAAAAAAAGTATATAATAAAAAAATAAACCAAAGATAAAACATATTTTGTCTTTGCTGAATTTGAAGGAGCCTACTGTAAAATACTGCGTGCATTTTGGCAGAAAAACAGTACAAACTGTAGAGAGCTTGACAGGTTATACACAAGTTCTTTAAAAAGTCTGGGGTTCAGCAGTTACAAAACTGAAAGAACGTCAAGAACAATTGGAATTCCACAAAGCAGCAGTAATAGTTTGGCAATGATTTCGTATCTGTGATGCAACAAACTAAAACTCCTGCACATGAGGAGTTGGATTCAGCTTATAGAGAAAAAACAGGCAGAAGATACTTTGTGTTTGAATAACACCCAAGTATTGCTTATTATAGTTGCACACTTAGTATGTTACTTAAATTTACAAGCAAATGTGTTCCAAACTGCACTGAAAGGAACATTTCCTTAAAGTATGTTATACTGTACATTTCTTGAGTTGAGGGCAACTGCCTTCTACCTGGTCTGTTACCAGTTATACAACAGAGCCAGTTTAAAGCTTTTGTGTATGTTGAGGAATTTAGTTAACCGGTCAAGCTACAAGTTTGACCCAGGGTCCTTTCACCATGACAGATGAAGAGCTGGTCATACTGACACCGTGCTCCTGTCCTATCCACATAACACCTCAATGCCTGAACCGGGCAGAGGAAATTCAATCTCCGATCATCCTCCGAAGAAAAAGGAGGGGAGTGGAAAGCTGTTAGTTCCACTGACTGATTCAGGTGGAAAGCCGTAACGACCTTAGGGAGGAAAGAGTTGTTCATGCGCAATGATACCCTGGCTCCATCATCCCAAATGCGCATACAGGCACTGTGCACTGACAGAGCCTGTAGCTCACTAACCCGCTTAGCAGAGGTTATGGCTAGCAAAAAGGCTGTCTTCATAGAGAGATATTTTAACTCTATGGAATGTATAGGCTCAAACGGGGCCTTAGTGAGAGCCTCCAATACCACGTCTAGACCACTCGGGGAGGACGTCCTTTCAAGGAGGGCATAACCGCCGAGCAGCCTTCAGAAAACAGGTCACCAGTAAATGCGCTCCTGGGGACACCGAGTCAATGGGGCCATGGCATACAGATATGGCTGCTAGGTACACTTTCACCGTAGAGGGGGATCTACCCTCCTCTAGCAAGTCTTGCAGAATCTGCAAAATGGTTGCTGTAGTGCAATAAATGGGGTTATGACCTCATACACCAGTTTTGAAAATACCTCCACTTATAGGCGTACAACGACCTTGTGGAGGAGGCCCTAGTCTGCAGCATACTGACGACTGCGTCTGAGAGCCCTAAGGCAGACAGACGGTCCCATTCAGGGGCCAGACCCACAGTTGGAGTCTGCCCGGTTCTGAGTGCCAGAAAGTGTCTCTCGTCTGACTGAGGAGACCCATGCACAGCGGGATCTCCCAGGGCTGGCCTTGCAGCAGCTGGCAAAGGTTTGAAAACCAGATTCTCCTGGGCCATCTGGGGGCCACAATGAGAACTGTCGCCTTCTCTCTCCGGAACTTCTCTAGGAAGGCCGGGAGCAACGGTATTGGCAGGAATGCATACAAGAGCTTCCTTGACCACTCGTGGGCTAGGGCGCCGACACCTAGTGGAAAGCCGCAGCAGTGGAGGGAGAACCATAGGGGGCAGTGAGTCGTCTGTGCCGTAGCAAAGCGATCGACTCGGGCCTTCCCGAAACATTCCCAAATGCACTCGTGACGGGTGAGGACCCTCCCTCGAGAGGTTTACATACGCTACTACAGTTGTCCCGCGTTATACCCGCCCCCCTTTATAACGCCACCCTCGCATACCGCCAGCTATTCTCTCTGAACAAATGTCACCAATATAAAAACAGTGCTATTTTTACCCGTTATATTGCCACCCAAAACAAATGGCTTACCTTGATAGAATGGGTCGGTTTGTGACTTTTATAAACCACAGTTTAAAAAAAAAAAAAAAAAAAAAGTATGCTAAGAGGTTTGTTTGTTTACGTGCAAGTTTTGCACAAATGAAGGCTGACTTGCACTAAAGCATCAGTTTTGTAAACAGCAGAATAGTTTTTTTTTCTTCCTGTCAGTTCTTGGTCTCTTCCTGTGGGAAGGAGCCACCGTCCCAGGAAGCCGCAATTGAAATCGCATCCTGTTCCTCCCCGCGCATTGTCACGTCTTGCTCTGAGATGTCCAGGGCTCTGGGGCACCGAAGCACCGAGCACCGAGGGTGCAAACACTGAGTATACTGGGCTGGGTGTCTAGTCTGTACCGCATGCAGTCACATTGCTCTTAATTGTATTAATCTTGCTCTTAATTGTATTAATACTTGTACTGTGATTCTTGAAATGTATTTTTTGTTTACGACTGTAAGTCACCCTGGGTAAGGCCATCTGCTAAGAAATAAATAATAATAATAATAATAATAATAATAATAATAATAAATAATAACACAACCGGGGCACAAGTCTCTCTTTTCTCTTTTCTTTTTTCTCTTTTTTTTTAGCTGCAAATAGCAGAGTAAGATAAACATAAAACAGCAATGCTGCAAGGTTAGGAAAGCAGACTACAATCACCAGGCGATGCAGGCTGTTGAAAAAAAGAGATTAAATGGGAGTGCAGATGCGCAGCGTTTATAGCTCAGTCTTCAGAAGCCAAGTTTCTGATTCCGGGGAAGTGGCACGCAGACTTCCAGGTGCAGCAGTGTTCCAGTTAGCCATCGGGACTGAGGACTTCACTCCCCGAAGGGACCTATTGGCAGCTCTTACATAAAGTATTCATTAAATACCTGACCTGTGGCAGGCATATCCCAAAAGTATTGGTTGTTGGTCATCTTCGAATCTCAAGTGTTCAAATCGAATGACACTGGGATAACAATTAAATCTGTATTGTCATTTATACATGAAATTATTATACACTTGTATTTGTATCTTGTAATGTGAAGATTTTAGATTGTAACTCACAGTGACCAACCTGTTTTGTGATCCCGGCATTGGGAATCTGAAGCAATTTGTCCTGTCTTCACTCTGTCTTCAGAGACCCTCTCCGTGTTCTGTTCTAAACATCCTATTGCTGCATGTAACTGACTAAAAAATGAAAAAAAAATGTTGAACTCCTTTCCCGTTTTTGGAAAAAGCTTTGTGTGAGAGAAACATACAAAAGTGAAACTTTGGGAGAAATCCCCCAATTGATTGATGATTCAAAGCATGTGTAAATAGTTCACTGGAGCCGACAAAAAGCAAACACTAAATTACGGCAGCACTCCTAACTTATCAAGAAGGCAAGCTTATCTTGCAGGGCTAAACACCATAAAGGTGGCTATCAAGTTTGGAAAATTATTTTTATTGTTTATTAATTTTGTGTATGAATTGGCAAAACTTGCATGCTAAAACGTAAGCTTTTGTAAAATGTGTGATACTTCTGTTAATATGTAGTTATCACTGCAATCCCTTTAGTAATTACTTTCCTGGAATGTTTTCCATGTCACTCCCTGATACAGTGCCAGCTACAGTATATTTCCCAAACTACAGGTAACAGGGAGACTTATGACTGGTGCAGATTTATTTCTTAAGCCTCAAAGTAACGTTGAAAATGTTGAAACATTAAGGGTATAGCACGTTATATTACCCAAAAGGAATGTAGCACAACTTACAGTAAATGAGTCCTGAGAGTTCCATGTTGCTACACTGCTGTGTGATGCAATATACTGGGACTCTTCCCGGTATGAGAATATTTGGCTCCAAAATGTTGTGTAAGAGTTGTGCAATAGCTTTGACTGCTGGTTTGGAACTTTGGCAGAATAACATGACAGAGCTGAAAAGTGCTATTAATGACTTCCAGCACAGTGATTTCTGGGCAGGAGGACATTGCTTCATATAGGTGATGGTGCCAGCTTGATTCTTACGTTGACAGATTTTCAAACAGACACTTTATTTGTATTTATCCTCTCTTCATTAACATGATCATATGAACATAAACAAGGCAGTTGTCGATCGGTTTTCATATGTATGTCATCTGAAGGTTTCATTTAAGGATAGTACATATTAAAAATAATTACACCCGTCGCATGATTGGTTTTGTCTCCCCATCACAACAGTAGCCGTTTCCAGTTACATCAAGCAACGACACAAACTGACTGAATTCAGTAGAAGGAACAATTGCAATCTGAAAATGTAATTATTTTTGTATAATTATGGGGTTTTGTTTATATAAAGCTAAATTGTCAAGTTTGTCAGGTAGTTGGTATTTAAAATATATAAAAATTCCAAATATGCAAAACCCCAGGCCCAGTTTGGAGAGTACCGGTATTTTCAACCTTAACTAAACTTTGTTCCTTTAATAGCTTGAATTCTGACACAGCACCCCTGCCTTGTTACCATTAGAATACTGTATAATATGTTGGCCTATTATAAAGAACCACATAGTTTGGCTTAGTTAAAACATGTTTTTTAATCTTGCAGTCTTATTTGTCTGTATGACTTGCATAGTCTTTTTAGAATGCGCTGTAGGCACCTTGATTCAATAACCATGAATTTTATAACAAAAGCATGCGTGGACTGTAAAGGGGCTGCGTAACAACCCAATAACTCCTTTGGAGGTGTCGTCCTGAAAGAGTTTTAAAAATGGTTAGAGAATGTCATAAATATTTTATTCCATAACCACCCATAGTATAGCATCTTTTTTTGTGAAGGAAGTTGTTGGTATGCTTGTTGATTGTACTGCATAACTTGTGTTCTCAGACATGGCTTTTCTGTTTTTTACTTTTCTGGTTTTGTTCCCTGTAGAAATTTTATTTAAGCCTGTATTTAATTTAAGTTCTGAAACCATCAGTTGATTCTCGTTCCTATGAATAGGCAGTTTGGAAAACTGTAATATCAAATCACTTCTGTAATTAGAATGGGCGTAAAGGCTGACATTTGTGTTGCTTTCAACACCATTTACCTGTCACGAGCAATCAATTTGCCTTATGTAAACCAGCTGGATTTTACTGCTTATTGTGCATGCACAAGCGAGTGACATGCCTCATGTAGTTTATCAAGCAACCTGTTTTCAAGTCTGCAGCCGATCATAACTGCTGGTAAAGTCACTTGGCAAGGTGTGCAGATCTGAAAATGGTGGACAGACAGTGAGAGAAATCGGTCAAACTTAGTGATCTGTGCAAGGAACATCTAAGTTCTACAACGTCACTTCTAAAGAATTGTATGACCCAAAAAAGAGACAGGCTGCACTGGAGGCATATACTGTACTTGCAGACGTACAGACACAGATACATTGAACTGACAGGACTGATACATTTGAGACGTGCAACTGCCTTCTATCACGTCTGTTGCCAGTTGAAATAATCTATATTTTTGAGTTTTAGTCCTAAGAAAACTAGTAACTGTTGCTTTTGCTTAGTAAAATACTTTTCTAATTAAATTTCAGTAACACATTACTTGTTACATCCTCCTCAATGTGTTTGACACAGTATGTGGCATTTATTTTAAGTAATAAGGGCCAGGTGATGTCTTATTAAGCAGTGCTCGTCTAATTTTCAAAGAAAATGTTACTCATCAGAGGTAATTACAGCACTGCTATTTCTGTCTACATTTATCATCCTCTTAATTGTTTGGTAAAATTCAGTAACGGGCATGACTAAATAGAGCATAATTCTACATTCCTGTCTTGTTAGTCCTAGGCAAATGACCATCTGACCAATCTTGCTTTATGACAAAAATGGCACAATAACTGGGATTTATTATAAATTTGTTTTGTACTCAGTAAAAAATTGCCCTGCGCATGAAAAGTGGGGTTGTTGTGTTGTGTTTATGTAAATAATTGTGTGTTTATTTGAGCAAATAATTAATGTAGACCCCGAAGCCCCGTCTCAGACAGCCTACCTGCTGTGTTTGGCTATGGGGAAAATCAGCTGGTGTTTGCCAGCTGCCAATCCCTGACTAGCAGGTGGGCGTGTTCCAGCAGAGCGTCAGGTATAAAAGGGTCCCACAGATATACCTCAGGGCTGCTGCAAGGCCATAAGCCAATGGACTGAAGATTGTCCATGCTACCCAGACAACGAAATCTGAAAGCTGAATCCTCCGATCTCCGTGTGTCTTAGCTTTGTGGAGAAGAAGCCGAAACCACCAACGACGGGGTGTGACAACTAAGGATTAGTTCAGGGATCATAGATCCCCAAAGTATAGTGAGGGGTATAAGCGGGACCTCCATGGTGTTAGCGGAGTAGTGCTCGTTGTGCTCACAACACCTTTTATTTGTTGTTTTTGTACTGTGTTTATTTTGCCTTTTGTACAAACTGTTGTATGTCCTCAGTGAGCTGTCGTTGTTGGTAGCGTCACGTGCGTTGTCTATGTAAATAAAACCTGCGTACCCACGGGGCATGTCAACTTGAACTGCAAAAACACATCCCTCTGTTTTACCCTTTAACACTACCTTTCAAGCTTTGAGATGTATCGACATTTACTACATCTTGTAAGGTTGTGGTGCCACTGGAGCGGCTTGCTAACAATATATGTGCTTTATGAGTCATACTGTAGAGGCTTTTGATTTGTTTCCAGTCAACCCACGTACTCCCAGATGAAAAAGTTCTCCATTGTGATGGCATAGTAATTAATGAAAACTATTGACTTAATTTATCTGCTTTCTAAATGAAATTGGATTTAAAAATAATACAAACATGTTCCTGGATCCCAGTCTCCTGTGGAATGAGTTATGTGTGTGGATGCAGATGAAAGCTGACATCTCATATATTCAAGTCTTTATTCAAGAAAAATATATGGAGCTAGAGCACTGTGTTAGCTCTGAACTCTACTATTCATAATTTGTCTTCAGCTCCAACCTTGTGTTTTACTTACAGAAGATTATCATTATTCACATTTATGTAACAGTGGGCCCATATTCATCACATTTCCTCTGACTGTTTTATGGTGGATTAATTTATTTCTTGTCTGTATCTAAAGTATGTTAGAGGGTAAAGTTTTGTGACCAACACCTAGGCCTGACATTATTTGTGGTACTCAATTTCACCATTGATTTTTGGAATGTACACCTGCATGTGCACCTACAGCACACTTCTGAACCCAAGGTGTTTTTAAAGAGCTCTTTGAAAAATTGATATTCAGAATGTCTGAATTTGTTACTAAGCAAACTATGTAGTTCATTCAGATCGGACCTATATTGGGGCTATGCAGAGGAAAAATGTCTTATACTTGGATGGTGGGAAGGGCTAAACCTGAAGAACATAGACCGGACAATGCTTTAGTCTTTATTTAACAAGGATTTTCATTTTAATGACTTACTGACTCATGGAATGGCAAGCGTCTCTTAAAAAGGAAATCAGTGTGTTCCTACAGCTAAAACTAAATGTGGGCATGTTTACAATCTCTGTTTAGTAGCAAACATAACTAACATTATACTGTAAAGTGTACAATTGAATGCAATTGTAGGTCACCGTAGCATTTAGAGGCTGACAACAATCAGCACTCCGATTTTGATTTCAGTGCTAAATGCAGAGACAGCTTTTGTACTAGAGAGATTAATGACTGTAAATTAGAACCACTTTATGCAATTGAGAGACAGTTATTGATGAACTGTACAATATTCACTTTAGCTGAGCACCGCTAGCACCATGGCCAGTCATTTATGTAATTGATTTATAATTTTTGATACCTGCAGCAGGGAACCCACTGGTGTTTTGATTTTGTTTTACGTTACTTTTATCTCTTTTTCTAAGTAAACTCGATGGAAACATGAACCCCCTACCCCTTATTTAAACCCAATTTGATGGGTATTTTAGAATGAAAGTCAGGGATGTTCTTGAAAGCACCTTCCAGTGTTAATATGTCATTTACTAATAAACCAGATAAACTGGGATGGTAACAAAAAAAAGCATAGGCCAATGCATGCTGTGTTATTATGGCAACGAGGTGCTTTTATGCATATTACTTCTTTCAATTGATAAAGAAATAACTTTTCTGGGTTTTCTATTTATTGCACTAGTGACAATAATTGGCAGCTTTTGGTACGCAATTTTGGGTCTTCAATTAAGAAAATAAATAAATCTTGGAGAAACATTTGTTCTCTCAGTTTTTGTTTCACTGTGCCCTTACCTTTGACTATGAGTTCAGGGGCAGCTCTTCAGTTCTCGTTGACTGCAACAGACATACTGTAATTAACGTAGGTCTGATAATCTAACGTATCTTTTAGATTATTTAGCACCAGCACCATCGACTGTAGGTCTTCACTCGATGGCCCTGGATCTACTTCTATAAAGACATCTCTGCTGCTCTCCTATATTGTATATGTCTGTGGCAGGGAACTGGAACTGAAGAGCCGATCCTGAATTCGGGTAGCATTGTTAAAAACAAATAAAACACCCAGTAATTGAGTACATTGAGAACTACCTAGAATGATTGCAAACATCCAAAAAATGCAAGAGGCTAGGCTAATTACTCATTAATTATGGTGTGAGTGTGAAACAGGCACGTCATACTGTTAATATTATCTTTACACAAAATAACTGCTTGGTTTTCAGTATGTGTGACCACTGTGTGCTTATAAACACACACATAGCATTTATATTTATTAATGTCTGTTACTAATGTTTTTTTTTTCTTTTGTTATAACGTGCGTACCACCGAGCCAAATCTATACTCATTGTTTTCTGTTGTCCAGGTGGAACACAGCGGCTGCCGCGTACCATTGGAGTGGCCTCTGCCAAGGAGCTAATTTTCTCCGGCCGTACTGTGGATGGAACCGAGGCGAAATCCCTGGGGTTGGTCAGCCACTCCGTGGAACAGAATGAGGCAGGAGACGCCGCCTTCAGGAAAGCCTTGGCCTTGGCAAGAGAATTCATTCCTCAGGTGTGTGTGTCCTCCATTAAGAATGTTCCCAATATTACGATATATATTGTAAACAGTATCTGAAAGATTTGTATATTGGCACCAGAAGTGTCAATTATGGATTTCAAGTTTACACATATTTATAAACATGCACACTGCACTGTAATGTTTAAATATGCTCTGATGGACTGAGCCAAATTCACAAAGAAGCACAACACAATGCAAAAGTAAATGACATTGTGTGATTAACCTCTGCATTGCTAGGACAGTGCTCCCCATTTACAGTAGTAAGCAATACATCATTTACTAATAAACTGTTCAAAGAACAATGAAATGAATAATGCACTGGATGAGTTTATTAGTTGATAAATCTGAAGGGTGTACACGTTTTAACTTGCGCCTTTAACAGAGAAAGTGGCTTTTGCGTGGTTTGGATACCCCAGGCTACTATAACTTGACTCCAGTGTATGGATTAACTGAAATCATAACAGTGTTTCAGATTAAACATCTGTTTTTAGTACTATTGCGTCACATTGTTTCCCAAAATCTGTTTTTAAAACACTGTAATGTACACTTGAGTTGTACTTTGAATTCCCAGCATCATAGTAGAGTTTCTGTTCAAGCAATGGAATGTTTGTTACACTGAGTCCTAACTATAATGATTATGACATCAGTACATCATTACAGATGGAGCTAATGTCCCAGTGTGTTTAGCAAGCCAGTACTTTTATTTTACTGCTTGCCTAATTTATAGTAAACTATGCAAAGCCCTCCGCCCGAGCTCTGGTGTTGCTCTGCCAAAAAAAAAAAAACAATCAGCAGTTTTGGCTTATAAGGAATATTCTGGAAATAAAAAAAGATGGAATGTTAAAGAATACTTATTTGTGTTGCATAGGGTATGTTAAAAAATACTCAAAAAGTATAGAAAGGGATGATTATATTTGAATCAGGTTGCAACCGTATCCTGTCACCTGAATTACTGTACCTCTCTACCAATCTGTTTGTATCTCTCTTTCTAAGGTATTCAGTATTAATGTTTATATTTGCTTTTCAGGGACCTATAGCTATGAGAATGGCTAAGCTTGCCATTAACAGAGGAATTGAGGTAAGCATTTAAACAGGATCACACCCACCCTTCCCCCATCATGATACAGGAAATATTTCATAATGTGTTTTTACTTTACTTCCCATAACAGAATGTATTAAATAACCTATTGAGAATGACCTCTAATTCCTATGAACTTTTAGATACACATTTCAGATTTGTATTCAGTTATTAATAGATAAAAGTACAGCTGGACCAAGCTTGTTCTCGTTCTTACACTTTTCTTATATTTTTGCTCTATATAACAGCATTAGGCTTTGGATTGATTTACTGTTTGTTAATGTACTGTGTTTGTTACACTGCAGAGTAGCCCGTCATTGATTAGTATATGTGCTCAGAGTCTTTATCATGTTTGTGTGTATTTTCAGGAGAAACGACATTATATAACTTTAGGCTATTGCTGCTGCCTGGCACAATAACCAGTTTTTAATATTAGAGGTGTCTAATTTCTGTTATTAATAAAGCTGGCAAGTTAAAACAAGAATGTTTTTATTTAAGTTGCTGTTCAGTTTCCTTTCATGAAATGTGAAAGAAAAAACAAGTAAGCCTGGTAGTTGGGTCAGAGTGATCCAAAATCACAAAATAAATATGTACTAAATATGACTCCTGTTTTGTATGTATTTATGTATGTATGTATTTATTTATTACAAGTTCGCAGCATTATACTGTAATTCCTCTTAGGTCTGATCACAAAATGGGAAATTAGGACAGTGAGTACAGTATCAAAAAGAGAAGACAAAAGAGGGGAGATGATTAAAATTGCACTTGTATTATCTGGCCTTGTGTGGGCTTAATTAACCTAATATACTGTTCCCTGTTTGTTTCAAGTGATGTGAAAAGATTTATAAAAAAAAAGTATATAGACTACATGCTACAGAAAACAAGACATCACATAATCATGTGACTCCTAGTGCTGCACAGCGATTGCGTGTTGCTGCAAAGGCTTCTGGGAAATCCAAGTTCCCATGAACCTTTTTACTATTATAATTGCTGTGTTCCTTATCTCTTGTGATTGTTCTCCTATGATTTTAGCAGCCAAGATTGACTAAATTCATTCAGTAGCTCTTTAATCCTTTTGATATTCTATATCAGTGGTTCTCTAAGTGGGGTCCATGGAGACTGCCCAGAGGGTCTGTGAAATTATTATTTATTTATTGGCAAATGCCCTTATACAGGGCGACTTACAAATGTTAAAAGGTACAGCAGCAGTGCCCCCCATCTGGGATTGAACCCACGACCCTCCGGTCAAGAGTCCAGAGCCCTAACCACTACTCCACACTGCTGTCCTGAAATATTAAGGGCTTGCCTGAGTAAAAACAGGCAAATCTCCTCAGTTTACACAGCGTGGCATTCCTGATAGTGCATGTGTAGAGGGGCTGGTTGAATGCCCGCTGGTGACGTCATGCCCTGGTAACAGAAGTAGCATCCTAGACTCCCTTGCTAAGGGAGCTTTTTGAACGATGTTGTTTTCCTGTGTTGCGGGTGGGCAGGACAGGCAGACGGAGCAGTGCAGTGTGTTTCGAGCAAGTCGGGGCCACAGGGGTTAGCAGCAGTAAATCAGTTAGGGGGTCCGTGATTCTTATTCCATTTGAAAAGGGGTCCGTTTGAGAACCTCCTTTTTATAAGTCTGATTTGAATGTGTTTAGGTTTGGCCTGTTCACAATGAAATCACCTGCAACTCAATAAATCAAGTAAGAGAGCAAGAAGGGGCTGTGAAATAGCATCCTTCTAAAGCACATGGGAGGATAGCAGGAGTTCAAATTAAAACATTTGTGCCTTGATCATTTCTATATGTTTTTGCTTCTGCATACTGTCAAAGGATAATGGAAGAAACTGGGTGCAAAAGTCATGTAGTTATTTTTATTACTTTGTGTGTTTGCTACCCACATTCAGCATCAATGCAACACCATTTCTTAATTAGTAAAGCTGCTGTTTTTTTTTCAGGTTGACTTGGCAACAGGTTTAGCGATTGAAGAAGCTTGTTATGCTCAGGTATGTAAACACAATATTCCTGGGTCTAAACTCATTTTTTGCTTTCACCTGTCCTTAACAAAGCTCCAAAGAAGTTAAATGAATGTTACTTTTGCATTGAAAATACATTTGTGGCCTGTTATATTTTATCCTTTTTTCTTCTTGCCTTTTCCCTTTGTTTTTCGCAAGCCTTGTGAGTTTGACCTTCAGTTGCCTTATCATTTATTGTGTATTCATTTTGCAATGACATTTGGAGCATTTTCAGCATCAGAAGCAGTTTTTTTTTTTCCCCTGACCTTGCAATTGCTTCTGAAAACAATAAAAAAAATGATTGCGTTTGTTTACTCGTGTATTATAGGTGATTCCAACGAAGGACAGAATTGAAGGTCTAACTGCATTCAAAGAGAAAAGACCACCACGTTACAAGGGAGAATAAGAAAAATCATTTAAAAGGGTGCCAAGAATACTGCCTGATTCACATGGTATAATAAGAAGAGTGATGAAACTTGAAACTATCAGCGTATGTACTCCTCGCTTGTGACACATTGCATTAACAAACCTCAAGTAAGACAGCAAGTTAAAACAAAACGGATATTGAATGATCTGGAATGTGCGCCAACTTGCCCACAACACTACTGCTTTGTCATCAGCTGAGTTTTAGATTAATCTCTTTTATAAATAAGCAGTGGGGGAGAATAGTGGTTCATGGCATTTATTGCACAATCTGGATACTTCATGTAGCAGCATTTTTCATGTTGATACATAGCTTCATGCGGTCTTTCCTCATAAAACCTGTAGATTTAGAGGATACATCTGTTGTGAATTGACTGGATTCCAGTATTCCAGGTTTAATTTATGAAAAAGCAAGATTACAGATTGTCAAGCAATGACTACAGATAGCCCCTGCTTATTTAAAAATGTAGATTAACCTTCATGTTAGTATTGCCTTAATAAAATGGTAACTGAAGAAATGCCTCGTGCAGTTTCTCATTAATGGCCATGCTTTTAACCAGCTTTACAAATAAATGTTAAAAAAAAAAACAGATTGAATACATTTTCTGTGTCTAATTGGTTGTAATGTGGTGATTACCGGTCCATACTGTGAATATTGAATGATTTTTAAATCTTACTGTGAATATTTAAATAAAGTAAACCCTGTATCCTGGGGCAGTCGCCTTTCCATTCTGCATCCTGTAAATAAACATGACTTTGAGCAATCACTTTTATGTGGCTGTAAAATGTAATATTAACTGTTGTAGTGCAAGTTTCAATATTATATAATGTCAGTTTGGTGTCTGGAGGAACCATTAGTCTTTTTAATCTAAATAGTGACATCTCCATGTACCATTGTCTTTAAACTCCTGAACCCACTCTAGAATAGACCTGTTTTCTCTGAATTTATATGGATGTAAAAAATGGCTTAATATATCATCTCTATGGATGGAGGGGGAGTAGAAATAAAGGATGTTGTATTTAAATGTCTTAGCATCAAAAAGCCCAATGGCACATAGTTATAATATTTGCGCCAATAATATTCAGAAAGTAGAAAGAAAAAACTTAACAACTGAGAGGTTTCAGTTTTTATTTCCCTTTCACAAAATTGGTTCACATCACACACTGTAGTAAGTAGGTTATGTGCTTCTGCAACAATTTAACCTATTCCAGAATGGTTAAATAACAATGAACCAAATGCAAATAAGTAATGCAGTTTATAGTGCATGCATTGCACTTTATAAATGTATTAGCCATATGTATTGCTCCTGTCATCCGTCATCATTTGTAAGTAATATACTGTGACTTCACGCTGTTGCTCCTTGGAGAATTGCAGGGTCGTTTTTTCACTGCCTCAACAGTATTCTAAGTGAGTTAGTTTAATTTTAACTGAGTAATATACAATTATTTTAATAGGGAAAATGTTAAGTCTGCACAAAATAATTGTGGCATTTAGATAATAGAATAACTGCACGGCCCATTAGCAATGACTGGGGCTTCTTTTTGCAGCCTGATTGGATTATTTCTGTATGAACACCGGGGTATGGTGTGGAATGATATAGCTCATGCAGTCTGTAAAATTATTTGATATTCTTTATTTTGAAAGCAGTGTAACCATGCATTTAATTGTGCTGCCTAGTCGTTACTTAATAGCAATCTGTATTTGGGGTTGGGGGTCTGATGTATGGCTATTTAGGCTGCTGTAGAAGGAAAAACAAATAACCCATTATTATTATTATTATTATTATTATTATTATTATTAATTATTTATTTTTTTCTAACCCACTGCAAGATTGTTTTCCCATTTTGATGCAATTCCCCTTGATGCTTACCTCGCTGTGATGTCATAAAAGGGTAAAAAAAAAAAGTAGAAAGAAGCCAGCACTCCTTATAGAATAACTTTTTTTTTTTTTTTAAAGAAAAATAATAATGGCAGAAACATAGCAAACGTGTTGCAGCAAACAAGCCTTCATCAGTGCATACACATAATGAGCATAGACTCTCTTTTATAAGCTTAACGACAAACAGGTGTTTTTTAAAAAAAAAAAAGATGTGAAAATGCAATACCAATTAAACTGTTAAAGTGTATTCAGTGAAAACAAAAAGGTACCTTGATGTATGAAATGTGTCACATTATATCATACAACAGCAAAAGCTTTGAAGTTGTCAAGTAGCATTGCAAAGGAGTTTGTAATTTTCTTACTTTAGCTGTCCAGAACTTTGTGAACAGAAATACAAGGGTCATATATCATTAAAGTAATGGGAGGCAGACAGGCAAGGCTTTGATTCTGTGAAGTATCTATCTCTTTTTATATACACTATTAGCTTACAACTTGAAATGTTTCATTCCGAGTCTGTGCCCGTATACTGTACATAAATCAAGGTACAGGAAGCTCCTTGAAACAAGCTGGCATTTAGCAACCATTCTTTTTTTAATTATACTTATTCAGGTCACAAACCTGAGCTTTGAAACTGTACTCTGACGCATGTGCATAATGCTTCCTGTAGGTTCAATATATGTTTGCAATAATGTGATTCTAAGAAAATTGCAAACGATTATCTAGCATTGCAAACAGATAATTGTTTGCATTTTTCTTAGAATCACATTATTGCAAACATATACATTTTATTTTTCTTTTATAAATGTTTCATCCGGTTTATTGTGGGTTTTGGTCAATATATCATTATAGAATCGTAGTACAGTAGTTGTACTGTAAAAATAACTACTGGCATACGATTATAATACTTACGGGAATCTTGTAGTTAAGAAATGTCTTTCCAAAAATTATTTTAAAAAACTGCAGTATTACTACAACAAGCTGTTATATTGTATATCTGCAGCATTATGGACATCATAACCTGCCTACAAAAGCTATTCAATGTGTATTTGTACAATGTGTATTTGTTATGAAAGTATAAAGATGCAAAATAAGACAGCTGCATTGAATGGCATGATGTAACCAGTGCACTTCTACAACGACCTTGTTAATTGTATGTGAAAAAATACTTCTCTTTTTAACACTGCAAACTGCACTATATTTGTACATGCTAAATATTCAGTGCTCTTTTGTGTTTATTCTTGTGGTTGAAAATTGGTTTCATTGACTACAGACAGCACAGTGAGTGTTGCTCAACACAGACAACTTAACCTGTGGGTACTAGATATTAAATAGCGTGCACGAAAAAAATGATTCCTAGGATTTGTATAGCAAGTCAAGAAGTGTTTGAAAAACAGGCAATGCTCTGCCTTTCTGAATAGCTGCAGAGAGCTTGGTGGTGTCTAACAGCCGACAGCATATTGTACATCTTTTAAAAGTGTATCGGGATATGCTGACAGAAGTGGTACAAGAGACTGAGGTTGTGGTTGAAACGCCACTCGAACATCTGTGGTTTATTTACAAACTTTGTATGAATTCCACAATACCTAAGCCATTGCTTCAACAGAAGAAAGACGATGTGCTACTGTACCACCAATGGTAGGAACAGCACAGTGGTGCTGTACACAGATTTCACTTTTACAGATGCACACACAAGAAACAGGCAGTAGGAACATTCTCTCTCTATCCTAATTACTATGCAATAAGCATTTGTTTCTATCTCTCTATTGTTCATTTTTCTTATTCACCTCAAGCCACACAGTTTTACAAAACCACCTCTGCCTAGCAAAGAAAACTCCAACTGGAACAAAACTGCATAGCATTTACATTTTTTTTTTATCCAGTACTTTTTTAAAAGGCAATTGTCACTGTAGAACCATGCCCACTACAGTAGCTGTGTGGGAATACAGTATGGCGCACCAATCTGCAGCAGCCATTTTCCACACATCTAAACAGCTGGCAGGCCGACTCAAACAGAGCACCTGGCTTTTTCTAACAGCTGACTTGAATATCACAGCTGTTAATAGGATGTACAGTAGGAGCTTCCAAGGGCAGCCAGGAGGTCACTATTTGTGATGTGAACATTCTTTAATAATTACTGCTTTTAATTCCACAGAAAAGTCTGTCAGCACTTAACACTGATACACTTTGTGCAGTCGTGGATGTAGAAGCACCTGTCAAAATACTGTAAAGTACCTACAATTACATATGTCAGTCTGTCAGATATGCAACACAGATGCAGCTTTTTACACAATACATGTTGGTACTGACTGGCATAGCAGCATTGTCAGTCATGTGATATAATTTACACAAAAGTGTATGCTAAATGTCATATATGTGTTTCTTTCTTAATAGAGTCTATTGTTTGCTGTTTAGCAGGAATGATGGCTTATTGCACAGTTTATTTCCAGGTTTGTTGACACCTCAATGCTCTTGTTTTTGCCAGGGCATACCAACTGAGGGCTCTCAAACTACTTATAGTATGTCTCAATGGGGTGGATCTTAAATAAACACTGCCCTACAATTTATAAAACTGATATTTTTATATTGTAAAGCAACTGTTTAGACCATTAAAATAGATCACATTTGGTTAAATTTAGCTAACGATTATCTTGAAGGTTGTTAAGGCTTTGTTTCATCATTGCATTATATATGTGGCTAACATTCTAGCTCTGCAATTAGAATACATAAAAAAACAAACAAACAAAAAAAACAAAACCTGAAAATATATTTTTGCAATTCCTTTGATGCTCACTAACTTGGAAAATACCAAGACATACATGCATATCTGTCCATAAACTGTCCATGACTACTGATGGGGATAAAGCAAACATATCTCTTAACATTTGGTTACTTTATTGCAGGGTAATTTGTGAAGGCACAGGGGTAATTTTGTTTTTTCGAATGACATTTATCATTTCAGTTGGTCTGTAATAATAATCACATTTATATTTAATTTTCATCCATTTGATTTTCCTGTGCAATTCACAAGCCCTTTGTAGGAGTATCCTGTGTCAGAAATTGCTGCCAGTTCAAAGAACTGTTAGCACACTGATAACATCAATGCAAGTGTTTTAAACACTGTGACAAGATGGCATTTGGGGATATTAGCAGTCTTTCTGGCAGTTACAACCACTCGAAAAGAAATGAAAAAAATAGATACACAGAGCATACATTCCATCCATTAAAATGCCTTGAAAACAAAAAGCTTGTGAGAATAATACATTTTAATTGATTTAATCATTAAAGCCCTTTGCCCTTAGGTTTGAGCTTTACTACATTTCCTCAAAATCGGGTACTATTTGTTAAAAATGTTTTATTTAAGGAAATAGGTCTGTCGTCAGTTTCTCTAAACTGAGTTCAGACATTTTAGCTGACAATCCATTTTCAAGGCCAGAGCTTATGAATGAATCCAGTAAATCTTAGTTGAATTCATTTCCAGTCACAAGGGTAGGTTGATCTCACAGTCTCCTACTGTATATGAAAGATGCACACAATATTAAAAGTAACACAGTGGAATACATCTATTTCATGGAAACAGTCTTAAAGGGATTATTTATAATATCTACATTGTCAGAATGTTTTAATTTTTACTTTAATCTCCTATTAGGTGTGCTTCATATAATTTTCTGAATTATATGAAACACATAATGGGGTATTAATGAAACAAAAAAAAGAATCTGTGAGCCTTTGAGATCAAAAGCACTTCGATGGAAGTGCAAGAAAATAAACACATTCCTTTGATTGCATTGCGACAAAATATTTAAAAAATCAAATAGACCATTAGCATGATAAATCCTCACTTTTGAGGTACAAGAATGTGACCTCCCATGCCCTTGTTACCATTATATAGAAGGTAGCAAAATCTGTTTGGGTTTGGTGGACAAAGACAGTCAAATGGCATGGACAGAGTAAAGGCTGAAATTCAGCTGTGTTTCTCCTTTCAACTAAAAATGTTCCATGAAAACTCATCTACCTCCTTAGAGGCACTCTTGTTTCTATTATAGTCACATGTATCCTAGCCTCAGTCATCAGCCACAATTCTTTCATATTTCACAACAACAACAAAAAAACTTAGATAATTGTCTTTACCATTTATGGCAATTTTTAAAACATTTTTACTGTTTGCTGTCCATTGACATTTCTATAGAAAAATAAATGTTCTGCACACAAGCAGGATGTGACTCAGTAACACAATTCTAGGCAAGACACAGCTGTGTGCTTGGATGTTTTGCCGTGCACTACATTCAGGTAACACAGCAATAATGATCCGTGATATGGTACGGAACAGAAAAGCCAGAGCACGCTGTTATGTTTTGGTTTTTTTATCGCTCTTCCTGCAGTGATTTAGAGGGCAAATCTCAAACCGCAGTGCACTGGAGCAGACATTTTGAAAAGAGCTTTGGAACAGATTTCAAAGTTATAATGTAAAATCTTGTCAGGATGTTAACAGTGAAAAGAAAAATTTCAGGTACGTGGGGACGTGGAACGCTCGATTTTACAAAACCCCGCTACTTACCTCTTTAACAGTACCACTGCCTCTCATAAAACATTTGAAATACATTTTTAGGAGTCCAGTGTGAGTTTGATGAATGTAACCACCACACTTCAAGAATGCTGAGATAAAGCAAAGAGATATTTCAAACATGAATAATACATTTACATAATAGTTCATGACCGACTTGTTTGAATAAATCCACTTTTGTTATTACTGAATAACCACAGTTCATATAAATGTATAATTTAAAAAGCCCCCCCCCCCAAGCAGCAGTGAACTTTGTGACCTTAGATATAACCAGAAAACCTGTACTTAGCCCCCTTGTACACCCAAAAATTAACTTTACTTGTAGATTGCTAATCTCCTGTAAAATGAATCTGATTAAATCAAACTGACTTGAACTGTCAGAACAAATGACTCAAATTGACTCGAGCCAGATAGGTGACTCAACTTGTCTCGAGCTTGGCATGTCAAAGATGTCAAAAAATTGGGACTCGACTCGAGTCCCAATTTTTGTGACTCGATTACAACACTAGAACAGACCACACATACTTAAGATCCAGTTAGTACACAGCTGTTTTCAGTCAATTCCCAATACCTATGTTGTCCATTAAAAAAATAATCATTTCATTGCCACTTTTAATCACTAACCATATAACCTGTGGGATCATTTGCTTTCATTCATAAAAAACACACATGTTGTAAGTCAAAATAATAGTGCTGAATCTCTCATGTTAATCTACAGTCAGAGAGGTGTGTTGTAACTATTCTTTACTAGGTGAACTGTGTATTATGCATATCTTTAAATAGAACAATTTGGGTGATAAATGTAGTTTTGCTCTATGGAGGTGAACTGCATAAGGCCATTTTACCTTAAATGCTCTATTGTTGTCATGAGGTGGACAAGGGGTGCAAGTGAATGAACTGAAACGATTTCATTTGGAGAGAAAAGAAAGTGAGAATGTGGCAGGGCAGAAGCCCTGTGTGTAAATATTGTAAATAAAGATACATTATTTTGAATTTAAGTTTGGCAGGGATGGGGTTGATTCCATTCCTGCCAAATCCACGTGTGGAATGTGGCTGGGTCTTGATTAAATAATTGATCATATAAGGGAAGCCAACACCTTTGTTTAGTTGGAGGAGTTTGTGGAGAGTTTGGGAGGTGTTCCAGTGAAGGCGTGGCCCAGCTGGGACAGTAAGCATTGGTTTTGTTTAAGTGTTTTATTTTGATCCCTGTACCTTGTTTATTTGTTCACATGTTTTTTGTGTTTATTTCATATATTTGTTTTAACAGCTGTTTAACTGCAGCTCTCCATCTCAGAGTCTCATTGCTGCCAGTAACAGATTGGGCCGTGACGCTATCCTGCTAGAGAGTACTTACAAAACAGGGCCTTGAGCGTGCAAATAATAAGCATAATATCTGTGTTCGAACATTGATTGGCTTAAGAACATTGACAGTTGTCTGCTGTTCTCTTTTGTAAGTGTTTAAAACAGTACGTTTCCAAAGCTGAAGAAGGCTGACATATGGCATGAACTGCAGGGAGTGCTGTGAAGGCCTTTCCTCTGCTCCCATAAGACAGGCTGCAGAGAGAGTGTTATGCAATGCTCTGATTAATGGCAGCTCCCACAAGCAGGGTTGCATTACCTCAAACACCAGTATCTTGAGAATGATTAACTCGGTTACATAATCCTTATCTGGTAAACAAAGAAAGAGGGAACAAACTCAGTCTCCTTCTGGTGTGTTGTTTTTAACCCCCAAAAAGTCTCTAAGCGGTTTTTAATACGTAACAGCGTACGTGATTAAGCACAGCAGTAACAAAAGGAATTTTAAAGACAAGTTGCCACAGAAGTTACATATGCCTAGCAGGTTTTGCAACGCTAATGAGGTGTTTGGCAATCAATCGTGCTATTGTAGACAGGCCACTATTGGTGAATAGATTTTGTCAGAGCAGTCTTTTTTTAAGGTGGAATGGTTCTCCTCTCTCCCTCTAACAATATGCAAAGCTTGCACCTCTGAACAACACGTTTTAAATAGGCCTCTGTTCCTGGCACTATCTTGTCATGGAGAGCATATGTGCTACATACCATACATAAGTCATGAAGCTTTAGTGTCGTCGTAGGTATTTTATATAGCACTTAAATGAAGGATATTAATATTCCAGACTACCTTTTTTCCACTGTACCACTGTACTCATTCTGTTTTAGCATGTGCTTTAATTTCATGAACAACGCTAATATATATATATATACACATATATATATATATATATATATATATTCATATTCAAAATGGGAGTGTCTAGATAACTTCATTGTACTCTTATTTTAATTTTATTTTTTACCAAAATTATGAGCCACACTGGTCTCTCTAGCTCGCATGAAAACAATCTTGTTAGAAGCCTAGTTTATTATTATTATTATTATTATTTATTTCTTAGCAGACGCCCTTATCCAGGGCGACTTACATTTTTTACAAGATATCACATTATTTTTACATACAATTACCCATTTATACAGTTGGGTTTTTACTGGAGCAATCTAGGTAAAGTACCTTGCTCAAGGGTACAGCAGCAGTGTCCCCTACCAGGGATTGAACCCACGACCCTCCGGTCAAGAGTCCAAAGCCCTAACCACTACTCCACACTGCTGCCCAAAGCACTTGATAAAGCACTTGGGGACCATCCAGTTTTCCAAAAACATGCCAAATGCCCTGCCCCAAAAGAAAAATTTTCCATGCATCTGTGAATGTCAGTTGTATTCTGCTTCTCCCTTCACAGTCACAGACTGGATTAATAAGTTTTTTTTTTTTTTTTCATTCAGGCAACCAGAAAGGGTAAGGGTGGAATTTCATATTTCAGCCAACTGGAAATAACCCTGTGAGAAATCTGTGCCAATGGCTCACTTTTGACGTAGTAAGTCTGTAAAGGAAAACTTGCAAATGGCCAGTTTTAGCAAACTAAAAACTGATCTGCAATTATGACCTTTAATAACACCAAAATAAATTGTTTCCTGTATCCAGCTTGCACAGTGTGCAATGAACTAACCCTGAGCCGGAAATGAGTTTGGTGGTCTAAACTAGGATACCAGTCTATACAGCATAAATTTGTCCACATCAAGATTGAAGAAGTAAAATATTAGGCAAGGCTGCTTCCACAGTTCTGTCTCAACAACTTGGGGTGTTGACAGTGCAGTATATTCAGGTTGGAGCAGTGATCCATCCTGACTGGTTGTTTCTCGACATGGGCGACAGTCTGATTTTCAACAACAAACATTTTGCATGAGTCTCTTTTTCAGTGCTCACTTGCTTGCAGTACAGTATGTGCTGCACAATCTTGGGCCACCCACTTCTAGCCTCATGCTAAGCTTCCAGAGCACAGATGACTAGTCATTTAGTATACTGATTAAAAAAATACGTAGTTTGTATCTTTGCTATGATTTCATGCCTGTTTCAATTTTCCTTCGCATTTTAGATTTTTTGTTCAATAGTATTTGGGGTTTTTATGTCATTTTTGAAAGGTAGCTTTAAGCTCCAGCTGTAAAGAGTAAGGGCATTGTACTGGGAGTTATTTTTTTGCTGATGCTTGTCCATTTGCTGGTACTGTAATCTGCTCCCCTACGCTTATCTATTTCTGCCCTGGTTTAATTTGGTCACCCCTGGGTTTTTCTTGAAAGGCTGATGCACTGAATGAAAAAATAGCTAGAAAGATGAGGTTGAGTTAAAGACAATGACAAATCAGAAACGCTGCCTCGATTTACAAAAAGCGTAATCCCTGGGAGACAGTGGCTTCTGATTTGGGGTCTCATCCATGATTTGGAGTGCTGCAACAGGTATTAAGAAAACTTAACAAGACAGCAGGGAATTTATTCTGTGGAACGCTCTGCTGCATATGGCCCATTTTGAAACGCCTTACTTTGTGCTTGTGTGGTGATTCATTCTGTTTTTCTGTATGAATATTATCTTTTCAGGGTCAAAGAAAAGTGTGTCGTGAATTCTATATTGAATCGTAAAGTCTGACCTCTTTCCACACTTGGACATGCTTCAAACTCAAAATGAGTCAAATGCAGTACTGGACGTGCTGTTCCATGTTACAGTTTAAAGAGGAAACACAACGCTTAGCCTTTCAAAGACTCATTTAAGTGCAGTCAGATCATTTTATCATAAAAGTAGTCAAAGTCATTTAGAAAGCAGATTTGTCAAGTTTGGATGGAAAAAAAGACGAGTTGTACAGTATGGTTCATGTTTTGCATTATGTTTTAACAGAGCAATTCTTTAATGAGTTATCATGGATCAGACACAGTGCACTCAATCATTTAGTTTCTACCGTATATTAACTATAACCAAGACCAATTTTAATCTGAGTTGATGGATGCGGGATGACATATTTACAAATGCTTCAGATGTAAAGGATTAGTGCATGGAAGTTTTCTTTAAACCCTCTTCTACTTTGAACACTCAGTAATACTGCATATCTTAATTATAATTGATCAGAGGAAGTGGGGACATGTAGCACCTCTAAGTCCTTTGCTTCCAAGTGATACAACAACTAATTAAGATTCACATTTTTGTATCATTACTACATTCATTTAAATACACTGGAAAGTCAAGATTAGTCCAAAGTTAATGTCTATCGCTGTGACTGTTGATTTATGTTATACTGTTCAGCAACATGAATCCCAAGGTTGAATGGTTGTGCTTCCACCCTGAGGTTAAAAAGGTTGGCATTTCTACACTGAGCAGAATATTTATGTCAGCTGGCTTGCACTCTCTTGGATCGAAACCTCACAGTCCCTGCTCCACCAGATGAAGGAGACGAGGTGAATGTGTGCAGTACACCAAGTACCTTGCATGGTAGCATCTATGAATAAAAGACCCAGTGCTCTAAAAACTATACATTCAGAACTAAACAGATTACCTATATCTGCTTGCTACAGTATTATATTAGAAAACTAGACCTTGGGAGACATCTCAAAGGTAAATAAATCAACTTCATCGTTGCTTTATTTATGTTTTAATTACATTTGTGTAGCAGGACCCAGGGGAATAGTTTTACTCCTTTCACCCAACTGACCAATGATTGTTTAATTGTTGGCAAATTATTATACAATTATATAAATTAGCCATTTCTAGCAAACAGGGTTGAACACTGAATGAGACTAGGACGTGGTTGTGGTTTGCTTCGGTAAAAAGGAAAGGAATCAATTCTCCTGTTCTGCTAAGATCGGTGAGCCTGTTTGCATCACCTACTCCCAGTGTGTATTTTGTCTTTGTTGTTTGTGTGGATTTGTTGTTTATTATTGTATTGGTAATTTGTAGGGCAAATTTTGTTTTCTTATGTTTTCTTATACATTTTTTTAAAGTAATTGATATGTTTTAGTTTAACCTGATGTGTGATTCCTGGGGAATTATCTTGGGTTGTATTTTATTGTATATCTATAATTTGTTGCAAAGTAATGCAGTTCAGTCTTACAGGTATTTTATGAGGCTAAAATGCTGTAAAGGTATTTTCTTAAACAGAAAATGTAATGATAAAATATGTGCAGGTTAGCACAGTGATTCATTTATTTGGTGTTCGTTTATAAAATGTGGTATGCAATGTGTTATTGTTTCTTGATTGTGGAAGTTGCTCACTGAGCATTTGCCATTACGATGATGCAACACTAATAAGTGTTTGATTTATATTCCGGGAATGCTAAGGATTGCTGTTTGATGTTATGCTCTATGACACTGATTAAATGGGTGTTTGATATTGATAGCTATTAAACTAGTGATATTTGTATAGACTTATTGCACCTTGAGATTTTGCTCGCACTTTGCACTTTTGTGTTATACAAATCTAGTTGGTGTTTTAAGATTAAGCATTGGGTACTATTTGTGGTACTGTGATATTTTGCCATATAATTATCTAATATCAAAGACTATCAATTGTGTGTAATTACTGTGCCTGGCTAGGTTGTCTTAGTACTATATCGATCTAATCAGTGATCTGGCTGGTTACTGTTTGCTTACTTTGCTTGAATTGCATAATATACATTTTGAACTTTTCTATTCATAGTTTTATTGTATTCTAATAAATAGCTCCATCGGGGCAATTTGAACTGCATTCATGTCTATGTCTTTCATTTAATTGAAGGGGCTCTGTGTTGGGGATTAATATTTAACTAGGTAAAAGTGTCCCTTATATAATTATAACATCTAGTAAGGGTGGCGTAGTCAACTATCTTATATCTGACTCAAGGTTACACCGGGTCTGGGGGCGCTACATTTGTATGTAAAATTCACTTTGGCTCAAATTCTCAAAACAGTTTACTCCAAATCATTTCCATACGCTCGTCTTTGAAACTGTAATGTTCCTAATCCCTGTTGTATAGCACATGACTTGGAGGAAAGTACAGTGGAATATTCAAGAAGCTGGTATTTTGATTGGTTGAGGTGGACTTGGCTGGGGATTTAGAATGAGTTTAGAAACAAGCACAGTAACCTCTGAATCCTTCTGATAAGTAAAACACAACTAGCATATTTTACAGGTGATACAGTATGGTGCAAAAACTTGTTTTTGGCCCCGTTAAAATCACCTTGTTCTGAGTCCACTAGAGGTACCCATGAGGCTGCCATCAAGGGAGGGCCATGGGACACCTTTGTATACAACACAGGGAGCAATTGCATTACATGACAGGATTCATTGATAGAAACAAATGTACACAATTGCAATCTGCACTAAAGGATCTATATGTTTACAATATTATTTTACATACATTTTAAATGTCAAGCCCTTCTGCACATGAAGCAGGCCACTTTGAATCATAAGATTGAATATATGCTGTTTTGGGTAGTTATCTGAAGGGTGACATCACTTAACAGTAATTCGAGTAATTACATCTATGACAGGTTTCCCTTTAATCTTTCCTCCCCTAATGACTTGTATCTATTTAACCTTCCTACTTTATATGCACTCAGTTTTTACCACTTTAAAATACCACTCAAAACAGCACTGGCTAGCCCTCTGCTACACACTAGTTTACTCAGCTGAATAACAGCCACTTTAGAGGATGCAAACAGGCTCATTAAATGTTGGCCTTTGTGTGCTACATTGTAGAAATGAATTCAAAGCCTCCATTGTTTAACAAGTCAAACAATCAAAGAAGAATGTGAAGGGAAACGCATACTTATGCTGCATGAAGCAGCAGCTGCCAGCCCGGCACAGTGTTTATAGGTCCTAATTCCAGAGCCTACGTGCAGGGCTGGTTAGCCTTTCAGCTGTGGTGATGAAATGCCTTGCATTGCTTCCTGGAATAGAAGGCTGATTTAAAAAAAAAAAAAAACACTGTTCAGTTCACCAAAGTTTATAGATAAACCCAACACTGGGGTCACTGCAAGCTGAAGTAACAGGATTGCTGTAATTATATCATATGCTCCACAGCAGCCAGCTTCAGTCATAATCTGAAAACAGACAACAGAGGTCAAAACAAACAGACAAAAAAAGATCATGAAACTGGTTATGCTTCAGATTGTCCAGAATATCCAATAAGCAAATATCAACCTGTCTCACAAAAAGCAGTTAAATACAGGATACAATTCAAATTAACCCAGATATGCCTGAATTGTAAGTGACTTACTGTATATGTAGAACAATATGCATATGTGATACACTGATATAGACTAAATCTTGCGAATCATTGCCCAGGTTTTGATCAAATCTGACCGTCCCTGTCCAGAGATACTTGAAAATACATAGAAAAATTGAATTGTTAATTAAGTTTGAGCCTATTTTCTGTCCATTGTAACAAGTGTGCAGTGACCGCTTGGTTTGTCTAGCCATGCTTATTTTTCAGTTGGGTGGATTTAGGAAACGAGAGATATTTTGGGATGTATTTACGGTGGCTATAACTTTAATGTGTAAAACACTGATGTGGGTATTTTATTCATTATTGTTTTGGAAGAACAAGAATATAATGGTGAGAGTTCACTAATCCCTGCAGTGTCTCTAATTCTGCTGTATGGTGGCTTCCATGGCAACTGAGATTGTCACTGACTTGACCCAGTTCTCTACCGGTTGGAATAAACTTGTTGTTTCGATAATCAAATTTAGTATTTAAAACTAGTGTGGCACTGATAATCAGAATTATTGACAGATTCTGGTTAAACACACGATTATTGATGATGCTAAACTAGACTATTATTTCCTACTTACTACCTACAAAATATTGATGAAACGATTGATGGAGAATGTTTATTACTGGTGGCAGCAGGGACATGATTGATGTGGAAATGCAGTCGTTCAATTTGAAATGGAATTTACATGTTAGCTTGTTATGTGAATTGTCTGAATAAAACAAAAGGGTAATAAAGAAAGCATGTGCATTTTTAGCAGAGATTCTGTTAAACATGAATCTGGATATAATGCAGCTCCTTTTGTCTATACTAGAGGCTCTCCAACGTTTTCTAGCAGTGGTCCTCACTTTACTACTTAAACTACCACTGCTGTAAACTAAACCCAGCATACATTTGATAAATTGTTTTTAAGACAGTGTGGTGTATGTCAGTGCACTTGCAATAACTCTAAACAATTCTGCACAAATAAACACGATTTGCTAAATAATTGGGTACGCTCTTGCACACAGGTACCCAGTTACACTTCTGATCAATACCTACCCTTGCTGGTCAAGGTCCATCATGACTCCTTCCATTACCACTAATGATTTCATATAGTTAATAGAGTGTGGCAATGTGACCCGCCCCTGTGTGCATTTCTGTGTTATATGTTACGTGTGCTGTGTTAATGTTGGTGTATAGGCATTGGTACACGGGATATAAACGGGTCTGTGTTTCATGTGTGTTTAAAAATGTATAATTGTATTTAAGCACGATTCCATCCTATCCACAACACTTTTGTATTATAATTTCTGTTGGAACTGAAAATAAAATACTATATATAAAAAGGTAAGCTGTAGAGTCCAACAGTCATAATTTTAAGAAATGTTACTAATGTCAATTTAGACACAATTGACATAACATATTAGCAAACACACTACTGTAACCTGTCAAGGACTCTTAATATGAATATCCAATGAAATGTACTGTATGTAGCAGTTGTTCCATTTCATATGTCTTTGCTCTTACACACCAGGCCCAGATGAGAAGGGGTGGCTAATGGAGTGGAGTTGGATCTGCATGGTCGGTTTCAATATACCTATAGTGCTGGTGGGCCATTCAACCCTATATTTTTCATCTGAGGCTAACAACAGACTCGTGTTCAAACTTTAAACAATACAAATTACTGAGGTAAAACCACAATAAAGTAGACTAAAGTTTCAACATAAGTCCCCTTTAAGTGTCTCCACAATCCCCAAATCCACCTATGGTAGCTACTTCTCTCACGTTAACAGCTGTTGCTGCACTGGAAATAGCATGAAAAAGGAAAGGACCTGATTTAAAAAGAAAAACTAAACCATCAGCACAGCATTCTTCTGGTGGAAAAGCTTTCAGTTGTGAATACAGCTGTTCACTTTTCATGTCTGCTATTTTGGGTTTGTCTGTGATGCTAAAAATAGAACCAAGTTAGTACTCTCAATGGAAACGCTGTCAGCTTCTCTTGCCAGGACCAAAAAGAAATGTGTCAGCTGCTCAGTGCAGTTGAGTAACTACACCCTTGTGATTTTTAGGAAAGCTTTTAAGAAGAGGCGCAATCAAATCTGTTTAAAGTCATAGCGTCAAAAAATTACCATCTGTTATTCTAGACTGCAGGCTGCCTTCTGCAATGAGAGAAGTACATGCCTTTGTGTATAATTACAGTATTTTATAATAAGATGTAAACTTAAATGTTTTCCATTGTCAGATATCTGTAGTGCACAGTTTTTAAAGCAATATTTGAACATATTCATTTTAATTAGAAGTCAATGACTGGAGAACTTTCAATAATATCATTATGATTGTACACAAAGAGCATTTTCAATATTTTCATTTACTTATAAACATAATAATACCCTTGCATGGACTGGACTGGCTGTCAACGTGAGCTCGTTACTGCCAAAATTGGTCTGTAATCTCCAGTAGTGCCCTCTGTGACAGATATTATTGTGTGAGTCTGCCTTCATTTCCACACAAAGCTACACTGGTGTTTGGAAGTGAGATATGGACCGGACGCTACGGGAAATGGAGGTGAGGGTCGTGGCGGGGATGGAGATGACACCGTTGCCAGAATTTGTTGAAAGGCCAGGATAGAGCAATCTCCGGAAGCCAACTGCGAAGAGAGCGTCAGAGAGTGAGAGGGAGGCGGCTGCAGTGGGAGCCGGCATGGAGCGACTGGTGGCGGAGGAGCGACCCCACCAGAGTGGAGGTGAAGCGGTGGCGCCCACAAAGAGCAGTGGGAGAAGAGGGGGTCTGCCTGGGGTACTGCTGGCAAGTGGAGCGGCCTGCGGGCTGACTGCTGTCATGGCATCAGCACCCCGCATCAAGACCAACAAATTTGATGGGGCGATTGTGGAGGCCAATGAGAGGTTGGAGACCGAGAATGGGGGCCACCTGATCGCTGCACTGGATGGGGAGGCTCAGAAGTGCATTCTTACGCTATCGACAGGAGAGAGGAGAGATTATACAGCCCTGGCGAGGGCACTGGAACAACAATTCGGGTGAGCTGCCTCCAGCTTCACACACGTCACAGTTGAAGGACTGACTGAGACAACCCATCGAGTCCTTGGGGGCCTTGGGAAACGATATCCCCATCCTCATCCAGCAGATGAACCCCGAGGTTCAAGGTTCAACTGAAGCAGGTGTTCAGGGACATCATCTTCATTGTTATTTATCTTGAAGAGTAGTCTATTTTATTTCTCCCCAGTACTTTGTCATTTAATGTTCCCGATGCAACTTTTCCTTGTATTGCGTCTGCGTGTGCTCTCTGGCTGAACAGTACTGAAATTGACAAGACAATTGGTTTTTAGAGGACGATTGCATTTTAGTTTTTTAAAAGAATGTTAACACATAACATGTGTTGATTCAGTTAAGACGTTTCTGAAATATACTACAGTGCCTTGCGAAAGTATTCGGCCCCCTTGAACTTTGCGACCTTTTGCCACATTTCAGGCTTCAAACATAAAGATATGAAACTGTAATTTTTTGTGAAGAATCAACAACAAGTGGGACACAATCATGAAGTGGAACGAAATTTATTGGATATTTCAAACTTTTTTAACAAATAAAAAACTGAAAAATTGGGCGTGCAAAATTATTCAGCCCCTTTACTTTCAGTGCAGCAAACTCTCTCCAGAAGTTCAGTGAGGATCTCTGAATGATCCAATGTTGACCTAAATGACTAATGATGATAAATAGAATCCACCTGTGTGTAATCAAGTCTCCGTATAAATGCACCTGCACTGTGATCATGAAGAACAAGGAACACACCAGGCAGGTCCGAGATACTGTTGTGGAGAAGTTTAACGCCAGAATTGGATACAAAAAGATTTCCCAAGCTTTAAACATCCCAAGGAGCACTGTGCAAGCGATAATATTGAAATGGAAGGAGTATCAGACCACTGCAAATCTACCAAGACCTGGCCGTCCCTCTAAACTTTCAGCTCATACAAGGAGAAGACTGATCAGAGATGCAGCCAAGAGGCCCATGATCACTCTGGATGAACTGCAGAGATCTACAGCTGAGGTGGGAGACTCTGTCCATAGGACAACAATCAGTCGTATACTGCACAAATCTGGCCTTTATGGAAGAGTGGCAAGAAGAAAGCCATTTCTTAAAGATATCCATAAAAAGTGTCGTTTACAGTTTGCCACAAGCCACCTGGGAGACACACCAAACATGTGGAAGAAGGTGCTCTGGTCAGATGAAACCAAAATCGAACTTTTTGGCAACAATGCAAAACGTTATGTTTGGCGTAAAAGCAACACAGCTCATCACCCTGAACACACCATCCCCACTGTCAAACATGGTGGTAGCAGCATCATGGTTTGGGCCTGCTTTTCTTCAGCAGGGACAGGGAAGATGGTTAAAATTGATGGGAAGATGGATGGAGCCAAATACAGGACCATTCTGGAAGAAAACCTGATGGAGTCTGCAAAAGACCTGAGACTGGGACGGAGATTTGTCTTCCAACAAGACAATGATCCAAAACATAAAGCAAAATCTACAATGGAATGGTTCACAAATAAACATATCCAGGTGTTAGAATGGCCAAGTCAAAGTCCAGACCTGAATCCAATCGAGAATCTGTGGAAAGAACTGAAAACTGCTGTTCACAAATGCTCTCCATCCAACCTCAGTGAGCTCGAGCTGTTTTGCAAGGAGGAATGGGCAAAAATTTCAGTCTCTCGATGTGCAAAACTGATAGAGACATACCCCAAGCGACTTACAGCTGTAATCGCAGCAAAAGGTGGCGCTACAAAGTATTAACTTAAGGGGGCTGAATAATTTTGCACGCCCAATTTTTCAGTTTTTTATTTGTTAAAAAAGTTTGAAATATCCAATAAATTTCGTTCCACTTCATGATTGTGTCCCACTTGTTGTTGATTCTTCACAAAAAATTACAGTTTCATATCTTTATGTTTGAAGCCTGAAATGTGGCAAAAGGTCGCAAAGTTCAAGGGGGCCGAATACTTTCGCAAGGCACTGTAAGTAAAAATTTGTATAGTAGCTGGCTTTGTTTTTTTTTTCCATCCAAAACTGATAAACTGAACACTATCTGACAACTCGATGGAAAACAGCACACAACAGGCACCGCCTCCCTCATCGATCCTGCGTTTCGAGCAAGATCTCTCGATATGCTGAAAATAATTGTGAAAGCTTATAAAACAAAGCAAAAGTTGTTTAATATCATATCAGTGCTTACAAAGACACCACACATCTGTTTTTATTAGGCTATAATATAAAAATTTTGTCGTGTTTATTTTTTATTTGTGACCTGCTATTTTGTCCGATTTAAAATTATTTTTTGTATCCATTTTATTGCTAGTTTCTTATTTCTGTGATCTGTGATGTCTGTATGGTATTTATATTTTATTGTAAAAGAGCTTTGGGATACTGTGTGAAAAGAGCACAAGTGTTAGGCTAATATTGTCAGATTTTTTAAGCCTTCATTTATAACCCTTGCGCACAGGAAAGCAGGCACTGTTGCTCCACATTGCGTAATCCCATAAAGTCCACTCACTATTTTCTGTAGGAGTCTAACCCTGAAAACACGTGTCGGTGGCGGTATTGTTTGAAGGAGCAGCTCCTTCCTGAATTTCAGCAGTACAGGAATGTAAACAAAGACACATTCTAAACTATTCCCGGTAAGCATGTTATTCCACTCATGTTATCCCACTTGAGTGGGATAACAAAACATTACACCATGCTAAATATACCCACACTTGTGGTATAAATTGAATGTATCACTGTGGCAGGGCAGAAGAAAGCCCTACACATAATTAGAGGGGGCAGGGCAAAACCCTGCATGTATATAATTGTATTTGTATATGTTTATGATTTGAAAAAGCATGGGTTATTGTGATTTAAAATATATTGTGGTGCATTGTATTATTATTTAAGAGAAATGTATTGTTTATTTAAATGGGTGATATCAGTGTGTTATGATTTAAAAGGTATTCTGTGTTTATTTAAAATACAAAGTGCTTTTGTTTTTGATTGTGTTCCAGCATGGATGGGATTAAAAGCCCCATCCCACTAAACCTGTGTAGAATGTGGCTGTCTCAGAATTAATTAATTGGTTGTTATTTTGGAGATGGCCACATGTATATAAACATGTGTGTGTGTGTTTGGGGGTGGGTGTTCAGGAAGGAGGAACGGGAGTGAGCGAGAGAGAGACGGGAAAAACGTAACAGAAAGAAACAAAAACAGAAGTAAAAGTAAGAAGAAAAGAAAGAAGGCAATTGCTACTCGTGCCGGGCAGACCAGCACAGTATTTGTTTGGGTGTCAGGAGATTTTGTGTGCGTGACCTGTTTTTGTTTAAACCTTTTATTTTGGCTCTGTGAGCTGTGTTTTTGTAAATCCTGTTGATTTAATTCTCTTTCAATAAAAACAGAGCACCAGTGCTTTTTCACCCACAAGTATCAGTGTGTTTCTGTCAGCTGTCTGTTCCTGGGACATCATCACTCAGCCTTCCTGCCACAATCACCATGCCAATGCCTTTCTTTGTTACCTGCTTTTTTTTTTTCAAACATAAGTACCAGGCTTTTCTAAAAACTAGATTGAACTATGGATATATTTAGTACTTCAGTTTCAAGCCAGCAAAGCCATTGAAAAGTTAACATAAAAAAATGCCATTGCTTTTCAGCATTCAGTTACAGATTAATGGCATGTCATTATTTCTTTGTGATTGGGTAACTTTTGTTGCAGTGTGCATTCCTGCTCAGATGTAATCAGACTATTAATAGCAAAGCAGATTGTAAAACATGCTGACCTGCAGAACCATTCTCTGCTTAAAAGCATGGTTTCCAGCTCTTTATAAATTCATATACTGTAACTTTAAAAACCTCTCCAATTATTCATTGCTCCACAGAATCCCACTGGGGACAGTTGGATAAATATTTGGCTTGGGCTAGCGTGGCTAGTCTGTTTAAATAAGGCATGTCCAGCTTTGCCTTATTTTTATATTAGAGAATTTGAAGTAGCATTGTTACAGAGCAGTATATATAGTAGTATATAGTGTATCTAGACTATATATAGTAGTTTAAAATAACTCTACTTCAAATGTAGAACAATCTTGAGAGATCTCTAAGGAGGTTGTTCTTTCATTGAAACCCTGGTTAGGAATGTGTAGACATGCTGGTTAAAAGCCTTGAGCAGAGGAGATGGTCATGGATGGTTTCATTATGGATTGTTGTAATAAATCACATGTCAGTGTATACTCCTGAGTTCTTAAAACAAAACAAGTAGTGAGGAAAAAGGGCACTTTGATGACAAAAATAACTTTATATTTCTATATATTTTTGTAAGCTTTTTAATAAATATTTGTAATAATCTATTCATTATGTTTAGTGGGTCACAGTACATAAAAAGGTTTAGTTTCTGTGTTAACCAGTAATGATTCCGCGGTAGCCGGATGTGGCTCCATGACACGGCTTCTGTGGATAGCAAATGATAGTGAAGGCTCTCTCTGAGGAGGCAGAGAGCAGTAACATCTGGCTGGTTGAGGAGGAAAGAGGCTGAAACCTCAAAAGAGGTGATGGAGGAAGTTAATATCAATGAAAAGGAATGGTTGGCTAAGGTAAGTGCCCCACCCAGCACATTCCAGATAGTTGCCATGCGGAGTCGCTAGGGAGGCCGCACTTTGGTTGATCCCTGGAGCCAGCATCGCCGCGCTGTGTGTGTTGATGCACCAGGGAGGCCACAAATAGGCTGATCTACTGGGCCTAAATAGTCAAATAGTCAATGAGTGTAATGGAAATGCATATAGTACATGTGTGTGAACTGTACTGTTTGTACGTCTGTTAATCTAGCAATAATCATTACATATCACATGTCATTAAACCTTGACTTTAAAATCTGTCTTGTTATTTATTAATACACCATTACATGACAGATTATACACTATAGCCCCGAAGCCCTTAACACCGGTCTGTATTCACAGCAACGGTACATATTGTCATTGCACCGCTCTGACCTAGACTGACACGCTCACCTGTCACATCACAAAAATATGTCGGAAGCACGTTTTCCTCAGTGTTATGAAAATAAGCTTCAACAAATTCTAAACAAAAAGACACTAAAAACACAAAAATTGTAATAAAAAACATCTATCATCATCCTTCAGCAATACCTCCAATGTGAAAAAACACAGCCATGGAGAAATATTTCAGGTTTTATAGAAAACTGTTATCCCCTTGTGTTAAATGAGTGTCCTCCTGGAGACATTGTAGCCCTCAGCCTTTGGCTTTGGGAAAAGTAATCCCCTATAAGACACTATATCCTTCTTCTGGGACAATAGTTTTCCACTATATGCCTCAACTCCAGTCCATATTTGTATAATGTGTTATTTTCCACTATTATGCCTGATCATTTGATTTAGGAACTGGTAATACATACATCTAACAAAGAAGATTTCTGTATGTTGTTTTCATATCATGCTGATGTGACGGTTAGATAAAGGTTTGAATTAATCTCTACTTTTTAAACTACCAATGAGACTTATTGTGTTCCACTACAGCTGACCACAGCACACTACAACAACAGCACTCAAGGGAGGCTCCCTATGTTCTAGCACCCTCCCACCTTTAGGGACCATAATATTCATGAAGTGTGTCTGCAGTCCCAACCCACTGCTGCTGGGCAGCTCCATTGGAAATCATTGGAAATGGCAGTGGCACATATACATACAGCACCACTCTTCAGATTCCTCAAAATCCTACTGGCTAGTTATTCTCTGGCAGATTCTGGGTAACTACAGGTGGAATACATGGAAATGACCTGTGCCATGATGTTACCATGTAATTACACCAGGTAACAAAATGTCCATTTCCATGTAATTACACAGTAGTAACCAAGTATGAACAGGAATCATTGGCAATTACCTTTTTTTTTTTTTTTTTTTTACAATATGTTATATGGATATGAAAATACTGTAATTGTAGCTCAGCCCACACAGGAAAAAAAAATAAAAAAAAACTCTTAGTAGGAGATGCTATGTCAAAAGTTATAATTAAGCGATGTGAAGACACATTACCAATTTTGTTTGATATAAACCTTGCAAAAACTACAACGGGTACAATAAAGGAACACCAGACACCCCTGATGCAATTATAACCTTGTAATTCACTGCTGTCCATCTATTATTAATTACATGGCTATTGCTGGGCTGTAACTTAAAGTGCTACCATTATTTTCTTTAATAACAACAGACATTAAAACAATTATTATTTTATTATTAACTATCCCATTTTTTTGATTATCCTGCTGACAATTAAGACAGTGTCTAATAAAATGTTGTGTCAAGAGTGTGCCTAATTAAAAAAAAAAAAAAGCATATTAAAGGCGTATTTTGTTGTCTGTATCTGAGACACAATGCCACAAAAAAAATCCTGCTGTGAGGAGCAGTGAGATACCACAGCATTTCCATCATTATCACAGATAAAAGGCTGTCTCTATTATCTGAATAATAAAACAAAATAACCTGGGGCTGAATACTACTTGTCTTCCCATGGCAGCTGCTTCCAGCTGACCTAAATGTAGCTGCTTATCTATTCCTCAGTGTTTGCAGGCTGATGTAACTTTGATCCTCTAATATTAGATGACTACTGTGCTGTATATAACTGGATTTGAATGTGAATCCGTTAGACAAATTCCCAGCCAGAGTACATAATCCAAACAGATAGGTGAGTACCTGAGTCAACCTACTCATGTGTACTGGGGGCCAAACATAGTTACCATCTCCAGAGCCGGCAGGTTCATGTGACATGGCAAGCACATGGCTTTGCCCTAAATATAATTTTAATACCAATATGGAGACACCAGTATCAATCCTTGCATTTTCCATTTAGACAGGAATAGATTGCTATCATGGTTATGATGCATTTAATGCCTAGGTTTACATTTAACATCTAATAAAAGTCAAAATCTGTAAGCAATATAACCTAGTTCTGAGATAGGGCATTTAATGTTGATGCTTAAATCTGAATTTATTGGCAACTATATTTTTTTTACGGTGCAGAGATAGTGATGCAGAATAACATAACATAATGCAACTGTATTGAGGTTCCCTTTCAATTCGAAGACGACCACCAGTATACTTTTGGGATATGCCTGCCATAGGTCAGGTATTTATGTCAGAGCTACCTCCCGAGGGAACAAATAGTCACTTCACGGAGCTCACTTCCTCTTTTGCTTCTCACCGCGGTAAGGTAAGGTACTAACCAGTTGCTGTGATTGAGTCTATATGAAAGAGCTCTCACTCGAGTTTACTGGAGTTCCTCTGCTTTATTTTTAAGAAAATATTGCTGGAAGTCGGCTTTCCACTTCCCTGGAATCAGCAACTCAGATTCTGTGAACTGAGCTATAATCGTTGCGTCACTGCACTTCGTTAAATCTTTCTATTTTTCACCAGTCTGCATCCCTTTGCGTCGCAGACTGCTTTCTAACCCCGCAGCATCTGCTGTTGTGTGTGTATTTCTCCTGCTATTGCAGCTAAAAAAAAAAAAAAGTGACGTGTGATTTCCTCCACTGGGGCCGGGCTCTGCCACGTCCCGCTGTTGAGTTGATTCCGCTGGCTGTCTCGGCCTGCCCACCTTGGTGCGTTGGGCCTTCAAAAAAAACAAACAAAAAATGGGAGTATCTTCTTTTTTTTCTTAACTGTCTCTTAGCAGTTCAGCCCACACCTACCACAGCTCTTTGAGCCTGTGCTCCACTCTGGTGTATGCTGTGCATTACCCAGGTTGTGTGACTGCACGCGGTCAAGGCCAGGCTATCGCCCGCGCTGCACCCTGGTGCAGCACCGTGAGCTTCTCTCTGTACTCCTGTTGCCTAACTGCAGCCACTGGAGCCTGTGTATCCACCCTGGCATATGCTACGCACTACCCCGGGTTGTGTGACTGCACGCGGTTAAGGCTAGGCACCTGTCAGTGCCCTCGTGCTTCGGTGCTCCAGAGTTTAGATACCCTCGGTGCTCGTCACCCCTCGATGCTTCAGCGCCCTTGGGGCCTCAGAGTCTTGATGCACGCGGTGCCATCATTGCTTTGGTGCCCTCAGTGCCACGGCACTCCAGAGTCAGATGCCCTCGGTGCTTGTCTCCCCTTGGCGCCCTCAGGGCCTCAGAGCCTCAGTGCCCTGGGTGCCTTGACGTACCGCGTTAGATGCACTAGTTGATCAGCACTAGTTGATCAGCACCCTCAGTGCTTTCAGACTCCCCGTGCTTCAGGGCCTCAGTGCCTCAGAACCTTGGTGCCCTCACTGCTTCGGCGCCTCTGTGCCTCAGCGCTCCACTGGTTAACGCCCTCCAGTGCTTTGCACCCTTGGGCCTCAGAGCCTCAGATCACTGATACCTTCGGTACATTTGTTGCTTCGCCGCCCCCAGGGCCTTGGTGCTTCCATTTCTGGACACCTTCGGTGCTTGAGCAAATGATTTTCTCGCTCGCTGGTGCCTTGGTACTTGACACTTCGTGCACGCGGTGTGACCTTGACGGCAAGCATGTCTAAGTTTCACGCTTGCACGTCCTGCGGAGTGACACTAACGGTAGTTAGTGGGACGGTAGTTCCTTCCCTTAGGATGAGGAGGAAGGAGATGTCCAGGAGGTAACCTTCAGGTTGGGTCCCAGCTCCGAGGCAACCTCAGACACTGGGCTTGAGAGGTAGTTGCATTACTTCTCAAACAAACCACCCGCCTTGTACAACCCACCTCCCAAGAGGAGGGGCTCTACTCAAGGTACTTTCTGGTGCCGAAGAAGGATGGCGGCCTTCACCCCATCCTGGACCTGAGACACCTCAACGGGTTCTTGAGGAAGAGGAGGTTCCAGATGGTCACACACCATCACATTCTGAGTCTGTCTGGCCGGGCGACTGGTTTACCACTGTGGACTTAAAGGACACAGTGGTAAACATCCCTATCCCTATTCGTCCTGCGCACAGGAAGTATCTCTGCTTCGCCTTTCAGGGAACCGTCTTCGAGTTTTCTGTGCTGCCATTTGGCCTGCACGTTCTCAAAATGAGTGGTTGCCATCCTGGCCCCCTTACGGCTGCAAGGGATCAGGGTGTTGAACTACCTGGACGACTGGTTGATCTGTTGCCAGTTGCAGGAAGGAGCAGTGGCCCACACGGTGATCGTGACGGAGCATCTGTTGAGGCTGGGTCTCACACTCAAACGATGCCAAAAGCCAGTTAGTACCGGTGCAAAGTACTGTTTACTTGGGACTCCGGCCAGACTCCATTGCAATGCAAGCCTACCTGTCAAACAACAGAGTGGCCGCCATACAGAATTGTCTCTCCCTGTTTAAACAGGGATCGATAGTACCTCTGGTGTTGTGTCAAAAGTTGCTTGCTCTGATGGCCGCAGCCTCATCAGCTCTCTAGCTGGGATTACTCCATATGCGCCCGCTTCAGGCGTGGCTCAATGCCTTCCACCTACATCCCAAATGCAACAGACACCGTCGGCTACTGTGTCTTCCGCATATTGGTAAGCCTCTCACCTGGAGGTGATCCACAGCCATCAGGTGGTGACGACAGATGAATCCAATTTAGGTTGGGGAGCAGTCTGGGCCAGCAGAGTTGTCCGCGAGTCCTTGTTGGCCTGTTGGACATCCCTGCATATAAATGCGCTGGAATGGCTAACGGTTCACCTTACTCTCCAGCATTTTCTCCTGGTCCGGACAGACAATATGTTGGTAGTGACGTATGTCAACCGCCAGGGAGGTCCCCGTGGTTACATCGCATAGCCTTCTGACTATTGACTTGGGCACAACGGAACCTGCTATCCCTCCGGGTTGTTCATCTTTCCGGAGTAGTGAATTGGGTGGCGGACCTCCTCTTGAGGGAGGCTCCTCAACTGTCAGAATGGGAGCGTTATGGGTCTGGCCCCTGAACAGGACCGTCTGTCCACTTTAGGGCTCTCAGACACGGTCGTAGGTACACTGCAGAACACTAGGGCCTCCTCCATAAGGTCATTGTACACATACAAATGGAGATATTTTCACGATTGGTGTCTTACCTGGGGTCATGACCTTATCTCTTGCCCCATAACAACTATTCTTCAATTCCTGCAAGAACTGCTGGAAGCGGGTATCCTCCTCTATGCTGAAAGTGTATCTGGCAGCCATATCTGCATGCCATGTCCCTGTTGACTCAGTGTCCCCAGGCTCCCATTTCCTGAAGGGCGCGCGGCTGTTACGTCCACCTAGAAGGGACGTCCTCCTCGAGTCTAGATGTTGTACTGGAGGCTCTCACTAAGGCCCTGTTTGAGCCTATACATTTCACAGAATTAAAATACCTCTCTATGAAGGCAGCCTTTTTGTTAGCCATCACCTCTGCAAAGTGGGTTAGTGAGCTACAGGCTCTGTTGGTGCACAGCTCCTGTATGCACGTCTGGGATGACGGTATCGTTATGCACGAACCCTGCATTCCTCCCTAAGGTGGTCACGGCTTTCCACTTGAATCAGTTAGTGGAGCTAGAGGCTTTCCATCCCCCTCCTTTTTCGTCGGAAGAGAATCAAAGACTAAACTCCCTCTGCCCGGTTCAGGTATTGAGATATTATGTTGACAGGACGAGAGCTCTGCGTCAGTCTGATCAGCTCTTCGTCTGTCATGGTGTAAAGACCCTGGGTCAGGCTCACTCAAAGCAGCCTCTTTCTGACTAGATTGTGGGCACAGTTTTGACTGCATATACTAATGCCAGCCTACCCCCACCTAGGCGGGTGGCCGCACACTCTACCAGAGAAGTGGTTACATCATGGCCCTCTTTAGAGGAGCCTCATTGTCCGACATATGTACTGCGGCTAGCTGGGCTACCCTGCAGGTTCTACCGACTTAATGTGGTAGATCCCTCTATGCCTTCATTATGCACAAGGGTCCTTGAGGTTGCACGCTCGCACCACTAACCGTGGTTTTGCAGTCTTGAGACGTCACTCCTCTGATGTCTCAGCTCACGCTCCCCCGCGATGGCTTTGGTATACTTTTCCCAAAAGTATTGTTGGTGGCCGTCTTCTCTTTCAGGGAACCAGGGTTACATCCGTAACCTAACGTTAAGGTGCTGTCCTAAGTAATTTAATTCCCAATTTATTGCTCTGCAATTTTTCATCCACAAACATTACATAACTGTGTGGTTAGTATCTTGTATTTAGCAGGGTGTCTAATTTCTTTATTAGGATGACTCAGATTGCAAACGTAGCTTAAGATAATAATTGCCTGAGACATTTTGAATATTTGTTACAGAAGAAATTGGCTTCAAAGAAAAAAAATTCAGTGCAGACAATAAAGCCCCACAAAATACTGATATTGAAGTGTTTACCAAAGCATGACGTAGTGTATTTCAAATCAGTAAAATTGGTATACTACTTTATATGCTTTTTTAATAGCCATAATAATATTTTTTTTATTATTATTATTTATATATAGTCAATAATATTTATAAATCAAACTCTTTTAGAATCTGTTATTAATATTCATATATTCCCTTACCAGGAAAGTGTCTTATATTTAGTCTGTTAGAGAATACAACCCATTTTCATTCCATATCTATATAACTATGTGTATGGTGTACTATTACTGCAAGCACACTTCATTTTGCTTATTGTTGTGTATTTCATGAATTGCACTAGACTCATGTTGTGTATTGTATGACATATATTGGTTACATAAAAAATAGTCTATATGCATGATGAATTAACTTTGACTTTTAACCTGCAGAGGAACATTTTGTTAAACATACCTGCTGCTCATTATCAACGATGAATTTATTGATCCATTGTAAATGTTGAACCACTTTCAATCTTTTAATTGAATAAACTTAAACATGGAAGGCAGGGCAGAATAAGAAAATAACTAATAGGAGCAGTTTGAACATAGCTTGATAGGATATTATTTAGAGATAATATATTTAAGGGCAGGGAAACATTTGATTGTTTTAGCCAATTTGACAACCTCAGTAAGATCATCTGTATCCAGTCAAAGCTGCAGATGACGTGCATACAGGTGAAATGTTTGAGGCTGCCATTTTAAGCACAACATAAAATATCCCAAAATGCCACAGCTGCGTCGATGTAATATGATAGAGGAAGTGCAGTTGGTTGCTATGGTTTCCTCTCTCTTGACGTAAGAAAAGTTAAGGTGAAATGAGTCATCCATTTCAATGTCCAAGGTTTTTTTTCTATTGATTGCATTTCTCTGATAACAATGGTAGTATTAGTGTGTGCAGTATTCAAATGAGCTCACATGCTCTGTTTGATTTGGAGGGGTTTTATTTTCATGTATGCAAGGGAATGATTACAGGAAATAATAAAATAGTAACATTTACAATAGAGCCTCTCAATGAGTTACAAATAACAGGGTTTCTCAGAAACCCATACCAATACATCTTTATTATCAAGGCTAGAGAACAGTTAGGACGCTGTAATTCTGTTTTTACACAGCTGCCTAGTGATCTGTGAAATATATACTAATTATGAGCTGTTTTATTAATACATATATTGGTGACTATTACAGTTTTCCATAGTTCCAGTTTAGCTTTGAAGAAAGTTGAACTTGTGAACATCTCTAAGCTTAGAGATAAGCTAAATAATTTAGCTTACAAAAACAAACGCAATGGATAGTGTGCCATAAATGCATCACCTAGAATTTTAGGATTGAGACATGATTCAAAAACAAAATGTCACATTTTTCCATTTTTGTCAGTTTTTCATGAATATACAGAAAACTACAAAGTGGTATGCAATTCAATATGTTAATGTAACATTATTGAGCAGGTTTCATTCGACTGTAAGAAGCACAATGTGTTAATTCTATAGAGTGAAAACGTGTGGCCATAGCTGTAGGTGCATTCTATCAGTGTGTGATATATTATAGCAGGAGCAATATTGTATTATCTTTGTAATAAATGGATGAATAGCAGCGTGGCACAGATCCTGTTTGCTGGTACTTGATATGCTGTGTTATAAGTAGTGTGCTATTGCGTTGCAGTGCTGATTTGGGTAATTTTTCAATGAACACTAGGGATTTACTCACAAACCACATGTGGTCCCTGGAACCCCTGCGGTATACGTCTGTCTTCTGTAGTAAAATGTGTACCAGTTGTCTGTTTTGTCTTAATGTCTGAAGTTCATACTGTGTAAGGGGGTGTAATGTGAAATTGAATGGTTGTCACACCACAGGAACTAGTGGTGGGTAGTGAAAAGTTACATTTGTGTAAATAGCCTGTGCCTAAACTTTGAAGTTATTTAACTGCTCGAAATGTTTACATTTTATACTAAAAGGTATTTTAGTGCTACAGTATGTTATTTATATTTTTTTATGTGATAAAATTAATTATGAGTTATGTTTTGTATATACTATTATTAAGTACTTTTAATTTCATGTCAAAAAAATAAAATAATAATAATAATAAAAAAGCTATTCATGGGTAGAACCTGAACAAGGTCTCTTTGTACATTAATTACTGTAATATAATTAAAGCACCAAATCCTTGGACATTTCATTACAGTACATCTTATGTGTTTTTTTCATTTTTAAAATCATTGGTGACAGTAAATTGCTGCTGATATAGATTGCAGTACACATGGTTATTGTTTTTTGTTTTGTTTTGTTTTGTTTTTAATACCAGCGTAAACAACTACAAAATGAAACCATTACCCTCTGCATTCATCACCACTGCTGTCTGCTGTCTTGGCATTTATTACAAACTTTAGCGGACCAAAATGTATTTTATAGCAGAACTATCATTTGCTTAATAAATTGATACAGTTAAGCCAATAACTATATAAATTAATAAAACCTGATTCCCCGTAGTATTGTTATTATTGAAATAGTGCTCCAGATCTACTTGCAACAAATTATTCTGAACTGACACATACAAGGCAGACTTTTAGTGATCGAGTTGTAATATATACAAATTTCTCATTGACTGGTTTAATTAACTGATCAAATGAGGTCATATAGTAATTGTATTTAGAACACTTTCAAATTTGTATTAAATAAACACCTTTGACCTACATGACCTTCTACTGTATATGAATATGCTTCCTAAACTACCAGAATACAGCTTTCTTGTAAGGGTGTCTCAATCAGTAATTTTACAGAAAAGATGCATTAGACTCAGTTACACATAGTTCATTCATATTCCCATAATCATGTCTAATATGCATCCCTTGTTAATGCACTACAATTCAGCAGACCAAGAAATAGAAATTACAAAGCAGAAGGGACAAATAAACCCTTTGACTAACTGAAAAAAAAAACATAAAACAATGGAATTGAGCTGATAGTGGGATCTTTCAAAAATACAGTAATTTGCTGTGTGAGTGCCATCTTGTGCATTATTAGAACATTGCACAAGAAGTGTCTTTGAGACATCACATCGAACTTCAGGTTTCCTTTTTCCTTATTCATAAAATGGCTGCTAAATAGGCAGTTACATTTGTATTTAAAACTGGCATTTGTAGCTCATTTCCTAGAAATAGACCTCCGAATGCTCTATATGATTCTTTGATTATTCACATAGGGAAGCTAATGGTATTTATACATTTGTGTTATTCCACTTCAGTGGGATAACGAGTGGGAAAACATGTCCTTACTGGAACTAGTTTTGAATGTGTCTTTGCTTACATTCCAATCCAGTGGTGTTCTGCTGAAATTCAGGATGGAGGTGCGCCTTGGTTGTTCAAACAATACTGCCAAATTTCTATTGTTGTTTTGATTTTGACTCCGATTTCCTTGAGAACGAGTTTAGTCAAGAAATGGCAGTGACCAATCTGCCTGCGTCTGACTTATCTGAGCATCCTGTAGCTCTTTCTTAACACTGGTAACTGTTGCAAACAACAGAGAGGCTGCAAACTGACAGACTGAGCTCAAGCTTCTATCTAAAAAGATGGTTGTGAAGCGGCCATAAACTGGGTTCGAAATGAATCTGCGTCGAAGCATAGTCTGTTGACAATGAAAGATCTGCGAGTAGAATAATCCATGAATTAATTGATTTACTGTAATATAAAAAATGTACACATTTTATTGCTAGTTATTTTAAATATATACTTGGAGGAGAAACAGAATACCCAATGACTATTTATGGTATATGGTTATTATTCGTCCTTACATAAACAACTCGCCTCTCTCAGGGCTCATGTTTTACTCCGAAAAAAAACTTAAACCACAAACAATCATTCAGTATCCTCTCTCTATATAATTACCAAATATTAACACTCAACTTTAACTGTCTTTGGAATTGGAGGGATACATACAAACTTTGATACCTTCTGAATAACAGTCAAAAGGAGCAAGAAAGCGTGAGGGAGTGGCAATGAGTTCTATAAAGGGTAAAAAAAAGTTCAATTTCAGAATGTTTTTTTTTTTTTAGAAGGGGCACACAAATATTTATTATCTTTTTACTCACAAAAAGCAGCCTTTTGAAGAAGACATGCTGGAACATGTGGAGTTGCATAAAGGAGGGGTAAATATATTGCTGTTTCCTGCTTGGGTTATACCATTTCCATTATTCCTCCTTAGCCTTTGGTTAAAAATGGGGTCCTACAATTATCTCACTGCAGAGTAGACAACGAACAGATAATGTGTTCTGTGTAAGAATACAACTTTTTTTTATTTTAGTATTATTATTTTTAAACACATTAGTGTTCAGTGTTAATTTATTTGACTCAATTACTCATTTACACATTTTTTTCATTCAGTATGATCGATTGAACCCACAACCATGGATAGACGTTAAAGATGCCATTAAGAAGCACTGCCCCAAACATTAATGGTCATCAGTTAGAAAAATGAACCACAGCAGGAAGGGGAACCAAAACCGGCAACCCCAGTTTCTTCTGTTTGTGCTTACATAGCCACAAACGGAAGATTTTAATAAGAAAATACAAAATCTATATAGGTGGAATGAACCATAAATCCAAGGAACCGCATGCTGACCACAGTTCGAGTCTAACCTGCATTGTACAGGCAGCATGCACACCAGACAGGGCTACGGTTACAGGGTCTTCAAAAGCATATTTTTATTGAGAGTTAACGGTATAGTCAGAACAGGTGCGCTGTGTCAAGTGTTTTGCTTTTTAAAACCCAACTCTTAGAAACGAAATGTAAATTCAGAACAGATAAAGAAACCTCTTCAGTCGAAATGTCACTTCTCACTGCTTGTTAAATATGAATAGAAATAATAAAGTACACCTGAAAAGTATTTGGCATCATTCATTTATGTTGTAATATCATGTCTCTTAATAAAGCAAATCGAGCTGGAAAACAGTATATTGGGTCAAACTATTAAGAAATGCAGTCAAGAATATATACTGACAAAGGCACCTGCCAAAACTAGAGGTCTACCGAATAAAATGTGGGAATGACTTTGTTTGTATCTGCTACCCAACGGAAATAACAAGGATTACACAACAATGCTTTTATTTAAAACATAAATATCTACAATTAGATAGCCATTGCAGCTAGTTCAAAAGGCAATGGCAACTAAGTTTGGTCATTTCCAGTTTCATTTCTGCATGAGCTCAGTTTAGTGTTCTGTTGCAACACATAACGAAGAATCTTTTATGTCTTGATAATCAGCTTGTGTTAGTATAGCATTGCAATTCCATGTAGTTTGACAAATTCGGACATAACTCATACAAAGGCAGTCTGTCTAAAAACATGTGTTGAAACATTAGGGGTCCACTGGCTTTGGAAGAAGATGAAATTACCAAAAGCATAAGGTCTGAGCTTCAATTCTTCAACAAACGAGTAAGGACACATAAGGATACTTAAGAACATTTATTAAATATGACTGGCCTGTTCAAAGTTCAAAATTACTTTGTCTCCTTGAAAACAAAAGTCATGCCTCAAAGATCATCTGCAATGGAACCCTAGGTTTATAAGTTTGCCAAAACTTTATAAGAGGCTTATCATTGTGTGAATAGTATTATTTATTATATTATTTGTTTATTTAGCAGACGCCTTTATCCAAGGCGACTTACAGAGACTATGTGTGAATCAGATCATATTGGATAAAGCAAGTTCTGATACAGTTTGCTCTAGAGACTTTAACCAATAGGAAGGGCCAGAAAGGATGAAATAGAGCTCAAAAAATAAGCAACACCGTTTCACCCGTATTTAAACTATATTAAACAGAATTCAATTTGTTGAATTTCATCATTTCGTTTTGGTAACATGTATTTTTCCTTTGTAATTTCCTCTTTAGTATTTGTCTGGTTTATCTTCTCTTCAACTTCTCTTTTAGGGAGGTAGTATATTTTAAAATTTAAAAAAAGGTTGGGTCATCAAAAACTCGTCCTGAATCCTAGATTAACAACTGATTCACTTATCATGACCCACATTTGACCCAACACACTGTAAAAAGGTTAGTCACATGTAACTTCTGTAGCCCTTTTTATTTCTTTGATGGCCAATTATAAAGTCAAATGACCGGAGGGTCGTGGGTTCAATCCCTTGTGGGGGACACTGCTGCTGTACCCTTGAGCAAGGTACTTTACCTAGATTGCTCCAGTAAAAACCCAACTGTATAAATGGGCAATTGTATGTAAAAAAATAATGTGATATCTGTATAATCTGAAATAATGTATAATGTGATCTCTTGTAACAATTGTAAATCGCCCTGGATAAGGGTGTCTGCTAAGAAATAAATAATAATGATACTAATGATTCTGACAGCACACTGCAGATATGTCACCATGCTTGGTGCTTTTTTTTTGCAAAACAGCCCTCAGGCTTGCAAAGATCTTGTGAACTCAAGTAATGTAGCAACCCAACCACACAGGACTCTTGGAATATGATATAGACTTCCAATACATTTCCAGTAGTTTATACTGGCAGCTGCTACACTGAATAATAAAAGAAAGATTCAGTCACATAGGTTAACAATTCACTGTAAAGTTATTTACTATTTTGGTGACTACCTCAGTAACAGTGAATGTGAATGTAGGGCTGAGCTCAATTCGAACGTGTTTGGTAATGTTTGTTCTTTTCATATTGTACATTGCTGATGAATTAATCTGTGTGTATGTTGACCTGAATCCAAGTTTAAAACAAACTGAATGTCAGACTGCAAAAAAAAAAAAAAAACAACAAAACCCAACAACCCTGAAAAACTGGTAACGCTAACAGTTTCAAATAAAGTTTGTAGATTTAGAATGACATACTGTAACTGGCATGAAAAAGACATCAGGCCACGAAAGAGAAGAATCATGTCTTTTCTGGTTTTGTGCAATACCTTGCATTGTGTTTGGATATTAATTTAAATGCAACTCAGAATTATAGAACATCATCAAGATAGATGAAGAGTATGAACTACAATTGTCAAGTCAGTAGGTTTTCAAAATTCGTTCTGGTAACACATTGTCACATAATTTTTCCACGGTTCCAATGAATTTACCATTTACCATACATCTTATGCTTATGCTTTAATTAGTTTCTTTTTTTAATGTATTTAACTGATATTTACTACACTTTTCAAATCTTTAATCGTGGCAAACTTTATAGACTGCTCAGAATCTTTCAGCCAGTCAGAATGCATGTTTCACCTTCTGTATTCCACGCCACATCACAGAGAAACCCTATTCATGATGTCATTTTTACTGTGCTGTACTATCCATATCAGTGTGGTTGACGGCACCTGCTTTAATAAATCATACCTGAGGCACCTCTCGGAATTCCATTTAACTGTGAAGTCCATATAAAATGGTAACATCCCAATCGCCCACATACCTCAGCCACCGAACGGTATTCTCTTCTCTCTTAGATAGTGTTATAATATTTGAACGGGAGCTTAAAGAATAAGTAGCGGGGTTCCTAAGAATATTGTGTTATACGTGTTGCTACAACAGTTTCAATAATGTACCTGTAATTTTTCTTTTCGTTGTTAACATCCTGACAACTTTTTACACTTATAACTTTAAAGTCTGTTTCAAAGATATTTTAAAAATGGCCGCTGTAGTGCACTGGGGTTTGAGATTTGTTCCATACTACAAATCTGTTTCATACCACATCATGGATCGTTATTACTGTGTTACCTGTTTGACAATGTGTTCAATAATCCTTACACTATCAGTGCACTAGAGCAGCCATTTTGAAAAGAGCTTTGAAACAGACTTTAAAGATATAAATTTAAAAAGTTGTCAGGATGTTAACAATGAAAAGAAAAATTACAGGTACATTATTTTTATTTCTTGGCATCCCGCTACTTACTCTATAAAGCTTAGTAAATCAAATGTTTTTGAAATCGCAAATGTTCATGATAGCATAACATGTGATATGCATATGCAACAGTCATAGCTTTTGACTGCAGCATAGCCTTATAATAACCTAGAGTCCTAAATGTAAGAACAAAATGATTAACTACAATGTACCAAATACAAAAGATCATTATGAATTTACATGGTTATTTTGCATTTATATATGTTAGGATCCCAGGGTAAAAATACAACCCAGTCTTTTTGGGGTTCATTGTAGATGATGAAAATATGACCTAATCTAATAGGTGTTAAGGCTTATAGCATTTTCTTCAGTTTTAAACATCGAGTCTGTGGGGTTATACTGTATTTCTACTTCGGATCCTAACATATGTTTATTTATGCTTTTTATATTGCACATATGATGCTGTCTAAACAAGAGCTTTAGTTTTTCTGCTTTATAAAGCAAGTTCACGAATAGTGTAGTATCCATGGTCACCATCAGAGGGCAACATGTTAGAGCAGAGAGTTATGTTTTTTGAAGCGCAGCAGCTCCTCTAGTGGCAGAGAAAGTAAACCACAGCTGCTATAATAAAGAAATCTGGAAAAGCGAATAAAGGACACAGATTCATGTTCTTTCATCTATTATTAGGAATTATTAGGACATCTCCAAATACATTTCAATTTAACATTGTTCTTTAAAGCAACACCGTTTCCAGATTTGAATCTCAACATTTTCTTTCATTCTGTGGCTACAGATATATTCTCAGTAGTCATTACATGTCAAAGTTAAGTGCTATAAAATGAGTATTACAATAATCAATATTTTCAGGCAATTTTGTAATTATTTTGTTAATCAAAAATACATATATTTGGCTTTTTGTTCACCTTTTCTCTCTTAATATTACTTTAAGAATTTATTGTAATGATAAAAATTATTTATATCTTCTCACCGTAAAAAAAACCCAAAAACCAGAAGCTGAAAGTGACAGTTGAACCGTTCTTTATAAAAAAGACCCTACTGTTAACAAATAATAAAAATATCCTATAACCAGGAGTAACAGGTGGTGAGAATCGAGCCCCTGCTGCACCACAAGCATGAGGTGCTGCTCCCTGCCCTGCAGCTTCTTTGTATAAAAATAGGATCTGCGTGCCAGTTTTTTTCTTTTCACACAATATTTGGCTGAGATGGAAACATAAGGGTTGATATCACCTCAAAGCAGGCTGCTATCTTCTGACCAAACCTAATGAGCAAGGGTAGGCTGTGGCTTCAGCTACCGGCAGAGTGAGGCCAGATGAGATGACTGTAGACTCCCACAAAGAGTGGCTTGCTTCCGGCAGATGTCCTAGATATCAGGCCAGTGGATCCTACCACAAAAAGTTGCGTAAAATAAATTGTATTGTTTCTAACCTGAGAAATAGACGGACTCTTCCGTCGGCCAGGTTCATGGAGACATTTTAAATGAAATGTGGTTTACATTTAGAAACCATCTTTTTTTTATGGAAAGCAGAATGTATGACTGTAACCAAATTTTTAGTTTATAGACTTTTTTAGAATTTAAAGTAGGTATTTCTAATAGAATGTAAAATGAACTTAGAATAACAACTTCATACAATGTGTTTAGTCCCCATGCATTTTCCATTAAACTCCATCAGCATTTATTGTAAAAACTCCTTTGAAGAAAATTGCACATTTGTAGTCAAATTGCAGAATTGACATACTAATTAGAAAAAACCATGTCATACAAATATTAAACAAGGATATAACATTGTCAAGGCTCTGAACCTCTGTATTCTACATTTTGGTGGATTAAAAGCCACCTTGATTGCTGTGGTCCTGAGTACCTGCAACAAACCTAAAACATCAGATTGTTAGAATGGCCAGTAGTATATTGTAGGGCAGCAACAAGTCCTCTGAGTATAGGAATGTCGCAGACTGCTTGAAGCTGCAGCTATTAGGTACCTGTATCATGATATTCAATGATGCTTTTGTCTAAACATTTTGAAATTGCATAACCCAAGCCTTCCAATCAAAAACATCTCAATGAGGGCCTTGGTTTAAAAGTTGCAAGATCTTCCCTGGTGACAGACATCTTTTAGATTTTCAAGCTGAATCCTTCATTGACATTTCTGTATATTTACAAAAATGATCAACACTGTGCACTGGTATGGTGCATTGCTCTGGGAACTCGGTTTGATGTGGAACAGTTGTTCATTTAGCCAGGATACTCTAGAATGTCTAAGGTGGGCCTCATTGAGTAACTGTTGAGTTTGTCAATCATGAGGAGACACAGCTGGTTAGTCACAATAAAAATACATGTTGAAAAAGTTGAAAAATAGACCATTATTTGCCATATTGAGCTACAATACTGTACAATACAATGCAGAAACGTTTTGTAGGTATAGTTTGTCTGACGTTATCTTTAAAACCATAGTTATCTCACTTTAGTTGTCCAAAACCCATTAGCCACATTCTTTGGCATCTCTTCACTTGGTTTCAGAAAACATACTAAGAATGCCGCCAGCCACGCTCCCAAATCATTTTTTCAGACAACTGTTCTCCACATCACTTGTCAGACGAATGATGGCTAACGGCTAAAAGTGAAGAAATTGACCTCATGGCAGCTACAAAATAACCACTTCATAAGGGCACCTGCATTCGAAGTAGAAGGCTTGTTTCCGGAAAGTGAGCTGCCGGAAACCAGTTGTGGTTCTGACTTGCTCCTCTCTTACAGTGCGTTACCTCTCTGGTAGTTTGCCATGTCTGCCACTAGTGTACATTCACCCTTGGTCTATTTACAATTTACATGGTGCCTTAAAAAAAGGATTTAATTATGAATAAGCAAATGGTTGTGTAAAAAAAAAAATAGTGTTAATTACCAATAGACAATGTACGTTTCTAAGGTGGAGGGGTGTTTTTATTTGCAAAAAGGAGATAAGAACAATTTGTAAAGGTTTGATGACACTCATAGAGCAGGTATACAGCTTGCAGAAATGAAGCATTCTGTTACTATTCTCAAACTCTTGTATTTGTAGTAATCAGCAATCAATACTCAAGCATCTTAAAATGTACTATTGACATACAGTATATGGCTGTGACAGGACAGAAGCCCTGCACATGTAAATGGTGTTATTTTGGTACCACTTCATTTCCATGTGAGAATGTGGTGGGGATTGAAGAAAATGTGGACCTTGATTGGTGCTCCAATTAAATAATAATTGAATTTGTGTAATGATGCAGGTGTATAAAAGGCTGCACCGGGCCTGTGAGTTCAGCCCTGTAGAGACTGGTCCTTAAGGAGCGCCAGTGGGTTGCTACCAAAAGTACCCTAAAAAGAGGTGGCTGTGTATTGTTATTTGTTTTAGAATAATTTGTTTTCATTAATTGTTGTAAATGCTTTATTTACATATTTATTAATATCAGCACAGAATAGGAAAACTCTTCCAATAAGTTCAGTATTGAGATGTTGAAAGCAATTTATTTTGGCCAGTAGGCTACTGTGTCAATGTACATTTAACATACTGTAGTCAGTACCTGCAATAATTCACTGAGGGGTAGACTCAGTCATTGAATGCAGAACTGCTACATTGTTTTTCTGGTATTTGGTGCTATTTGATCACATTTCCTGGCACAAGACATTGGACACATCCAAAGACACAACTTCATAATAAAGTGTATATATACCATGTTTGGAAAGTTTGTTTTCATCCTAATAAGATTTAATTATGTTTTCAATAGCTTGTGGCTGTTAAATTAAAGGTATTTCCCTGTAACAGAGAAGTTCGCTGAATTACCGCGATGTAGTTTGATCTGGAGAGTTAATGTATGCATGATAGCTACTGTACCTTGAAGACTTTTGGAAAGTCACACAAAAAATGACTAACTACTGTCATCTAGTGGCACATTGTGTAATAGAATACCAAGGTAATGCATCTGGTGCTTGTGGTGTGAGTGTAGATTTCTGCTGATTTTGTTGTTATTATCGTTTTATTACTGCTTAAATACAATCTGGTGTTTTTTGCTGCAAACTGTAGGACAAAAGGCATAGTCAATAAAATGAATCTCATTAAATAACTATACTCTTTATGATAATCATAAACCATAAAGTTGACTTGCAACAGGGATACTAGAATAATGTCACAACTAATGTGAACTATTATTGACCAAAAAAAAAATCTCACCCATTTGTTTTGCTTTGGTAGTAAATGGATCCTGTGTAGTGTACTGCTGCACTTGTCGTACAGATTTCACATTACATCTTTTTAATTTATCTGAATATGGGATAATGATCTTTTCATAATTCCAAGATATATTGTTAAAAAGCGGTCCTAGTGGAGTCGCTGTGCATTATGTAACTGTGTCTCATGTGTCTTGTAGTTTTGAGATTCGCATGGTCGTCTCCTGTCTTCATTTAGTTCTGACTGCCACCTGGTGCTTGTTTCTTGTGATAATGGATAGCTTTTGGAAAATACATGGCAACCTACAGGGAAAAATTTAATATCACTATGGCATCTTCTTCCAGTCAATGAATATCAAGATTCATTGACCACTTTGCTACTAAAATATCTTCCTTATAAAAGACCAATAAGACCATGTAAAGAATGTTTGATTTTTTTTAAAGAAAGGGTTACACTTACTTTGGGGAATTTTAACTTGTATAAATCACTAGACAGTTCTTTTGGTGGGTGTTTGGCTGGGGTGTGAAAGTGCGTGCACCATCTCTTTGTTAATCTCATTGGTTAAACTGTTGCTTCACTACAGAGCTTATCTTTTCTTTCTCCCCCTCTTCCTCTCTGCATCCTCTGCAGCAGCATCTTCCTTTAGTGGTCAATGGGTCCAACCCCCTGACTTGGTTGGTTTCTGCTGATGTCCACCCTGAAGGTAACATATCCTTGAGCAAATTGTGTAAACTATTCCCACATACAAATTCACAAATCCTGGTGGATTCAATCCTTAAATTATGTATTTAAATACATAGGATAATCCATTGGGACTTTTCCAAGGATAACCTTGACAAAATATCTCATAACCATTTTGTATACGCAGCTCTGTTCTATACATAGAGACAGTACCCTTGATTTTGTATACGCAGCTCTGTTCTATACATAGAGACAGTACCCTTGATTTTGTATACACAGCTCTGTTCTATACATAGAGACAGTACCCTTGATTTTGTATACGCAGCTCTGTTCTATACATAGAGACAGTACCCTTGATTTTGTATACACAGCTCTGTTCTATACATAGAGACAGTACCCTTGATTTTGTATACACAGCTCTGTTCTATACATAGAGACAGTACCCTTGATTTTGTATACGCAGCTCTGTTCTATACATAGAGACAGTACCCTTGATTTTGTATACACAGCTCTGTTCTATACATAGAGACAGTACCCTTGATTTTGTATACACAGCTCTGTTCTATACATAGAGACAGTACCCTTGATTTTGTATACACAGCTCTGTTCTATACATAGAGACAGCACCCTTGATTTGTATAAACAGCTCTGTTCTATACATGTCTTAATTAAGTTGCATTACAGGTGTTGTCTAGTACAAAATGGCTGTAAAAATTTCACTGCAACTTCGTTTTAACCTCTGGCCATAACAATGATACAGACAACAGTTTTGAACTTATTCAATTGATCTACAAATCGCCACTGAGATAATATGCACTTGTGTCCCACGGTCTAACACTGCATGCGCATCTCTTTGGTGCATTTCTATCTGTAAACATGTTGAAAACGACTGGGAGAGTCTTTTTTGTGTGATTTAAGGTCAGTACTAGATCTGCCACTTTTTAGATCAATTGGTATACCATAAGAAAGGCTGTCCAGTACCAATGAAGTGATCTAATGTAATTATTTTTTGTTTCTGCAAATTATTTTCTAAACTGCCCCTTCAAGTGTTAAAAATCTATTCCTTTGAGACAAATGCTTTTAAATGTCTTAGTCATGCACTGGTAAATGCAATACAATTCTTTATATATATATATATATATATATATATATATATATATATATATATATATATATATATATATATATATATATATATATTAATCATCAATGGAACACAGACATAACAGAAAAATAAGTCATTTTTAGACACATTTTATTTTATCAAAATAAATTGACAAAAACTGTTTGTTTTTAGTCACACACGTACATTAGTTGCTAATAAAGAGCACCAAACATTTCTTACATATCAAAACACATGCAATGCCAATCATGTAAAAGAAACATCGCTCTAACCGAAGAATGTTTTTTTTTTATATATCTTTACTGTAAAACTCTTCATAGTTAAGATAAATAGATCTCAGAAAGCATATATCCCCTTAATCAGATATTCAGGCACAGTTTTTTTTCAATTTGACAAAGGTTTCCTTTTAAGATCTGTAAGTAGATGAGTGTGTACAAATGAGCTGACTTTCCCTGTGTTGTAGTTGTCTGTTTGTGTGTGTGTGTGTGTGTGTGTGTGTGTGTGTGTGTGTGTGTGGTTATATGTATGTCATAGTCCTCCACGACCATATTGTAAATGAGACGAGATAATGAAATCCAGATTTTAAATACAATTTAATTTTAAAAAGTCTCCTTTCAAAAAGTAAACTTTTTGACCAAATTAACATTCCTATAAATGTGTGATGCTGTGCAGTATACAGCTGTAATAAAGTAGATGATAGCCGGTTGCAAATCTTTACCATTTTTACTTTTCAGACTGATTGTTAATTTAAGCAAATACGACACAAAACAATGGTTATGTGCTGTTTTTTTAGCATGTTGGTGACAGATGTATAATAAAAATTACTTTTATAAATAACTGCTGAAAGGTAAATGATATCAACATATTATTAACTACATTAACAGTTTTGCATCGACAGTAGCAGGAAATTGAATTTATTCTTAAGTATGTTTTTATTTTCTCTTAATATAAATCGATTAAGTAGCATGTTCATAGCTTTATACTTTGTATTGAAGATAGGTAGATAGTACTGCATTTGTAAATACTGTACATATAAAACTAAACTTACTGCATTACAAAATACCTTATTATAAGCAATAAAGCAGTGAAGCTAAAAACAAACAAACAAGTGGACAGTCAAACTTAAAAAAACAGATTAGCCACCATGTGACTCTTTTCCTGTCAACAGAGATATGACACATTAAGATACATATTTACATCACTGCAAGCATGCTGTGGGGACCACAGATAGAAATTTGATTTTGTTTATTATTTTGCAGTCATTGATTTGATTGTGAAATCATTGTAAATATATTATCTCAATGGAATCATGCAATCATTTTTGAAGACAGACAAATCGCTAAGAGGTGACACACCTAGGTTCATCCATGTAGTTGATACTGTATTCCTAATCCGAAACAAAAGTAATGAAAAAAGCAGTGCAGCAAGAATCTTACAGTATTGACATCTGCTGAAACGTTTTCTTTTTCTTACTGCAGATACTCCACTGTAAGATAATGTCTCAGGCATGGCGCCCATAAAAACGAATTATTGTGAAATGTCGTAGTAGTAGTCCCGTAGTCTGCGTTCAACAACTACAAAAGCAGGCCTTTCTTCAATTCTGAAAAGAGAAAAAAAAAAACCTTGTTGAATATATAATTGCATCTTTTATCAGAACAAGGAAAGACAAAAAAAATATGACAAACAATATTTTAATACTGCATACAAGAGGACCTGTGATTTAGGTCCCTATTCAGCCTATAAAGTGAAGCTTGGCTTCCCCAGAGTCAGATCTTCCTGAGGCATGTCAGCATAGCTCTCCACCTTTCTGTAACTGGGAAATGCTCCCAGTAGGTGTCACTAAAGAGCTTACAACAATGTTTAGAGGCTTATCATTCATTTAGTATGTTATTCGCCTGTTTAGACTGCACTTGTCAATCTCTTGATCTACCCCTCCTACTATGCACTGGACTTGCCTGACCTAAGCACCATGTTACTGGATGCTCAGCAGATCTCTGCACTGCTATTATTTCATTGTAGATACAAATTGTTTTAATTCTAAACTCGTTACATACTAAACTTCTCATATTATATTCTAGTAGTATTTGCACTTACTGTAAACTGTACTGTACTTAAATATTGTTTTTGCCCTGTAACCTTCTATTGCCCTGTAACATCTGTAAGTTGCCTTCTGTCAAATAATAATAATAATAATAATAATAATAATAATAATAATAATAATAATAATAATATCCAACCCCACCCACTGGCAAAACAACTGCAGTCTAACTGCAATTACATTTTGGAAGTGCTTAAATTGCCTGTTGAGTTACTGGAATTAAATGACACACCAATTTATGAGGCATTCTTTTTGGGTCAGGATCTATCAAGTGGACAACTGGTAAGTTACCACTGAACCTTTGTTGACTGTTGCCTCAGATGTTACAATGGGTGACTGTTTGTAATAGGGAGGGTGTATTGCCTAAACAACTGGGAAAAGTGGGAAACATGTATGCCATACAGCTGAAAAGTGATATTAAGTTTCAGACTCACTTGTAGGTCCAGCATTGTTTCATGAGGTCATACATTTCAGGCGGACAATCAGGGGGAGACTCCATCCGATCTCCACGTTCAAGCATTTGCATGACTTCATTTCCTTTCATACCCTGAAAACAAATGTATTTTGGATATATAAATAAACCATGTGCATGTTAAGCCACTTTACTTTATTTATGTGTTCAAAATAACATCAAAATAAAACTATTTCAATATTATTAATGATGACTTTGTGTAGATCAATTTTATTGATTAGAAACCACTTTTTTTTTTGAGTATGAAAAAAATCTACTTGTCCTTTTAATTGGACTAAACAGTAAATGTTAAAAAAAAAATAAAACATATAATTAACTACATTAACAGCTTTGTATCAACAGCAGCAGGAAATTGAATTTCATCTTAAGTATGTTTTGCTTTCTCTTTACAATATAAATGTAGGTAGCATGTTAATAGTTGTATACTTTATATTGTGAATACAGATAGTACAAATAGGACATTGCAAAACCATATAAACCTATACGGAAACCTTTTTAAGAGCTTGCTGGGTAGACTAGTTTCAGAGACACTGCATTTTACACACATTCCAGTATATGGGGGAACTCACTCTGTATGGCTTCTGTCCCAAGGAAAATGCTTCCCACATCAAAACACCAAAGCTCCATACATCACTCTTGCAGGAAAACTTGAAGTAATTCATACATTCTGGAGCATACCATTTGACGGGCCATTTCCCATGTCCTTTAGCCTAAAAAACGAGGAAATGGGTAGACTCTGAAGTAAGCAAACCTTAGTACTGTACAAAATAGTTCATTTTGCTAAAGCTTCCAGTAAAGTAAAATTCTTGAGTTAACAAAAAGATAACCAGGTTGTCATTTGTGATTGATTCACACTAATAAACAAGACTCACTTTGTAGTAATTCTCTTCTGCATTCAGTGCTTTTGAGAGCCCAAAGTCACTAATTTTGGCATAATGCTGGGTGACTAACAGCACATTTCTGGCAGCCAAGTCTCTGTGAACAAAGCTGTTCTCTTCAAGGTACTTCATGCCCATGGAAACTTGATGAACTAACTCTGTGATATTCTTTTTGGAAATATGCCTAAAGAGATTTTAAAAGGAAGCAGGTTAGCAATACAGTCAACATAAATACTCTACAAACTGCCAATTTCTGTAAACAATTGTTTTTTTTTTTATTCCTAGAAAACTCTTGACATGAGGAGTTATTATCTATAAAAGCATACTAAATTGCAACGAGCCAGGGGCTGAACTTGTGAAGTCCATTAAGAGGTAGGTAGTGCAGTTTTGTTTTGTTATTTTTGGAGTATGCTATCTGAAATTTAGAGTTATTATATTTTCAAGTACGAATATAGATGTTCTAATGTACATAATATACCAGAATAGAGGCTGTTTAACGTTTTACGTTATTACAAAATATTTTTTTGAGCTCCTAAATAAAAAATATATTCCCAGTGTTCATTTTCACACTAAATTCACTGTATGGATATAAATAAAGAAAGCATGGAGGGCATACAGGGACCCAATCTGTAAACAGCCAGTGGTTAAGAAAGTCCATAGTCGACCCTGTTGTTCCTTGATGAATTTTTTTAACTATAGTTTGCCATCTGGTGGTAGGAATAATGAAGTGCAGCTGAATGAAAGCTTTAAAAAAAATAACAATTTCGGCACTGTTTCGTCAGTGGGCATAATGTAATCTGTGTCGCAGGGGTTAGAACATGTGGCTTCCACTGCGGATAAATAAATAAATACATTTCTGGCTGGCCCAGCTCTGTGCATTTGCATGGAAAGCAAACCACTAACTAAAACTGACTTACTTGTTTTTTTGCAAGAATTTGTTGAGGGGACCTAACTCTGCAAGTTCCATAACCAACATCAGATTCTCAGCTTCACAGATTCCAATCATTCGGACGATGTACGGGTTGTCCAGCCGCTGCATCACGTTTGCTTCTCTGAGCATCTCCTCCTTGACCGCTGGATCATTGTCCTCGTTCTTTAGGATTTTTACAGCTACTGTTTTTTCAGATCTGATAATAAATTGTAAAACACATCTTTAAAGTAAGTAGCTTCTAATTAAATGTTATTTTATTTTCACTGTCCCCATAACTTTTAGTTGTTTCCAATTGCAATGACTCACCACATCTGTTGTTCACTTCCATTACCTATGTAGATCTCGTGTTCATTTCTGAGATGTGTTGAATCTTGTGTTTTATGTAATTTTTATGGGAAACAGAAATGCCATGTTTGTCTAATACTTATGTACACTAGTACTGAAAAACAAAGAACACTCAAAGTAATTGTAGCTATCAATATAGTTTCATACATTTTCTCCTCCATGTACATTCATTATATAGGTTTCAAATGTGCAGTTTTGAAAGAAACACATGTTTTTAATAAACTTGTATTTGTATATGAAAACATTATATCTGGTACTAGACTGGATTAACAAAATCTCTGCTTGCAGCCATGCTTTTAGAATGCCGCACCTCCTGGGTCATTTCACCTGGTTGGTGAAACTGACCCCACCCCTTCACTGTTTTTTTATTTCCTGTCAATAACCAGTCAACTGCTTCCCCTATTGAGTGGCATGCTTTCAATCAGTAACGTGTTTTGACCCAGAAGACAAGAAAGTAAAGCAGAAACAGACTTCCTGGAACGCAAGTCAAGTCAGCTTGGAATTCACGCTAACCTATTGTAGTACTAGATGTCTGTTTAAAATGAAAATACAGTAGCTAATGGACGTGCAAAATAGGTAAGATTTATGGCATTCTTCTGTGGCTACAATTACTTTAAAAGCCAATTCGTTTGTATTAATGTCCCCTCTTATGGTAAAATAAAAAAAAATGTAACATTAAATCCATCTCTTCAGGGAAGCAGGCACAGGCGTTGAAGGTTGACTAGTAAGCAGGTTAATCTCATCTAACTTGTAGTCTCACATTGGCCCAGTTTCCATGGAGGGTTAAATGATCGTGAAGGTGCGCATGCAAGTTTGGTGGAAAATCTTGTGAAAATGGGGTTTCAGGCCAAAAAAACAATGCTCACAGAGAAGGTAAAACCCAATTTTGTAAAAAAATGTAAAGCCAACACCCAATTTTTCATGAAAACCCCAATTTCACGTGAAAATAAACTCTTGTTATTTCCTAAGTCCCAGCACTACAGACTTAAGTAAAGACGTCAGCTGAAGTAGAGTCTAAAATGGCAGCAGGTAAGTATGCTTTTTGTTTGAAATATTTTCTTCATTATATTGGTGTTCAATTAAAAATGTAAAAAAAAAAACCCCAGCATTTTGCAACTGTGACATGGTTTCCTTGTGAGAAGGTGACATTCTCGTGTGCAAATTGTTGTATGCATGGAAACCACACTTTCAGGGACGTTTCTCTGGAAAAAACAGGATAACATTTAATTGGTTGTCCGTCCGTGCCTCCCCCTGGAAGGTGCAGGGTAAATCTATTTGGCCCCCACCCTAGATGTTTCAAGTTGGGAAAAAAAAGCACATGTAAACAGCTTCCTTGCAGGATAATGAACAAAAGCAAAGAGAACTGATCTTCAGTACCAAGGCTTGTGGCTTTTAACCTAGCTGTGATGAAAAAGATGTCATAAACCCTTTTCAAGCTTGTTGTTTAATGACAGATAAGAAATCCTTGAATGGAGGCAATTTGTAGAACTGTTCTAGTAAGGCAGAGGTAGGATATATTTTGCAGGTTGAAATAATTAATTAAGGGACAACATTCTACAGTAGAATGGATGGAGGAGCCAGAGGATGCATATACCTGTAGCAATTCAACAAGCTGACCACGTGTTGGCACCTTCATTAGAAAATGTTAACTCAAGTCACATGTTGATAAAAGATACATCAGGTAAATTTAGTTGTAGGTTTTTCAAGTACTTTGTTAACTAATCTCTCTTGTTCCTTACTATTATAAAGAATACTTACATTACAACTACAAAGCACAAGCAAAAACAGTACATGTTATGTGATTCAAAAAACCAGGTCAACCTTAATTCTGCTTTACTGACGTTACAAGACTACTGCACATCAGCTAGCCCAGTGATAGGCCAGACCTCCGTGCAAAGAACTTTCCTACCTACATCCATTGTATTTGTTTTATTTTGAATTACACATTTCTCCTTGGGGTGTTACCATTGAAGACATCAGTCATACAATCACACATTACAAGACGGTATGTTGCATACTCAAAAAATACAGAATAACACAGTGCTAAAACCCCTATCACTAAGAACTAGGATTAGATTTTATTTCAATTACCCAAGAACTATTAAAATCGATGTTCAGATTGTGAGGAGAGCAGCCATTAGGAGGCTGTGTGGTCCAGTGGTTAAAGAGAAGGGCTTGTAACCAGGTGGTCCCCGGTTCAAATCCCACCTCAGCCACTGACTCATTTGTGTGACCCTGCGCAAGTCACTTAACCTCCTTGTGTTCTGGCTTTCGGGTGAGATGTTGTTGTAAGTGACTCTGTAGCTGATGCATAGTTCACACACTCTAGTCTCTGTAAGTTGCCTTGGATAAAGGTGTCTGCTAAATAAACAAATAATAATTATCCTACACAATATCGGCAGTTTAGTTTGAAATATCCAAATGTAGTCCAGTGTAAAATAGTTTTAAAAAGAATTGATTTGTATGTAAAAACTATTTTTCGGCCCAGAACAGCATTAAGCGGACATTCCTGTTTGATAACAGTCTGGAATTTTCTTGTAGTCAAAAATCAAGGAGGCATGGTGAATGTGGCGGATATTAATGCTTACTTGCATCATGCGTTTAACATGTTGATAAAGCATCTTGCCATTTTAATATAGTTTTTAGAGGCTGGTAGTGGTACTTACTTCATCATGCGATAAACCCCTTTCATCACAGTACCAAAGTTCCCAGAACCAAGCTCTCCGTCTTCCAGTATAAGTTGCTTCCGGTCTAGATGAACAGTTTTGGGTTTCAATTCTTCTGGGTCGGCATACGGGCTTTCATAAACCGCAGTGTCCATGGGCATAGCCTCTTTGGAAACTGATGGTAGAATGAAAAAGCAAAAATCAGTGCTTAGAAAAGAAGCCCTACACATTATTAACACACTACATTGGTTACTTTTTGACCTTCAGAATTGTACTGTAGATGCATTCCAAGCTTGTATTTCAATAAACATGCAGTCATCATCTCTTGTTATACCTTGTTTTTTATTTCCTGGCCTCATTTCGTAGGGGTTGAGTTGTGCAGAACTCTTAGCACGAGCACCCATATCGCTCGCCTTCTGCATGGATGAAGAAAAATACATTTAAAAAATCTGCAGGAAATGGAAAGTACGTTTTTTGTTGTTCTGTAGCAAAATCACATGCAAAATGCGCGGCACATAAAGCAGCATGATGAATTGTTTTGAACACTAGATCACGCATTAAGCAGGATTGCAAAATATGCAAGCACCAAAGCTGTATTAGAAATTTGAAAAGTGGTGAAATGTAAATTAAGTCGCAAGTTAATAACCCCATTTCCCTTACAAAAGTTTACCACGGTATTTTGGCAGTTTTACCATGCTTTTCTCTATATGTTTACCATAGTTTACCATTTATGTTTACCATTTACCATAGTTTACTCTGGTTTGCCATGTTTATTAATATGCTTTACTGTACCTTGCTATTCTGTACATTGCTTACCTACGCTTTACCAAGCGTTCACTATGCTTTATTACACGTTGCTATGATTTTACTGTGGTAAACTTTTATAAGGGTACCATAAATACATTATTTGTTGTGTTAAAAAGACAAACCATCCGAAATTCCATGAAAAAAAGAAAACAAATCTTCAGTCAGTGGATGGTGCAGTATATGTTACTGTTGTCATGCTGCATTCTGTTGTTTTTGACGTTTAATCTCAGTGATGGGAGCCTTCCTCCCATGCTCAGCGTAAAGTCACACTTAAACAACCCAATAATGGAATGTAACACTGGCTAATTCAGCAAGGGAACCCTCCCAGTTATTATCGTGACAGCGCTCTCCCATGCCAGTCCCCTGTGAAGAAGAGCCGTGCTGCCAATACACAACTACTGGAAACATAACAGGGTGTACCCCCTTGACACGCTACAACACATTTCTTGTAGAAATACATTGCGTTTACTGTAATTCTATTCTGTTCTACTGTGTTATGTCAGGTTTCGAATTATTTCTACCCATTTCATTCATTCATTATTTCTTTTTTTAAGCACATACATTCTGACAAAATTGGAAATAAAATAAAATACAAAAACAAAGAGCTTGGTGTATTCTTGTTGTTTAGTAAAAATAAATCCATATAATTTGTATAGAACTGTATTCAACCAAAAACAAGTTTTGCACTGAAGGTGGGGGGCTGAAATGGTGTGGATTTTTTCAAAAGTTGATTTAAAATATCACCTTGACGCATCCACAGTTCCACATTTAACTAACAGATGGCAGTATAGTACACCCATTCAGGACCACCTGTATGTATTTTTGCATTACAGTATACATTAGAACAAATTTAATATAGAAGGAGTAATGGAAGAATGGCAGAATTAGTCGGGATGCAGAGTAAATTCCTACAGGCTCCTACACTTCATTCCTACATGACCTTCACTGCATAGCCTCAAATTTGGTTAGATGTTTTCAGCATGGTCTGGCTGGCTCCAGATTTTATACATTCATAGAAATATTTTTTTAAAAATAAAGGTATTTACTGATTTACTGGTTTGGTTTGTTTTCTTCTTCAGTTGATTTTATGTAATGACTTCTACTTGATTAGAAGTAGCTTTTCTTTTCTTTTTTAAAGTGAAGTACCATTTTCTAACCCTATAAGACTGCCAATAGGAAACATACTACAGGCTAATTAACAACTTAGGCTTAAAAACATCAGGTATTGATTACGAAACAACTTATATTAACAACGCTTTGTTATAAAACTGCCATGACAACGAAACAACCCTGTCACCAACAAACACCCATGCAATCATGATGATGTCAGGATGTTAATGGGCCATAGGGCACTCGCAGCATCTGAAGATGTTTGATTTTTTATTGTGTTCAGATATAACTAGGCATTGTACAGGTTTTGTTGTCTGAGTGATTTTGTTAAGAGGGTGAGTGGAACTAGGTGTTTTACAGTATAACCTGCATTACTATTCTATCCAGCTGTTTAGACAGATGAACACATCACAGACACTCCTTGATAATAAAAAATATGAAACAGGTGAACACCGGTATTCTGGACCATAATTCTAAGTTTTACCTACCTTTTGGTACCTGTTTGCTTTTGGGTCAATACTCTGCCCAAATTATAGATCACCAGTTTGGTGAAAGTATATTTAAAATATTCATTGTCTCAATTCTGTGTCATACTTATAACACAATGCAGTCGTTGAAACACTGACCACCATTTAACATCCCAGCAGTACACCTACTTTCATAACAAGGTCTTAGTAATTAGTAATAGCAGGAGGAAGCCTACGTGCAGTGTGTCAGGTGGAAACAAGGTGAAACTCTACATGCACTGGGTTGGGAAGATCCTCACTCAAAAATGTTACACGGGCTGTTAAAACACTGAAACTGAATGCATGCAAATAAGTATTAATTTGCTCAGTAAAAAAGAAAGTAAATGAATTATTTCTTAGCATATGTGATGACGCAATCCGATATAAATGCCATTCTTGCCATATCAGACAGGTTGCCACTATCTACAGGTACGCTGAAGGTTTTATGCAGTATATTTTGAAGATGATTTTGATTCTGCAACAAGCACATCACTTTTTTGGACTCAAGAGTGAATAAGTATTCTGCAGTAATGATTGATAAACACACATGCTGATTAATAAATGTAGGCACAGATTGGAAGAATTAGGAAGAACACCAGCTGCCCCAACACCTTGTTAGTAGCAAACCACACATTAGTAGAAGGGTGTCAGATCAGGTTAGTTCATTGCATACATTTCCTACCACTTTAATTTCTGAGGGAAAACAATTGAAAATGGTGTGATAGTTGCACCTGTTTGCTGCCAGACTTTGGAAAGGAGTAGGATTTCATTCTGGAGAAAATTCCACCTGTTGCACCATTCTAGAAACCACAATTTCAAAGAGGAATTATTTTCTAAATGAAAAGGGCTCACATATTTCTATAACCAGCAAGTAGTTGGTTACATTTAAACACAGGAAATTGACTATAGTGTTAAAATGAAGCACAGTTTACATGACTTCTGCTGCAAGATTCCTCTTGGTTTACTCTTCTATTATGTTGTTATAAACAAAGTGTTTGTTAATGCCATGCATATCTATTAAACAGGGATGAGTACAAAGCTGTCCTATTCACTACTGTATGGATTATGGAATTCTTCATAATTTCCAAAGATTTAAAAAAAAAATGTTATGTGAAAGAAAACTACATTTGTGATGGATTGCATTTTAACTGCACTTTCACAATTTCTGTTTGTGTGGCCCAGCAGCATTCCCCCTAAACCAACTGTATTCTCAGGAAATTTCAAAAGAACAGTTAAAAAAGCAAATTATATTTTTGGGAAACTATGTCTAATTCCAACAGAATAAATAGCCACATATTTTATTTGCAAATAAATAGGCAATCTAACCCAAAGATACAGCGGGCACTTTGACAACACACACAAACTGCAAATGGAAACAGACTGTAAAAGACAGATAGGTTTGTTATAAAACAAGACCAGGGTCTCATTTCCTGAATATCGACACACCTTCATCAGGAGTTTGTCCCAATGTTAATGAGGTGGGGAAAAAAAAAACATATTTTTTTTTTCAAAACTTAAAATTTAGTTACCAACATGAGTAAGCAGAAAATGCAGAGTGGCATTAACAACAGAAACACAGAAAAAAGTAGCAAGATTCGAGAGAAGAAAAACTGCAATTCAACACACCTGCAGTTCATGACCTCTACCAATACACTAATGGAAAAAAATAATAATTCTATTGATAGAGATTAGATGGATACTTACCCTGGGGTGATTTTGAGGAATGGGTGGACAGCTCAGATCTATAGAATCTGTACAAAAATAAACCGGCAAGTACAATTGTTTTAAATAAAAAAGCAGAAGTAAATATCATCTGAATGAAGATTAAGAACAAAAAGAGGATCTTGAAAACAGCACATATTAATGTAATATGCATTAAATGAATATCTGTGCCTGTGGGCTCCGCCATGTTTTATTTCCACTTGCTGCCTTTTGAGTATAGCAAACGCATCAGCATTTTCTCCAGCTACAGTATAATATTTATAACATTGCCCCCCTCGTGTTATTCTGGATTATACACACTGTATATAAAGAATTAGTCGATTGCAATAACCAGCTTCACTGGAATGAGCCTTGTAACATTAATGATTTGTGAACAACTTTCATTCAAGACCCTAACCTCAGCGATGACAGTAAAGCAACTATGCTGGTACTTCAGGACTAATGAAGTGGTTGTTTCTGTGTAAAGGCAGCATGTTTCAACATAGAGTCTAGCAAAGCATAAACACCATCTAATATATCAAAAGAGAAAGAAAACAAAAGCAGAACTACATACCAAGTGGCAGGTCAGGCCGGAGACATGGTTCTGTGAGAACCCTTAGCAGTCCATCAGGCTTATAGGAATAGTGCTCTACCAACTGTGGAAAGACACCATGGTGAGTGAAGTTATTTCTAGTAACAACAAAAATATTTCACTTATGTCTGTGTAAAAAATACTGTCAGCAGGATTTCAAAGAAAATGCCCTTGCTTAGATACTGCGGCACTATCCCAACATCGTTTTCACTCACTCTTTTTTTGCTAATAGTCTGTATGAGACCTTTCTATTCATCATAGTTAGGGCCCTGCGTTTTTCACTTAATTATTTAACCTGTAATTTAGTCTTCTAGCCACATGATGTCGCTATAGCCTCCACAGTAAGCCACATAATGAGCAATCATTAAACAATCATCCCATCACATTACTTTAACCATTTGAATTGCTCATCCCAGTACTACAAAGTATGTATTAGCAGATTAATAAACAGAACGCTGTAGATGGCTACTGACATTTATTTAACCCTTACATCCCTGTGAATATGTATAACAGGATTTTAAAAGGAAGTTTTTTTTCAATATTATTTCAGAGAACTCATAAGTATAAATAAATTATTAAAAGGTTTTAATTTATCAGTACACTTTTACACAAATCATGTGTTAAAAAACGAAATAACATTTCCTTGATGTCTGGATCTCACCGGCACAAATATGTAATTTGTCAACAGAAAGGGAGATGTTTTTTTTTTTTTTTTTTTTTTTTTTTTAATGGATTTCCTGTTTCTAGCACCTATCCCTGAACAGTCTGGTTAATATAACCATTGATTGGAATCTGGGCATTTGATAGATTCTGTAACATATGTTAGCTGTGTTTTTATTATTATTATTATTATTATTATTATTATTATTATTATTATTATTATTATTATTATTATTGTTGTTGTTGTTGATGTTGTTTTTGTTTTGTTTTTATTGTTTTTTTTAATATAATTTAAAAAATAGTTGTTCATAAGTGTTAATTATGTTTGCATGAAAGACAAAAAAACAATTTTCAGTTTTTGTGTATTATATTTTGCTATTAAACTTAAGCATCGTCAGTTGGTTGGATTGACGTTGCTCTTGAAAATGTGTCCATATGAAGAAACACTTCTTTCAGCATCCACAAAATTGGTATCAACTGACAAATATCATTTAGCCTTTCTTGCTAAATTGGGAAATAGTACTGCATTTCTCCAAAATTCAGTGAAAGAAATTCCACTGCCATTTCCTTTTGCATATAGTTTATATCCCTCCGTGTAAATAGGGGGCAGGCCAAAGCCCTGCTGATAAAAATATTGTGGGGTATTGTGTGATTTGAAGGTGGTGGTTTATTGTTACTATTGTATGTATTGTCTGGGGTTATGTAGCATGGGTGATTTCATTTGTTACTGTTTAAATGTGGTCTGGCAGAGGCGATGTTAGCAGCTCATCTCTGCCAGACAGCTCGTGAGTATGCGTGGTTGGCAGCTGACGTTTTTTTGTCTGTCCTTTTTGTTTAATAAATACGTGCACCAGCGCTTTCAACCCGTAGTACCTGTGTGTGTGCTAGTCGGCTTCCTGGTCTGGGTACGTCACCACACAGCCGTCCTGCCACACCCTTCATTTGTGATTTACAGTCAGCATCAAACCCTGGAATAGAATCTGATGGGAGGGTTTCTTTATCCAGACTACAAACGTGTTGTGGGTCGAAAATCCTTACTGCCTTCAGAAACCTGTGAGCTGGTTGAATAAAACATGGTTTTATTCTGCATTGATCAGGGTTATAGTAGCTCGTCAATTTTTCATAAACCGTGGAACATTTTAACACACTGTTTGTTTATACTGGCATCTGTGCTGTGCAACTCTTGTGCCAATGCTTGGTATGTATTTATTCATTTTGCAACTTTATTATACGCTTGATGAACTTTATCGTTACGGCTTTCAAACCACTGAATAATATCCACTAGTGTCTAGTCATTTACCATGCATTACAAACAGGGAGAGTGGAGACACCTGGTGGATATTGCTGTGTGCAATTTCTCAAAGAAATGCTTTTTGATTGTGTGGTGCATCCATTTTTTCTCGAGGTAAGCTTTTTCATTAAACGCATTGTAACAGGGCGAGGTGCCCTGTACATCGATTTGTTTATTTATTTTTAGAACGGGGTTTCCCCCTCAGCCCCTGTGTTATTTTGTATTTGTTTTGTATTATTATTATTATTATTATTATCATTATCCTCAATATGTATTTATGTATAGATGACGGCGACGCGCCGTGGGTATTGTTTTGTATTTATGACTGTACTAGGACGGCGTAGCCGATTTGTTTTGTTTAGTAGCGTGGATGGGTAGCCCCATCCACAGAAAATTAATAAACTCGTGCAGATTGTGGCCGAGGGGTAATAGAATAATTGATAGCTAGTTAAACCCCTCGGCCACGATATATAAGCCTGCAGCTCGCTGCACTCAGGGTGGGTGTTAGAGAGGAGAGAGCGAGCAGTGAGACAGAAAAGCGAAACTAAAATGAAACTCCAGGAACAGTGAATTGCTCAGCCTGACCTGGGTTTTGTTTATTACTTTTGTGTTCGTGATTTGTTTTTGTTTAACTATTTATTTTGCTCTGTGAGCGCAGTTTCTTTTTGTTTAAACTGTTGATTTATTTTTGTTTTGCTTAATAAAAACGGCGGCCAGCCGCGTCATTTACTTTAACTGCAGTACTTGCGTGGCGTGTGTTTACCTTCCTGCTTCTGCCAGTCATCCTGTCACACGCATCCATTTCTAAAATGGCCATAATTGTCACTTGTAATTAGGGTGTATGTTCTAATAATCCAGAATGTAATGTGTTGATTCCTTAATTATTCTTTTGATCAGTTTAGCTGGAGTGGTTACACAGACACCTGGAGGTTTAGGACTGAATTGCAGGCTAGTCCTGTTTTAATTTTCCTGTGAATTTCTCAGGGCCCTAATCATAGTATCTAACAGCAGTCCTAAAAAGTGTCTTCTGTCATCCACGGCTTTCCTTGTTTTCTTCACAATCATTTTTGGTCTGTTCTCTTTGATATCCTGCTGAGCACTTGGTGAAATAACAAATTCCTTATACAGGGTTTATATTGATTTATTAACTTTACCTGCCAAAGTGTATCAAATTTCTTTCCATCAGGTATGGAGAGCTTGCCCGTCTTGTCCTTGTCAATCCTATAATGCAGCACTTTGCCCTCATGTAGCAGGCAGAGAGCAAACGAGCCTTTGTCGTCACGTTCCCTTAATCTAGAAAGAAAACAATTGAATATTAAAACATAGCCTGTTGACAACATTCCAGGAATATCATAAAACCGTCTAAGTCACTCGATCAGATCATTACAGCACAAGCAGTTTCAAATAGGGTATAAGTGTGGAGTAGTGGTTAGGGCTCTGGACTCTTGACCGGAGGTTGGGGACACTGCTGCTGTACCCTTGAGCAAGGTACTTTACATAGATTGCTCCAGTAATAACCCAACTGTATAAATGGGTAACTGTATGTAAAAAAACAATGTGTCTGTATAATGTGAAATAATGTATAATGTGATATCTTGTAACAATTGTAAGTCGCCCTGGATAAGGGCGTCTGCTAAGAAATAAATAATAATAATAATAATAATAATAAAAAATGCTTTTCAGCTAACCAATTCTTAAAAACAGATACTGACCATTTGGTTTGTTGTCTTGTTCTTAGTTAATTTCTTTACAGTTCTAGGTTTTCAAGCTCATTCTCCGAATCGTTTATATGCCGTTCTGTATTATTAATTGTAGTAGGCCTACTAGGGTTTTGTAGCAGGTTTTCAACACCAGTAGCTGGATCGGGTGTTGTAGCTGAGGATGGTAAATTTACCCACTCTGGTATTGATATGTGGCCAAATAATTCAAAATGTACATGTTTTCAGTTTAGCTGTAACCAATAATGTGATTTTAAAAAAGCCGATATACACATGGATTTATTTTAAATTTGATTCACAGTTTGTGCTGAGACGTTCCAGCGGGTATCTACCCTCTATTAGAGCTCGCTAGAACTGGAAGCTGATTGGCTGACAGTACTGAATCATTTTCTAATCGATTAAATATACAGATGCTCTGTTTCTATTTCAGCAGAAATTCTACTTAAAAAAAGGCTTCCCCAATGCTGGTGTGATAAACTGGAGAGCAGCACATACATACCAATCCTATGAGATACAGCTTTAAACTTGTGATCGTGGGTGCGTGTCTACAATAGTGCAGCCTGGCAAAATAGTACCTTTGTTTCCCGTGTTAGTTAACCAATGATAATGCATCTTCACATTTGTTCCAATATAACCAATGTTAAAGCTACCTTGTATAGCCAAGTTTGAAGCACAATGCTACAGAAAGAAGCTAGGAAAAATGATCAAATGACAATTTTCTGCAAAGGGCATAATGGAAAATCAACTGGTGTAAATATGCAGCCTTTCCAGAAAAATGTTCACGTCATCCTTTCTGCAGGTTTCCAAGGAAACAGTGTTCTTTAGAATACATTTCCCTTTGCTATTGTGACAATAAGATTAGCTTATTAAAGAGTGAAAAAAGAGCTTGAAGTTATTCAACAACAGTATTAAACACAAAGGACTGTAAACCCTTTTTTTCCCAATGTATACAATATATACCTATGAACAGCAGATGGCGCTAGTTTGATGCAAATGTCAGTGTGATACCAGAACACTACTACAGTAGTTGAAAAACAGAATCTCTCAAACTGATCAAGATATTTATTTATTTATGTATATTTTGCTCACCTCATGAGATACTATACCACATCTAGTTTTTAAAAAGGGTCCCAGAGGACAGTAATCATGCATTCAACCTGTACATCAGTCACATCAATATTATAACTGCATAAGTGGGTATTTTTTGTTGTTAAATAAACAATAGGCAATAGAAGTAATCTGCAGAAAAGTATGTCCTAGTGGAAGAACAAGATCAAGCAATGAAAGGTTCAGTGGGTCAATCAGTGGGTGGTATTAATGGAGGAGAATTTAGAATTTAGGGGGTTTTGGTTGGAGTTCCTCTCTAAAATATTACATTATAGCATTATATTTTTTAAAGCACTAGTAAGGCTTTTATTTCAACTCTTATACAAGTTAATATGGACAGAGGAACACTGTTTAGAAGCCCAGAAAGCTAGTAAATGATATGTTCAGCCTTCAGTGTGGTAATATTGCCATGGCAGAAGTTTTTGTTTTTCTGTAATTCCTTTTTCTAAATATGCACATCTGAGTTGTAGCTTTTGTAAGATCAGATAATAATAGATAACAGCAGGACATGGTATCCTAGTAAATCTCACATGGGCCCTGGAAGGTCCAAAGATAGCACTCATATTAAGGTTGTTTATATAGTGAACACAATTAAAATGGTTCCCAACAGTTCTCACTGCACAAATTATGAATGACTACACATATTCAGGAAGCTGTGAACTTGTTTCAAATACATTTACTGTAATGCTACAGTGGTCATGATTTGCATAAAGATGTTACACGACATCTTCTAAAGTAAAGACTGTTGTAATGAGGATTTGTGCAAACAACTTAACATTTATACATATATAATGGGAATGCATGAGAGAGAGAGAGAGAGAGAGAGAGAGAGAGAGAGAGAGAGAGCAGCAAAGCCTTTACTGCAAGCAAGAAATGGTGCTTTTACCCTCCAAAAATAAACGGTGCCAATGTTTGCCATAAGAATGCTTGTTTTGTCAATATAAATGTATCTTTCTAAATACCTGTAAAATAGCACACTCGTTTTAAACAAAATTTATTCGGTTTTCAAAACGTTTCCCAAGGTTTTAAGACGAGACTGCAAACAGCCACATTCTTTGCCGCAAGTCAGTGTTTTTTTCCACTCAAGCAGAGGCCTGTTTGTAAGCCAATGGTCAGTTCAGGAAGTCAATATGCAAAATGTCACTACGGAAACCACAGAAAACTTTTCTGCAGCACAGGCCTGAAAGCACTCTTGAGACGGTTTGCGAAAAAAAACAAGAAAAAACTCTATCCGAAAAACAAGGGTCTTAGATAAGAACGCTATATACTAAATGTTGTAACAAAGCATGTTTCTAACTAATGTACTTTATTGATACAATAATACAACACTTCAGAAAAGCTGTATTTGTAATGGAATTGAAATGCATTTTAAAAGCAGATGACAGCAGATATATTTCAATTTAATATATACAAAACATTTAAAAGGTTAAAGCAAACATGCAAAGAATGTTCATTTTTGCAAAAAAAAAAATATATATTTTTTTCAAATCCAAAACTATTTCAGTAAAACAAAGTATACTATGGTCTACCTTCCCAAGGCTTCTCAAACCAAATTGTGATTAGCAGAAAGTAAAAGCACAACCAATATTGCTAGCAAGAAACGTAGACATTTAATTCAGTGGCTTAAAGATGTCTTAATTTGTTTGCAATTCGTTTTAATTGACTGTTTTTGCAAATAACAATTTAAAGTAAAAAGCTTTGAGAAACGCCCCTATGTATTTCAAGTTATATTACTGTATTTTGTTGTTTTTCATGTAGTGTGCAGTTTGGTTTTAGTACCGTGGTAGTACAGTACTATGTATAAAACAATCAATTTAAAATTATGCAATTTCTATATGACGAAGAGGAAATTGCATATTCTATAACATGTTGAAATAAAAATTTGCATTAATAAAAAAAATAATTAGGACCTGTTTTGACAATTAGACTACTTTGAAAAATATAGTTTCTGCATACTATTATGGTTATATACATTAGATTTAAGACATGTACATAACATTGTTATTGTGAAAAACAAAATAAAACATTTAAAACAAGAATGTGAACCTTAAATATTTATTAATAAATGTATTTTGATGAAAAAACTAAATGAGGATCACACAAGATGAAGTGATAGTAGTGGTTTAATTTATAGATATAATTCATTGTGATAGCTCCTTATCTGCCCTGAGCACGGTCCTACTGTCCTGATTTTGATTCTTTACCTCGGGTGCAGCTGACATGTACAGTATGGAACCTTGGCCCTGCTTCGTAAAGACCTGATCTGTCTTCTGCTTTTCATTTTCTCTGTTTTATTGTTTATTTATTTGAAGTTTATCACATTTTTAGCTTTGAATTTTGAAACTGTATTTATTTTTAACTAAAAGATACAGTACAAGTCACACTTCAATTGATGCAGTTAGAACAAAGAACCAAAAATAAGTATGTTGCTCTGAGCATGAACCTGGGGTAGACCGTTTGTTCCTTTTGCTTAGCAACACTGGCAATGTTTCAGAGGACCTGGGGGATATTTTTTTATAGTCTATGTTACCAACTGTCCTCATTGGTTTTGAGCTAGCTATGGCTCAAAACCAACTCGAGACATATTACTTGTGTGGTAATATATTCTGACCCATATATTATTCTATTTATATTACAAGTAAAGTGTTTATATGACTGGGGTTTTGTACATTATATACTTACGTGTTTAAATATCAACCATGAGGTACCACAAGGTGCTCACCCTTATTATATGTGCTCCATTTTTATTAAAACATAAACACCATAACATTACATTGATCAGGGATTGATGAAATATAACAGATACTAGGTTTACAATAACAGACTCAACTCCCAGGTCCTATTAACAAATGCTTCATATCACTAACACATGTATTTACTTTAAAAACAATGCAGATTCAAAATAATATAACTGCACTGGGATATATTTTCAAACTATTTATATATTATAGTTTTTTTGAGAAAAAGAGATTCGTAAATATAGATTGAGGATGGGAACAAAGATTGTGAAGATCTGGCAGCTTTACAATTTTATGCAAAACTAACAAGTTAAATAGCAACTCATAGAAACTGAAACAGAGCTTGCAGCCCAAAATAAAAGCAAAAGTGTCTCTTTTGAAACGGTGCTATCGGTATGTTATACAGGAGTGTTACTCATACAAACATCATGAAAGGTGCTAGGGGATATATTCTGTAGGCTGGCAGTAACAGTAAATGTACAGCCATTAGTCATTCATTGTTGTTGTATTCTTTAGAGTTGTGAATAAGTTTTTTTAGCTTCCCAGTTTCAGTTTTTAATACAGCTAATTTAAATATTGTTGTGTTAAATTCCAGGTATTAACTCCAAGTAATGTCTCACATACCTCATACATATTTGTTAAATATTTTGAGATTCATTGAGCTTCAGACTCACCATTGACCATGAATCTCAAAGTACTGGATGAAGTCTTTATTGTCTTTGGTTAATCCATTTAACAGACATTTCCATGTTTCCAGGACAGTTGCTTTTTTTCAAGCTTTGGTTCTTTACTAGCAATTATTAATAAAAACAATTCTAAGACAAATGAATCAAATTAAGTTAGTTTGTACCCTGTTAATTATTATCTACCTACTGCAGCCAAATGCTAGACGTTTTTGTTATTAAAAAAGTACTGAAGGTAGGAGTGTACATTTTTGCAACAGGGGTGTGCATACACCGAAGTTCAGATTTTATATCCATATACTCAAGTCAAGATACAGTAATACAGACTAGCTTTCTGCATTGAAAACCGCAGCCAAGTGCTAGACTTGTTGGCACAAACCACGTTTTTGTTATTAATAAAGTACTGAAGGTAGAAGTGTACATTTTTGCAACAGGGGTGTGCATACACCCAAGTTCAGATTTTATATCCATATACTCTTGTCAAGATACAGTAATACAGACTAGCTTTCTGATTTGAAAATCTCAGAAATCCTTCTGTAAATACAGACTTTAATTGAATGTAATTTACTCAAACTTACAAAAATTTCCCATTGATTCTTTGCCCATTAAGGAGGCGAGGTTCTGACTCGTCCCGTGAGATGATGCCATGAAACCAGGGCATCTTCTGATGGGCAGTGGTAGCAATCAGTTTCTCCAGCTGAGGCCTTTGACTGATTATCGCCTGTTCAAGGGCTTCACCCTATTCAGAAAGACAAACAGAAAATATAATGCCTTTACTTAGCACTGTATTGATACGTTTGGCGTGTGTGAATAATTTGAGTACAGGGAAATTAAATGTTTCAAGTATGTTTTATGGAAGAAGAAAAGTAGCGGTACAGATTGCACAGGGTTCGAAATGCTCCTTGATGGCGTCCACTGGTTTGTCTTCTCGGATGATACACCCTTCATGAAACCAGAAGTGTGTCACATCTAAAATCCAATCTTTGTTCCTGTGGCTAGAGAGTTTTTTTTGTTTTTAAAGATCTCACAATTGCGAGTGTGCTTACATTTTTCAAATAACTTTAAATATATAAGAACATAAGAAGAACATAAGAAAGTTTACAAACGAGAGGAGGCCATTCAGCCCATCTTGCTCGTTTGGTTGTTAGTAGCTTATTGATCCCAGAATCTCATCAAACAGCTTCTTGAAGGATCCCAGGGTGTCAGCTTCAACAACATATTTAACACATGTTGTATTAAAAAAAGTATTAATCTTATCTATAGTTGTATGTACATTTACAGCTGGTTTCTCAGACCCTGATTTGTGCTAATCTTTGAAAAATAAATGTATTAACCAACACTTCATACTGTATAAACAGGGACACTGTAAATCAGTCAAACTTTTGGGAAAGTTTATGTGCAGCTTTTAATACATGTTATAGTAAGACTTATTTAATTGGTAACGTGTTGTCACTGCAGTGCACACTTATTGCTATTGTAAGAAGCTTACTCTCTAAATAAAACAATGGTTATTTCTGAAGCCCAACTACTACCTAAACCTGGAGATGAGGCCATAAAAGCAATGCTTATTGTAAGAGTCCACACCCTCAATTACAATTTTAACACCAGCAAAACCTTCTTGTCAGATCAGAGTTAAAATGTGTTACTTGAGGATTGTTTATTTGTGATTCCATGAGCTGCATCACCTGTAAAGGACCATTAATGATCTGAACACAAGGTCCAGAAATCAAAAATCTGCTATACTGTAATAATTAAAATTATAAATCATGCCAGAGGCAGATCATTTCAGCCTTGGTCACATTGTAAAGGACATGAATATTTTCACTATATAAAAAAGATGGTCAAGCTTAATTTAAGGAAGGGCAAGCACGGAATGCTGCTGTTTGTTTTAGGTTTAAACATAACATTATATATATATATATATATATATATATATATATATATATATATATATATATATATATATTTACTGGAACTCATTTTGGAATCTATCAGCCACAGAATGACTTGGTGAACTGCACTGCTCCAAACTAAACAACGTTGTTAAACAGATGCAGAGCTTGATATACGTAAAGTAATGAATCCAATTCAGCATAATTTCTGGTCTGTAATTTCGTTGGGAGAAATTCATGAACATTTGAACGGACACTTGGTTGGCTGAGCTATTGAATGCTATATCTTGGGAATTATAGTTAACTAGTTTATTGATTATTTTAATGTACTGCTCGATACCACTGAGCACTTTGCTTGACAGGCAGGGCCTGGAGTCAATCATTTCCTGCTTGACCAATCTGTAAGAAGGTATTTTTAGAGGAAGAAAGAATGTCTAGATAAGAGCTGGAAGGATCAATGTGTGTGTGTGTGTGTAGTCTGCTCCAGTGAGTCATGCAACTGCCATTAACTGCAGTTCAATTCTAAATTAACATCTGCACTGCATATTCCAAGCTATTTGTAAATACGAGGGCCAATCAAGATCGTCAAGCTGCTGTTCACTGACAGACCAAAAATAAAAAATACAAGGGCATTAACATGTAGCTCTTGGCACATTGTCTGAGTATAAACAAGAGTGTCTTGAAGTTTTTAGCTCGTCTGTTGCCTTCCGATAGTCTTCTCCATTGCAGGAGTTTGTTCCAACCAGTTACTGGATTATTTTATTGAACCCACTAAAGATCTATTACATAACCAAGCACCTGGGTGGAACAAATACAATGGACTGGATTGGAAGAACCAAGGTTGCCTACCCCTAATATAGATACAACCAGGGACTAAAAGCTGGAAAATAGTATCACTGGGCAGGGGCATAAGGACTCACCTGTAAATTCCAGGTCTGTTTCACATACTCCCTTATCAGGTGTTCCTTTAAATCTTCGAAGGGCCCTACTTTTGGCTCCATTCCTTTGGGTCGATTACAAGGTTTTTTGAGCAAGGAGACTAGTCCGTCTGACTCATGAGAGTGATATTCACAGAGTTCACTTGGACTGTTGTGGGATTTTCCTCCTGCTATAACATAGGTGTTGTTCATTTCCCGCTCTATGGTATAGTGGTAGCATTCTCTGTTGTAGGCCACAGACAGGGCAAAGCCTCCTAGATTGCTACGGCTCTGTCGGATGAGATAGAGGCCATCGCTCATCCCGTTCTGCTGGAGGTAGCCTTCTGCCTCCTCGCGGGTGATGTTACCGTAGAAAAACGGCTGATGGGTCATTCTTTCAGCCATTTTGTCAGTCTAGTTTTTGTAATTTCTAAAAAGAATGCTCAGCTTCTTAACCTTCTGGATGAACACCTAATGGAAAAGAAAAGTCAAATAAGTCATAACAAGTAGAGCATATCCAATTAACCCAGTTAAAGGTCTGATTTCGAATAACCTCACTGTTTAAAAACATTTAAGAAAAGATAAGAATAGTAGTTTTTGAGGGCCACACAAAATATGTAAATCTTTAACTTACCTTAAAATTATTATTTAAAAACATACACGACTAATATTTTACCTAGCAGTTGTGGAATTAAGTGATATACTTCCTCTTTCATTTTCATTGCTTTACCAACCTTTAGACTGTAAATAATCTAAAGGTTCTTCCCTTCGTTTCCAACACAAACCATGTGACCCGTCACAACATGCATTATGATTTACATTTTCAACAACCCTTTTTTTATTATTATGATGAAAGATTTTGAGTAAGGGTGTTATTTAAAAGTGTAATTATCACCATGTTTCTGGAAGTAGATAAACACCCATTGAACTTACATAACTTGAATAAAACAAATAAATTGAAGGGCTCTTAGGTGTTCTTAGGTTTGTATATTTTTAGATTTGTAACATTTACAGTTGTTTTGTGTGCTTGTACTAATGAGTTTGCCATTGCATTTGCTTTTGTTTTCCCGTTGATTAATAACTGGCATTGAAACAGCCTATTTAAAAAGCAAGGGACATATGAAATCAGCTTATATTGTAAATAGGAACAGAAAAATGAAAAAAATATAGAGCCAGATAGTATCATTAACCATTAGTTTGGTTTAAACACTGCAATAGCAGATATGTATTGTGTAATGACTCTAGTATTTATTTGTTTCTCTAGTCTGTTCTTCTTTAGATTTAAGATTGGGTTAAGTGAAGTGGGTTATGTGGGAGTTTCAACAACCATTGCTTATGATTAAAAATGATGAAAGCAGTTCCTAAATAAGAAGTTAACAGGTTTACTATTATTATCTATAGATTGTTTTTATTTGACTTTGCACTTGTGCTATTGTACAGGGCCTTATAATGGTTTGCCATGAAATGAGCTAAAGAAATGTAATCTTGCTCAAATTATCAACAAATAAGTTGAGATACTTTGTATCAAAAGTAAACCAAAAATTGGCAGGTTTACATACTAACACATGCATTTAGTGACAATCCCATTTCTATAACATTTTCATCTAATGGTTGTTTTTATTTATTTATTTGAAATACATTTCGGTTTTCTGATAGTTATTATCATTCGGTACGGTCTTCCCTATTAAAAGTGGTATCCAGGCTAAATAAAGTTAACAGCACTTGCATTTCCTACAAGCTACAGTAGCACGTTGGCCTTGCTGTTCACATTCTTAACCTGGTGCACAACACTAAAGTAGATTGAACTTTTTTATTTCACATATTAACACATTTACTGACAGTTTCACTTCATGCAGCCAAGATCAGGTGTAAAAACAGATGGTTATGAGTGAGATTTAAAGGATGTGTGTTTGGACATGTGCCATTTGGACATAGCCTATTTATCTGTACTTGGAAGTCAGAAAATACACTTGCTACAACCAGCTGTTATTTTCATGTTGTGCCGACATCTCAATAGGGCCTTTTATTTGTCTTGATAGTAGTAAATTACAGTAAAGTATATCAATCTGCACTCAACTGCACTCAAATGATTCAAACACAAACTAAACCTGCTGTAAATTCAAGCAATTACCAGCACTGGCTCAAGAAATCAAAACTAAATTGAAAGTACCTTTACTGTTAAAAAAATGATGACCATTAAATTACTATATTGCTGTAAACCATCCAGTAAGAAACCAGTAAATATATATTCCCATGCCCAACGGTTGCTGATCACCAGCAAAGTACATTTTCCTCACAGTTTATTTTCAAGCCTGAAAAGTAGCGGTTTTTGGTCCCCATTTTCAAAGCCTCTTCTCATTTTGTGGCAATAACTATTGGAGTTAAATAAATACTAGAGAATACACATTGAAAATATAACCTAAAGTGAAAAAACCACAAGCACAGCAGAAATGGCATATTGCATTTTGTTCTTATTCGACATACAGTGCTGTTCCTGTGCAGTGAGTTAGTTTCTCCTTTCTTACCCCATCAGCTTCCCGTCATATGAGTTCCTCTAACCAAGTTTAAAAAAGGCCCCACCAAACTATATTTGTTTCACACGCACTTCCAATTCAACAGAAGGTAGATTTAACTGTTTATTTTCAGACTATGCCATTGCACATCCCAACTGTTTATTTAATACGATAAATATGATGGAAACACACCAAGCTCAGAGTAAAACCTGTTGAATTAGTATCTGCTCTAGGAATATAAAACATCATCATAAATTCCCCACCCCTTTTTAGAATATTTGCATTCATTCCAACTTTATTGGGAGGGCTGTCATGTGCCAAGGGCTTCAGCAGCACAATTTCTCCAGAATCATCTTGCTCTTCATTCAAACTCAACCACATCTTTGATTATATTACTATGCAGTGACAAGCGCTATTATTATCGCTGTACAGGGGCAAGTGGCAGTACCAAAGCAGAGCTTCATATTTTTTCCCAAGTTATAGCAACTGAAGAAAGACTAGCAATGGTTTATATATTCATAAAACACCGCCTTTATTTAAAAACAGCCCTTCTTGATACTGCAGTATTACATTACATGTCATTATAGCTGCTATATAAGCAATTTGTATGCCCGAATTGAATTTTACTTAGAACTTTACACAAACAGGCTTGATTTGAAGATTGATATTATATGTATTTAGAAGTGTTTTTTATTGTTGTTATTTTATGCACCATTATTGTGCTGCGGTTTTCCTAAATAATTTCTTTATTAAATATAATTAGATTAAAAATAAGTCTTGGTGCTGTCAGCAAGGTTTACCATAGATGCCCATCATTAAATGTCTGTTAATGATTTCCTTTTTTATAAGTGTAGGCAAAAGATAATGGCTGCTAGAGTCAAGCTCTTGTTTGAATGTAAAAATACTGTGCGACAGAACTGCATGCGAGTGAAGCGTATGATTGATGATGTCAGAGGACACCTTGCCCACCCTTTTCTTTTAACATGTGTGAGCTTCAATTGTCAGTATTTAAATGGTAAACAATGCAGGTGTAACACTATGTGATAAACTTTGACGGAATCTCCTGCTAAGTATGTAATACATATACCACCGTAGTTCTTTTAGATATTCACATGGAAGCTTTATGTTGGCTTACTTGCTAACAGTATCTGATTATATGAGTGCAGTATAAAGCATGCTCAGCTATGTTTGATGAGTGCAAATACCACAGTATACACTCATAATACTACATAAAAACATGTACTATATTACACAGTACATATCGAGAGCCCTGACATTAAACATGTTATATTTAACTTGCCCCATATGTAACCTTTAACAATAAACCTGTTTGACCTGCTGAAACAAACTACTGTAATGTGCCTAAAGAAATTTGAGCTCCTGCCTTGACAGTCTACAACAGATCAAAGTTTTTAATTGGTTTGCTTTTATACCTTATCCACAATACCTAAATAATGTGATATCACAACACCCAAAGATCTGATGACTGACCTTCTTAGATATGTAACAATTTGGTTATGCTGCCTTTTAATTGAATTGACATAAACTAAATTTACTGTAATGGACCAGGAATTAGCATGCCGTCAAGCCACAATAACAGTCAGATGAAATGTTCTCAGTTATCATAACTGGTAAGTGGTCAGTAGTAGCAGTGTGAAATGATAAGCATACCTCATAGGTAGAAACTGTGGTCACATACCAAAACATTAAGAGCCTTTTTGTTAATTAATATTAGCAGTTAATATTAACCTATCAGTGCTCTCCAGGATGTTTTTTTACACTTTCTATACCTGCCAAGCTAACAGTTCAGCTGCCTATCCCTGTAGGTCGCTGCTGAAGATCAACAGGCACCTGGGGGCACTGTATCTCAGTGAGGCGAAACTCTCCCTGCCAATTTTGCCTCTCCAGACTCTCAGAGTGACAGGCCAATGCAACATAAACTGTGGGATCCCTAGTGAAGACCTGTAACATGCGTTCCCCTGACTCTATGAGTCACACTGATGCACACCAAGTTTCTTTACCAGATGTGCCATTCATGTATCTTAAGAGGAAAAGCATGTAGCTCCTAAAAAATCCCATTGAACTGCTGTTGTCTTGCATTAATTTGTTTCAGTCGGGAAACAACAATGTGGAAAACAAGACTTTATTGTTTTACTGATACAGTACATGCACGTCAATGCCACAATAAGTTGGACTATTGGTATGGCATGTCGTAAATGTCAGCCCAGCAGGACATAGTCTAAAACGAGACAGCCAGGGCACTCTGGAACCCACCTCGAGGCAGAACCTGCTGCGAGGTGGAGAGGGGGTGGGTGAAACGAAACAAGGTGACATAGGGCATAGGGGGAGTGACAGGGAAGAATAAATATTATCCGTTGATTTGTGATTGGTTGTAAGTTACCTTTTGAAATGTCAATATACTCTTTTCTTATACCTGTCAGCCAACAAACTATATCAAATAAATATTAAATTGACTCTGGGAATCCAAGTGCTTTGCAGGAATTTTAACTTCAAAAACTCTCTGTGCATAAATATTCATGGATGTGGTCTATAGTCCTTTAAAGGCTAAACGTGACCTCTTGAAGTGAGCAACATTAAAAATAATTTAGTTTTTAGAAAATTTTAAGAATCAGATTATACTTACAGTGTGTTAAACAGTCCTTTTCATTTTTGATTGAGAAATACATTTTGTGAAAATAAAAGCCCTCCTTATTAAGAATCTTGATCCATTAAATAAGCTGGAATGGGCTTTGTGAAATGTATTATACAGGATCTAAATTAAAGTTATAAGAAATACATGGGTTGATATGAAATTAGATAATATAAATATTTTACCATGCGGGTTTATAAGGGTTATAAATATAGCAAAAGTAATGTGTCCCTGGAAAATAGACTGCAGTTAGATTAACATCTATCAGTAGTTTGACTTTCTTTCCAGAACTAAATGAAAAACTACTTCCACATTTAGAGCTAAAGAAATAATTAACAAACTAAACAGAAAAAAGTTAATAGAAATGTTTTTTTTTAGTTATGACTAGCACTTTGCCACCCCCCTCTCCTCTCCCTCACAACCCCCCACCCCACATCCCCCCCACACACAGTGTTTTTATGCATGTGGCTTATACTATCTTCTCTTTTACGTTAAAAACCTGTATGCAGGGTAAGAGGGAAAGATTGTGGGCCAGTGAGCAGCTAAATTAAACAGCTAGATCAGCTCACAGTTGTGATGTTAAAGCCATTTGCCAAAAGCCACAACATACAATATTTAACACTCATCTTGCTCATTCACAGATCCTTTAGATATCAAATGACTAAACACCTACAACCTAAATAGTAATCTGCAGGTAAAACGGCTCAAATAGATCAAACCCCAAATAGACTTATTTTACAAAAAAGAAATGCCAACAAATAGAATGTCCCGATGCTATCGTTCTAATCATAGTTTATCTTATACTTATCTTATATCTTGTTTATCGCTGATATGATTTAGAACAGTTTTATATGCTTTTTTGTTATTTTATAACTATACAAGTTAAAACATAAAATGCGTTTAAATAACTAAATATCTGAGAACAACTGTTTACAAACATATAGCCTGAAAAGATGGTCTAGGCTAATATGAATAACATAATGTAATGTTCTGTATATGTCTCTTACTGGGGTTCTTTTCATATTACTGAATCCAAATGATTTACATTTAAGCAGACTGTGAAACGATTCATATTCATACTGTAGTTATTATACTGAAATATAGTAAGACTGATTCTCAAAATATAAAATATTTTACATATATGTTACTATAAAATAAAGCTGAAATGTAGCATTCTCAGTCATCAATTGTACTGGGAATAAATACATATTAAAGTGGGATTTGTGGAAATTGTAACTCCAGTTTTCTTCCCAAAAAGTAACATTTACCCTAGTTATATCTCTTCCCCATTTTGGCGAGCCCAAAATAAGATTTTTTTTTTTTATTTGATGCTCTGTAAGAGAAACTGAAAACTGGAAAGCTGCACACTTCTCGCAGCCTCTCAGAATGCACTCGCCACCTTAGTTTTAGATCTAATCTACCCCTCAGTTGTTTTTGTTTTTTTATAATTTTGTATTTATCACTGGAGCCTTAATTCCCTGAGATTCCATATAACCCCCCCAAAATACATCTTCTCTGTGTTAAAAGCATCTTCAAGATGCATAGCACCATTTTATCAAATAATTGTATTGTTAGAAGATCAATTAACAATAAGTATTTGTAATGCTGATAGAGTGGCAAAAGCCTTTTCTTCTGATATAACACAATTAATGTTTAAGTATCATAATATACAGCAATGGGAAACTGTATACTATAGAAAATGTAATACCAGAAAGACAAACACAGCCATACATAATTAGCTAATAAACACAAGTAACTCGTTTCAAATATTTCACCTTAAATGATCTCAATAATGATAATGTTTGAGAAAAGGTACATTGCATTGATTAGGCAGGTAACTATGAGCTCACTATAAATACACATATACTAAATAAATAAATAAAGGTACCAATAGTACACTGAACCAATTCTATATTTATGGGAAAAATAGATGTAAGGTGACTATGCAGCACGTTATAAAAAGTTTGTTCCCAGTGTCTGTAATTAACTTAAGCGATACTTTTAGCAATAGTTATGTACACAATATTTAAAACGTTTATACTAGAGAAGAGGGGTGATTTTCGGAGGTAGCCAGCACTAGTTATAGCAATTATTATTATTATTATTTATTTCTTAGCAGACGCCCTTATCCAGGGCGACTTACAATTGTTACAAGATATCACATTATTTTACATACAATTACCCATTTACAGTGGGGTTTTTACTGGAGCAATCTAGGTAAAGTACCTTGCTCAAGGGTACAGCAGCAGTGTTCCTCAGCTGGGATTGAACCCACAACCCTCCGGTCAAGAGTCCAGAGCCCTAACCACTACTCCACACTGCTGCCCAATTATGTGGCAATTATGTCCAATGTACCTTTAAAAAGTAAATGTTGCTGAGAAAGTATATGGTTCACATCAGTGCAGGTACCTGACAACAGTAGAATCTCAGTAAAATGCTGCTGTTTTTTTTGCGTTTTGAAGAATGGGATTGTAGATCATACTGGACTATATGGCACCCAATTGTACCAGTACTTGCATCAGATTGTACTTGCACTGAACTGCTCCACACCTTGCCGTATTCTACTGATGCTCTTAATTATAACTACTTCCTGTATCTTGTATTGACTTTACTCTTATAGGTATCCGTATTCACGTTGTTATAATTGCTCCTATTTGAAATCGTTCTCATCCACTTATGGTAGGTACTACATGATCTTAATGGACTTTGCTTGTATAAGCAAATATTTATACTATAAGTTAACTGATCTTAGTCAAATTCACTCTTAAATGTAATTATTTACGGTATTCTTTATTTTGCTCTTATTTGAATTTGATCTTATTTTCTACTGACTTAAAAAATAAATAATAATAACAATAGATCAGTTTGGTAAACACTGAAATTTCAAAACAAATTGGGCCATTTTTGTTTGAAACATTTACAAGAAAGACAAAGCTTTACCTTTGGGAGTTACAATTTCCATGAAACCACACAAGCACCCACGGCAGGAGAAAGGGAACAACAGAAGGGAATACATGTATTTTGCAATTAATTAATGTAAGCATCTCGCCCAGATAGTTACGTATTTAGAAGCATATTGAAGTATACTAGCCCTTTATTGTTGTTGCGGGTAGGCTATAGGATCGATAGCTTTTACATTTAATAATAATAATAATGGGCAGTCTCAAGAATGTAAAAAAAGGTGAATCACTATTTAGAAGTAAGGGGGGGGGCAATCAATTCAGCTGTTGTATACAATATTGTAACTCAGCAGTTTGCATGTTCATGGTTTCATTCCTCTAATACACACTCACACTCATATTGGTAATAGGCTACAATGGGACTGGTTGAATTTCACAATATTAAGTGTTACAGGTGTAACGTCAGAAAACGCATCCCTTAGAAAAATGCATCCCCCTTGGTCATATGGGCATGCGGAATACCTGTTTCAATAGTCCCCGCTTCACTCTTTTGTCCAGCCTACTTATTTTTTGCATTCCGGCCTCTGTCAAAGCATCTCAGTTGAAATAGTTGTATAGCCCTAAATAATTGTACAGGATTTTTCTTTTTTTTTTAATTGCCAAAATAATTGTACAGGATTTATATTCTGCCTTCCTGCTGTGTTAAGAAAGCTGGATGTCGGGGGGGGGGGAACACATTTTCAACAGATAAAACTAAATAATTATTCCCCAAATAAAACGATATATATATATATATATATATATATATATATATATATATATATATATATATATATATATATATATATATTCACACTGCTCCAGTTATTCTGTTTAAAACTGTTATTGTTATTCTGTTTCTCGCTGGCTCTCGTTAGTCGATTCATGTATTAAATCATTAAGTCATGAATTAGCAAACTGACTCTCTTTAAGTAAATATGTTTTATAAGAGTTGTGTGGCAACTATCTTCTTTTGCTGCAACAGGTTTTTTTTTTTAAAAACTAACATTTTCAAAAATGAACTTTATACTATTTTAATGTTTTGAACGATACATTTTTTAAATGCTTTGTTATTGTAGAGGGTGCATATTTCCATTGTAACGTCAATAAATGAACCCGCATTATAGTACGGGATGCACTTGCTTTGACTGCGCCCTGTCTTGTCGATGTCTAGTGCTGCAGAAAAACTTGTACATGCTTTTGTTTCCTCCAGACTTGATTACTGCAATGCCCTACTTGCTGGGGTGTCAAAGAATGCTGTCCAAAAACTCCAGCATGTCCAAAATTCAGCAGCTAGGGTGTTAACCAGGTGTCGCTCCAGTGAACATATAACCCCTGTATTAAAATCTCTACACTGGTTGTCGGTTAAATTCTGTATTGATTATAACATTTTATTGTTGACTTTTAAGGCCAAGAGGGAATTTCACCCCCTTATATCTCCGACCTGCTGTCTAATTACACTCCTGGTCGCGCTCTGCGGTCCGCCAATGCTGGTCTTTTAACTGTTCCCTTAACCAAGCTGCGAACAGTGAGGGGTAGGTAGAGCTTTCTTCTCCTGTGCACCAAGGCTGTGGAACTCACTCCCGCTCGAGATTCGAGTTTCTGAGTCCCTGTCTGTTTTTAAATCTTGCCTTAAAACACATTTCTTTTGTTTTGTTGATATTTTACTTGTCTTCCCTTGCTTTGTTAAGCGCTTTGTGATAATCCTATATATAAAATAGATTATTATTATTATTATTATTATTATTATTATTATTATTATTATTATTATTATTATTGTTATTATCTGATGGGATGTAAAATTTGATATACTGTACAACGTCAGAAAATGCTACCAGGATGCCTTTTGTGATGTTACATCGGTGGTGATTCTGATTCTTTACAGGACAGTGACAACAAATATAATTTGCAATATCATTTTTGATTTCATGTGCCCCTTTCGTTTACATAAAATTTCAGTTAATCCATGTAAACCGATTCCATTCGAGAACCAAGATTATCCGATCATGTAAACACTACTGGCACACTTCAAGTAACACCTCTGCATCCTGTTATTACCATAAATCGATACAATGTAAAGAAATCAATGAAGTGGGGATTGAACTACTTAGAAAAACCTCAGACATAATGTTATGTAAGAACAAATATACAGATGTACATTTTTGCTCTATGTGCAACTGTGACCACAAAAGATTCCAAAAGAGAGTAGGGCAGTCAAAAGTTAGAGTTACCTTGGTAACCAAAGCCACCCAAAGAAATGTTGCCAAAGGCCAAAGGAAAAAAAAAAAAAAAAGCACAAGCTCTAACGGAAAATGTAGAAAATGTCATTTGTGAGAAAGATTGAAATTCGTTGAATGCTTTTCAAAGAGACAGATCATTGTAGTGAAACATTGTTTCACTATCTACCTATTTAAAAAAACTACTTCGTCTTTAAATTTTAAAAAAATGTGTACAAATACAAACCATGAATTGTTAAAAAAAAAAAAAAAGAATAATAGAACACAGATACTCAACCTTACATGACTAGCATGTCATCCCATAACCTAGGACCAGTTTACATTCCACAGTCTCGACAAATACCTTCACACAAGGCTGAGGCTGAGAGAGTTTCCAGCTACACTAGAGTTTGATTTTTGAGTGAGAAACTCTCGTATGCCTTGCCTACACAAGTGCAGAACAAATTAAGAAAATTACACAAACACATTAGGTACACAGTGCTTACACTGAGTCATTGATCCCACCTGTATAAAATAATAAATAAAACCACTACCAACAAACATTTACTGAAACAAACCAGCAAAGTTCAGATCATAAGATTAGTAAGCCTGCTAACTTAACCGTCAAATTTAGCAAACATATTTGAGTTACTGTGTTACATATCACACTTTCATTGAGCAGCAAAGGCTCCATTCCTCACATTGAGTACTATTTAACACATTTGTGAGGCTGACACTTAGCAATGTGCTAAAAGTGTATAATGATCACTAAGTATTACTCTTATACTTTAAAAGAAGGAACAATAAATTCTGAGATAATTATTTTGGGTGTTCTTTTATCATTTTCTGGTTGGTTTCTATGGTAAGGAAGTGTTAATAAGGATGGGTCTAAATCTTTAGGTTTATACTTTTACTATGTTACATTCTAAAATATAACATTATAATTAGATGTTTGTAAGCAATAAGGCACGACATAGTGTGATAATTCTATCATTGACTATCGTTATAGGAATTATCTTTGCCTTTTAAATTTTGTATTCTATTGTAAAATATTGTAAAGTGCCTTGAGGTCCCTGTGATGACAGGCGATATATAAATGTAAATAAATAAATAAATACAAAAATGTATTTAAAAAAAACAAAAAATAATTTATAGATGTTGAATTGAACAATGCCATTGAAAGTGCAGTTTTTCTTTATTTGATTCATTATACTTCTTGTAATTCTTGGTTTGTTCATTATATTTAAAGTAAAATATTACTGGCTGCTTTCATCATGACACAGCACAAATGAGTCTGCCACACAGGTGGCACCGGTGGCAGCAGATGCAGCCCACCAGAGTATAAGAATGAACATAGACTGGCGGCAACGGCAACAAAACATCCATTTAACCACCACAGGCTCTTTTAAGAGTGACCAAAATATTTTGTAAAAAGCTGAAAGTTTATTTTCAGAATGGGATTGGGAAACGCTGTAGTTCAGGAGAAGGAACAGAGAGCAATCAGAATGACGAGTTTTGAATTGATTTGAATACTTACTTTATTAAAGGTAAACATTTACATCAATCTCATCAGTCATGTTTATTACGATAAATTCCAAAATGTCTGCCATTTTTGCTTAAAATTCTAATGCTGTATGGATATATATCAGTGATTTTAATCCTTTGGTGGTAGTGTGCGTACCAGTTTTTTTTTTTAGAGAACTTTATGATTAGTAGATGAAAAAACTGAACTATATAAAAGAAGAGTGCATGTAAAAACAGAACTATATTATTATTATTATTATTATTATTATTATTATTATTATTATTATTATTATTATTATTATTATTTGTTTATTTAGCAGACGCCTTTATCCAAGGTGACTTACAGAGACTATATAAAATTAGAGCGTTTTAACTATGGTGTCGTTGTGGCTACTGCGTGCAAACAGTCTGTACCATAGATATCCCACAATGCATTATTATGATATCTATGGTCTGTACTATACTACTTCCTGAAGTTGAGGACATGAGAAGCCTGGTGTATTAAGATGCTTGTGATGATTCAATTTGGCGTTGTCTTTCTATGAAAATCGCTGCTGTAGGCACTGAAAGTCGCTAGACTTGTCGCTAGTCGCTTTTACATTTTTTTGTTGCTAGGGAAACATAAAAGTCACTAGATCTAGTGAAAAAATCGCAAAGTTGGCACTGCCCCCTGAACGCGCTGCAGCACTGTCTTATAGGCTTAGCCCGCCACCTTATGCAAATAGATTACCAGGCTTCGGACACATCCCTTTGGCCCTCAGCCACACACCAGAACCAATGGGCACAGACAAACAAACAACAACCAATGAGGATGCACAGATAACCAATGAGAACAGACCAGGTCAGACAAACAAACCAGCAGGTCACATGGTACGGGAATACACACACAAAGGTAAACAAGCAATGGCGGAATACAGTAGGGAGGGATTAACACACACAGCATGCAAACACAAACAGACAGCAGGGAATACGGTACATAAACACAAATGCACGGATCACTACAATAACAATGCAACACTGACTTTGGCCCACCTCCTGTACAGGTCACAGAAAAGATGCACTGACACGCTGATTAAAACATTGTTGTCATGTGAACAGTAAACAAAAAAGTTAACCGCTTTGGAGAATTTTTTTTAAATGTTATTTGTCTAAGGTACATTATTTATTGATTTATTAATTTTTTTAACCAAAGTGCAATGCATACAGGATGGTAAAGGAATAAAAAAAAAAGCCTATCTACAGGTGTTCCTATTTGCTTGGTGCTGGCCAAGGTTGCCCCAATTTCCACAAACTCCACTTTAAATGGCTGGGCACTTTTGATAACCTGGCTTTTTTTCACATTTCCAATGTGTTTTTGTTTCAGATATCACTTCTTTTTTCACTTTTTTTTTTCAAAATTGTTCAACCTATATTGAGGCAATGTATTACTGTTTGGATATATATATATATATATATATATATATATATATATATATATATATATATATATATATATATATATATATATATATATATTAAAGTTATGTGTGCAAAAGTATGTATGTTCAATGAAAGTCATTCATATCAACTAAATTTTTTTCACATTATAAATGTGTTTGTTACACATAAATATAAAACATATATATATATATATATATATATATATATATATATATATATATATATATATATATATATATATATATATGTATATATATATATGTTTACATATAAAAGTTTACAGTATAAATCCTGTCTGGGAATCAAACCCATGATATGCTTCTAATGCAGCTTGCATTGTAGACGCCCTAGCTTTCACGCCACAAAGTTTTCCCTTCCATTTTATTACATTTGCAAGTAGTATAGCAGTAAAGTGCTAGACAAGATTTTGTAAATAATGATTATGTTTTATCCCGATTGTCTTGAAAGCTTTCATCTGACTTTGCGAACGATCATAATAAGCTTGATCCGTTCATTTAGTATATTGTAATATTTTAATTCTTTAGGAAGTAGTACTCAGGGAGACGGTGTTGAATTCTCAAAATGTTTGTTTTATTTGAAACTACAGATAATTCCTGTCGGGGCCAGAATTCATGGCACCAAAACAATAACCCTACATTTTAGTCTTGGCACTTTCACTGCACATTCTCTCCGGTCACAGCTCACATGCTCGCTCAGTCGTACCCACAGTTTCTCACTCAAGTAGAGCACTGGACTGTCTACAGTCCCCAGACTCATGCACCCCCTTATTATATAACCTCATGTTGTTTCCCACCGCTGTCTGGCTCATCAACCAGTCACATCCATGCTCTGCAGCCCCCAAAAAACAGCAACACACATTCTCCCCAATCATTCACTCACTCACTCCCCCTTCCCATGCTAAGTAACAGCGTGACCCATTCCCCTTACAATACATGTAACATTAAAGACAGACAAGACAAACTGAACAGACAACAAGTACTGCAACAAAGCAATTGTCCATATTTTTTTAATTTGAAAGTAAAAATATAAGAAAGCATGCTGTCCTTTATGTACAAAAATCTTCACTAATATACAATTGAACAAGAACTGTTGAGTATTTATTTTTGTTTCATACAGTATTAAATGGCAGTGTTTATATCTGATAGTGAAAAATAAATAAATATCAAAAAGATAAAGAAAGAAATGTCTATGCATTGATTTATGTATTCATTTATTTCAATATTTATTAATGTATTTATTTATTTATGTTTTACTTTTCCCAAATATATAGGCTATCCTTTAGCATAGAAAAATTCTCAGAAAAATGAACGTTTCTTTTTGTCCAGTGGGGACCACAAATAGCTTTACTCTCATCAACCAGTATCGAGAGGAAACCGTACTTCCTTGCGCCAAAAGGGACCACAATGAGCGTTACATTGACAGGAAACCAACATTTTTCAGAGATCAGGATCAGAATCTCAGAATGATGAGATGACGCAAAAAAAAAATCTTCAAAATGTAAAAAATGTCCAGAAAATTCTCAGCTGGCTGACTTCATCTTTCAAAATACTGCTTGTTTTCTCACCAAATCGTGTAGTACTGACAGTTAACACAACACGCTTGCAAACTGAAGGTCATAGTTTCAAATTCCATGCATTCTAGACCTTTTTTTATTTATATTATATATATAAAAAAAAAATGTAGGCAAATGTTCCATTTTAAAACAGAAATAAATAATTTATAAGAATCACATCCATCCCAGGTGATTTGATTCTTAAAAGCGGTTGATTCTTAAAAGCGGACCGATAGCTTTGTGATGAGGGTATAGAGGTGTAAGGGAGCAGAAGTAACAAAAATAAACCAAAACTTGAGTAAGAGATCGAATGTTTGTTCCACACGAAGTACTGTTAGTTAGCGCTCCAGCTGAGAGCTAGGTTTGTTTTGTTTATTTTATTAGCGGTGGTTTCACAACCGCAGTGTAAGAAAAATAAAACCAACACCGATTAAAAACTCTAAATCAAGACTACAGCCTGATAATTTACACTGTCCTCGGCCACTCTGTCACATTACAATTAGCAAAAGTGTGCCATCAGCAGTTTAAATACAGTATACAGATGTCAATGGTGCTCAATCACTGAGGACAATACATCAAAACAAGTCCTCGTGGGTAAGCAGCTTGTTATACGATCACGGTTATGACTTATGTGTACTCAAGGCTGCAGAATCCTATTTTACTACAGTATACTTGAAAAGCGATCGTCTCATGAGGGTGCCTAGTTCAACTGCCGTGCGATGTTACGTGTAATGGCCTTTGAATTTAAATGATATTACAGTACAGTATTTTGCTGTCAGGACTACCACTGCATTTAAACATCTATGGCTTACTTATTTTCTGTTATGATGCAAATCTCACAGTTTTTCATTAAGCGGAGATGCAAAGCGCTATAATCCCCTCCTCCTCCTCCTCCTCCTCCTCCTCCTCACCGCACCACACTGAAATCCCACTCCCTCTACATGCATATCACACAATAACACTGCTGCTCTCACTATGTATTCAATGAACGTGTATTCACTTTATTGAAACACATTTTCACTAACAGAGAACACAAAAAACACACCTGCACAATGCAGTGGCGCAGTCACGTCTGATTACAGACAATGCAGTGTTTCCTGCATCATTGCACTATCCACGCTGCGTACGTGCCTAATCACGCAAGATGTGATCAAATTCAAATTCCAAAACAGCTTTTATTGGCTGTACACGTCATTGCACTTGATCAAGTACCGTATTATGTAGTCCGTTTGCCCCGAAATGATTCTTATAAGCGGATTGCTTGAGCCTTACAAGCAGATTATTTTACATTGGTTAATATAGGAATGATTTGGTTCCAGTGGTTTTGATCACGATATGCGGTTGATTCTTATAAACAGACTGCACTGTATAGACGTCACAATTTTTTTTTGGATTAGATAGTAGATCAGATTATTTAAGTATGTCTGATCTGTTTGGTCTCACAAAATTGTGCTTTAAGTGGCCCCCGTTTAGACTGTATGAACAACTCTATTGTGTGATGTCACAGCAACTTATTACCTTCCTATTGGTTATAAACAAATCTGTTTGCTTGAAAAAAGAACTCAGAATGCAATTGAATAATTTCCTGGAAAATGCTGCTTCATGGTCACAACATACAGTACCGGTACGAATATGTTCCCTGTAGCTGAAAGATTGCTTTGTAAGGGAAGTATGTTTTTAGAGGGAAGTGCAGTAAGAAAGTTATGAAATGTCATTGCCTGGTAACCTGTCTGATGCCTCATCACAGAAGCTGGAAGTAATATCCTAACCTATCTACTACTTTCTCCCAGTGGAAAAATACAAAATATAAAATAAGTACACGGTAATGTAAATGCAACTATGTGAAAGAAGTGACATGTTCGGCAGAACATCAGCTCTCACTCTCACATAGACATATCACTGTCAACACATTTTTTTAAAAATATATAAATGTTTCATATTTTGTATTTATTCAAATATAATTAGCTTTCATTTTTCTGACAGCGAAATGTCAGATAACTGGGTAGTAAGTGTTATTTCCTAATTGCTTATGCCTCAAAAGTATAGAAAATGGCTATTCCCCACAAACTTTGCTTTTGTGACCTGGACAGTGATATTTTGAAATTTACCTATTTTCGAGAACATTCCAGATAGATTCAGTGCTGAGTAAACTTGGAGTAACTTCTAGAACTTTCCAGTAATATAAATAGTAGTATAAATACGGGGGCCTTAAGCCCACCAGTTCAGTTTAGTTCCAGCTGCCTAAGTGGATACATATCTGCATTTTTCTGAGATGGCATCAAGGTCATAGGAGACTTCAAAATGGTGGCATTCCTGATGGGTCTCCAAGGCGGTTTTACCAAGTTTCCCTGCTATCTTTGCCTTTGGGACAGCAGGGACACCAAGGCGCACTACCATAGGCGGGACTGGCCACAGCGGACCGAGTTCTCTGTGGGGAGGAACAACGTCAAGTGGGAGCCACTGGTGGACCACCGGAAGGTGCTGATGCCACCACTGCACACCAAATTGGGCCTTATGAAACAATTTGTCAGAGCTCTAGATAAGGAGTCAGCAGCCTTCAAGTACCTTCAAGACTTCTTCAAAAACTACTCACTTCTAAATCTTTTGTAGTCATTTTTATATTACTTTAGTATAAGTACATGTTAATTTGGATTCATATGTTGTTTTTTTCTGACTTCATGTTAACGAAAAGACACAAATTCGCCCGTTTTCTCATTGGAAATAGGTAAATTTCAAAATATCACTGTCCTGGTCACAAAAGCAAAGTTTGTGGGGAATAATAGCCATTTTCTATACTTTTGAGGCATAAGCAATTAGGAAATAACACTTACTACCCAGGAACAAAAATTGTGTTACATAGTGTAATCAACGAGCTTCCATAAAAAGTTAATTAAATGCTACACAACTCAAAACTTGTTGTACTGTATAATACTCTACCAAATAGATTTGAGATGGGCTCTAATTTTGATCCAGAACATCATCGTGTCATGGTGGGCATGTCTGGGTACATCTAGGGTGACATCCTCTCACATACAAATGCCCTGGTTTTTATTCCCAGACCCATAAGCTCCTCTTTTATAAATTCAGACATGGAAGTAAAAAATATAAATAGAGACAGCAACCCACAGATCTCAGCTGCACATACCAAACGTGTAGCTCAGCTCTTAAAAGATTTGCAGTGTCATCTGGGATTCTCAGCCTATACTTTTGAATGCGGATGTTCTACAGAACTGTGCTTTTGTGTAAGTCAGTGTATTCGACAAAAAGAAAAATCAGATTTAAAGTTACACAGCACAATTAGTGCTTAGAGAATATCAGTTTTAAATAGCAGTGTGTATAAAATATACAAATACCAGGTTTTAAAAAATAAATCAATTACTTACTGGCAGATGGATACATTTAATTATAAAATCCATGAAAATAAAAATAAATAAATAAGAAACTATGCATTTATGCATGTATTGTTAACTATATTAATTTACTATAAGCACAATAACATGCTTATTTGTGTGCAGTTGTTGTAACATACCAATAATAAAAGGCATTGGTTTACAACTTCACCAGAGGTGTGGTATATTACTACCCACCCTGTCATGTTTTCTAACTTACATAAACTGACTCTCCAAGTAATTGATCTTTTCTGAAGTAATATTTTAAATAATAATAATAATAATAATAATAATAATAATAATAATAATAATAATAATAATAATAATACACATCTAGTAAAACTATTATTTTCCATCAAAGACATTCTGGTGACAAGATGAAAGATTTAGAGTAAGCATTTTTTTTTCAAACACACACGCACACACACACACGCACACACACAACAACAGCACCTGCAGCAGTCGGCCATGTATGAAGCCTCAGATTAAATTATTAAGCAGGCCAGCTGTGATCCCTCAAGTTGAACAGAGAAAAACTTTTTTATGATTGGAGTGATATCATTATGACAATACGAAACCTGATGACGTTTTTTGTTTTTAAAGAAAACAGGAGAACTAAACAAGTGAGAATAAAATAACTGAACAATAACTGTTCGATTCTGCAGCACAATTAACATGCACTGTAATAAGAATTTAAATTAATAAATAGTAAGCATAATAATACAGTTTGTGGCACTGTTAATAATTGTCGACATATGGCATGACTGCAACATTGTTTCAAATCTCCAGTTTAATTTTTTTTTTTACATTTGTTTTTTCATAAGTTTAACTTTGATGTGCGTATATTTTAAATAAGTAAGTAGTAAAATAATTGTATGATTTTGTTCCTGTTGAAATTTCTTGTAGTTTTTCAAGGGTTTTGTTTAAATGTATTACATGAAAACTAAATTTTTTGTAATTAATGATGTCTGTTAAGATCTAGTGAAGTACAATGTGCAGCCCAGGAGCTAAATGCTTGCACATCTGCCCACATTTTATTTTTCTTCTTTTTTGACTCAACTAAAAAGGTAAATATTCCTATTTGAAAAGTAATTTATAAAGGAGCTAACAACATGTGTTTGAAAACAACAACAATAACAATAAATTCATAGGGCATGACGATGTAATGTATCAACGTAATATTTAAAATGACAGCTATTCCACTTTATTTGTTTTTTAATGTCTTCATATGGTGTCAGAAATGTCAGACACATGCACATCTGAACCGTTTATCTAAATAAGAACTAAGTGATCTAATTGATCTGACAGAAAATCTAAATATTAAAATACAAACAGAAATACACTAAAGTGAGTCGAATGTGCAGTTTATTCATTTATAGTCATGATGGCCCTATGTTAATAGACTTAACACTGGTGGTATTTCTATCCTATGACCTAACATACAACATCCTATTTTTTATAATGAACTCACATGCTGTAAGCATTAATTTGTATTTGCATTTGCATATTTTTGTTGTATGTATTGTGTATTGATATGGTTGTTTATTTTCATAAAACAACCACACAAATGTTACATGGCTTCTGCAGTGAAAGCTCTGCACACACCGTGAATGATGTAATATGCATTTAATATATCAAGCCAAAAATAATACATTTTAATACGGATAAATTAATTACGGTATATTTACAAAAAGTAAAGCTCTGTAGTTGTATAATATAGCAACGATGTAACTATCTACACAAATACATCTGTTTAAAAGTGTAATTACAGCTATTAACAAAGGAAAAGTTAGAAGCTAATATAGGACATGCAGTATAAAAAAATAATTAAATACAGACACACTCCTTCCGCATATAATACATTATATTATAAATAGTGTACAATAATTTTTTTTTATAGTAGGGGATTCTAGTGTTATGTCATTTTCCCTTGCTCTTAACATGCCAACGATGATAATGATAAGGATATTGATGCAAATTGTTTAAGGTACTTGAAAGCAATGGAATAAATACTGTAGGAATGCAGTTTGTGCAGTTTTCTTTTCATGCACCCAACTGTAATGATTAACACAGGGTTTATTCTCATTTGAATGGTAGTACATTCCATGTCATTACAGAATGCGCTCAGTTCCCCTTTTCTACACAGAGTTTATCATTGCATTTTTAAAGTTATAAACACGTAAAATGGCTCCACAGTGTAGGATAATTCTTTTAAAATATACTGTACTGCACACATATTCTGGGACTTTCCAAGCAAATAAAAACTGCCAGGCAATAAGTGACTGCTTTTACTGTATATCTAAATAATGTCTCAGCATTTGATGACCTATTATAGTTTTATTATACCACACGAGTAAGTAAAATAGTAAATGAACAACCTAAATTAGGAGTGACAGTGAAAAATGCATTTTCATGTACCGTGTTTTGTGTATTACGCCTCGTTTTAAAAGATTAAATGGAATCTCAGTTTTGGATTGGTTTCTGTGACTTTGGGTTTCCTATGAAAACCTATACAGAAGAAAGATGAAAGAACAGCTGTTGGTTCATCTTGGTAGATTTTATGTGTGTGAATGTTTCCATTCTACTGTTAAATGTTAATATTGTTAGTCTTCTCATACAAAATAAGATTGCTTGACATTTACATTACAGTGTAGACCTAGCAACCGAAAACTGTAGCCTAGCAAAACAATTATATGTAAGTTCACCAATTCTTTATAGGAAGAGATATTGTGGGGTATATGATTAATAGTCCCCCCCCCCCAAAATAAATCAATAAATCAATAAAATAAAAGCACCCCTTGCTTGCAGACAACAAATATCAAAATAGGTTAGACTATGTCCTAGATATTTCTTCTGCAAATTATTTCCAAACAATTAAATATTGTATAAATGCACTTTACCTTTTAAGAATCTCCCAGGCTTCTCTAGTTGCCTCTATATAGCCAGACAGGATGAACCATGTTCAAGCAAGGCAAACTGAACAGGATGTGGGCTGGTTCTTCTTGGATAGCTGAAATTATAACACCACGAGAGTTTGTTAATGTTTGATACTTCAGGTTAAAAAAATCTTTGCTCTGTGATATTCGACCTACAAAATAGTACGTTCTTAATTATGTTAAATTCTGTTATCAGCTGCTCCTAGAGACCTACAATACAAACATAGCATAATGTGGATGAAATGTTCTCTTGCTTCCTCATTTTCAGAACCTTGCAGCTACTTCCTTAACTGTTTTTTTTCATAAGCTAACTTCCCCTTTTGACCACAGTTTATATAGAAATAAAATAAAAAGCAAATTTACATGTAGCGTTCAAAATCATGTTTAATTCTAAAGGCTATATATTTAGAAAGAAAGTGCAAAGACAACATTGTCAGAGAGGAATACAATTATTTTAATTGTATGAAACTACCAAGAAACAACATTGTAACTGTTCTTCCCTGCTACAAAATCATTTCTTGGTAGTTTGAAATGCTTTGTACCAAACAAAAATAGGGCCCTAAGAATATCAGTACCTTCTCAGACCAGTTTCTGAGGTAAGTTTTCAGGATATATTATCAGGGTTAGGTTTGCACAATAAGCTCATTACAACCTATGTACCAAACTGGTGAGTGTGTGGGGCTTCCTTGAGAGTAATAGGGATTGGAAAATTGGCATGCTATGTGGTTGTCGTTATTGAGCTTAGTTTGTGAAACTGGGGTAGGCTGCAACTGGGGTAGGGGTGATGATAGGGGTGTTTAGACGGGGACCTGCATAGCAGTATGAGGAGCTAGCTGTATCCAGGATAGACAACCAAGACCACCAAGTTGTCTAGAGTCTCCTTAACCCCAATGCTACAGTACAACCTGTGTTCTAATACATGTTGGATGGGAGGGTATGTGTCTTTATAATAGGAGTTTGGGAATCTGCTGCAAGTGAGGGAGGGAATGCAGTCAAAATACCACACAAGCACTTAGGTTTTATTTACAATATTTACACAATTCTGATTGTAGCAACAGGTAGTCACCTCTAGGGTATCAGCAATGGTAGTCGTAGTGCAGGGTTGCTTTCTTAACATACATTAAACAGACAATGGAAAATGAAATGCTGTTGTAAAAGAAAGTTAAGAAAATAAAGGTTGCCCCAATTGTGGAAGGGCTCTATTTCCGCTATAAGAGAGGCCCTGCTCCAGGAGTCTTCTACACAGACACAGGCTGTCTGTACTTGTCAGATAAAAACCCTCTGAACTATTTCCCAATTTCTTAAACACCAAGGGTGACTTGCAACGATCCACTTAAACTGGTTTAACTGAGGTTTAAACCTGAAAACGAGTCTTAAAAAAGGCCGGTCTAAGAGCTCAATTGCAACGTGCCAATTCAGTCCTCAAGGTGTCAAAAGGCTTTTTCAGCTTATCAGCAGCGGCTTCATTTACTGTGGGTTTTCTACCTTTGAAGTTACTCACCGATGTGTAAATAGATTACAATGTCAGGTAACATGTTAATTAAACATAGTCGTATGCCATTTTTATTTTAATGGAGGTTTAACATTTTTTTCATATAAATAATTATTGTTGAAGTGGTTTTGCGAGCAATATGTACCGCAGCTCATGCTGTGCCTAATTGTTTCATTTTAGATTTTTTTATTTTGCAGAAAATGTGATTTTTGTGAAAAGGGGTTATATATATATATATTAGCAGGGTCTATCCAAATGCCCATCTGCTTTATTTAAAAGCAGTATGTAAAATTCTATAGGGGTGGGTATAGTTATAATGGCGTTGGTGTCACTATGCATGCGTGCAGCAGGACTATATGGTAGAATGCTAACCACAAACATTAGAAAATTGGGTTATATGCTGTAAATGACTGAGGAACATTTTATTTTGCATGTTACTGTATTTCACTGGCAAAAGCGGTTGTGTGTGAAAAAAAAGTCTATTTTTATAAGGATGTGACACAGCCATTTCCTATTATGAATTAAATCCTATACTTCAGAGTACTATAATCTGCCAAGTGTTTAATCTGTAGTATTTTGTATTTAATTATATCCTGATGCAACTATCACTGACACTGTTATCTGCTGTATTATTGAATTGTATTTTGTCACACCTGTACTTGCTTGAACCAAAGTCATTGTATTCATCATTGTATTTATCTTGCTCTTAATTGTATTATTACTTGTACTGTGATTCTTGAAATGTATTTGTTTACGACTGTAAGTCGCCCTGGATAAGGGCGTCTTCTAAGAAATAAATAATAATAAGAAGAAGAAGAAGAACTAAAAGAACATGAATTTTGAACTGAGATGGCCGAAAATTGATATACATACATGATACTGAAGAGATCTTTTCAAATGTATTCATATAAAAAAAATCATGTTTTAGTAACTCACTACATATTTAAACATTCAAAAATGATTTAGTAAGTTGAATAACATCCACATTTAGCTTTTTTAGTACTCAACTTATAGGTCCTTGCTATTACCATGGATGTCTACATTAAATTAGGCAAAACATAATGGCAAACTAAATTTGACAGTTGTATTAGTTCTGTATAGTAGAATACAAATATATGCCTGCAAATAAAAAGTCCATTAAGCAGGTTGTGTAAAAATACATTCTCTATGCTGACCTCCAGTGGCTGTTATTGCTGCAAGGAATTTACAGTTATCAGCCTTATCCCCAAAGGAGATCAAATCCCTGGCAACAGGGGTATAGTGGAGGTGGGGGTGCGTATATACACACTTTATATTTTAACAGGTATCTGGCAAACAGCTTATCCAATTGCAATGAAGTTTATTAACATTATTTACAGTAAGTTATTAAGAGTATTAGATTCTGGAGCTATGGAGCACAGTTTGTCACACTTACATTTTAGACCTTTATAGAACACATTTTACAACAACAGCACACACACCCCACCCCTCCACCATTACTTGGAATTTTGTGCAACATAAACACACTTGCTGGAATAACGATGTTAGGATGTGTGTGTGTGTGTGTGTGTGTGTGTGTGCGCGCGTGTGTGCGTGTGTGTGTGTGCCTGTGTGTGTGTGTGTGTTATTTGTACACCTCTGCTCACCCATTGTACTGTATCTTCCTGACAAATCTACCGTAATTGATGCATTTCTGTCTGACTAATGTGAAACAAATGACAGCCTCCACAACTTTCTGTCTCATCTTCAAACAAATTGTGTTGGAGTCCATGGGGAAGTGCTGGTGCTTGGCCCTAGCTCTGGGTGCACAATAATGATCCACCTACAGGCTGTGATGCTGATGAGATACAGACACAGTGAAAAAGAGCAATTATAAATTTCACTGGGGAGATCATTTTTACTGAAAGAGGAAAATGTCTTAGTTCATGACTGGTTTCACTGTATCCTGTGATAAACAGGATGTACATGATGTGGCCACTTTGTTAGGATGGGGTTGTGGGGATTGTGAAAATCCCTCCTAACTCTGAAATGCTGCTGTTTATTTCAGTATACTGTAGGAGGCTCACTACCTCCATCCAATGCTTATCTCACTGTGTTGTGCTTATTGATTGACTTCTCAGATGCCACTATCCTCTGCTGCACTTGTATTCCCCTATCAGTCCTCTGTCGCTTTAGACTTTAAGTCTGGGAATTGATTTTAGTTGGGCTCCCAATGTAATTCTCATTTCAACTGTAGATACATCTTTACCTATTTTACTGCCAGCTTATAACAGCAGGCCTTATATACAGTCAATTACCGTAGTCCAGCTACTGTATAATAAACCGACCACACCCTGTGCATGTTTAGTCTTCCAATGTTGTATGGATGGCTTCTCTAGCAGTCACTGGACCATATTTGAAAAGCTTTTTACTCCATCACATTTTCCTAAAGGTAAAAAAAAAAAAAAACAACAATTCTAAAACAAATTTTTTTAAAAAAACTTAAGATACTTCCATGGTTTTAAATCAGATGTCTGAGTTGTTTGTTTCTGATTTAGTAACTTTATCAGGTGAATTGCTCCTAACGATAATTTGGAGTGAAGAGCTTTGAAATTCTAGCCCATTGTTATTATGCGCCCGTAAATCACCCACTACAAATGTTTTGTTGTGTGCATTGTGTCATGTTCAGCAAAAGATCATGTGCAACAATCATTTCTAAACATTTTCTGGACCCAGTATTAAAAAGCTGTACTTCTATTTTCTGAGAGGATAAAAAATATTAACATAATCAGAAATAAGGAAGTGGAAAATGATTATTGTATCTTAAACTACAGAGGTTCTAGTTTTGAAAAATGAACAGGTGTCTTTTTCACATTTCAAAAAACTGGTAAATTACCCTTAGAGTGGCCATTGGTCTTCTTTACAACCAGCACTGGGATTTAAAAAGCATTCTACTATACTGTACACACATGCCTTTGTGACACCCAAGTTGGATCTGGAATTCAATAAAAAAAAATAAAAGAAACATTTTGCAAGTTGCTCGTTGTTGCAGATGGCTTTCTTTTTTTATAGTGACAACGCCTTTTCCTGCCATTCACTTGCTTTGTGAAGCATTTAAGATTGTACCTGCTATTTTTAAATAACTATATTTAGTTCTAGTGTTTTACAGCTGTGTTTCGTCAGTGAACACTGTGCACAGGAAATGGTTACAAGCTGCAAGTAGAGGTATGATGTTGTGTCACATTCTAGCTATCGCACCAGCAGATGGCATGCTAAGACTGAGTAATAGCAGCATATGGTGCCAACCCCTGAAATTATCTCTCAGTTGCATAAATTGGCCAATGGTTTTCAGTTTTATTCACAGACCCCCACAAGCTGGACTGGACTGCAGTATCAAAACACAATTTTCATTTTTATTTTGAATAAGCTTGTTACCCACACATTAACTCTCCTGCCACTGCTTTATTACTGGTTTCTTATTGCTGCCTGCTGTTCGAACAGCCCTTACTGTTGTATATATTACAATACATTGCAATGTTTATGGAGCCTTTATTACTGTTTTAATGCAGTAATGTATAGCCATACTAAATATTATAGGGTCATTTATGGTTTTTTAGTGCTGGCGTAAAATATAAGGTGTTGGTTGTTTATTTTTAAATTATTGATTTTCAATTTGTTGCATTATTAGACTGGATTTTATTTCTAAATGATGATTTAAAACATCTACAGTTTATGTGTTTTTGTTTTGGTTTCAAACAAATATGATTTCCAATAGCTGCTACTGGGCTTTGTTTAGAAGTCTAAAGAATAAACACAAAAAAATCCATCTTATAAACCTTCACATAATGCAAAATATCAATAGCCAGTGGTGTATTTAACATAAGGTTTTACAGTGCATAGCTCCTGCCACAAGGCCTGCAAAACAGGTATATAAACAGATATAATGCCACCTTTGTTATACCCATAACCTAAAACAACATAAAGCACTCCAGTGTATTTCTTTAAAAAAAGAGGAAGCTGCTGCATAGAATTACAGCACAGTCGGCTGTTATTGCGAAATGGATCACGTGCTATCTGTTATCGGGCAGAGCCTCAATGTGGTGTAATCGAGTGCTTGCTGCTGACAGCATTAGCCCTCTGCCTGTGCCCAGATCAGCTAAATTCCACTCTAATGCTCACCAAGGGACCATAAAGGGTTGCATCACACACATCTTATAAAGCAGTACACTCCTCCTCCTCGACTTTCACTGGCAACAGTGATTGAATACCTTGAATGTGTAATGCTTCGAAAACTGCAATAGTATCCCTGTTCATTTGAACACATATTGATTTAAAGCGGTATTTATTGATCATCAGAGACCCTGGAATCTAGTTGATAAGCTGATTGCATCATTATACAAAACGGTACAAAATGGAGTGACAAAATAAAAGGTTCACAGTTTGTATGAGAATGATGCACACCTTTCTAGTGCTTTACTTACCTTGGAGAGATGTACAGTACAGATGAGTTCTACAGCAGCTTACTAAACACTGCCATTAATAATGGGAGGAGTTGATACACTTGTATACTGATTAAATGTATTTGAGTTTACACTAGTAGCAAATAAAGGTCACAGTGTAATAGGATGGGAGATTTAAAAAAAAATCCTATTGATTTGTACCTTGAAATGTGCTTGTGAAAAGCCTACAGACAACTTGCATCCATTTAACACCTTTTCTTCATATCCAACTTTTCTTCATATACTTTTTTTCTATACTATCATACCAAGCTAGAGTTTAATCTGACTACAAAACAGTTATTTCACAAGCACTATGTCAACCTAGTCTATAGCTTTTCCCAAGAGACTGCTGCCAAAGTCTTTAATCAATGTTAATTGTAATGGGGTTATAAAATAGTCAAATGGACGTTTGTTTGTCCACCAAGCACTGCGGCTAAGTCCAAAAGAGCTCTTATCACAACCCTCAGGCAGATGAGGTAAACAAGTGGTGATTATGAATGACCAGAGCTGGATTTGAATCCATAGAGTTCCACAGCTTCTAATTCTTCCAAGCTCCAGTTGTGTAGTGTATCTATCCTTATATCTACTTATCAAACAACACAGGATGACTAGCTTGTCCCATTGTTTCCATATATATATATATATATATATATATATATATATATATATACATTTATTACACATTAATTCAGACAGGTGATCTTTGACCTTTGTGTTTGCAGATTGGAATGTAGACTGCAGATGGACCCAGTGGACAGACCCAGTTTAATATTGGAATGAGATTGGGTTTTACAGAATGGTTTAATGGTGCAGATGGAAACATGGCATCATGCCAATCCAACCCTACTGGTGCCAATTGTGTCAAAATGAGTGGTTACATTTTTTGATGTGGACTACTGTCTACTGAAGCCAAGCTGTGGTGGTCAAATTATTCCACATTAGTGCTTTAGCACACTGGCTGCACTGCATAGCCCTAATAGATCTTTGCTGTGATTTACTGCACTTCACCATGATTTTACCAATAGAAGGCCACCTATCCCCTCCCATGCGACATTTCAAATGAAGAATCCCTGATTCCAGCAATCGTACCAACAAAGAGATGTTTCCCATGGGTTTACTTTCTTCACATAGCATTCAGATGCCTACTGCCTATTTACCCATTGCTTACATTGAACACTGCATGTTAGAAATTCCATCACTGAAGCTCTTGGACTACCTTTCCCACCTGAAAACATAGCTTATTGTCGTAATTATTAATTCCCTAATAATAACCGTAACTATGATATCTTACCAGTGCAATGAAGTGACACCTCTAAAACTACAGGGTGAATGATATCATCATCTATGAGTAACAGCTATTTTACCCCTTCTCTTTATGCATTAACTTGTTCCAAGTTATAGACAATTCCACAAGTCGAAGGACATTAATTTCTTTGCAAAGCCATAGAAGCCAGGTGAGAAAGAGATATTATGCATCGTATAAAAACAGTCTGGCACTTTCTCTTATTTCTGGAACAGTAACATGCATCAGAGGTATCTTGCAGCAAACCTGAGAGTGATCTTATTCAGTGACACAGCCCTACTGGTGTTATTGAGTCCATGCATCATATTGATTGGTCTCAGAGTCAAATCCCAGTGGTAACAGTAATTCCAGATTCAGGCAAAGAATATTGTACACCATCTCATATCACTCCTCCACTGGGAGTTTGTTTCAGGAAAGTTTAGTTTTTATTTTGTTGGCACAGTATCTGTGAATTTGATTTCCTCCTGATCCACACCCACCCTCATCTTATATAGCAGTTCTATTAAAAAATCATTTCACACGGATGGGTGCAGAGCACATGCTAATGAATATTTTCTCTGCTTCGCTGTTTGTGAAACAAATCATTAGCATTACCAGATATAAAGCTGCTTTACAATTAAAGAGAATGAACTGGAAAGCAGAAGAGTCTAATTAATCTCAAGAGTCCTGTTTAAACAGTCTATCCTATGATCACCTTTGTAGGACTTTTGATAAAAAATAAATAAATAAAATTACAAAACAAACACTTGACCAAACGTGTTGACCGACTGGCAACTGTAAATTGATTAAATGGGCTGGTCATGTACAAGCAAGGCAAACTTTACTCTTTTTGTTGTGGATTTTCTTTTGTTTAGGGGTCAAGTTAGCATTAATGAACTGCTTAAATGCTTGGGAATGGAGACAATCATTCTCTCACAACATTTAACATATTTATTCTAATATCAACAATATTTCATTTTATATTTGTCAAAGGGACTTAAAGACATTGTGGTAACTGTAAGATACATAGTTTTCACAGTCTAGTGTAATTATAACTCCACAGTTAATTTTGCTCAATCATCTTACATAACAGCAATCCAGTATTTCTGCAATACAGACTTCAACTTCTATGGATCAGTAAGTAAGAATACTAAATTATGCTAATGAAGGCTTTTTAGCAGCTTTCAATTACAAAACTACCAACCTGGTTGCATTAAGTTGACTTCTCATTTTCATTATTATTATTATTATTATTATTATTATTATTATTATTATTATTATTATTATTATTATTATTATTATTACAAATATTAGATCAGCATTATTTCATATACTACTCTGTATGTTTCCCTCATAAAATTGAAAGATCAGCTGCAGCTTCAAGATCAGTAATACGTTGTATTACGTTCATGATGTTTACAAAACAATACACAGTAGTGTGGAAAAGATGCATCTCAGTCATTATAATTCCGGTTATTTTTTCATGTGCACAGTTCTATCTGAAAGAGAATATAAAACACGGACGCTTTTCAAGGCATGTACTGCATAGGCTTGGAATGTTTGACTTGAGCCCTAGCTGGTGTCGTGCAGAAGGGGAGGCGTAGAACAGCGTTACGTCACTAGAGAGTTATCACCAACAGACGTGAATCTCCCCATCCACATGTCTCTGCGCCTTTAAATATCAGAGAGAGAGAGAGAGCGCAGATGGGTTTGGATGGAAGCACTGCAGACGTAATTGTCGGTGATAAAAGCATGCAATCGGAGGACGAATTTAAGAAAAAGTGAATTTGTTGATTTGGAGCACTTGTAATATGAGATTTGAAGACTAAAATCGCCTATATATATATATATATATTTTTTTTTTTCAGTACTGTCACAGCACCGGTAAGTTATTCTGAATCTTTAATGGTGTCGTTTAGTATATTTTTTTTTGTCTTATGAAGCGTAAAACTTCACGGTATTGGATTTATATTACAATCTGATTTGTCTAGCATGGTAATTAAGCTTGTGTTATTTGACCGAATCTGTTGGATTGCAAGTTATCCATATGAAATGGTCTTTGTGTGTGTGTGTGTGTATGTGTATATATATATATATATATATATATATATATATATATATATATATATATATATATATATATATATATATATATATATATAAATAAAAATAATAATAGTTTAGCTTGACAATTTAAAATGCAATAATTATACGAAATTAGAATAGCAAGTCGTCTTTTTTTCATGTGCATGCATGGACCCGGCCAATTTGTATAAACAAAGTGTATTTTTTTAGACTGGCGGTGATCGGACAATGTTAGAATAAAGTGTTGATTTATGTTTTGTGTTAAAATGCAGCTGTGTTAAGTTTAGTTGCTTTGCCTGGTTGAAAAGCAGTGGATGGTAAAAAGCACAGCAATGCCTGCAGGTGTGATTTAATTACTCCGGACGCAGACGCAAGCGACTTCCATAAGCTACACATGACCTTTGTATAGGGCAGCTCTTTCAATAAAAGTCTTATTCTGAAATATAATACAAAAAATTATATAGATTAGTGATTATTATAATAATCTTTAATATAGACAGGCTCGTACAGCCATTGCGGAAACATTGAACCCCAAGCTCAAGTGTAAGGAAAGATGGGATCAGTAATTGCTTTGTAATCGATTGCTTCTTGTAGTTTGCTAATAAATAATATTCGTCGTTGTTTAATTGCACTGTGTATATAATCTCGCGTGATTGAGATCATTTTGTTTCCTCGTGATAACCTGCGTAAGAAATATATATTATCAAGAGACCAGATGATGTGAAGGTCCCAGAGCATTCAGAAAATAAACTAGTAGGCTGTCGACAGTGTGTGTAGATTTAGTACACATGTCTTAAGTTAAATCCATCCGTTTAATTCTGTTTGATATTCATTTTGACCTTTTTATTCTAGCCAGATTTTTTATTATTATTTCTCAAGTAAATATAGCAGTCACTTTACTCCGCTTTCTTATTTAACTCGGGTACTGCACTTAGCCATATGGAATTACAAGATGGTCTTGACAGGATGAAGAGATATCAGATTAGCCATTTATAAACTGTCATTAAATGTTAAATTACCAGAAGTGCTGCAACTCATTTAAAACTAGTGCTGGGACGAACGCGGAATTTTCATGTTCGGATATTCACTCAAATTAAATATTAGTAAAGATATTTGTTCGTTTTCAAAAAGTAATAAAAGCCATTATATTGCTCAGAACGCAGGAAGAGACAGCATAGTGGCACGGGCAAGGGGGCGTGTCCCGTTTGTCTTATTTTACAGCAAGACGTTACAATGTGTAACGTTAAAGTTGAAAAATATCCCAGGAGTAAAGAATACGTTGTGTAGCCCGTATTTACCCAGTCAATTCACTACAAAACAAAGAATGCCAAATAGCAGTTAAAGTTAAACGTTGTTTTGTTTATTCCTGGAATAAATAGTACATAACGTTGACACCGCATTCCCCCCCCCCCCCCCGCCCCCATCTCTTGCCATTGCCGTTTCTTTGCAGTAAACAGTGGCCGTAGACACGTTTTCATAAAGTAGTACCGTTATAAATGTAATAAAGTATTACATTCCACATAAGTCACAACAAATAGTCTACATATAAATCAAAACATTTCCAGCAAGCTGGGCACTGTTTAACCGAGGCATTTCAAAATAACAGGCTTGCCTTTTTTTCTGTCCCATGAGATTAGCAGCAGAACGCGTTTTTGACCCAGATGGCCTTCCATAGAGATCAGTATGCATGCACGAGGATAATCTGGTTTTACCTTTTGCTGTCACTTTTAAATAGAGGCTCAAGACCAGCTGTGTTGATCTTGTGGTATATCATATCACACAGAGCTAATTTTCATTTGCCATTTTTGAAACTGTTGCGCAACTTCTGGTAAGGCGGTAAATAAGTGCAAGGTATTTGTCATTTCTAGCGAATACCAACATCAGATTTTTGGATCCCAATACGTGTCAAAAAATATTTAGTTATTTATCCCAGCACTGTTTAAAACTGTTAAATGCTGTAATTTAAATGTCAAGGATTCTGTAATTCCAGTTTGAACACATTTTAACTTTATATTTAAGTAGATGGTCGACATCATTGTTGTGTATAGGTAGGTGATATATTGAAGCCATTAGTCTTAAGTATTGCACCAAATTAATTTCTGTAGCGGTTTGTGGTGCATAGATTAGTGGTAGTGACAATTGCAGCAGTGGTGAAGTGCTAATACTATAACCATATGACATTAACTATACTATAATGGAATCGTTTCGAGGTGCTCTTAGATGTGTACAGCTGCATCTGAAAACAAATGGTGTTGCCTATTTAAAATGCAGCACTTTTGGATGCAGTAACTTTGCAGTACTATTACAAAATGCCTGCAAATGCAGTTCAATGCTGTACTTTACTGCAATTAACAAATACTGTATTTCTGCAACTGAGAACATAGTAGTAGTAGTTTTTATAAGGGTTTGAACTCACAAACTTAAAAGTAAATGCACCTTTTGGCATCCTAGGATTTATAGTTGTGTTCTGACTTTTCTAGGTTATTACCAAATCTTTCAGAAGAATCATCATGCCTGAGCAAAGCAACGACTACCGAGTGGTGGTGTTTGGAGCTGGAGGAGTGGGCAAGAGTTCCTTGGTTCTGAGGTTCGTGAAAGGGACCTTCAGGGAAAGCTACATCCCTACGGTTGAGGATACCTACAGGCAGGTGATCAGCTGCGATAAGAGCATCTGCACCTTGCAGATCACAGACACCACTGGAAGCCACCAGTTCCCAGCCATGCAGCGCCTGTCCATCTCCAAGGGCCATGCATTCATTCTGGTCTTCTCCATCACCAGCAGGCAGTCCCTGGAAGAGCTAAAGCCAATATTTGAACAAGTCTGCCAAATCAAAGGGGACGTGGAGAGCATCCCTATCATGCTGGTTGGGAACAAGTGTGATGAGACTCAGAACCGTGAGGTGGAGACTAGTGATGGAGAGGCCATGGCCAAGAAGTGGAAATGTGCCTTCATGGAGACCTCGGCCAAGACCAACCACAACGTCAAGGAGCTGTTCCAAGAGCTGCTTAACCTGGAAAAACGCAGGACTGTCAGCCTCCAGATTGACGGGAAGAAGAACAAGCAGCAGAAGAGGAAAGAGAAGCTTAAGGGCAAATGTGTGGTCATGTGAAGCTTGTAGATAAACAAACCTCTGTGGATTTCACATAACTGAACTTTATTACCATGATGACCTGATGATGATGACCACCACCACCACCAACAACAATAACAAAAGTAAATCAAGCTAAAAGGAGACGGGAGCTGTGTTGCTCAACCTATGTATAACCTTATTTAATTTAATGCAGGACAAAAATAAGCACCAGTTCCTCTGCCTCTGCACAGAAAGGCTTTGCATTAATCGATACTGTTAAGTGCAACAGAGGGAAAAATAAACTCACGGGCAAGTTTGCCCTAATGCAAAAGATCAGATTACAACAGCAGCCACCCTGCCCCAAACACACTTTTGTTTGATTGTATGAACCAGTTATATCAAAGGGGATGTAGAAGTCATCCATCCATCTGTAAATAATGTAACACCTGTGACTTATGACTGAGGAGTAGATGAGATGTTTGAGAAACTGAACAGAGCAACCCTGTTTCTAGAACGGTTTGACGGAACAGAACGAAACGTAGGACATCTTAGATTTAAAACCCCTTTTACGTCGTTTTCAGTAATACTGTGGTAGGTTATAATAGCAATACTTGTGAAGGGCTGGTGAGCTAAGCATCTGTTTGGAAAGGTGTAAATAACTGGTCATATAGGAGGATTTCAGAACTTTGTTTTGAAAATGTTTTTGGATTGTTTTTATCCTCCCCCAAATATATATTTTGTACAGCTGCATAACATTAAATAGTATTCATATTTTTTTTGTGAAACTACTAGAAAATTGTGTGCAACCACCCTACTGATGCTTATACAAAAGTGCCCAAAATGCAGAGGCACTGATGCTTTATACAATGTCATATGTGAATGTTGCTGTAAATTTGCAGCTTTTACATAAAGTGAATGAAGATAAAAATACAAGCACATATATTTGTTTATTTTCATGTTTATATATATATATATATATATATATATATATATATATATATATATATATATAAATAATGACAGTACAGATTAACATTTGCAACAAATTGCATCTAAATGCAATGCTAGAAAAGCCCAATAGTTAATTTTGCTAATGATAGATGGGGACACTGACTAAAACAGAGCTGTAGTTTCTGTGAATAAGGAACCACAGCCATAAGCAGGCAATAACAACAAGGAAGCTTTGGTAGAAATTAAACTAACAAAAGTGCTGTCACAGGCTTATTTTTGACTCAAACTTTGGTATATAAAATGATGGTAGTTATCAAACAGAGCAGTTTAAGACAGCGGTAAGTGATAAGAAGCATTTGCTGATGTTTAGTCCATCAGTATGCTTTTTCCTGATGCTTCAGGGAATGGAGTTCTCGATTAACAGCAATAGTACATAGATTAGCTATTTTATTTTTAGTGATTTTTATACACGCACTTCCTGAATAGTTAATGTATGAGTTGCCGGGAGTGTCTGTATAGCTCTTTTGTTTGTATTGTTTTCTAGTCAGCTGCCAACGTCAATATATTTCTGTGAATTCTGACTACCAGTAAGGGTACCAGGTATATGCTTTTACTGAAACAACAGCATTAAAGTTGGTGAAGCTGCGTCGCATTTCTCCTTCCATGTATTTAAGGCATTTCTTAATAGCTCTGTAAAGCAAAATAGTAAAGTAATAGAAAAATGAATTATTTATGCTGAAGAAATGAAAAGGGATTTGCCATTTTCATAGATTGAGGGGAATAGCACACCAGTGTATATATTTTTATTGTATGCAAGACCCTGTTTATTCAACAGCTACACAATTCTACTGCTAATTTGTATGGTTGCATTGGGTATCTTTGTAATGTCACTTTCAAACAAAAATAAATACTAATATAATGTATGTGCAACAATGTGAAACAGTTAATGCTTTTTAAATTATATAACGCAACCCAATTTTATTTTTTTAATGTATGTAGGGTTCATTTAGGACATTTATTCTCCAGGAGAAAAAATTAAGAAATTTATATGGACTGGGAAAGTGCTCAAAAGCATGATTTCTACAGTTATTATTATTATTATTATTATTATTATTATTATGATGTATTTTCTTTTTTATAAAGGATATGCATTGGTTTTAAAAGCTGAAATGGTGTTATTTATCTGAGTTCTAAGGTTTTATTTATATGCCTGTATATAATTAATGTGTGCCTACAAGTTTCTATATATTTTCCAGTTATATCTTGTATGTATCATGCCACTGAAATAAATTAAGTTATGCTTTTAATAAATGTGTTTGGGTTATTTTATTTATTCCCCAATGAATCCAAGCCTCACGTGCATCCATTTCTCATGTATGGTGATGGGTGTTATTCATGGGTGCTGTGTTTTTGTGAAGGAATAAATTACTATTTTATTTCAGATTCATGTCATTTATTTTATATTGCACCTCTGTTTTTTGGGGGGGGGGTTAACATTATAGATGGATTTAAAGAAATAAAACATTAACTCGCCAAATACACAGCAGTGTTACAGTATGCATTTACTAAAATGCTAATTTATCATTCGAAGGTGGGTTGCCATGTACTTCAGCACTGTAATGCACCTGCAAAAAGAACAAAAGATGTATTCCACCTTCTGGAAAGTAAAATGGGTCATTCCTGTGTTTTTTTTTTTTTTTAATTTTATTATTTTGTATTACCATTATTTAGCTCAACCTTGTTACTCTGCTAACCATTGTGGTTTTTAAACCATGTTTATAAACACAAACACATCATGGAATCAGGTGAGATTTGCCACCAGGAGGATGCAAGCATGGAGCGTCTTTTATCTGATTCTATGTAAACTGTCAGTGGAGGGGGGTAAATAAACTGTTTGGATTGTCATTTGTAAAGGTCTCTATTTTATAATGTACACATGTAAATAGAAGAGGAAATCACAAACACAATTTGTTTGTATTTCTCATACGAACACCAAGGTTTTCCACAAGTAAATCTAACATACATTTAATTAAAATGTGTATTTTCTTTTTCTCTCAGTGCAAGAAAAAACATCTTTGTATAGATCGAATGAGAAAGCAAAACAAAGCATTTAAGATCCAAGCGTTCATAACAAAGTGCTCCGTCTTTCACTGAACACCCCATTACACAAAATCTCCAACCAACAAGTGATGCAAGGAGAACCCTCTGCAGGTGAAAAATGCAGTCTACTGTACGTGTGACTCAAATGAGAAACCAATAGGCAGAGTTCTTGCCAGCCTGACTCCTCGTCGCAGGGAAGATTGCTTATATGGGGGAGGGGGGAATGAAGAAGGAAAGAGAATGGCTAGTTGAGCAAAACAGCCTCCATTACAGTATGACAGTCTGGAATGACCATTTATTACAAACCAGCACAGCCTTGCTTGGGTCGTCCCAGGTTGTGTTATTGTTTTTTGGTCAAAAAATTATGTTGCAATTAACTGCACATCCAATCATGTGCCTTTCCTTTGTCTTATCAACATACATCAATTTATTAATTTATTTTTTTGGCATTTTAATCCACAGTAATCCTGGATTTCAGTTCTACCTATATTGTGTAATTTCATTTGTACTGTTTAACTATAATCAGATGAACAGAGCCCGGGGTGTACTCTTTACCTGTGTAAAATGTTTATCAAAGGAGAGGACAGCTGTAAATGAGGCTCTTCCCATAGCCTGTTGGCAGCAATGCAATAATGTTTCACGCCTTTAATAAACTTGTTATACTGTCTGGCAAGGTTTTATAAAAAGTGGTGCAGTTGTAATACTACGATCTGCTTTAAGAGGACCCCTGTGACAAAGGTGGCCTAACATATTCCCCTGAAAATATATTGCATTTTCATTCATCCATGGATTGCAAGATTGGCTGCGCAGACCTGTACTAACATCACTAAAATCAATTGAATACAGTAGGGGTGCCTTAATGCTGGTGTTGTGAACATCAATAAAAACAGCTGAATACCATGTATTGAGGACAGCATTATCCCAGTATTAGCGCCTAAGTTAATAAGATCAGTTGTATAGTGTTTTGCAAGAGCTTTGTCATTAGGCTGGCTTAGCTATAGTTGTTTTTCAATACTATTCCACATTCTGTGGCTTTAGTTATAGGGACCTACATTTTCATCATACTGACACCTGTAGTATTGACAGTGTGTACAGAGTGCTACTTAAAAAGTTATTTGCATTGCCTTTTTTGTCTCTGAATAAGAAGCTGCACACTGCAGCACACAGTGGAGTGCCTGTTTATGGCAACTGGACTGTATTTGGCATTGCAGTTGGACCTGCGTGACAGCCCAGTAATTGTACTGAAGATCAAGCTCTCAAGGATTTGCACCGACATCAAATCTCTCTGAGCAAGAAGCTGTCTCTGAAGTGACACGGTAAGTGTTCCCCTAGAGGAATTTAAAATGCCCTTCTTGACATTCAAAAGGGATCTCGACCTCAGTTCCAAGTGCACACACACAAACAGGAGAAAAATCAATAGCATCCTTTGGAAAATGTAAGTAACCTTTGCAACAAAAAAAGACACTCTGCAGGGAATCAGCAACTGTAGGGGGATGTTTTCCAACATGACATATTCTAACACCGCCCTTCTCCTCACAGATTTAACAAAAACACTTTTGGATTTTGTCAATCAGTAAAAGCTTATTGCTGATTAAAATTGCATGGATTAATGTTATTCTCTATGCACAGTATTTTCCACATGGATGATAATGCTTTTCCTTTCTACACTTAAGCTGTGCTTAAAGGCCATGTTACGTGTATACCCCCTGGTCTCTTCTGTAGGAATGCAATGCTGTATATTTGATTCACTCAGTATTGCATTTATCTGTGGCTGCTATCCTTCTCACTAAATGTTTGTAAAACACTGCAGGCTGAAAGCAAAGCCCTGGTTAATTGGTGGTTACACTATAGATTTGATTTTCTTTTTGGAGAGAAAAGTATATTCAGCATGCCATACTGTTTCGTGTACTGTGTAAACCTTCCACTATGTAATTTAACAAATCCTGCTTTAGCAGACTGTTAGAGTAGACTTTAAAGAAATGCATTGTATGAATAATAATCAACCAAACTAAAAATGTATTAGTAGCAATCACAAATGATGTGGGATGAAACATTGTTTGTAATAATAAAAACATTGTTTGTAATAATAAAAACATTGTTTGTAATATCTAATATGAAAAATGGGCACCATTGCCAGTCTAATAATGATAGCCTTTGGAAATATTCCGCTGTAGGGACAGTAGCTAACACCCCCCACTTATTCCATAATTTCGGAGCTCTACAAGAAAAAGCCCTACCTCCCGTGTTGCTTTTGTTGACCCTAGGAATAACCAGCACTATGCATCTTGTGATCTCAGAGTGTGGTTTGGAAGATATGGGGTCAGTAACACCTGCAAATAACTGAGTGATAATCCATTCAGGGCCTTGTAAATTAACAGCAAAATCTTAAAATCAATTCTATACTGCACTGGGAGTCAGGGGTAATATGTTCACGTTTCCTGGTTTTAGTCAGAATTCAAGTGCCGGTATTCTGAACAAACTGCAAGCGGGATACCACACGTAATTGGTCTAATTTTGGCCATATTTCTCAAATGGCAAAAAGATACTTTAGTAACTCCCCTAATATGAGTCTCAAATGATAGATCAGGATCAAAGATGACCCCCAAACTCTTAATTTCTAGTTTACGTTTTTATGAGAGACTGCAAGGGTCGAGCTCATGTAATCCCACATTTCCTTTTAGTTGGTTCTGTGATCCCACTAGCATAACCTCTGTTTTATCTCATTTCAAAATTAGAAAATTATGTGACAGCTAATGCTTGATGTCTATAAGGCAAGCAGCTAATAACACCCAGGCAGAAGAAATTCCTGGCTTTGGGGACAAATATAGCTGCGTATCATCAGCATAGCAATGGAAGTTCACTCCGTGTCTGCGTATTATGTCACCTAATGGTAGCATATATAATGAAAACAAGGGACCTAGAATGGAGCCCTGTGGAACACCACAGACAACTCCCAATAATGCTGATTTTACCTCCCCAATAGAGACGTACTGAAACCTATCAGAAAGATAAGATTTGAACCACGATATGACAAGGCCAGACAGTTCTACTGTGCTTTCAAGATGATCCAGTAGGATGGAATGGTCTACAGTATCAAAGGCAGCACTTAGATCTAGAAGAATTGAAACTGATGGAAAGCCTGAGTCAGAGCTTATCAGCAGATCATTCACAACCCTGATAAGGGCCGTCGTGGTACTGTGCAGCACAAAAACCAGACTGAAACTTCTCGAATATACCATTAAGAGTTAGAAATATTTGTACTTGAATTGCAACAACTCTCTCTAGAACCTTATCTAAGAATGGTAGGTCGGATATTGGCCTATAGTTATTGAAGACTGTCCAAATTGTGTTTCTTAAGCATAGGCTTTACCACAGCTACCATAAGTGCTGAGGGAACTATACTAGATGAAAGTGAACCATTTATCATTTTTAAAATGTGGGTATTAATAACATCAAGAACATATTTTAATAGTGTTGTAGGAATAGGATCAAGAGAGCATGTAGTAGCTCTTGTATGTTGAACTAGCTCTGTCAGTTGCTGCAAGGTAATCAAAGAAAAAGACCCCATAGTAGCCTTAATAGGTGTCTGTGGAATCTCATTTCTGATGTCTAGTATTTTATTTTTAATGAAATGTAAGTAGTCATTGCAGCTGTGAGAGGAGCCAATGTCAAGGGTACAATTATTAAGGGAAGGATTCATTAATGTATCTAGGGTAGCAAAAATAAATCTATGATTATTTTTATTTGTTTCAATTAAATTAGAATAATATGATGATCTAGCCAATGCCAGAGCCTTCCTATATTTAACCAGGTGGCCCTTCCATGAGATGTAATGAACATGCAGTTTAGATTCCCGCCATCTCTGTTCTAGTTTACGACTGTCATATTTAATTTCAGAACCACGGTGAGTTTTTTTTGATTGGCGCTACAGTATCTAAGATACCAGTCAAGGTGGTGTTGTAGGCATTAACTAACTCATCTACTGATAAGGACTCAGAGAGTGGCTCAATACTGAGCTCAATACATCAGAAAGCTTAACAGCAGTTGAAGAATTAATTACCTGGGATTTAAATGTACGTTCCACAGTCTTTGTAGATACTGGCAGATTCACCTCAAAAAGAATGGAAAGATGATCAGAAATAGTAAGATCTAGGGTTATGACGTTCATAACAGATAAACCACGAGAAATTACCAGATCTAAAGTATGGCCACTAGTATGCGTAGTACCTTTGGCATGCAGGACATAATCTAAGGAATCCAGTAGCCTGGAAAATTCCAAGGAGTTAGAATCAGAATCAATGTCAACATGAAGGTTAAAATCACCCAATAAAAGAATCCTGTCAGAAATAGCGGGTTTGACTTAGGTGGTCGATAAATAATTACAATATGAATAGGTAATGGACTGTTTAATGTTAAGGTTAAAACTTCAAAAGAGGAATAACCTTCAACAATTTCCTGTTTGATTCTAAGTTCACTACGGAAAACAGTAGCAAGTCCACCTCCCCGGCCACTAGAGCGAGCTTTCTGGAAAAAAGAATCGTTAGGTGGAGAAACCTCAATCAGGGAAACATTGTCATTGAGTCCAAGCCAAGTTTCAGTTAAAGAGAGAATATCAATGTTGTAATCCTGAATAAAATCCCTAATTAACGGAGCCTTATTAGACAGAGACCTGACATTAAATAAACCTAGGCATAAATTGGTCCAGTCAAGAGCATGTGATTGAGCAGGGGTAATAGGAATTTGACGAAGGTTACTGTAGCACACACCTCTGTGTTTACTCAACGGGTAGCGGGAATGGCAGGATACTTTAACCTGAATTTTACATGCCTCTTTAGATTCCCTCCCCTCCCCAGTTCCTAGTTTAAATACCTTGCTAGGTAATGTTCGATGTTATCAGCTAGACTGCTTGCCCCTGACCTATTTAGGTGCAGTCCATTTTTCCTGTAATATCTACAAGATATGTATAAGACCTACTTTCAGGTCAGCAGCCCTGTACCACAAGCAGTGCTACAGCTGCTGCTTGACTATAAGGAACCCTGAATATAAAAGCAAGAACGCCTGCAGCTCACTTAACTCCGCTGGGGTTGAAATCCCCTGCAAAGGGGGTACAGTCGAGGTGGTCGTACAAATGTACACACAGCTTTCTACATGTACCTAGGAAATTGTCATGACACTTGGTATTAACGTTGGGAATATAGGTGGTTTTTGTCTGTCTGTTCATCTATATGTATGTTTGTCACGCTTGCATATATTTGGATAATACCATACTATTCTGTACACAAAGTTTTTTTTTGTATCATACAGATAGCTCAAATTTCACTGTCATGGTGGGAGACCGTATGTCACTGACATACTGTACTTGTTCATCTAGTTATTTAAGCATCATTTAAATAGGTTGATCCACTGAGAGATACTTCCTCTATGCTGTGCACCCTGATTACCAGGGCTGGAGAATTTTCAGAAATCACATTTTGAATTACAGCCTTGGAATAACAATACAGTAGGATTAACATTTTTCCTTGTGTAAGTATTCTCATTAAAATGTATATTTATGCAAAAATTAGGCATATTTGTTGCCAGCATTGTTTCAATTTAAAGGTTGTTTACAGGGGCAGTCTATTTATGTTTTAAAAGATCAAAAGATTTAAGTGACTCGAGATCTAATAGCTTTGTGGTAATTATCCTTTTGAGTGCCTGCCCAAAGACATTTGTATTGTTACTTGTTTAGTTTTATGAAGAGCCTCAGCATTTTAATGTGCTAATAAATGCTAATTAAAACAAAATGCTGGCCCAGTACCTTAGGTGAGTATGAACCTGATCAGAATGCAAAATATCTATACGATGCATTGAATATAAAACCACGGATGACTGATGCTCAGCTGCTTCAAGGGAGACATCGGTTCTGTAACCTTTGGTGGGGGATTACACATAAATCACAATATATTACAAAAAATCCTGTGACATCTGTAGACAGCCAGTGATGTCAAGTAAAATCTTGACGAACAATCATAGCTCTAGATTAATAGGAAAATAAAGCTATGGGCGTTTTTTCCTCTTGGAGAAATCTCTTTGGTAAAACATAGAGGAGCAATCCCATTATAAATCATTATTAGACTGTGAAATTGGGATCTAGGATATGTAATACTGTCATCTGGTTAAAGATCTGTGTGGCTGCATGTGTATGTATAACATGCTTGCAAATTTGTAATGCATATTCATCAGACATAAAAAGTTAAGCTGGAAATACACACTCACACACTACTGCTCGTGGTACTAATGCTTAATTTCACTAAACGGTTTATGTCAGTTGAATGGGTGGAATGGAAGGAAATGTGTCAGTGTAAAAATGTGAACACTGTCATCTGTTTTTGAGGCACTCTCTAAAGTTCTTAAAGTACCCATCGATCTTCCCCACTTACAGCTCTCTCTGGTGCTGTGCCCAGTTATACGTTCTTAACAAAGCTACAATCTGACGCCCTGATTGTGATAGTCTGGAAGCAAGCTGCCCCACCCTGTCACGTATATTGGGTTAGGGATCTTCTATATTTCATGAAACTGCAAAAAATCTAATACTCTGAGGGGATCCAGGGAACAATTCTTCAAGCTATGGTAACCTGTTCTGCTGTATATGACCAACTCAGGCTGACTCTAATCCCATAATTTTATAATCTTCTGTCATTGACTCTCTCTCTTCCTTCTTCTCTTCTATTCCCTTCCTTCTCTTTCTTCCTGTTTTTTTTCTTTCTTTAGTTTTTCTTGAGATAAACTTGTTTTTCATCTGCCATTGCCATATATTAATGAACATTCAATTAAAAAATATTTAAATACAATTCACCAGAACAAAGGTTCAGTAAATCTGTAACACATAATCTTTTATTTTTTCCTTTTTTTGTATTTGATGCATTGATGGTTTTGTAAATGTATATACAGGTGTATTAATGATTTTGTTATTTCTTCTAAAACAGTGAACCCCTAACATTAATTAAAGAAGAGAAAGACAGGCTCTGCAGGAGGGTAGCAACCAGGCAGCGTTGAGAGCTGCATACATGGCTTTGTATCGAGAGGTTACAAATTAGTTGCCCAACAAAAGGTTGAATTATTCCTATGTAGTCTGGAATTAAAACTCTGGGGCATAAGGCAAGGTAAATCCCACATGGAAACAAAACGATCGCCAAGGAGACCAGACGATGACTCACACACACACACACACACACAAAAACGTGTCCTCCACAACTCTGCCTGATATCAAAACACAATTAGAATTCATGGAGAAATACTGTACAGATTTTGTTTTGTTTTTAATATTTAAAAAATATTTTGAACAAAATGTCACCGTTTAATAATTACCTTTGGGAGGAATTTGATACTGGCCCAAACGTTTGAATTCACAACACCAACATATAAAAGAAGAACACATTTAAAAAGAAATCTGCACTGGTCTTTTACTATCCCTGTTGAGGATGAAATCCCCTGAGAAGGGGACACTTCATGTGTTTCCACATATCTGGAGAACCACTTGCCTAATTGTAATGAAACTCTGTATTAACATTACTTCTCATAACTTATTGAGAATCCAGGAGATGTTCATCCTGTATTTCACACTTACATTTTGCATAGATCTTGATAGCTGCTTATCAAATTGTGATTAAACATTTAATTTCCAGTTATTATTCTATACTATTTGGTAAATACTGTTGATATATGGCATGGTCAGCAATTATTTCATTATACTGATTTCATGCTCTAATTTTTAATTTACACAGTGACAAGGGATGTACTGCACACTTTGATTTACCAAAAATTGGATTTGGTAAATCAACTGTGTCAATATTGTATAAGTAACACACAGCTCAATTCACATATGAATATAGTGAACTCTTTAGCACCTGGCACAACCAGACTCACTGTTTCCTAAAACAAAATGGTACCTATATTTTCCAGGGTTGTCTTAAGATCAGAACTCAGGGAAAGCAAGGGCAATTGGGGTCGACATCTCCTTACTATCTGAGGTTACTTGTGGCATTCCTCAGGGTTCTGTTCTTGGGCCAATTTTATTTTCATTATATATGCTGTCAAAAGATCCAAAAATAAATAAAAACATAGATCTGTCCGCCTTCACAGAGGATAGTTTCCCATACTCTCAGAAAACTGAAATGAGGAATCTGGGTGTAATTTTTGACCCTGACCTCTCCTTTGAGCCACATATTCGGAATATAATTAAAGTATCTTTCTTTCACCTTAGAAATATTGCCAAGGTGAGGAACGAGGCTGAGAGACTGATGCATGCCTTCATATCTTCTAGGATTGATTACTGCAATGCCCTGTTCTCTGGAATTCCAAACTGTGTTCTGTCACAATTGCAGCTTGTACAAAATGCTGCAGCCAGGGTGCTAACCAAAACAAAAAAAGTGTGCACATTACCCCAGTGTTAGCAGCCCTCCACTGGCTCCGTGCTGGCCAGGATTGACTTTAAGGTCCTTCTTATCGCCTATAAAGCCCTAAATGGTTTGGCTCCGGCCTATTTGAAGGATCTTTTAGTCCCGTATGCCCCTGGCCAGCCACTCCGTTCCTTAGATGCAGGGCTGCTATCTGTCCCAAGGATTTCAAAGCAAAGGACAGGTGGTAGAACATTCAGTCATGAACTCTGGAATGCTCTACCATGCACAGTGAAAGACATGCCTACATTGACATTTTTAAAAATAAATTAAAAACATACTTTTATAATAGGGCTTTTATATCTTTATAATATTTCTTATTTATATAGTGTTATTCCTAATTATTTGGTTTGAGTTCCTCATCTGTTGCTTTTATTTGCTTTAATTTGAAAATGTTGTTTTCTCTTGCTGTTTTTATTGTTTATATTGTTTTTATTGTACTAAATGTCCTTTTTCTTGTTAAAAGCGCCTTGGGATGGCTTGCCATGAAAGGCGCTTTATAAATAAAATTTGATTTGATTTGATCTATACAGAATATTTTAAACCTTGTATTTTTTGTATCGGGTATGTAGAGGAATATAAACAAGCCTACTGTTTGGTATTAATATAACTGTTTTAGACTGTTGTTAAAGAAACCACATTTAGAACAGTTTCATGACTATCAAACATGAAGTGTTTGTTTATTAAGTCAAAACAGACAGAGCACTCTTTAAATAACTGCAGTATGTACCTGAAATATGATGTGGTATTTTATAAAAAAAAAAAAAAAAAAAAAAAGATTATATATCCTTCTCAATCCCTGTAATTGTGTTTATTGATGTTGGGATTTAAATAAATAATTGAAATAAACATAGATGTTTGTGTACTGGAACCCAGAATGCAGGATGCTTCCACTTAATCTCATCTTTAAAAAAACTGTAAGATATAGGCCAGACACGGCTTTTTATTTGGCCCAGACAAATATTCACTGCAGATGCTTACTTATTTATTTTAACTATCACATAACCATGATACCATAAAATGCAAAACACTGTATAAGTATTAGAGACATTCCCTGGGGTTCTTCCTCTCCTAAACCCTTAAGGCTGGTCAGCAGCGCACAATTAGGCAAACCTCACTGAAGAGGTCTGTAGTTCTCGATTATAATGTAAACCTTTAGTTTGTGAGACATTTTTATTATGAATGTCCTTTGAATGTATAAATCAATAAACTATTTATCAATTATGTTTTAAAAGTCCTATTTATTGAGGTTGTAGTCATAATTAACCATTTGGCACTGTTAATACATTTATTAAACTTTTTTTGGAATTGTACATGGGTTATACAAGTTTGTGTGGTGAAAACATTATTTGGCTTAGAAGTCACATGTGAAATGACATTGGGTTTGAACACCACCCTCAGAAGAAAGAAGTCTACATCACACCATTGGAGACATTTGTCAATAAGAGAGGCAAAGAATGAGATGGATATGGAGTGAATCACCCCCCCTGAGATCGTCAAGGGAATGCTTGTGGCATTGTCTGAGAACCAATATTATCAAGAAATTGTAAGCACCATGAAAACATTCGATTTTTTTTTATCAGTCTATCAATCCCAAGGGAGTGTCTTATTAAAAGAAAACATAGGAAACCTTAGTTCAGCATTGTATGAGTGTTCTAGCTGTGGTCGCATTTGGCATACAGTAGTTACTCTGAATAAAGGACTTAAGCCTCAAGTGCTGTCAATGCAGTACCTTTTTTCAAAAATTCCAATTCAGAAACCAAAAAGTGCTGTCAGTATTGGAAAGTATTTATCCAATTAAATGTGAAAGTGTTGTTCGGGATGCACTTTTCACCCATGAAGGGCCTGTGTTCTTGGGTCTGCTGTATATTTGACCACATTTTAAGCTGTAGTTGTGTGGGTAGAATACATTTCTGTTTGCTCTTCACTTCTTATACATGGTTTGTTTTTTGTCACGACTAAGTGGGTGGGCCTACACTATATAATCAGGTTTGTGGTGTTAGAAAGAGCAGCGTGGGCATGCAGCTACAAGTTCGTGTATCTGCTGCATTTAGATTTAACTCATTCTACACTTATAGAACCTGCAATTTATTTTGCTTGAATGAGCCTGAAAAAACATTACATCTATACAGTGACCCAAAAAGCTCCATTAGAACAACAACTTGAGGCCAAAGACAAACTCCATTCTCGACAAACAATCCCTTCTCAGCAGTCAATGCCAATGCCAAACAAAAAACACATTTGTTATAATATGCTTGTTATATATTGGGCAGCAGTGTGGAGTAGTGGTTAGGGCTCTGGACTCCTGACTGGAGGGTTGTGGTTGTGGGGGACTCTGGTGCTGTACCCTTGAGCAAGGTACTTTACCCAGATTGCTCCAGTAAAAACCCAACTGTATAAATGGGTAATTGTATGTAAAAATAATGTGATATCTTGTAACAATTGTAAGTCGTCCTGGATAAGGGTGTCTGCTAAGAAATAAATAATAATAATAATATAGCCTGATTTATTTACCATGTAAAACAGCTCCCTCTGAGTGCCATTACTGCAGACAATATCCCCATGCATGGACTTTTCTTTCACTATTTTTTTTTGTGATGTTTTGAACAAAGAGGCTGAGAACTGTTAAATGTGAACCAGGACACTTATAAGCAGTCAAACTGCCTTTTTCAATGCATGGCTGACAATGAGAGGTCCTGTATTAATTTGCTTTCTATGGTGTCCCAGAAATTGTCCCATGTGAACCAGGCTTGAAACTCACCACATAAAACTGCCTACATTACAGACAACACCCTGTGTAATTGAACAAGGCATGACAAGTACTGTATTTCTGGGGCTGGATGCCATGGAAAGCTAATTAAAACATGAACAGACATCTTGTTACAACTTTGTGGAGCTGGTATGAATTTCTGCTGGTCACGTGAAAACATAATGGCTTGCTAATAAACATCTAGGTTCGGATTTGACAGTTTACTCATTGGTGCAGAAGCTTTGTTCAAAATGCCATTGATTTCACGGAACAAAAAACAGGTTAAAAAAAAAGGACACACATGGCGATTCACCAGATATCCTTTGCTTAAGAAGTATTTAGAGAGATCAGAGTTTATGTTGAGTTTTAATCCGAGCCGAATTGGGCTTTACTTGTCTTGCTTTGAGTTTGGCATAATGACGTGGCGCAAGAGATACAGTAACCATTTGGATTTTTTATTCCATTCCTTCCTGTAATTCTGTCAACCACTGGTGTTTTCTAGCAATGCCATTCCACACATGGAAGCTCTTCACTTCAGTTGCTCTAGTGCCAAACTTTATAAGAGAGTCGTTTTCTTCTGTGATAGAGATTGTGGCTGACTTAGATTTGAACTACTTTTTTCCTGGTAAAACTCAGATACAGAAGTGACACTAGGAATAGGCATTGGCAGGTGGTGACTGTGGGGGCAACTGCAGATGCTCCAGTCCTGTCTGTTCCTGGGTGTCTTAAAATGGATAAAGCTGCCATAATGCTAGGTTTAAATCTCCTGAATTATTCTATCAATATGAAGAATGACATGGCCAACTGAAGTGGGATGGGAGAACAATTGCAACCTACCTGCTGCTTGTACAACAAAAGTTATGTTTGTATTTGACTAGCAGCAAAGCCTCTTTAATAATCCCTTTTGTGACTGTTACATTAAAATTAATTAGTGTCACAATGTATGGATGCTAGATTGGAAGGTTGCACAATACATTTGTTTTCTATCTTTTGGCGAGCAAAACATTTTAAATGACGTAATGTATTTCCACCCTCTTGGAATATTTTACCAACCTGCCCTATTATTGTAAAGAGGTTTCTGCACACATCCTTCCCTTTTGGTTTTTCATTTTAGTGACCTGAATGTGAACTCCGCCTAGACAAAGCTATCTAACCTGAGAAAAGGTGTGGCATATATTTAGGCGTGGTACCCATTACAAAACCTCCAAATATTGTTTGTAATCAATGTTGCGAGCTACCGATGAATGAAAAGGAGTGTTTTCTGGAAGGAAGTAAAATGTTACAGGGTTTCTGATGGGTATTTACTGTATGTGTGACTATAGGTAGGTTTTGGGGATATGAATGGATATGCTTCTTTAAAGACATTTGTAAGTAAGAAAAGAACATTTAGAAAGGAGACGTCATACATGGTGCCAAACACTGTATAGCGATTCGGGTCTCTAAGGAACGTTAGACTCAGTTTGAGTACATTTGCTGGTATTTATAAACTGGGACAGAGGTATTGAATATGACCCCCTGGGGCATTGTCCTCTGCCTTTGGGTGGGATAGGGAAGCACATTAATAAAGACGGTTCTTCAAATAACACACAGCTCAGCAGTGTGCTTATTAGGAGACCAGCTTGACAGTTACTCCGGTCTGTTTAGAGAAACTAGTGCCACCTGAGAATACATTGACATTGACTTGCTGGTTCTGCATCAATCTGACATTGCTACAGCAACATCTACGTTAGTCTATATGGGTTTTTTTTTCAGGGGCTCAGCACAATTAACAGTACTGTACATCAAGCAAGGAGTCGTGAAACTTCTGGCTGGTAAAGAAATGTACTGAAATAGGTATGCAATACAATTTACAACAATGGTTCATAATTAGGGTTAGGCTAACTGGCAGACTAATTTGTTGTTAAAGAGTATTTTAATTAGGTATTTTTGGCCCTTTGTGCAAAAAAAAAAAAAAAAAAAAAAACCCAAAACATTTACAGAAGTGTGTATGCTTACTAGTTCATTAAAAAAAAAAAAAAAAACATCACAATTGCAAAAATGTAATATGAAAATATTATCATAAGTTATTTCCAAACAAGATTTAAGTTCTCTGTTTTGTGGAAAGTAGAAACTAGATACAGTTCAAATGTCACAAGTAGTAAAAAACCTTTTCTGTACTACGTTGTATAAAAATAACATATTCAAGTGTTAATACAGTAGCTACAGGTGGCTTTTTTTAATTTAAAGTGTTAGTGAACACATTAGAGAGTTTATAACACAACACATTACTTACCGTTGCTGCCTGCTGTGTTGTGTGTATAGATATAATATATTATCAGCATGACCACCATCTTTTCAAATCCCTGGCTATAAATCAGTGTTGACCTCTTTGTTTGACTTGTGTATTATCTTTTTCTCTGTTTAAACTTCACTAGGCCACCCAAACTACACTCAGAAATAAGGCATTTCAACAATTGCAAACAGTTTGCAGAGATAAAAGTAGCATGCCATTTCTATTTTATTTTAGATAAAAAAAAGAGAAATCTAAAGTATTTTGAGCGACTACAAATATTATTAATTTGGGTCAAATGACAAAAAAAAATGTAGAATGTAAAAGCTACTATTTATATTGCTGGGATGCCAAGAGGAAAAAAGGAACTCTACTTGCTTTGCCACACAGCAAAGCTATACAGTACATGTTGTCATGCATATTCATAAACCTATTCACGCCTCCAATCAAAACACTGGACCTGCTTGGCACCACAAATGTTTCTGATTAAAGTTTGTCTGCCCCAACAGTTTCATTGATATTCAGATAGACATATTTATACACCCGATATCATGTGGAAATAAGTGGTCAACCAAAAAGCAAGGATTTGTGCAAAAAATATTAAAACAATAGCACTTATGTTGAAAAAGATACTATAGCGATATATACAGTATAACACAGCAGGCATCGACGGTATACAATGGGTTTTGCTATACACACTAGCATGTTAAGTAACACTAACCATGGTAAAGAAGGATTTTCATATAACCATTCCATATGATTCTAGAACTACTCTGAACTTTTTTTAAATCAGGCTTCAAAGTCTTTTCTGACTGAGTTTATTGACAGCCATGTATATTTTGTCTACACAATTCTTTTTGCATTAATTTATTTTTTTTCAGGCCTGATTTTCTTTATCATGCCACAAACAAAACCTGATAGATTGTTAAAGGTCACTTTTGTGACCTTTCCAAGTTAAAAATGAGCACTCTAGATACCTGCTGGTCACATATGTCCTTTATTTACAACATTCTGTTGTTTGTGTTCCCAGTTCTCTGATAAGAGACAAGTGTACCAGATTTCCTTCATTTTTCCACATGCTTGCTCGGTGTGCCACCCTTTATAGAACCCCAGGAGAGGGGACCTGGTGGAGGCAGCAATAGGTTTTGTCATACAATGAGCCTCATTTCTCATTTTAAATGACTGCAAAGTATGCCCCCATTTTCCATAATTACTGTGCCATCCTGCTGTACTGAATTTGGGGACAGCTTAATTAGTTAAATATTTACAATAAAAGAGAAAGTCTGGCTTCTTTTGTCTTACTCTTAGTGGCAAAAGAACAAGTGCTTTCAAGAGGTGACTACTAGATGCACAAAGCTATTTTATAGGCTGTTTCTGTGGCTGCCTGAAATAAAGTGATATAGTTTATTTCCCGAGAGCAAGTAGCTGAATCCAATATCTCAAATATACAGTATAGGAATTACAGAAGGAGCCATAAAACTATTGAATCAAAGGAGAACTGTCTAAATAAATAATACCACTATATACTGTACCAGTATGTAAAACACCAAAGTACCTTCTCTAAAGTGGACATAATGAGAAAGATGTATGCCAGAACTCCCCACTTTGGCAGCTGTGGTTGCCATAGCGATAACAGTGGAGCTGGGGGCAGGAGAAAACCATGACTCATTCTATTTGCTCTACTTGACTTCATTGGTAGCAGAAAGGAAGTAGTACACATCTGGCCTGGGATTATCTTTGATATCATTTTTTGTCATCTCTTAGTAGTGCCTGCTTGGAATATATATATGGCTTTTGTCCACCGAATAAATGAAATTTCACTTCAAACAAATGTTAACATGTCCAATCTCTCCTTAAAGTGCTACAGAACAGAGTCTAGTGTTTAGGAAAAAAAAAAAAAACATTACTTTAACATAGTGAATGTTTTTTTTTTAGTCATTATTCAATTGGGGGTAGCCAGAGACATACAATGCATGATTTACTATTCCAATCTCTTATTAATACATTTATTTTTGCAAAATTACTTCAGTGTGCTTTATGCTCTCAGTTGAATATAGCAAAAGATAAGCTTTTTTATGCCACTTTTCGGATAACTCCGATGCTTTAATAATTATTATAAACTAGCATAAATGAAAATGTGGCAGTGGAAATGAAATATACACACACGCTGTGCAGAGTCACTGGTCATCGCTGGGAATTCCGAAGGGAGCATCGCATTGGCTCTGGCGCTCTTCTGAGTTAGGGATTCAAAACCGCCAAGGACTGCTTCTCCTCATCATGCGACAGCAGACACCTACAGGGCTGGCCTTTGTCCTCCAGAGGTTGGTAGCTCGCTGACATCTGCTCTTGAGTTCCTGGGTATGAAAGAGGATGCTAGCTTGGTCGTGGGATCGGAGGACGCCCACCAAATCTTCGGATCCCCTGAGATGCGTGGGGAATTGCTGCAGTGAGGAGATAAAATTATTGGACATTCCAAATTGGGGAGAAAATTGGGGGTAAAATAACTGTGCATGCTAAATACATTTTTATATATATATATATATATATATATATATATATATATATATATATATATAAAAAAGATATTGAACTGAAAAAACCTAGGGTGGTGATAATATTCCTTGTGCAAATAAGAGGTCAAGTTGATTGCAGAACAAGATGCATATGGTTCTCAGCTGGAAAGTCTTTCTATGGAGAATTGATTATGAGTCTTTCAAGCTGTAAGTGTTTAATGCTGTGCATCTAAAAATAAGTTAGCACTCATTCACTGATGGCAATCAGCTGAGGTATTTCTCTCACCATCTATTAGGCTCATTGTTTGCAAGTACAAACACTCAGAATTCATCACAGTGCCCAATTAGCCACTTACCTGAAATTCTATTCAAACAGATATGAATAACAGTGCAACAGTGAGTCTGTATGGGAGAGTGCAGCTAATAACAAAAACGTAATGGTCAGTGGTCAGTGCTTAATGAGTGTTCCAAACAAATGTAGTCAATTATTTTCATATAACCATTCCATATGATGCAAGAACTACATCGGACTTTTTCAAAATCTGACTTTGTTTTTCAACCAAAGCTTCAAAGGCTTTTCTAACCTAGTTTATTTTCTGTCCATGTTTCACAGACCCTGATTAGCTCTAATCTTGGATTGCCAAATGTTACTTTAGATAAGGAAGAGCAAGATTAGCAGTAATTGAGGAAACCAGCTGTTGTTTTATTTGTAAATCATACACAATTCTCCCTGTATGGTTATAATATAAGGCACATATATTTACCATAAATGATAAAATACAAACTGAACACAACAATAAATGAGCTAATCGTGTTTTCATGTGGTACCTGATGACAGTGCAACTGTAGAGCAGGCTCATTGGTTCCCTTATATGAGTAAGGCACATATCATTACCAATGGTCTCAAAATCTCAAATGCTATGTTACGTTTCCTTTTTTTATTGCTGGCAATACACTTTAGCTGTTTATTGGATGGTGCCGGCTCTTTAATTGCACTATACTTTATTATTTCTGAGAAACATATTGCAGGGCAACAACTTGAGAGAATGTTTATATTATTATTATTATTATTATTATTATTATTATTATTATTATTATTATTATTATTATTATTATTATTATTATGTGCTTATATAACTTGTTTATCACTTCAGTCCTCTTCAGACAGTGGTAGTTCTGGATGAGTTTAATAATGCTTTAATGTTGTCCGCCGCTGTTGCCCAGTCACACACAGTCCACTCTCCAGCACCATGCATCAGTGCGATAGAAAGCTCCAAATGCACAACATCAAGAAAAGCAAGGGACCACTGGCACCAGGGAAGGGAGTGCGGAGGTTGCCAGCGCAGTGCAGTCATTCTCTTCGCAGCAGTAAAAAGTCACACGTTTTTAAAAATCTTGAGCACATAACGACTTTTTCATCCCACTCTGCTTTCCACTCCAAACACTCTACAAACCCTGGCTATACAAATATCCTTACATCAACCCAGCCCTTATACAGTATACAGGTCATCCAAGGGGTTGGAATATTAATTTGGCCATATTTAAAGTTTGATTGATTAACAATAAAGGCTTGCACCGCTCAACAAAATCATCAAACAAATATTACTCAGTTCCTTTGATGACATGATTTCAGCTCCAATGTTTTCTGATCTTTTTTTTAGGTACTGAAAAATATTATGGGTGGGTATTGCTTAGTATTTAAGCAATAGAACCTGAAGAAGAAGACTTTACCGGGCATAACAGATGGTAAAGTCCCCCTATTGGGTTATATTGCTAATAGAAAATGGTTGTTAAAAAAAAATACATTTAAAATTGTTTTTTTGTTGTTGTTGTTTTTCGTAATATAATGCAGCACTAGTTGCCAATCAACACAAACGTTTTCCTCAGTATTTCATGTGTTTGCTCAGAGTTCCATGTGTGGTCTGGTAGTCTTTAGCCATTATGCCAGTTGAAATGGTTACTTCTGAGGTCTTTACAATATTAGAATTGAATTCCTCAGTATTTGTATTGTTTTGACATACAGGTACCACCCGCTTCGCTACTGTATATCTCCATTTTAATTAGACGAAAATGGGGTGTTATAGCAAAAGTGTACTATATATGTTGAACTAAAGCATCCTTCTGTTTTAATATTCTGAATGTGTACAGTTCTAAAGACAGCTATTAACCTTAACACATTATATCAGAGAGTGCTGCCAACTTGGAATGATGATTAAAGTTACATCATACCTAGAAGCATGTTCACTCTTGAGGCAAGATTCCCTTGCTCAGTATTTTAAGGTATTTACAGTATTTTTCATTTGCTTAGCTAGCAATTATTATCGCCTAGTGGTAACCCTTGTTTTCACAGCCATGAACAAACCAGTAAAGTTTCAATAAACATGTCATAGCTGTTAGTGACAGTTTTTAAAATAAAATATCCCCCAATTACCTAGGCAAAAAAAAAAAAAAAAATGAAATCCTCATCTTGTTTTTCCCACAGCTAAGACTTTCTAATTGACATGTTCTTCCCCAGATAAAAGCTGGAGTCTGTGAAGCGAAGGCTCCATGCAGCTGGTTTTCTAGGAAAGACAATGTTCGAGGTGGAAATTGCCAATTAGCATCTCAAAGAAAAAAAAAACTTTGACTGAAAAAGCAGTCTATATTGCACATATCGGGCAATACTGAATGTGATTACATCATCACACTATCTCCTAAACTAATCTCCAGAACATTCTCAGCAGGCTCCCTCATGAGTCATAGAAAACACCCGCTGTACTCTCCTGCTTCATCTGTGCAGGCATAGGCGGCGCGTGAGTCTTTCATTTGGGGAGGCTATTCCACACTTTTCTCCCTGCATTTATTTAACCCGACGATGTACAAGTCAGATACATACACACTAAATCTATAATTAAGACTTGCATTATTTATTTTTTTATTACTCTGTTGCTAGTGAGTCTGAATACTAAGTTTCATTCATTGTCAGTTTGAAAAATAGTCGGACTGACGGACACAAATAAAAGCTGTAAACCGGATTAATTCTCCTGCGTCTTTTTGAGAACTTGTACTGTATAATAGTTTATAGCACAAAACAGACCTTGAAACCACTCAAGGATGCTACATATATATATATGACATTGTTTATTTTTTCCAACATAAGACGGCCAAATAAATGAAGTTTAACATAGCACTAGCTTGTACTTTAAAACATGTTATGCCTATTTAAGCAAATTAGAAAAACAGTAAGGATAACAAGCTGCACTGTTTTTAAAAACCTTTAAATCTGTTAACCTGTTCTGCAGTTCTACAGTACCTACACCAATTTCGAACACCATTTCCATCACTTCACACCAATTTAAATCAATTATCAATACTGTCTATTAAGCTTCTAAACACGCACTTACTATCGTACTTATAACACCGTGTAACTTTTTTTTTTTTTTTTGTTCCTGGGTAGTAAGTGTTATTTCCTAATTGCTTATGCCTCAAAAGTATAGAAAATGGCTATTATTCCCCACAAACTTTGCTTTTGTGACCAGGACAGTGATATTTTGAAATTTACCTATTTTCCAGAACATTCCAGATAGATTCAGTGCTGAGTAAACTTGGAGTAACTTCTAGAACTTTCTAGAACTTTCCAGTAATATAAATAATAGTATAAATACAGGGGCCTTAAGCCCACCAGTTCAGTTTAGTTCCAGCTGCCTAAGTGGATACATATCTGCATTTTTCTGAGATGGCATCAAGAGGCTGCAAGCATCCGGCAGACGCATTTTGCTATGTCTGCGGCCAATTTATCAAGACAAGAGCGAAAAAGTACTCCGTGGAAGCATCTGCTAAGATGTGTGAGGCCTACAAGGCATATTTCGGCATGCCTGTCGGGGATCAAGACAAACCCTGGGCACCTTATTTCACCTGCGAGCACTGCAAAAAAACTCTGGAAGGTAAGATGGACAATTGTTGCTCGGAATTTTATGTTATAAAATTTGTTAAAATTTTTAAAATTGTAAAAGTTTTTAATTTTAAAATGTTTTACAATTTTCAATGTTATTGAAAAAATATATCATATATGAAAAATGTTGCGAGAATCTCTTACACATTAGTCATGGGTGAAATAAATGTATTTTTGTAGGATGGTACAGAGGGGAAAAGAGAGCCATGAAGTTCGCTATCCCAAGAATTTGGCGGGAACCCACTGACCACTCAAGCAACTGCTACTTCTGCATGGTGGACCCTTCCAAACGTCGGACTGGCAAGAATGCACCTGCTATCACGTATCCGGACCTTCCTTCATCCATCGCCCCGGTGCCACACTGCCATGAGCTCCCCGTACCCACTCCTCCGGAGAGAGAGCAGCCGTCTTTAGAAGAGAGCAGCAAGTCAGAGAGCGAGGAAGACGTTGTAGATCCAGATGACAATTTCAGAGGTGGAGCTGAGGAGAGAAACCCATACTACCCCAACCAAAAAGACCTCAACGACTTGATTAGAGATCTTGGTCTCACCAAGTCCAATGCCGAGCTTTGACGTCTAGGCTCAAGCAGTGGAACTTGTTGGATGAAAGTGTGCAAGTCGCAGATCAGAGGAAGTGTCACCAACCTTTTTCCAGCTTCTTCACCCGTCAAGATGGGCTCTGCTTCTGCCACAATGTGACCAGTCTGTTCGAGGTAATCGGAATCGCCTGTAACCAGAATGAGTGGCGCCTCTTCATTGACAGCTCATCCAGGAGCCTCAAAGCCGTGCTGCTCCATAATGGTAACAAGTACCCGTCTCTTCCCCTGGCTCACTTGGTGCACCTCAAAGAGGATTACAACAGCATCAAGACCTTGCTGGACGCCTTGAAGTATGATGAGTACGGCTGGGAGGTCATAGGAGACTTCAAAATGGTGGCATTCCTGATGGGTCTCCAAGGCGGTTTTACCAAGTTTCCCTGCTATCTTTGCCTTTGGGACAGCAGGGACACCAAGGCGCACTACCACAGGCGGGACTGGCCACAGCGGACCGAGTTCTCTGTGGGGAGGAACAACGTCAAGTGGGAGCCACTGGTGGACCCCCGGAAGGTGCTGATGCCACCACTGCACATCAAATTGGGCCTTATGAAACAATTTGTCAGAGCTCTAGATAAGGAGTCGGCAGCCTTCAAGTACCTTCAAGACTTCTTCCCTAAGCTGTCTGAGGCAAAGGTCAAAGCCGGTGTCTTCGTCGGACCACAGATAAAGAAGATCCTGGAATGAATTCCCCAAGAAGCTCACTACTAAGGAGAAAGTGGCTTGGAACAGCTTTGTCGCAGTGGTTCGGGGCTTCCTGGGTAATCACAAGGCCGAAAACTATGTGGAGCTGGTTGAGACTCTGGTGAAGAACTATGGCACAATGGGCTGTAGGATGTCCCTCAAAGTCCATATCCTTGATGCTCATCTTGATAAATTCAAGGAGAACATGAGAGCGTACTCGGAGGAGCAAGGCGAGCACTTCCACCAGGATATACTGGACTTTGAACGCCGCTACCAAGGACAGTATAACGAGAACATGATGGGAGACTACATTTGGGGGCTGATTCGTAAAAGTGATTTAGTATTTTTTTCTGACTTTATGTGAACGAAAAGACACAAATTCACCCGTTTTCTCATTGGAAATAGGTAAATTTCAAAATATCACTGTCCTGGTCACAAAAGCAAAGTTTGTGGGGAATAATAGCCATTTTCTGTACTTTTGAGGCATAAGCAATTAGGATATAACACTTACTACCCAGGAACAAAAATTGTGTTACATAGGGACATTCAACGTATTTCATAAGGTATATTTGCACAAAAAAAATAACTGCACTCTTACCGTAAACTTTCGAATATCCAAATGGGGGTCAGATCGATGGGAAGAATGGACGTCAAGGCAGCCAAGCATTGTCTCCTCGAATGACGTTGAAATGCCAACTAAATTCTGTATTTTGGACCTTGGTGATACTGCAACAGGACCATCACAGCCTTGTTTACCTCTGTATCTGAAAACTGTCTTTGGTAAGCAAAACCATTAATTTTCATCAGAATATTAAAATACATTTTCATATTTAGAATAAAGTAAGCAGGCAGATGCGATTTTCTGTTTTCCTTGCACTTTTTCAGAAGTTCAAAAGACCCCGCTTTCACTGAAAATGGAGTGAAGGACTGGAAAAATCTAAAGAAAAAACATCAGAAACATTTGTAATCTGGCATCACAAACAGTGTTCTGAAAGGTGGCATTTGTTCAAACAGTCGAAGGAAGTAGGTTCTGACTGTAGCGTCACAGTTATCAAATTCTCACAAAACGGTGGTGCGTGAAAACAGACAGTATGATACGGAAATATTTTGCCACAAGTTCTGTAAAATCAGATTCGGATCAAGCTGTTTATAGATAACAGTAATTTGAATAAATGTAGAAATTGTGAAGAGGATATTCCAGGCAAGGGAATGAGCGAAAAGGATTCTGAGTATTCGTTGGCTGCAGCGGTATGGGGGGCTCAGATCAGCAGGAAGAATGGACAATAAACCAGCCAAGCATTGTCTCCTCGAATGACATTGAAATGCCAATTAAATCCTATATCTGTACTACAGTGTTGATTTTGATATCCCAGCTGCCCTAGCGGTCTGGCGGTTGTGCAGTAGGAAAAGTTTGTTAGACCTGCTTTGCACGCTTGCGGGAAAAAAAAAATGATCTTCTTCTTTCACAAATATTTTTTGTGTTGGTCAGAAGAATTTCTTGTGAGGGTTTGAGCAATTTATTTTGGGGAGGCTTAGCCTCCGCAGGCCTCTTATACGCACTGCCTATGTGTGCAGGATAGTTACTACTACCAGTTGATTAAAAAATATACAACATATCTTCATCAATTAAAAGAAAAAAATGACACCTTCCCTGTAAGTGTAACTTTTTTTTTTTTTAAATGTTTCTGTTCCTACTGGCGGTTTCGATATTTATTTCCCTCCCAATTAAGTCCTGACTGTCATTTTTGCTTCTTGCCTGTCTCGGCTGCCGACAAAGCTCCTGCCACTCTTGGTTTCTTCGTCACGAATTGCGAAAGGTATCAATTTCAATAAAGCAAATATTGACTGCCACTTTCGCTATATATCAGAAAACTATTACCCCTTTGGCTTTGGGCAATATAATCCCTGTCAGTCAGTGTTGCCCTCCCTCGGGGGCAATCATTTTCTGATATGTGACTCAAAGGGCAGTCCATATTTGCCATAGAAGAGCCATATTTGCTTAAAGTACGTTTAATATATCGTTGTCAAGGGGAAGTGTGTTTGAAAACAAACAGTGGAGGTACTTATAGGCTTTTGCCATGGTAACAACACTCACTTAGTTCTATTTAAATCTATTATTGTGTTTGTGATGTAATTTACTACATAGTTAATTATGTAACAATCTACTATTCCTTTCTATTTAAACCTTTAGGCATCATGGTATTGAGTCTATTGTCCTTTTATTTTCCTTTATTCTTCTGTATTGTACATGATCTAATTTTATTTCTTCTAAAACTACAAATTGTGGGTTATTCATGTTCATTTTTTTTTTGTTTGGTAGGTGATACTCGGATACTGATGTTGTTCAGGAGAAGTTAAAACATCTGATGTAAAAATAAGGCTTGTGTAGTTGTTGAACAGCCACATGGCGTATGTACGCAAGTTCAGTAATAAAGTGAAATACCTGTGGCAAAGAGGATCGTAGATAATTTACCCTCTAATTGATTAATTATAGTCTACGCCACTCCCAAACAAGGGTGGAAGACCCTATCTATTAACAATGAAACCACAACAATGTATTCCCACTACAGATACTCTTCAATTAAATGAATATACAGAGACTTGGAATACAGAAAATATAACAATTTTATTTATAAATTCACAAAATATCAAAGCATGAGGCAATGATGACCAATCAGTGAGACTGCAGCACTCTAAACTAAGTTCCAATAGTGTCTATGTTATTCTGGTATTGCACAGTATACATGTAAAATTAAGGGGCTTAGTAAGAGGGGGCTTTCTAATACTCAGGCTCCAAATACAATCTCCATTCATTAATGCAGAAATGGTTCAAGGAGTCGCATACCCTTAAAAATAAGACAGAGTGATCAGTTATTCCAAATACACTCTATTTACTGTCAAATAGCAAATGACAATGATTGAAAACATACAAGTGTCCCAAACAAGTAATGTGCACAATACTTTCTATAGTGCTGGTTTTAAGTGCAATCTCAATTGTGTGGTATTACATAATACCATAAATATGCAATTGTAAGCAAGGATATATGTGTTCTTTATAACAGCTAGACAAAATCATAAATCAATAGACCTCAACTGCACTCGTATTATAATAAAAGAAAAAAAAACAACCCGACTCGTCTTTGAGAAGTGATGAAGAGCCACTCTAGCTGATAATCTTGCATATCAAAATAAACTGTAAGCAAACTGTAAGCAAAGCACAACAATTCTGTATTATTTTATTCAATGCTGTACCTGTCTCTTCCCTACATATTTTAAGTATAATAAATGAGTCACTTGGTGTCTAAATATACTGACTCAATGAACCAATAATGCAATGGAAATTCAGTGCTCCAACAGTGAACAGCAGCAAAGTGTAATTGTGAGTAACCTAGGTGATTTTTATTGACACCAGATAACACCAACACTGGTAAGCGCTTTTCAAAGGGATATGATGTCACTGTATTTTCAAATAGTCTCAAATAGATCGTATGACAAAGGTCTTGACGTACTGTGGTATTTTAAGCAACAGACTTGGCAAATGAGTCCTATACATAATTGAGGTACAGAAATATTGACACTTACCAAATACTAATCAGATTACACAAGGATAATTTCGAGTATAACTGTAATATTATCCAGAGAATAACACATTGTTTTAATTATTAATATACAGTATAAAAAGATAGCTCCCAGATATCATCCTATGTATAGTACAGTGATGGATCATTGGTGTTAAGGTCAGATCGAGTTTGTTTAAATGAATTACTCTGCATATGATTGGTTGAACATTCTAGGTGTATTTGTACTTTGATCTCTGTCTTACCTTTATGTTTGTAAATCACAATGAAACCAAATCTGATATAATTCTCCTTAAAATAATCTGAATTTATCACTAATTTTAAGGGAAAAATAAGTGATTTTTTAAAATTTGAATCCCTTGGTGGTGGATGGAATCTCCTACTTCCATCCCTTACTTTATTATTATTATTTGTTTATTTAGCAGACGCTTTTATCCAAGGCGACTTACAGAGACTAGGGTGTGTGAACTATGCATCAGCTACAGAGTCACTTACATTTACATCTCACCCGAAAAAACAGAGCACAAGGAGGTTAAGTGACTTGTTCAGCGTCACACAATGAGTCAGTGGCTGAGGTGGGATTCGAACCAGGGACCTACTGGTTACAAGCCCAGTTCTTTAACCACTGGACCACACAGCCTCCTGACTTGTGGTTTAACCCTTCGTCAGCAGCAAAGGGTGCAAATAATGCACCCCAGCATGTTTCAAAACACTCAAGACCCCATGCTATTGATTACCTTGCACTTGCCCAACTCAGGAAATGCATTTGCACTCCTTTCTGCCTTCTGGTGGTTGCAAAAAATATACATTTTTTCACATATCACAATCACTGCTCCTGCTTACTGGCAGAACAGATTGTTGAGAGTTGTGGGAGAGCTGGGGGGGAAATGGTGTATCACGTCTAAAATTACTGCTTTAGCCCTACACATTCATTTTTTTTAGCCAGTAGTGATTTTCATGAAACATTGTGTTTATGTGTATACAATACCTGTTGTTTGTAAACTTTCTTATGTTCTTATATTCTAATATATTAGTTTTCAGCACTGTATTTGATAACTGCCTTTTTAAAGTATCCTCAATATTACCTGCTGCAGTACAGTATTGAAAAAATGATACTATTTTTTCCATCTTCAGGAAGATGCAAAAAAGGTACTGTATAGGCTACCATACGCAGCTCTTTTTTACTTGAAGAATAGATTGTTGAGAGTTGCAGGGGAGCTTGGATAGATGTGGAAAAGGTGTACCACTTCTAAAATGGTTGATTTAGCCCTACAGATTCATGTGTAGCCCTACAGTATAGTCCAATCTTGAGCATCTATGTGGGCATAATACATTTGTTTTCCAGCAATGTATTTGATAACTTCATTCTTTACAGTGTCCTGTTTATTACCAGATTATACACTATACTAGGCCACCACTACTGTGCATCCCTGTTGAATTGTAGAATGCCTGAGAAATGCCTGAGAAAGACATCAGGCAATTCAGAGTAAATGTGCCACCATCTACAAGACATTGAAACATTCATAACAGCGCTATTTGGATTGGCATTCTTTTTTATTTTTCAAGGGTTGAAGCCTCTATCTTTCTTTTTTGTTATGTATGCAAGTTCTCTTTGTGCATTATGTTTTTTACGCACAATGCAACAGCTTGATTTTTTTGAGGATGCAACATCGACAATGGATAATTGCAAAGCATATGACATGGTTTATTTAGATTTCCAGAAAGCTTTTGACAAAGTCCCGCATAAAAGATTAATCCTCAAACTGGACACAGTAGGGATTCAAGTACTGATTAAAGGAGAAACCTCAAAATGGAGCGAGGTAACCAGTGGTGTACCACAGGGATCAGTATTAGGTCCTCTACTATTCCTAATCTACATTAATGATTGAGATTCTGATATAGTGAGCAAACTTTTTAAATTTGCAGACGACACAAAAATAGGAGGAGTGGCAAACACTGTTGCAGCAGCAAAGGTCATTCAAAATGATCTAGACAGCATTCAGAACTGGGCAGACACATGGCAAATGACATTTAATAGAGAAAAGTATAAGGTACTGCACGCAGGCAATAAAAATGTGCATTATAAATATCATATGGGAGATACTGAAATTGAAGAAGGAATCTATGAAAAAGACCTAAGAGTTTATGTTGACTCAGAAATGTCTTTATCTACACAATGTGGGGAAGCTATAAAAAAAGGCCAACAAGATGCTCGGATATATTATGAAAAGTGTTGAATTTAAATCAAGGGAAGTAATGTTAAAACTTTACAAAGCATTAGTAAGACCTCATCTAGAATATTGTGTTCAGTTCTGGTTCAGTTCATCTCGTTACAAAAAGGATATTGCTGCTCTAGAAAGAGTGCAAAAGAACAGCAACCAGAATTATTCCAGGTTTAAAAGGCATGTCATATGCAGACAGGCTAAAATAATTGAATCTATTCAGTCTTGAACAAAGAAGACTACACAGTGATCTGATTCAAGCATTCCAAATTCTAAAAGGTATTGACAATGTCGACCCAGGGGACTTTTTCGACCTGAAAAAAGAAACAAGGACCAGGGGTCACAAATGGAGATTAGATAAAGGGGCATTCAGAACAGAAAATAGGAGACACTTTTTTACACAGAGAATTGTGAGGGTCTGGAACCAACTCCCCAGTAATGTTGTTGAAGCTGACACTCTGGGATCCTTCAAGAAGCTGCTTGATGAGATTCTGGGATCAATAAGCTACTAACAACCAAACGAGCAAGATGGGCTGAATGGCCTCCTCTTGTTTGTAAACTTTCTTATGCATATTGAAGCACAGGTATGTGTCGACAATTTTTAATTATTAAGGGGATTACTCTGGGTTAAAATCCTGTACCTCCGTTACATAATGTACTGTGTTGGTAGTAAAGTAACGCACTAGCAGGTGTTCAGCCCTGTGATCGTGTGGGTTGCAGTCCACAGGTGTACAGGTGATGCAGGTGCTCCAACGACAACAGACACAAAGTTCACGGTTCAAAACAGTTCTTTATTTTCTTTATTTTCTGCTTGAGACCGTTAAATAATAATGCTTGCTCTACACAACAATGTGTATTGCCAGCGTATAAACCACAGGGTTCAGTCCAGAAATAATAATACAAAGAACAACACACAACACAGACACGATCACTTCTCCTGACAGTGAGTGCTCTGAGTGCAGGTCCAGTGACAGTTGGACTGTAGCGACAGCTCCCGGTTCGTGTTAGCCGTCTAACAGTGACAAACACAGGCAGTTAGTTTCCACAAACAAACAAAACACTTAACACTCATGATACGCTTTTCACTGTCTGTTTCCTTTCTCGATCATTCTCATAGCCACATCGTCACATCTCCAATTATACCCTTAGTCGTGCCCCATGCGATAGCTAGTTCAGTTACGTCTCCACCAATCCATGACTGAAACATCGCATACCGCTTTAGGGTGAAGACTTTGGGCATGGTGACTCCGCCCCCTTCCTGGATGGCTGGCTTCCGACTGACCCTGGAATGAACTGCCAGACCAACCAGTACGAGGCACTCTGTTCCTGTTATACAGCGCTCTCACAGATCGGGAGGGATATTGTTGACTAGGATTCATTCGCTCTCTGTCACAATCCCATTTTAGGTACCTGTGGTATTTATTAGAGGCTGCTTATGACAACAATTTGTTCAGGACACGCTTCCCCATAGGATGCATTCCTTACACCCCCACTAATCCCCTTCTGTCCACCACCACCATAGTGGCACCTTCTAAGTGGAATAATGGGGTGCTATTTTAAGGGCCATTTAATGAAAAAAGACAAGCTTTCCCTTTAAGCCATCTTGCTAGATCTGCAGCAGATGGATAGACAAATTTTAACCTACGCAGATCATAAATACTGCTCTCACTTAAATCATTGTTCACGGGACAGGAGCAATGGCTGTGAGGAGTAAGCCCTGGGACTTGAAATAGGAATTATGTGCTTGTGACTTTAGGAAGATGACATGCTTTCCCCTTGGCTCTCAGAGAACCTTCCTGCCTGAGGCCACAGGTTGGAAAGAGAATGTCACTTGCCCCCAGAGGGAGACCGCTGCATTTTGAAGGAGGAGGAGGGGAGGATGGAGGAAAATGAAAAATGCAAGACAAAGAATGTGTTCAACCCAGGGTTTAAATAGGGAGGTTTTATTGATAGATTGGCTGAATGAAACTAGGGAGGAGCCCTGGCTTCTGCCCCCTGAATCACACTTTCAGGTTATAAAACTATTAAAGTTTTTGAGATTTTTTGTGCACATGCAGCATTAGATTTTTATAACCTTGGACTCTATTAATGAACAGTGGTGGTATTTAGATTTGCCATTATTTAGATCATTTGAATATCTGTATGCATATCTCCAAGTCAAAGGCAATAGACATACTGTGCAACCTATATGGGCAGTGTGGGTGGAAGCACAGCAATGGGTACAGAGGCTTTGTGGTTTTACAACAAAAGGAGTTAGCAATTTTCAGCAGTAAAGGGTTTTGCAACACAGTCTGTGTTTTAAAAGCATTAATATAATGCCATTGTGTAGCTGGAGGCATTATCAAAATCCAATCTACAAAGTGGCTTGGTTTATTTTCGACTTACAGTATTGGATTGATGTAGGGGTCTTCAACTTAATGTTATTTTAGTAACCCTTCCAGAAGCTTAACTGTTTTACTGAAGAATTACTCAATATGAAGAATGAGAAGAGTTTTTCAAAATAACTGCACCGTCTAATGAGTTGGACAAATGTAAGCCTCTACAGCTAGTGTATGATCTCAGGAATGTCATTGGAGAGACAGTGAGCAAAAACTTTGTCAGCACAGTGTAATTTTAGTCAAGTTTACATGGAAGAGATGTGGCTAACAAAATGACACCAATATTGCTGTTTCATTCCCTTTTCTTAGCACACTGTGTCAGACTCTCGCTATTTCAAATGGTAAAGTAGAGTTCACAAAATAATTCTCTTTTTTATCGTGCAGATTATATTTGAAAACTGGAGATTCTGAGACAATTATTCTTGTGATCTCGATATTACATATTCTTTGTGTTATTTCTTTCCACGCCCTAAATAAGTCACTGTATACATGTACTCTGTTAGTATAAACAGTACAGAAACTGACTGACGTTTACAAATGCTTTTGGTAAAACTGACAGACAGGAGCGCGACATCACCAATATGAGACACCACGCAGTACCCCGGTCTCTCTCGTTAATTTTACAACAAGAGAATATTGCGAATAGCTCTCACATAACTGGTAAAAACACAAATCGCTTTGTAAGCAGGTGGATTCTCACAGTTAAAATGTAAACGTCATACAACTTGCAAGACACATCAACAAAAAATAGAAAAAGTTAGGTAAAGTTAGGTAAAGATACACACATTTAGCCATATAAGTTGTATTAAATGTAAACATTTACCATTTTATTCATAGCTAAACTAAATGCAATACAGTCAGTTTATTTTAATTTAGTGTTAACTGATTATTGTATTTTGATCATGGTTTTGGAGGAAACTGTTTCAGTCTCAATTTATATTAGTAAAGACAAGCAACTGCAGCGGGATAGCCTACTTACTGAGTTTTCAAAAAGTTTTAGATAAGTGAAGATTTTTTTTTATACAAACTCTTTGTAAACTACAATGGAAGCTTACTTGTGTGATGTCATGTGAACTGTAGACATAAATCTAAAAACAGACAGTATGTTAAATATATATATATATATATATATATATCTTTTATGGTTTTGCTGTACGTATTTGTGCTCTGTGCCAAAAATTCATAATTCAATAACAGATGGTGGATTTGCACGAGGTATTCCAGGGTACCACGTTCAGTATTATTATTATTATTATTATTATTATTATTATTATTATTATTATTATTATTTATTTCTCAGCAGACACCCTTATCCAGGGCGACTTACAGTCATAAACAAAAATACATTTCAAGAATCACAGTACAAGTAATAATAATAAAGGGACTGTATCACTCAAATTGTATTTATATTATTCTCCTCCCCTGGTTAACTATGCACTGGTTTATATCTTGGTATGGCCCTCAGATTTTCAGTTTGTGCAACCACATGTACAGCCCCCAGTTAGTCCTTGCTTGTTGCCATGTGTAGGAAGCGTGTGACTTTCCTTCCCAGAATCCTACAGGAAGATTACGCTCTAGTGTGATCAAGAGTTCACAGGTTTTAGGGATAAAATAAATGTTATTTTCCATTGAAGCCTTCTGAGTTTCATGCAAAGTGAGAGCTCAATGGCATAACAGGCCAGGTTCCTGCAATACAGGCGTCATGCCGATAACTACAGTATATCTTGTAAAGGAGAGCACACATTTCGGATTTTCTTTTTGCATCTCCTCCTCGGGACAAGAGAAAGCGCTTACGGTAAATGGCATTGGATCAAAATCAGTAGCCTGACTACGCCACAGAGGGAATTGCGCCCTCAGAATTTGAGTAATTTTAATTCACACATCCAATTAAGTTCATTATAATTCAAAGTTTCTCAAAGGTTCATTTTATAGGGAGTGGTACATAACTGGAATGTAACCAGAGAAGAAAAGGCACACAGACGAGAATAAAAGTCATACAATGTTTATTTGGGACACAGGCATTAAAAGTAGGAGGGTCAATTCAAGTAGGATAGCAAATTTGATATAAAATCAACTAATTACTGCACACAATCAGCAGCTTCAAGAAATACAGCGGTTTTGTGCTGTACTGGATAGTACTAATATAGACATGTGCAAATAACAAGCGCAAATATTACTTATCAATAAATACAAAAGAAAAGAACAAAACTCATGATAATAGCAAATCAAAATGTATCAAACCTTACTACCTATGAGAAGATTTAGTTTCGGTTTCTCTTACAGATGAATTACAAACAAGTAGGTAAATTACAGTGAGAAAAAAATAGTAGGATATATTTTAGTTTTAACAGAAATCAAACCACTATTCAGAGGTAATATTTTTCGTTAAGAAAAACAACTGCATCACATTCAACAACCGTTCTCTCTCCTCCTCTTGTCCTGCCCCATATCAACCAATACACTCTCCTGATTTGCTGGTACAGTACTCCCCTGACCTCCCAACTCCCACCTAATAGTCTCTCGTTAACTGTCAGTAAATGTACTGTATTCAAGCGCCAAAAACACACAAGAGTATAGTGCTGCAGATCGGAGCCTCTCACAGCGCCGTTTCTAAAATGCCTTAAATCATGTAATAAAATATTGCAGCATTTGTAAAACATAGTATTATTAATAAAGGCAGCCCTCGTTTAAGGACCGCAGTCATTTTGATCAATTTAAAATAAACACAGCAGTGCCAAATTGAAGTAATACGGTAATTACAGAGACAGCTTAATTTATTTGAAGTCTTTCCACTGATGTTGGGAATGAGAATGTAGAGATGGGAGCCCAGCTAACAGAGTTACGTTTTTCAGGTATCAGGCTTTTAAAAACTGTCACCCACACCTGTGGTGGCTTTGACAGACTCACTGAGAGCAGAAACTGACCCAAGACTGTCACTGCTACTGGAAGCAGGCTGATCTTTGGGATACAAATTAAACATTTATGAAATTTTATTAGCTTATAGTAATGTTGTAAGGATTCTGTATTCCTTTGGAATAAGTCTTGTAGCCAGTAGAAAAATATTATTAGTGAATCTGTGTAAGGTCTGAAAAGAACAGCTCCTTGTATCAAAAGGTTAGACCGACCTTCCAAACCTCCTTTATCAGGCAAAAGCATCTTTTTTAATTAAACTCAGAGCCTCAAACATTCAAATCCAGTGAGAACAGAATGGCAAACTCTATGGAGCAGAGTTAATATGCCAGAAGCAATCGAACTAGGATAGGTGTGTGGTTCTATTATAGTAAGCAAAAACAAAAGTATTTAAATAAACGCATGAGGATGTTAATCTGTATCAAAGTAAAAGCAGTCCTAAGTTTTAATATTCAAGGTTGCATTTGCTGCCAAGCAGGTGCCTAATTAAAATTAATTTCTTGCCTTCTGTGTATACCAACGGAGTAAAATAAAATTACAATTTATAAAATAGACTGCTGTATTGATGTATCTGAATTAGAAATACATGTTATAAAATCATTTAAAGTTAAACTGTTATACAAATAAAATAATTATTGTTGAAGAACTGTGGCAAAGTGCCTGGTAAGGGTAACAGGTGTAGCGGTGATGCGGTGCAGGAGTGACAGGCAGACAACGGTATTCCAGTGAAAAAGTGCTTTATTTCTTTTCCAGGTCTGGTGACCGAAAAATAACTAAATCCCCGGCGATACACAACAATGTGTAACACACGGGGATAACAATAAACAGGGCACAGTCCCGAACAAAAACAAACAGACGGTCACCAGTCCTGGGTGAGTGCAGTCGTGATGGTGCTTTAGTGCAAACACAGTGCGGTGTGCAGTGGTGCTCCGGACAGTGCTGACCCTTGGCGACAGCTCCGGAGTAGTGCTTTAACAGTCTGGTGGTGAAAAACACAGACAATTATACAGACAAACACAACACAACACGTAATTCTTTTTCTTATTATTTTTTAACAATGACAGCTCCTCTCTCGATCCTTCTCTCTCCAAACGCTTAACCCAAACGAAGGAAAAGAACAGCGTTACCCTGGCCCCTATATGTAATCCCGCATGATATCTAGGTAAACGGTTGCAGCTGCCTTATTACTTGCAGCTGCCCCTCGTTTACCTGTCAAATCAATACGGTCTTACAACAGAGTCTCGCTTCCTTCCAGGCTGACCCACTTCCCGGTCCCGGAAAAGAACTGTCAGGCCAGCCCTTCCAGATACTTCTCCTCCCGTTCTTTAGCGCCCTCACAGGTCGGGAGGAAGATTTATCACGAGAACTCATTGTATTTCTGTCACAAGAACATATTACAGTAAAAAATAAGTTCAGTACCAACTAACAATGTTAAAATGTTGTAATAACTGTACTATGTTTTAAAGAATATAAAACCAGCAGAAATATTAAATATATTGTTAAAGCACACTGTTAAAAAATGTTATAATGTACTCTGTATTTGTCTATGAGAATATTGTAGGATTCTATATTCCTGTTTATTCTAGTATAACAGTAGACATTATTATTATTATAGAAATAATTATAAGTCTGAGTAAAGAAGGAGCTAGGTTGGGGTCACGCTGACCAGAAATAAATACCTGTGAAATGAGCTAAACTCTCATTAACTGAGAGCTACCGGTGCCAAAAGGCTTATAGCCTTCAGAGAAAAGGCAGAAGTCAGCATTTCATTAATTAAATTAGAAAAGTTGTCTACAGTATAAATTCTTATCAGGAGGGTAGCGACTTTAATTGGGATGATGTTTGTGAGCCAAAAACACAGAGCCTTTTAGCTATTGCAAAAGAAAAAGCAGGATTTGACAGGATTATATTTTAAACTAAAAAAGCCACAGTGTTGCATTTATTTAAGTTTTGTTGTGATAGAAAACAGAAGAATTTATTACAGGGAAACTGTCAAGTTTAAAAGTGAAAAAATGTAATGCAAAGCTGTAACCTAGTTTAACTTGGGCACATCTATAAAGCTACAAGCGTTTTGTCAGTAAATTTACTGCAAGGCACTCCTCAACCCTGCTTGCCTGAGTGAAGCAATATTGGGGCATTTAAAGTTGGTTTTCTGTTCAGTTGCGTCTCCTATCAAGACCATTGCCTATGTATAAACTGTTATACTAACAAAAAGTATTGCAGGAGCGAGACAACTGGACACTAACAGAAAAAAATAACTAGTTTAGAAACAGGTTTTAAACTAAACACAGAACCTCTAAAGAATAACACACTAAGAATATAAGACAATATAGTGTAAACTGGATTTAATCATTTGAATATACAGTAGATTTACTGAAGGAATATCATTGATTGTTAACCTCGCTTTTGCCTGCCTATAGCAAAGTGGTGCCAGGTGTGGCTAAGACAGGAAAAAATTAGTCTTGGCAACTGAAGAGAGATTCAGGGGTCATCAGCAGTTTAAATTCAAGGTTTCTATAATGAGTGATTTTTTTAAAATTAACTAACGAGAAGTAAAGAAAAACAAAGTTACTGTCCATTACTTAATTATATTATAAGAAAATAATGAGAGCTTCGTTATAAAAAAATTAAAATGTAAGTTTTTTCCTAGCTGAAGAGATACCGTAGTATAGTAATCTTAAACAGTCCCCAATGATACTTCCCCTTTAATCCATAAGCATATTATAAACCAAACCATGTTTTAAATGAAGACATTTTTTCACAAAACTGCCACGCAGTTGGAGAGTAATCTGACATATATCCTATATTTAGCCACTGGTGATTAAAGAGCTCTCCCATTAGTTTTAGCCATATTCTTAATCTGTTGTTCAGTTGCCTGAAGGAGACTATGAGGACCAGGGGTTGAGTTTCAATCAAACTGAAACTTAATTTAACAGCAAGCATGATTACTTTGGTTTCATGGTTTTTATGTAGCTGGGAAGAGTTACTAAACATGACACTTCAAAATGATTGCAAAGGTTGACATTTTCTAAGAAAGCATTTTCAAGTTGACAATGGCAGCATGTAACACAAAAAGTAAATGGTGCCATCAAGCTTGGACGGATACTGTAGTAACATTTTACAGGAAACACCTAAAAAGATTAGATTTTCAAAATGTTCATTTTCATATACGATACAAAACTGTAATAATATTGAGCTGGATTACAATAAATCAATGTGGTTAGAGAAAGCTGTTGAACTGTTACGTGGACACCATCCTTTATAACTAGCAACACAGGATGCAAGACTTACAATTAAATCACCTGATTCAGGGGAAGTCAGACACTGGGAGACATCTTACAATTAAATTACCTGATTCAGAGGAAGTCAGACACTGGGAGACATCTTACAATTAAATCACCTGATTCAGAGGAAGTCAGACACTGGGAGACATCTTACAAAATCTGATGTTATGGCTTATTGGTTTGTAGCTTCAGCTATGCCAAGGATTCATCTTATTATTTTATTTTTTATTATTTATTTTTTTTACCAATGAATGTGCTTTACAGCCTGGTAGCACTCTGTGGGGCCATCACAAGGCACCTAGCAGGCAAAGCTGGAAATATTAAGGACCAGGTGTCAGGCCCCTGGTTAGTTTTTATGTTTTTATAATGAAAAGTTATTTTTGCAGATAGAAACGATGTCTACCCTCTCTGCTGATCTTTTTGTCAACCGTTAGTCCTGTACAAACAGATCTCACAGTCGATATAGCGCTTTGTCATTTCTCACCATATTAAAAAAGATTAATTATCTGAATGCTGCCCCCATATCAGTAGGTGTGCATACATTCCATCAAATGGTTAATTTTGCTCAAAATAATATATTTAACACTATATATAACTGTATTTGATTTACAATGTGTATGTGATAAAATATTCTACAATTACTGTAATGTATTTCAATTGTATACCATATACTTGAAAATCTGAACCTAGGTGGTTTATTTTCTCCATACGTGATAGCTGAGATCCAAAGCAACCCCTTTCTACCCTGATATCAGATTCTGCCATTTGGCTCCATTTGGTCTTTAAGCTTGGGGCTTTACTGGCACAATCGCCATGGCCAAACATATTAAGATTTTGAGTAGTGTTTGACAAATAAAAAAATGATACATTTTGCTGAATATCTCAGGGGCCTGAAGTCCTTATTTGCCAGTATGGTGGAGAGAAGATTTTAAAAGTGTTGAGCCAGAAGTGCTTTATCTTCAGAAATTACCCAGTGGTATGCGGTCACTTTTTAGCAAGGCATGCAACAACTCTTAGATGAAAAAATCTTATAACATAGGTGACTAATAGCGATTCAATAAACCAAGTACCACAGATCCATTCACAACTGTACACAGCTTCGCTGAAATACTGTTTCAACTCTTTTCCTGCTTTTCTGTAAGTACTTGCTACTTGCAATTTTGCCTTCTGTTTTTTTTTTTATCATTTTTATAAAGTCTCTTGCACTAAACGGATTAGTCAACAAACTTTTCCAAGTTTGTTAACTAGTCCTAAACTAAATTTCCATTTAAATTTTGACGAAAAGAGTGTGCGCTCCAATCAGTGTTCAACCAAGGAGGATTCAATTCTACAGTTGCATGCCTTGCTTATGTTTTCCAACACACGGCCACCAGGAAGTGAAGGGCATGCTACGTCGTGTTGCCTAGGCAACACGATGCAACTTGGAGCTTTGCATGCCTTAACCAACAAAACAAGAAGTCTGACAAGGTGAACAGATTACTTGCATACAGGGCTAGCATATACTTAAAAATGTTGTAGAATAAAATATATTCCAAGGTATGCAATGCAGGCGTTGCATACATAGATGCCATGCCACTGGATGAACCCTTATTTCACAGCTGTACATAAGACAATTCTAACTTCACGTCATGTGATCTTATTCAGCCAATCATGGTGTTTCAAGCCATTTTAGAAATACTTTTACAATGCCATATTTTTCCTTCATTTTTAAATCTTTGGTTCAAATATTGCTAATGTGGTTGTATTTAAAGTTGGGCAATGAGTCGGTTTGATGTGAATGCATAAATCTGACAGATGTTAGTACATAACAAATTTCACCAAGCTTTGTGAGGTGTATTTTAGAGTAAGGAGATTGAAATGCCATTTACTATTTAAAGTTTGTAGGGGAGGTAGAGCTGGCAGAGTTGACAGGCTGTGTTATTTAAATGGTTTATATGGAATATGGAAGTCTAGAGAAGCTCAATGGAAACTCAAAGCCTGGTGAAGGATTTAGAGAAACAGAACCCATAAGCAATCAAGATGATTGCAAGCACCATAACATAATGAGGATGATGTAAAAAAAAAGGAATTAAAATGTCATCTGAATGTACTTACTCTTTAATTTGCCTGCTTGAATACCACCAGAAGGATATTTGCATAAACTCTCTCTCTCTCCTGAAAAACAATACAGAGGCATCTTCTCAGCCGCCGATAATCGAGTCACTGCTAAAAGCTTTTCAAAGTTTGGAGTTTTCCTTACAACATTCCACAAGTAGTTATTGTTTGGCCATTGCTGATTAATAGTTTATGGATACTAAAAATTACTAGACAGAGAAATAGATTTCGGCAGGATATTCCAAAATCCATTAGGCATTAGAGTTTATTTATATGCTCTTTGTTTCTTTTATTTGTTTTTTTTTTGTTAGGAGGGGGAGTGCCTAATCATTTAAATACAATTTTCATATCCATTACAGTGTATCAGCTTTTTGGTCTGGCAACAAAATGCATTTACTGTTTTGGGATAATGGGTGGAAACAGTGTGGAGTAGTGGTTAGGGCTCTGGACACTTGACTGGAGGGTTGTGGGTTCAATCCCAGGTGGGGGACACTGCTGCTGTACCCTTGAGCAAGGTACTTTACCTAGATTGCTCCAGTTAAAAACCCAACTATATAAATGGTTAATTGTAGGTAAAAATAATGTGTAAAAAATAATGTAATTGTATGTAAAAATAATTTGATATCTTGTAACAATTGTAAGTCGCCCTGGATAAATAATAATAATAATAATAATAATAATAATAATAATAATAATAATAATAATAATAATAATAATAATAACTCCAACTGTGTTTCCCCAACATCTAGTTAATAATGGATTTACTGAATTGTGTCTTAGTGCATTTAAGTAGGTATCTAAGTATCTGTGGATTTCAGCACTGTCTAATTTCCTTAAATTGAAAACCATTAAGGAGTTTTAGGAGCTGATATTTCATAGCCATCTGAGTAATGAGTGTTTATGCTGTACCTTTTCTCTGTGCTATTTTCTGCATACTTACTCTGAGCTGAGTGCTCTCAGGATTCCCTGTCACTTTGTTAAAATCTCTTTAATGAACAATGTATTTAATCTAAACTGTACTTTGTTATCTTTTTGTAATATCCTTCTGATATCAAATTATCATCTATGGTGATCTAGTGGTACTAACTACATGATAATGCACATACACTAATGCAGGGGTTCCCAAGCTGACATTCTATGCATATTTTTTTTCTATTAAATAGTGAAAAGCAGGCGCCGGCAGCATCTGTAACTAGAAAAATAAACCTAAGAACTCAATATTGATTTGAGCCAATAATGATCAATACTTTGAATGTTTCATAAATCAATGTTTTATTCATAGCAGGCAACTCTTTGTTTTGCATACGCGTGGATAGATATATTTGGTTTATGAAATATTTAAAAGTCGACGTACCACTGCGAATTTCACCAAAATAGTTCTCACATCTGTGGGGGCTGTGGGGGCAGGGGGGGCAGGGGGGGGTTCCACGATAATTATCCTTCCAGAGACCGTACATCTTGGAGGCATATCCTGAAGGACAATAATATACTTAAGTATAGTAAAAGATTTTGATTTTAATTTGTTTCACATTTTGCTGCAAAAGTAATTTTAGTATATAAACACACCAAGTGGGTTGGGTCCTGGCCACAGGCTGCTTAAACACCACTGTCCCCTCCTCAAAAATACCAATACAGGGGTGACTGGGGCCTCCAAGCCACATTGGTTTTGCTGATAGTAGAATGGTATTCTAACATACTAATGGTATAAGAACGGGATGAACTGATACATTATGGTAATGCATTGTAGTACCATTGTACCATACAAGTGCCAGTGTCCTACTGTAGCATGATACACTGTGCAATACTAGTTTCAAATTGAGTGTTGCCATTGCTGGGAGTGAAACCTGACTATAAATCAAACAACCAGAAGATCAGCATCACAAAGACAGACAGACATATTGGTGTTACTAGAATTATAATGTAGCCGGTTTTATAGTGTTGTAATCTGAACCTATAACAAACTTTGTGCAACTTGCAAAAAAGGCTTCTCTAAAGAACAAAATACAAATTCTAATTAGGTCTGATATGCCCTTTTGTCTAAAATAGTTCATGAGACTACATTGCACCTATTCTGCAAGGGAATATATAAAAAAGCTCCTGTTGACAGATACTGAAATGTTCAAAGGAAAAAGTCTATTCCTGGTAGTGACAAAAGTATATCATCTTTCTCCTGTTTAATTCAGCAGGTGATTTTCACTTCATACAGCATCATAGACACTCATAGACACAGAATTGTCGGTCTTGCTAACAAAATCACATTTCTCTTTTTTAAAATCAGGGAATAAGTGGAAAGTTGTCTTTGCTTTTGTTCACTTCTAATTTAAAATTGTACATACAGCGTTTTATTTTAAAATATTTATTCATCTATATATCTACAGACTTATTTGTTTATTTAGTCGCAAGAGTTCAATAAAATATAAGTACAATGTACATTCACCCACCAGTCATGTTTTTAAATACCTTCTTCTTCATGTCATTCTCATTTTGTATACTCTCCAAATGAGAAGATAAGGAAACAACAATTAATATTATAATATAATAATTAATAAAACAAAATATTGAATTTAATAAATCCTTTTGCTTACATGTAAAATGCAGATAGAATGGAATGTAAGTAGGAGAAGACTCTACGAATGATTCATCTTTGTTCTTTGTACTTCTAAATCTGTATTGCGGACGGACATATAAATCAAATATAGAACGTATATATATGTATATGTATATTTTTTAATTTAATTCCTTTATACATCTAGATCTGTATTAAAAACCACAGATACACCGACCTGTAGTGTAGCACCCCGGTTATTAGAAAGAATGAGACTCAAACAGTTGTTCTCACTGTGTTTCACTAATCCCATGGATAAACAATCATAGAACAGCTGCTGTAAGTATTATTGTTGATAAACCCGAATACAACTGTTCCTGCTTTAGAACAGCGAGGTCATGTGATATTGGATCTAGAAACATAAACATGTAATATCAAGTATTTGAAGAGGAATTGTGTTCTGGGTAGTGGAGGAGGGTTATTATCACAGCTGGAATGAGGTGCTTAAACAGATGAATTATTTGTCTTCTTTTTTATAATCAAGCCTGAAGCAATTGCACATCATCATTCATCCTTAACGAAAGTATCTTTAAAGTTGTTTGCTCCCTTATGAGGTTAACTCAAGATGCAGAGAGGATGTGTGGATAATGTGTAGTGTGTGCAGATAAATGCAAAACAAAAGTATCTCAATTGCAAATACTTCTACAGAGAAATATAACCTTTTGGCTACCAAGTGGAAATAGAATATAGTATGAAGGTCAGGAAAAGTGTGCTCCTTTCTGTTTATCTGTTTCAATACCAAGCCTTCCATGGTTTTTAAAAAGCCTGTGCTTGGCTAGATGTTACAGTATATGAGAAATAGCTTTTCACTCTTCAGTAACAGCTCATAATATTTGCATGGATATTTAATTTCTGTGCAGGTTATGACATAGTTTATACCTACAATACACAAAGGGCTAATGAAGCTGCAACATACTCCAATAGGATTTCATGAATGTGATTTATGAATAGTATAATCTCCTTTCCTGTACCTTTTCACTTGAATGGAATAATGTACAAAATATAGCCAAACTATGACCAAATCTAAAAACCCATACAGTACTTAAGGTTCATAGAACAGTTTCTTTTTTTAGGGACCAGATTATTCAGTGCTTGTCTTTATGTGATCTGGGGATTACATACCTACAGTATATTACTGTACTGAAGCCACAGCAATGGTGTGACACAATCTGTAGTAATACTGAACTCTCTGCTTATATTTTGTACATTACCCAAATTTCACTTTTGGCTATAATGTATCAATGACTAAGGCTAAACTGACTAAGCACAAGAGCTGGGTGATTCATTGGTTTGCTTTAATATTATTGTAATTTATGTCTGCTGATATACAGTATGTCCTGTGTTTGCATTTCATTGATAACTGTAAATTTAGTTATATAAAAAGATACTTATACAGTTGTATACCAGGTGGTTATAATTGACTCTATTTCAGGTAGTATATCTTGGCAACAACTGCATGTAATATTATGAAATTTACCCAGCAGCATGAAAACTCAATACAAAAAAATATAACAACCACAAGGTGACAATGAGTATAAAAGACTAACTGATTTTAAGTGTTCAGTTGGCATCACAATGCTGACTATGCATGTTCATTCATACTTAGTGAAACTTTATTATCTCAACAACTGCGATGCCGGTACAGCAACCCTAACATTAATACGACTCTCAGCGGTACAAAACATAATTCCTCGTCTGCAGACAAAAATAACTGAAATGGAGGACGTGCGGGGCAATTACAGTAGAAGCACCATCTGACAAATAGATTCCAACTGCTTTCACTGCTGCCAGGCTTGACTCCAGATTGTAAGTCTACAATAAGGTCTCAGGGGCAGGAAGGGCTTAGCACAGGAATCGCCATGGGAACCAGAGTTTGCAACATGGTCCAATAGATCCCGCTGGGGCACAACATGTGTTGGCAGTACTATTTGCATGTACAAACACAGCATGTAGTTTGCATCACAGTGCTTGTAATATGACACTGATTTTATTATATCATTATAGCATTTTTTTATGATTCCATCTGTTTTTAATCATCAAAACAACAACACTGGGATAGATTCATTAGGATATGTTTTCACAAAATGCAATATTATATTATAGTTTTGTTTTGTTTTTTGTTTTCCAGAGCAGTTTGTTAGTTGTTTTGTTACAGCGTTATTTTACTTTCACAAAAAGTGGTGACAATGTAATTTCGGTGTAAAGAGCTTTAAAAATCTGGCCAATATATATCTGGAATATATAAGGAATATATCTTTCAAAACTTTTGGTAATGTCAGGAAAGAAAATACTTAACCTAATATAAACCTAACCACTGGTCACATTTTGCTGTTAGTTTATATTCATTTGTTGTGCTTGTGTGTGTTTTTTCTTTTGCTTTCAGTAAATAAAATGCTTTTTTGGAATGGTGCTATTTAAAACCTATTTTAAAACAGCGATGAAACGGCCCAAATCCTTCATATAGTCACAGCTGGCTGCATCCTGTCAAAGCTGTTCCTCCAGTTCTGAGAAAAAAAGATATTTGACATATTTTGGTCTTTGACAAATAAACACTAGGTTTAGGCAAGTTTTGACAGAGTAATGAAAGATGGAGTCTTTTGTCTTTTTATTTCTTCTTCTAATAATCAGAAGCAAAACCTACCTAGGCAGACATGAAAAAAATCCCTAAAATAATCAAGTTTTCTTGTTGTCAGACTAAATTATTTAAGTTGGGCTATTAAAAGATTCATAATATGCCTCATTCCTAGAGGCTAATTTTGGTAGCTTGGAGACTTTATCTAAGTAGATTTTCAGAAATTCCTTTTGTTTGAAAAGCTTGATATAGAAACTCTATTTAGGCCAGACGATATTGACACTATTTAAAATCTACAAATCTATATAGACTGATTAGGGGAAAATACACCGCCCCACACTGCACATAGATCCTAACTGCAAGGCTTGTAAACAATGGATCACATATCTGAGATATGTAAAGTCCTGTTATAACTTGGGAGCCAAATAATAGATTTTTCTTTATTTGATTAACATTAACATCAACAGAGAAAAACTAGTAGTACGTAGTCAGAAAACCATTTACATAAAACAGAACATTATACTGCTAACTTATTAACTTCTCTGGTGCAGTAATTGCAGGAACTTTCCAGATAAACTGGAGAGAGTTTCATTAATTGTAATTACCAGCATACAGGGCATGTCAGATAATTGTAGAAATAGCACATTGTGCTTTTAGCTCAATGTTTAAAAGGTAATGAGCCATCAGTGTAAACAGTGCAGAACATGCCGTACCATCACCATTACTTTATATGCTTTCAACAACTTTCGAGTGTTTTAATGTATCACAATTCATTTTTAGAGCCCAAATATATAAAACAGCCATGTTTATAAGGCACCTAAAAGTGCTACTTAGCCATGTAAAGTATAATTATAATAATGAAATGTAACAACTTCAATTCCATATATTTTGGAATTAACATTATTAGAATCATTATTCAGACTGCAGACGTTTTGTGAAGTAACAAGAAGTAATTTGCTCTTGACAAATTTTATAATGATAAAATTATGTAACTGTTAAAGATTATTATGGCTGTTTTGTTATTTTCAACTGATAAACAGCAGTGTGGAGTAGTGGTTAGGGCTCTGGACTCTTGACCGGAGGGTTGTGGGTTCAATCCCCAGTGGGGGACACTGCTGTTGTACCCTTGAGCAAGGTACTTTACCTAGATTTCTCCAGTAAAAACCCAACTGTATAAATGGGTAATTGTATGTAAAAATAATGTGATATCTGTATAATGTGAAATAATGTATAATGTGATATCTTGTAACAATTGTAAGTCGCCCTGGATAAGGGCGTCTGCTAAGAAATAAATAATAATAATAATAATAAACAGAATACCGATAATGTATTTTTTATGCTAACAGTAGTAACCGTTTATCTAATAACTAAACCAAATACCTGTAAAAATAAACTTGTTTCAATGACCAGAATGTCCTGCAACGAAGTTTTTGCTTTATTCCTATTATAATAAATTACCTTGCTTCAAAATAGGGCATAGTATTCGTTTTTTTAGCTATTTTATCTTTACGTATATTTTTATTCCTAAGATTTCTTAACTCCGTTTCAGCCTCCATCAGCTGTTCGATTCCCCTAACGGTCCTTTTGTAGCCGTCATTGGGTATGTTCGATTCCACGCTATGTGTCCCTTCTTAACTGTGTAACTATGGCAACTTGTCATTAAACTGCACCACACTTTGCGTAGAGATAGTCAAGCCCTTTGTGAACCTGCCAGACTCGTGCCAGTATCTTGATTGACAGGCTGTTTGCTTTGAAGATGGTGAAAGCCACCATCTTCAAAGCAAACAGCCTGTCAATCAAGATTGGTGTTGCAGCTGTCACTCTCTCACGACCCACATTCCCAGATTGCCTGACCAGAGGTTTTTTTTGGTCCAACAAAAAGTTGTTTTAAATGCCCTGAAGATTATTTTAAAGACACTGTGTGTGATTCATAAGGGAAGTATATTACAAAACAGTACTGGCAATACTATGTGTAGGGTTTGTACATTAACAGATGACTGTATTCATGTCACGTTAAAGTCTAATCCCGGATGTGGGCAGTGATAAAACCATGTTTCGTACTTGTATATTGCTCATTATGGAAGTCAGTTTATACTGGTTACTCGGCACACCATTCATTATTATTATTATTATTATTATTTGTTTATTTATCAGACGCCTTTATCCAAGGCAACTTACAGAGACTAGGGTGTGTGAACTATGCATCAGCTGCAGAGTCACTTACAATTATGTCTCACCCGAAAGACGGAGCACAAGGAGGTTAAGTGACTTGCTAAGGGTCACACAATGAGTCAGTGTCTGAGGTGGGATTTGAACCGGGGACCTCCTGGTTACAAGCCCTTTTCTTTAACCACTGTATTATTATACTTTACTTTCTTTTTATGAACTGAAAATACATAAAATGACAAGTTTATATTAATTTAGGTATGCATTACCATATTCAGATTGTTTAGAAAGGAAATTAGGAAAAGCCAAAATGTATAATAAACTGGTAAACGTCCTAAATGTTTAGCTGCACTTAAACTATATTAAAAAAGTAGAATATATATATATATATATATATATATATATATATATATATATATATATATATATATTTATTGTGATGTAGTTCACCCATGTATGTAGTGTTTTCTCAAACAATTGGTTTCAGTGGAAACAGGACAGTGCCTGTGTGTTTATTTCTTTACAAACAAAATAAACCAAAACAAAAGTCTAACTCCATTCAGTAGCTCCAACTAAACTTTTATCACCATCTTAACTAACAACCGGGTGGCTAGTCTGTTTACCAGCACCCAAACCAACAATCTCTCTTCTTGTTTTACTTCACTCTTTTCTTGCATTCTTCTCTACACACATAAACTCCAATCCCCCAACAACCCAAACACAAAAACTGTGGACTTTTTATTCATCAACCAGATCAGTCGCAGCTGATCAGCATTTTCTCATTATCGTTAATTGCACAATAAATTATCCAATTTAGGAGGCCTTTTACCATACCTTCAGTTTGACTAAGATGGAGTATTCTCTCCTTACCCCCAGGGTCCTAAAGCCTCCAAATTCTTGATAGGACAGTACACTCCATCACTATATATATATATATATATATATATATAGTGATGGAGTGAAACAAGCAATGTGATTGGTCGAGCAAGTTTCCAGCTGTCTGTATATTGGATGGATACGGACAGTTGGAGCCTTGTCACATATTCTAAATCACTGCGCTGCCTCACAGAATTAAACGTATCAGTAGCCATCTTGCTTACACTCACTTACAGATCTACAGCTGTAACTATGAAACTAAGTGTCCAATTACCTGCAAAAATCCCAAAGTAGTAAGTAGACATGCCAATTTGGATGAACAATTATTAAATGAACTGGAAGGTAGCAAAACAGAAAAAAATACCACTCAACCCGGCTTTGTCACTTCAAATAATGTATTTTTAGCAGTTTGTAAATGCTAAAGAAAAACACAAAAAGACACTTGTGCACATTATCCACCCCTCTCTGACACAGATCTTGAACAAATTACTGAAATCCGAGATGTCGTTGAATTTATTTTTATTCCTCACGTCTGTTCTGCTCAGTGTGTCTGCACTGACAGGAAGAAAAAAAATAACTCGGTGCCGTCTCAACTCTGCCCCCTGGTGTATTTTTTCAATGGCAATGTGCACGCTATCAAAAAAAATGATTTACTTTCTTTTACATGTTTTAATTGAATTAATTTACTCCTCTTAGAGTTTACTTCAAAGTTATACAAGAGACTACTTTATTTGGCGTAAAGATATTTAACACTAGAGGCCCCGCGGCAGTCAATTTTAAAATTTAATTTCATGTACCTTTCTGTGCGTATGTAAAATATTCTCACAAAGCAGGAAACGCGGGAGTGCAGAAATAAAGGAGATATATTACATTATACCCAAAAGCCCTGGGAGCAGTCACATTGACGGCCACACAGAAAACAATTGCATTTTCATTATACAGAACGGTATTATACTCTATTATTTTTATTTAGCAGTCCGCAATGTGTTTAGTGTAATTAGATTAGTCTCTACTATCTGCTTGAGTGAATGACTGACAGTCTATTGTTTCTAGCCTTTTCAAACGCTGCGCCTGCTTGCCAGGTGCACTTTTTTGGTAGGTGCCACTTTGTATACAACTTATTCGTTACCCAGGTTACTATAAAGGTTAGAGGTTACCCTGAAGAATTCATAAGTCTTCCACAGATTCATGAGAGGGTACATGATAGTTTACACAAGAGGACAGTCTTTCATATATGGTACTTTCCTGCGAATAATAAAAAGAGAAAAATAAGTCAACGAAGATGCGTAAGTGCTGAGCAGCGCTTGCAATTTTTGCAGACTGTATCTCTGAAGGTGATTCTGGAGATGAATGGGGTATGGAAAGTGATGGAAGTGACTCAGCACACTTCATCAGTCAATTACCATCGGGACTACTGAAAAAAAATACAGCTGAGTTTTACAATGCAACAAAATATGGAGTTGATGTTTTGGATCAGATTGCACGGAAGTATACCGTGAAAGCTGGCTCCCGACGGTGGCCTGTTCAGGTGTTTTACAATGTATTGGACCTAGCAGCCATCAACTCCTGGATACTTTACAAGGAATGCATGGAGAAGAATGTACCAAGGAGTGAATATATTTTACAGTTAGCACAGGAACTTTGCAAGAAGCATTTGGAACAGAGGGAGACTGCCAAGCATGTAGCCACAGCTGAAGCTGGCAACCTCGCTGAGAGCCGCAAAAGACGCCAATGCCAGGTTGGCAAGTGCAATAAAAATAAAATTTCAGACAGCTGTGCCCTGTGTGGACTCAAGGTAAAGGAATATCCTTTTGTCCAAAAAAAGTAGAAAAAAAGAAATAAAATTTGACTTTATTTACTGTATAACTTGTTGTGCTGCTGCACTTCTGTAGAAAGTTTTCTTCTAAGTTTATTAATCTACATCTACATTTTCTTGTTTTGATTTGTAAAATAAATGTTCATATATATATATATATATATATATATATATATGGTGACGTGAAAAAGTATTTGCCCCCTGTCTGATTTTCTGCATTTTTGCATATTTTTGACACTGAATGTTATCAGATCTTCAACCAAAACCTAATATTAGATAAAAGGGACACTGAGAACAAATAACACAAAAATTTGATACATATTTCATTTATTTATTAAAGAAAGTTACGCAACACCCAATGCCCCCGTGTGAAAAAGTAATCGCCCCCTTCGACTCAGTAACTGGTTACACCACCTTTAGCAGCAATAACTGCAACCAATCGCTTCCTGTATTATTATTATTTTATTATTATTTGTTTATTTAGCAGATGCCTTTATCCAAGGCGACTTACAGAGACTAGGGTGTGTGAACTATGCATCAGCTGCAGAGTCACTTACAATTACGTCTCACCCGAAAGACAGAGCACAAGGAGGTTAAGTGACTTGCTCAGGGTCACACAATGAGTCAGTGGCTGAGGTGGGATTTGAACCGGGGACCTCCAGGTTACAAGCCCTTTTCTTTAACCACTGGACCACACAGCCTTCCTGTAGTTATTGATTAGTCTCTCACAGCGCCGTGGAGGAATTTTGGCCCACTCCTCCATGCAGAACTGCTTCAACTCAGTGACATTTGTGGGTTTTCGAGCATGAACTGCTCGTTTCAGGTCCTGCCACAACATCTCAATGGGGTTTAGGTCTGGACTTTGACTAGGCCATGCCAAAACTTTACATTTCTCGTTCTTCAACCATTCTGATGTAGACTTGCTTGTGTGTTTTGGATCATTGTCTTACTGCATGACCCAGCTGCGCTTCAACTTCAGCTCATGGACGGATGACCTGACATTCTCCTGTAGAATTATCTGATACAGAGCAGAATTCATGGTTCCTTCAATGATGGCAAGGCGTCCGGGTCCTGATGCAGCAAAGCATCCCCAAACCATGACACATGTTTGGTTTTCGCCAGACATAACGGGGCCCATGTCGGCCAGAAAGTTCCACTTTTGATTCATCTGTCCATAGAACATTGTTCCAGAACTCTTGAGGATCATCCAGGTGCTTTTTGGCAAACTTGAGACGAGCATTCATGTTCTTCTTAGTGAGCAATGGTTTCCGCCTTGCTACTCTGCCATGAATCCCATTTTTGCCCAGTGTCTTTCTGATGGTGGTGTCATGAACACTGACCTTAGCCAAGGCGAGAGAGGCCTTCAGATCCCTGGATGTTGTTCTAGGGTTCTTTGTGAGTTCCTGGAGAATTTTACGCCTTGCTCTTGGAGAGATTTTGGCAGGACGGCCACTCCTGGGAAGATTCACTACTGTCCCAAACTTTCTCCATTTGGACAATATGGCTCTGCCTGTGGTTCGGTGGATCCCCAGAGCCTTAGAAATGGCTTTGTAACCCTTTCCAGACTGATAGGCATCAACAACTTTTTTTCCGGAGGTCTTCAGGAATTTCTTTTGTTCGTGGCATGATGTGCCTCTAGAACCTGTGTGCTGACAACTTCACTCTGATGGTAAGGGCCAAAGTCATATTGGGCAGGGCTGGCCCATATCAGGCCTGGTTGTTAACCAAAGTACTCAAACAACTGACCCAAATTATCCCTTTAATTGGGTTGAGTTAACTAGGGGGGGCAATAACTTTTTCACACCTGAAGATTGCATGTTTGATTACCTTGCACACCAAACAAATGAAAGAAGCACCAAACTTTGGTGTCCATAAATATTTATTTGTTTAGCCAACAGTCATCTTCATACAACTGTGTGCAAAACTATTGATTTAGCCCTGCAGTTTCCTTTTTGTGTGTATAATAGATTCATTTCCAGCACTGTATTTGATTACTGCATTATTTACAGTACCCTGCTTATTGAGTCCTACAGTACATTAGTGAAAATAATATTTTATTCTGTAGATTGCAAAAAAGATGTCTTTCATATACAATACTAGGCTAGCACTATTGTGCAGCCCCTGTTAACTTGCAGAATCGATGCCTGAAGAGATGGCAGGCAGAGATAATCAATGCCTGAGAGAGATAGCATACAGAGGCCCTCATCTACAGAACTTTAAAACTTTGATAACGGCGCTATTTAGATTGCCTTTTTTATCAAGGGGCGGAGTCTATCTTTCTTTTTTTGTTATGTATTCTCTCTGAGCACTGTGTTTTTTTCAATAGAAAGACTGAAGCTACCTTTTATGTGTGATGCGACTTCATATTGAAACACAAGTATGTGTTGACAAATTGTTCGTTATTTTGTTTTGTATTTAAACTTCAATAAGTTACCCTCTCTTTATCTTGATATGCATTGCACAGCAAATGGAAACAGTGTTGGGTAATGTATACCAGAACACTACAGTTATTGCTTATGTGTTCCATAGCAGTGAGCAAAGAGAATTTGAAAAGCATTTGAGATGCCGCTGCAAGGCAGGTTACATGTGCTGCAGATCTGCGCAGGCAGCACACCCACAATAAGAAGACACACAATTCGTCAACACACACCTGTGCATGAGAAAGCAGCTTTTGTCTTTTCAGTGAAAAAAAAAACTGCACAGAGAACCTGCATAATTAAAAAATGAAGACAACCGATCTTACAAGTACCTTACTTTTCAGCAGTTTTAGGTTCAGCAGTGATTCATACTCAAGGCAAGAGTAAAGACACATATTCTGAGGGGGATAAAAGAATCATGGTACCCAGAACAATAATTGAACAGCTCCTCACTGCAGCTGTTGCTTTTTGACTAATTTACATGATTAGAGTTGTTTTGTCCCCCTTTTTACCATGCTCTTGTGAAATGTTTTTGTTGTTGCAAAATCATTGTTTTATATGTACTGTTTACCACTTTGAGTGTATAAATTAAATTGGAAAGTGCTGCATTTGTAATGAAATCTCAGCATTCTTTTACTTAGCCTAATTGTTATTCTGACTTGTTTTAAATAGATTTTATTAACACCTTTAAGGCAAGTGGAAGTGTGATCACACCACATGTCCTGCTCTCTGAACAGATGGTGTCGAAGTGTCTAGGTTTTGTTGTGTGTCACGCGGTTCTACAGCATTATTTTACTTGGTATCCCATTTCTATGAGAACCTTAATGAATAATTCATTTATATCAAGCTAAGCAAGCAGACGTCTCTGGCATTTTCTGAAAAACTGTCCATTAGACTTCTTTCACTTTTAATTATTTATTACATTTTATTTTATGTTGTTGGTTGCCAATATTCATGCCAATATTCTGTTGGCCGTTATGTGCAAATACAAATGTAGGGTAATTTGGGGTTTGAGATAATGGTCATATACAGAACCAAATGTAGTAGAAGTTTTTATGGCCAGTAATGTTCAGATATATTCATAATTTGATTGTATTTGTGCTGTTAGATCCAACATTTTCAGAAGGAAAGGAAAAAACCTTAATTAGTGGACTGTAAATAAACTAAACCATCAACAAGGTGTGCTGTCTGATAGACAGATCAACAAACAAAATAATAATGTAGGAATTATAACAACTGATCATGATTGTGAGTCATTACTGCTTCAGATTGATAGCAGCTTTAAAGGACAAAGGACAAGATTTCTCTTTCCCCACCAATCAGTATGAAATTGTGATAATTTCAGACTTGACATGTGATTTATATAGCACATAAGTCTTTTCTACAAAAGAAAGAGAGGGTGGTGTTGATTAAAATGTATTCGCACAGCATAAAATAGCTCTTGAGAGTGCTGCAAATTGGTGTTAATTGCCATCCTGAAATTTAGTATGAACCTTGAATAGGAACTTCAAGCAGTTTTGCTGAAGATATGTCTAGCACAAACTTTGCATCCTTCAGATTATTAACAGTTTTATTTTTGTGTCGGCTGGTTTCACAGACCCCAATTAGCACTACTTTTGGACTGCCGTCACAAGGTATGGTAGTCCAAGATTAAGGCTAATTGGGTCTGTGAAAACAGAGTCTTAAATATTTTTTTTCAAAATGTTCTTTTATGCTATAACTGTCTATAATGATTTTGAATTTGAATGCTGTTTGACCATTTGTTAAATTCCTCATTCTTTCAACTTGATTGGTTGCACCTGCTCTCTGGGCTCTTGTAATGCTCTGTAGCTGACTTTGATTATGTTTATCTCAAGATTTATTGATGTGGTAAAAATACTCAGTGATTTTATTCAAATATATAAAATGTGCTATTTACCCGTACAGATGGATTGAAAGGTAGTGGGTCTGTTTCGATGTTTAGAAACTGAAGAATTTTAGGAAATTAATTTACTGCTGGGCTTTTCCTAGTTTTTTTCCTTATGAAAGTAAACCCGTTTTGCAGGTTATGTTCTAATAAATCCTTGTTAGAGGATCTAAATGTGCTGTACAAATGTGCTTTTGTGTGTATTAGAAAACAGAATGCAGGTGTATTCATTGTTGCATAAAAAGCAAATGTTTGTCCAACAGAACAAAGATACTAAAGGCAATATTATGCACCTCCAGAGGCAGACCAGCAGGGCCGGTGCCAGGTCCAGTGCCTACTGTAGCCTACTTAGTACACAATTAACAGAAAACAGAACACCCACTTTACAGAAATAATCATTTTTAAATTAACATAGCAAATTTGACAGTGTGCTTATTGCAGGTTTTTTTAGATGTTCTTTTTTTGTAGTCTTTCCCTTCTGTTTCTGACATTCAGATTTGCGTTTCTTTTTATTTGGAGGTTCCAGAGGTTCGGTAGGTTTCATTTTTCTTGATTCCCAAGAATTCCAGACAAGCTGAGGGGTCTAAGGTTTTATCATGTGATAGCAGAACCTCTGGCCTTGGCTGGGGCTATATCAGGGAAGTCTGTAAGGAGAAAATCATCCAGAAGATGAAGCATGAAGGTTAGTTTATGTGCATTCAGAAGGATCCAGCACAACGCTTCAGACAGAGTGTCAAAAGTCTTTGGACTGCTGCGGCAACCAAAGGTTAGACGGACTGAAAAATAAAACTTGTTTTCCTGTTGAACTCCAAACAGGTGCCATTGAGAATGATGAATTGGCATGACATTGAATGCATCTGAAATGTCGGCTTTTGAAAGCCATGCACCTGGACCATCTTTTTTGATTAACTGAATAGCATGATCAATGGTGCAATAGGTAAGGGAAACATTTTCAGATGGAATTAAATTGTTGATGCTTGGGATGTCCGATTTACGAGGTGCTGATAAATCAATTATAAGCCGTTTTTTTCCCTGAATATTTTTCTAGTTGCCACCCCTATGGGGCCGATGCGATAGACAGGAAATGTAGGGGTGTCGAAGGGACCAGTCATAAAACATTTACCAATTCTGTTTTATAACTTATTAATGCATTTCCTTATTTTATTTATCTGTATGGCTTTATATTGAAGTTTTAACATGTTCACTGAGTTTAAGAATTTAATGTTAAAATAGAATTAACTTAATTAATTTGCTGAGTCAGTGTGATACCTCTAAAGAAATGCACTGAGCCCATAAAGAACCTTGTACAGTAGAACGCACGCATGGTTGTACAGTAGTTCAAAGTAACATTGCAGTTAAAATGGAAGGCTCTTTTTTAATGCCTACCTCATTATCATTAAAGATTGTACAGTGTTTGTCAAGATTACTCATGACTTCAAGGTAATGTTGCATTTTGCCCCCTGAACATGCATTTTACTCTCTCAGTGTTAAAATTAAAGGATAAGTTACTCCCAGTCCCATAACCTTATCTGGAGCCCTGCCTGTGATATTCAAAAAAAGTATGTGCCACTGTATAGAACTTGGAGGTCAACGATGTTGGATAAGTAGCAGTTCAATTGTTACTTTAAGATGATGTAGATGATTTCAGTGTGTTGAGATGGTCCAATCTTTGAAATGCATCTTCTTTGGAATGTTTTTTGATCCGATTCGAGAGCTTCGCCTTGCAGGATTTGTTGTTAGAGGGGAGATGCGAGAGATGCTGGTAAGCGAGCTCCTGCGCTGCATTGAACAGCTGCAAGTGGAAGTGGGAGCAGAGCGATGTGATTCTGTTGACGGGAGTCTGGAGGTTCCAGGGAGCTTTGAGCTACGAGAGTAGTGTGGAAGAGATGGAGACCGGTCGGCTTCAAAAACAGAAAAAAGGTAGATTGAAATAGACTGCTCAAGCTCAGAAGCAGGAGTGATCGGAGATGTACAAGCGGTTGGAGATGCAGGAGTGATCTGGACATGATTCGGAGATCGAGGTTGGTTGTAGACATAAGAATCATCACGTAGATTATCCATGATTACGGTTCAGTAGCTACTTTTGACCTACTCAGAA